>NC_047528.1:22770116-23399670 GCF_012275295.1 Melopsittacus undulatus
AACAATTATCTTTATGGATTATTGATTATCTTCAACCCTCAGGCAGCTGTGGGCCTCATAAGGCATTTTGTGGTTGCAAAAAGGGTAAATTTTGCAGGCTCTTTCAAGAGCCTTCCTGAATAATTTGAGAATGTATTAATCAACCTGTAGGGTCACTTACCACTAGTAATCAAACTAGAAGGGTAATTTGATTATTTAGAGATTCTTTAGGACATAAATAGATACAATAATAATGTTAGGTAAACTAAAAATACAACATAGTGACACAAAGGTCTAATTCGTGTATATATAAGGAAAGTAAATTTTAAGTATGTTGGGGCTGGTGGTTGGAAACAGTTATTGTTTTCCCCAGAGACAGCCAGAGGGAAGGAAAGGATGGCACATTTTTCTCCTGATTGCCTTCAGTGGAGTATACCAACAGTAGTTTCTTCAGTTGTTTCTGAATTACAGAGGTCTTTTTATTTCTAGTGTTGAACTAACTCAAAATAAAAGGATTTGAGGCAAACCCCACCAAAGTCAATGGAAACTCTTCTGTTCAGAATGCTATTGTAATGATACAGGACTCTCTTTATTTGTGAGGTGTCTGGCTCCTGTTTTACTGGCAAGTATTGTATTTCCAGCTTGCTGCTATTTGGTCTTAAAGGATTTTCTCACACTCTTTTAAAAAAATAGTGTTGTCTGCATACTGATAATACAGCTGTGCTTTGTATAGCATTTCCATTGTAAATACGTGCATTTTTTTTCCTGACTACCACTTTCTCCCTTTAATCTTCTTTTTATTTTTGCTGTCATGTCATTTTATGCTACTCAAATGTAGTCCAGAGGAGACAGGATTGTAAATCCGGCATTCCAGCAAGTCCTTCCAGCAGAAACTTGTAGAAGACTGCCCAGGAACCTGAGGAAAAATGTCTTCTCACATCCTTGGTTGGTTTAATGTCCATGGAAAGTTCCCTAACATTTTTCAGATTGGTGTTTCCCACTTGCTCTTCAACAGAGTACCAAGATGTGTTTGATACATGTACCACTGTTCAGAAATGGGCCTGGTTGGGTTTCACTGGTGATGCAGATCTCACTGCCAGCTGCAGGTCACTAAGTGGATTGAAAATAATGGGGGTCAAACTGTGGCTTAAGTACCTGTATCTCTGCATTTCTGCTATTTACAAAAGATCTCTTTACCTGTTCCTGGAAACATAAACAGTATTGGTCATATTTTAGGCAACCATTAGCCCAGGGGCAAGGTTTCAAAAATTTGTGGTTTAGACTATGGAATCAACAAACATTAAGTAGCCCATAGGAATGCAAGTCCTTTCTCCTTCTAGGTGATTCCAGCAGGTGATACATTTACAGAATAAAAAGGCAAAAGTGCATGGATAAAATTTGCATGCCATTGCACATGCATGCATGTTGAGTTACTACATACAGGCCTAACAATTAGCAGAATTAAATTACAGAATAATGGATAACAATAAAACTAAATTTAGATCTAGAGTCTTTCAAACACGACTAATTTTGGCTGAAAGTGTTTTTGTTAGACAGAAGACCATACCTTGCATATTAGATTTCAGAATTCCTCTCTCAGAGAAATTCGTAACTGAAAACACATCTGTGGCTTATTCTTAATTAACAGTTACAGAAAATGCAAGCTGAATCTCTAATGTTGTATAAAGTGCATGATCAAAAAAATGTGTTTATGGGCATGCCAATTTAATATTCCATATATCTTTCATCTTGAACCAGAACTTTCCCAGTATGTATGAAACTTCATCCATGAGACAAACATGTCTGGCATGTTTATGTTCCTGTAATTTCTGGACATTTGAAACTGTATGTGCTTCATATTTTTAAGAAAGAAATAGAAAGAATGGCAAGGTCTTATATAGAGTAGCTCTATGCATTTGATAGATATTTATTGCTAATAGAAACATGGAAAACAATATTTTGCAAACAACTATCAACAGAGAGAGGAAAATCTTTATGAAAGTGGAGATTTAGTGGGAAATGTTCTCGTGTTCTCTGGGAAACTTTCCTAAACGTGTGAGAGAAGGATACTTGGGTTTTTTACGTGACTGTCTACCATACATCATAGCAGTGAAATTCCTGGAAGGTACTAAATTCTTCTTTGTTAGGGATTAGTGCTTGAGAAATGCTGAAGTGATGTGAAGCAGTAGTTTATATTTACACTGCTATCTCTTTTATTTTAACATGGAAGGAGGAAAGGGAGCAATAAATAATAATGAAGTAGATACTTTTGATCAAGCCTCAACAAGATTAAGGAAAGACACTGATTCTGGGCTCTTCAGCTGGCCCAGGCAGGGCTGCAAGGTGGCAGGGGCTGCAGCTCCAGCCATGTGCCACTGCTGACCCTGAGCTGAACGTGGCTCCTGTGGGCACAGGCTGGCCCTGGTGGAAAGGTCAGTCATGTGTCAATGGATGTCGCTTGGGTAGATCTGAACATCTGCTAGCAGAGGTTTAGAGGAGCACCACTAAGAGCACCACTAATACAGAGACCAAGCAGCAGCACAGAAATCTTACTACTGCTATCCAGCATTGTAATGAGCTAAAATTCATCTTGAGATCAGGACAGCTTGTGAAAGGTTTGGGTAGCCCAGCGTCTTGTGTCCACAAGTAGCTTATAGCATCTCTCTGGAAGGGAATGTAAAAGCAGGGCAAACAGGCAAGATACTTCTTCAGAGATTTGTCACACAGGATCCTTCTTAAACCAGGGGTTATTCCTTTAAATAACAAGCTGTAAAGCAAAGAAGAAAAATATTATGAGGAAGCAGAGAAAGAAAAACATGTCTATGTTGGGCAAACTATGCCTCTGCAGACAGCCTGAGGTGTTCTTTAGCTTGGGGGATTTTTAAAAGCATATATTTTCCATGTACCTTTCATGTGAATTGGTGCAATTTCCTTAATTAGTTGGTATTTTTCTCCGTAATGATTGTACTGCCTATGTTTGCCATCTCAGAAGCTGTGCACCTGTCAGGTCTTCTGCTTGTTATCTAGCATGTGTTCCCAAACTCCTTTCTTAGGTCTAGATTTGAAATCTCAAGAAGATGAAGTGTCCTTCCTTATCTATTTCTTCTTCCCTGTGAAAGTCAGTCTGTTAGCATGTGTGGAGGCAGTGCATCTCAATTGCATCCTGCCACGGCCCTGATAAATCCAGCAGCATGTGTCAGTGAAGTAAGTGGTTGGCAGACCTCAAAGATAAGCAAGATAAATGCTGTGTGCTTTTCCAATGAAGATCACAAAAATATGAAGTCTCTCAGGCTGTGATATGGGCCTCTTTCATCATAGAGCTGCTGTATTTTCCCATCTGCTGCATAAAAAGGCAGATTATTTGTAAAATCACAGAATAGTTAGGGTTGGAAAGGATCTTAAGATCATCTAGTTCCAACCCCCCTGCCATGGGCAGGGACAACTCACACTAAACCATATCACCCAAGGCTCTGTCCAACCTGGCCTTGAACACTGCCAGGGATGAAACATTCACAACCTCCCTGGGCAACCCATTCCAGTACCTCACCACCCTAACAGTAAAGAATTTCTTCCTTATATACAATCTAAACTTCCCCTGTTTAAGTTTGAACCCATTACCCCTTGTCCTGTCACTACAGTCCCTAATGAATAGTCCCTCCCCAGCATCCCTGTAGGCCCCCTTCAGATACTGGAAGGGTGCTATGAGGTCTCCATGCAGCCTTCTCTTCTCCAGGCTAAACAGCCCCAACTTTCTCAGCCTGTCTTTATATGGGAGGTGCTCCAGTCCCCTGATCATCCTCGTGGCCCTCCTCTGGGCTTGTTCCAACAGTTCCATGTCCTTTTTATGTTGAGGGCACTAAAACTGCACACAATACTCCAAGTGACATCTCACAAGAGCAGAGTAGAGTGGCAGGATCACTTCCTTCGACCTGCTGGTCACGCTCCTTTTGATGCAGCCCAGGGTACGGTTGGCTTTCTGGGCTGCGAGAGCACACTGCAGCCAGCTCATGTTCATTTTCCCATCGACCAACACCCCCAAGTCCTTCTCCACAGGACTGCTCTGAATCTCTTCTCTGTGCAACCTGTAGCTGTGACTGGGATTGCTCCGACACAGGTGTAGGACCTTGCACTTGGCATAGTTAAATTTCATTAAGCCCACCTCACAAGCATGTCAAGGTCCCTCTGGATGACATTCCTTCCCTCCAGCGTATCAACCGAAATACATAGCTTGGTGTCATTGGCAAACTTGCTGACAGTGCACTCAATCCCACTCTCCATGTCACCGACAAAGATTTTAAACAAGACTAGTCCCAACATCAGTCCCTGAGGGACATCACTTGTTACTGGTTTCCAGACGGACATTGAGCCATTGACCACAACTCTTTGTATGTGCCCGTACTGCCAGTTCTTTATCCACCGTTATCCCAGGTCCACTGTCCTAGGTTCAGCAGCAGCAGTAATTTTTTCTCCTTGGTAGCTGGTGCTGTGCTGTATTTTTGACTTTCAGGCTGAGAAAGGTTGCTGATAGCAAGTACGTTTTTAGTTACTACTCAAATGTTTGGTTTGTCCAAGGCCTTTTCTGAGCTCATGCTCTGCCAGGGAAGGAGAGAGGCCGAGAGGAAGGCAGAGACAGGACACCCGACCCAGGCTAGCCAAAGAGGTATTCCATACCATAGCACGTCATACCCAGGATGTAACAGAGAGTTATCCGAAAGGGCTGGAACCCTTGGGGGTTGGAGGAGGTATCAGTCAGTGCTCGGTCAGGCAGGGTGGGGTGAGTTATGGGTCGGTGGCTTGTGAGGTGTTGTATTCCCTTCACTTGTTATTTCCTTTATCATTATTATTATTAGTAGTAGCAGTAATGATTTGTGTTATACCTTAGTTATTAAACTCTTCTTATCTCAACTCGTGGTAGCTACATTCTTTGTATTCTCCTTCCTAACTCTTCGGGAGTTGGGGGAGTAAAGAGGGGAGTGAGTGCATGAGCTGTGCAGTTTGGTTTTAAACCACGACATCCACCTATCAAATTGATGTCTGCAATTTAGAGACAAATGTGTTGTGTGGGACAGTGTCAAATGCTTCACACAAGTCCAGGTAGATGACATCAACTGCTCTACTCCTGTCCATCAGTTCTGTAGCCCCATCATAGAAGGCCACCACATTGGTCAGGTAGGATTTCCCCTTAGTGAAGCCATGCTGGCTGTCACCAAACACCTTATTGTTTTTCGTATGCCTTAGCATGCCTTCCAGGAGAATCTGCTCCCAGATTTTGCCAGGCACAGAGGTGAGACTGACTGGTTTGCAATTCCCCAGGTCATCCATTTTCCCCTTCTTGATAATGGAGGTTATATTTCCCTTTTTCCAGTTGTTGGGAGGCAAGGATTATTCGTAAAACTAGAAAGCTTGGGAAGGGAATATCAGATCATGTAGTGTCTATTGTAAAAGAGTAAAGGCACTGTGAATAGATGTTATTGTTACAAATGGTGGTAAGCCTAGCTTGATTTATCTCTTGTAAGGATGCCAGCTGCCCAGAAGGCTTAAGGCAACTCAAAGTGGCATAAGTCTCATTCTGTCACAAATCCCTCTCCAAAAGACCAATGCAGTGTTAGACCTGACACTGCTCACTGCTATGGCAGGACAAAGAAAATAAAAGGGAAATCAACAGTTGGCATGCAGCTCCTACCTCACCAGGCATTGCTGTTTATGCCTGTCAAGGTCCAGGTTATTCAAATTATTCAATCATGGAACAAAGTGCAGAAAGTTGTTTATTACTGGCTAGTGGTGTGTCCACCTAGACATCAGCCCAAGCAAATATGCTGCTACCAGGGCTGAGGCTGCTAGGGAACTTAAGCAAGACTTACTATCCTCAGTTTTGGCAGTATTACTCAGTATTGAGTGTTGATGCCTGCAAGCCTGAGTTAGTATCAGCTGTACTAGCAAAAGTGATGGCTGGTGTTTATAGGAAAGACAGGTCTGTGGTTGCCCTGGTTCACGCAGCATGGCGGGCAAATTGTTGTTACCTTTGCCTTCTGCTTCCTGACCTTTCCTGTTCTATGCTGTGTATCTGTGCTACATGATGCTGTGCTATGCTACACTGTGTTATGCTACACTATGCTAATCTATGCTGCCTATTCTTGGAACACCTGCTCCTCCCCAACTAAAGTACTGTAAATGAGGCTTTAGTATTTTCTGAATCACTGTGGCAGGGCAGCATAGAGAAGACAAAGACCTAATCTCTTCAATCCACTGTACCACAACAGGTAAAAATTTAATCCTCTAAAGCTGCCATTTTCACAAACACAAAGTTTTACATAAGGAGGTGAAAAGAAATAATTAAACTCAAGTAGAACATTGAAGGTGGACTGAGGATACATTATTTTGCGTTTGTTACATCTGTTCAGGCAGGTTTTCTAGCAAATCATACCCTTTTAGCCAGAAAGATTTACAGTAAATCCTTTACCAACCGGTCTGTGTAATTTTAACATTTCATTTTGTAGCTCAGATTGCTATATAACAAAATCATAACAATGCCTCAGTGAAATGATGCAAACTTCTTATTGCAGTGGTTTAAGCTCAAATTCATTTGAAAAAGAAAAAAGATATTTCAAAATTGTACGGGATTGATGCTCTTCAGCTACAAAATAAGTAAAAACTCATGATTCTTCTCATTTACTAATAAACTTATTTGAAGTACAAGGTAAAGTGCATTAGTTAACCTATTAGTTAAAGACCATAAAGCTGTCATCTTTCTGGCATGTAGGAAATGCTTCCAGAATATGAACAAATGTCTGCTTTTTCCAGCTGTGATCTGTGCTTTAATTTTACTGGCATGTTATTATGCTATCTTGTGTGCTAGATCTTTACACATTCCAGAGATTATGAAATAGTGTAACGGAGTTTGCTTTTCTTCTACTTACTAAAAGGAATACAACTTCCCAGTTACTGAGTTGCACTGACATTTCCCAGGCTTGTTTTCCAAAGAAGCTGTCAGGAGTCCACAAAGCCTGCTGTTGAGTCGTTTATTATATATGAACTGTGGTTGGGTTTGGAGCCCCTACCTGAGATCAGGACTCCATCAATCTAGCTGAAACCAGGACAACAAGGTACAGGCATACTGTAAAGACAGTCTTTACCTAATGGCTGGGGAGAGTGGGCAGAATATACAGCATTTTGGGGCCATGCTATGCCTCCCCTATCAGCTAACCCTAGGATGTGTCCCTGGTGACTCATAGCAGGCACTTCCAGGCTGAATGTGAGCTGCTCCCTCACCCAGGTCCCAGCATCCCATCACCATGAGAGTATAAGGAAACTGTATCCCCCTTCCCTGCACTGAGCCCACTAAGCTGTTTCTTTTAGCACAATGCTGGGCACCAGGATATGATGTGGTGTTCCCGGAACCACCAGGTAAGACGACCCACTGCTGTCATCATGGGATAAAGCTTCCTCTGTTAGGCAGTAAGGAGAGAATCACATCCCTGTGCCATAACAACCCTTCTGAGAATCTTTGCCTGGCACAGCCAGATATGTTGTCCATGGCCCTGACACAGCAGAGCGAAGACAAAAAGGACCATGAAATGGTACTATTTGGCCTGTGTAGTTAGTAATAATAAAGGTCAAGAATTTGTGGTGAGCAAAGGAGTTGTGTCCCTGGGCACAAAAACAGATCTGGGTGAGCAGAGAGAACATTGTCCCAGGTGCCTCCTTCGTATCTATCTTCTGAGTGGGAGAAGGAATTAAGCTTTCTCAGCTGTAGCCCCAAAAGCAAGGTTTGTGCCTTCCAGTACAAACCAAATGGTCAGGTACCCAGCAGACCTGTTTGCACAGATCAGTAATGGTTTGTGGCACCTACAATGAGGACAAATAGGAAAAGTACTGTCTTTCATTATAGGCAGAGGTTCTGCCTGAGTAATTATATTGAGGAAGCTGTATTATAATGTCTCATAATTATAACTATCTCATAAGGGCTTCTTCACTGTGCCTGATCACATTAGTTTTTCCCTACTGTGTTTGCTATTTTCACGTGTATTTATGTGATTGTAATCCAATTTGCCATATGAGGAATGTGAAATATGAAGCCTTGATACACCTTCAATTCAGTCTTTGATAGATCCACATTTTTTTCTTGGAGCTGAAGTTGCTAACTTTCATGGATAGGTTTGACCTAAATCTGTGAAGGTCAGAGATAACCCTTCAGAGTCTTCATTTTAATCTATATATTTCATCAGTTGTGGTATAACATACTTTATTCTATAAAAAAGGACAATGAATGAAATATTTTTGCTAGTTAAGAATGACCTTGGAAGCAATTCACAAGGGTTGAGCATAGTTACACAGATGCATGGGCAGATTGTATAAAGGTATAGCCATTAAACAGGAAATATCTTAAAAATAAACCACGCACTGAAACACTGTGGTCAGACATATGCAAAATAATAATTATTTTATAAAGTCTCACCAGTAACAGGGAAGTTGTTCATGATTGGTGGTATTTGCTTATGTCCCAGCTAATAAAAAGTCAATGGTCATGCAGTTTCACTGTACTGTATATCATCTAAAAGGCAATTTTCCTTCCATTTACAGGAAAACTTCAAATTTGATTGATTACATTGCTTTTTGCTTGAACTTTACCTGTACAGATTGATGACTATTGTACTATACATGTAGTACCTGAAAACATAAACTAATTTTGCTATCATTTTATTTATGGAACAACTTCAAAGGATATTTACATTCTTTGTGCAATATTTACATTGCAATACATTTGATTATAACAAATGCTTTTTGTTCAGGATGTTTACTCAGTTGTGTGGCTTGGCAAATGCGATTTTACTAAGCATCAAATAATTTTGTTTGGCCCAGGGTGGGTCGTTTGCCAAGCAAAAGAGCATCTCACAGGAAAGGACAGACTCTGTCTGACAGAGTATGGCCAATCATTTATGAGTCAGAAGTGGAAAATTAGGCCAGAGGTGACATAATGACTTCTTTTTACTCTCTTACACCCCGTTTGAATTAATTGACCTAGAGTAAGTTGCACTATGTCTGCACTACTGCAAAGTGACACCCTGACTTGTAGCACCTCTTTTCCTGACTTGCTGTGTGATCTTGTTTGTTTGGATGGAGCATCAGGGAAGGATACAGATGCCTCTACAGGTAGGAGGTAAGTCAGGAAAGAACATATTTCTGAACCCCCACTAGGAATCATCTGTTCCATCAGCCTTCTAACAACTTCTAGCAGTCTAAATCCTCATACTTTAATTTCCCAAAGATGAATGGAAGGCTTACTTAATCACATGGATTTGGAAGCTAGAGTCAAGCAAATAAATGAGATGGCTTCAAGTTAGGTAGTATAAGGTTTCAAGCTAAGTGTTGGCATTTTGGGATGACCTAAGTTTTGCTGTCTGTTGGGCATCCTCTAAGCACTGAGACCTGAGCAAGTAGCTGGAGTTAGGCAGAGGGCACCAAACCAATCTGGGCGCTATGTTTGAAGATGGGATACTAGAGAGTCTGATTGCCTCACAATAGCAGCTGACTTCAATCCAAATTGTCCATGAAGAAGCTGGGGCTGTTCAGCCTGGGGAAGGCTGCATGGAGACTTCATAGCAGCCTTCCAGTATCTGAAGGGGGCCTATAAGGATGCTGGGGAGGGACTCTTCATTAGGAACTGTAGTGATAAGTCAAGGGGTAACAGGTTAAAACTTAAACAGGAGAAGTTTAGATTAGATATAGGGAGGAAGTTCTTGACTGTAAGGGTGGTGAGGCACTGGAATGGGTTGCCTAAGGAAGTTGTGAGTGCTCCATCCCTGGCAGTGTTCAAGGCCAGGTTGGAAAGAGCCTTGGGTGACAATGTTTATTGTGAAGAGTCCCTGCCCATGGCAGGGGGGTTGGAATGAGATGGTCTTAAGGTCCTTTCCAACCCTAACTATTCTATGATTCTATATGGAGGAGCTTTCTGGGTATAAAAGAAGCAGCTGTGCTACATACATGGCTAGAGAGCCACAGCAACTCTTAATGAGTAGCACTAAGTGTATAACCTGGACTTTGGATTTTGTGTGTGTGCCTGTGTGCCTGTTGTTCACTTCTTGGTTTCCTCTTTTGCTTTTTGATTTGATCTTGGGCTTGTGTGTACGTGTTTTAGTCTGGTTTTTTTTGTTCTGTTTTTTTTTTTTTAATTAAGAAGCTTACTCAGGGAATATAAGAAGCAGTTACTAAAGAGGGGGCTTTACCCTGTGGGAAAGCTTTCCGCATCAATATTTTTCTTATCTGTAGGCAATGCACCATTAAGGTGGGAAGAAAGAGGCACAGGTGCTTAGCAAGCCCTAATGCTTTCCTGATGATCCTGCAAACAGTCTGGTTCCACAGCTGCTGCAAGATCAGATCCCTAAGCCCCAGTAGCTGTTCCTTGCTCTGAGCACCACTTTTATTTTCTTGCCACATTTGTTCAGAAAGCAAGGATGGAGGAGTAGGAATTACAGCCTACTTCCCCTCCTGGTACATGGGGTAACAGTCCCACCTGAATCATGAGGGTGCACTCTTCCTTGGCAAACCTTCCTCAGAGTCCTAAGAAACATTCATCACAAGGGTTTTGCTTCAGATTAAATGAAGTTTTTATTGTATTTTTGAGCAAAAATTTGAAATGAAGCTGTTTGTGAGTGAAGATTAGTATAAATAAGAACCAAAAGCTGAATGTCCTGCTTCGTATATCCCAATTAGCACTGGATTATTAGTCTGCTGGGGTGCCAGCCTTGAAGTAGCAGGCTGTTTTGTAAGACAGCTGGGAAACTTGTTAATTGTTTTTATTAATGAAGAAAGCTTCCTCTCCTCAGCTACTTCTTAATGAAATTGTGGGTTCTTCCTTGGTTAGTAAATCAAATCAAACCATATTTGCACACATTTATGTGACCAATAGGTTGCAGTTTGGATAAGAACAACATCTGAGTTTCAAATACAGCTCATAGATAATTAATGCACATTCAATGGTAATAATTAAAATTATTAACACATGAAATATTGTATCTGACCGAGATTTGGTATAAGTATACTGGACCCAGTACAGAAAGAGGAATACTAGGGAATAACCTTTGACATCAACTTAGATTGTGTTTATCTTGGAAAAAAAAAAAAAGAAAAAGAAAAAAGGTTTGCAGTTCAAATAAATATTTCAACATCTATGTATGGAATGATGTGATGTAGTTTGTAATAGGTGTGTGACACACCAAAGTGCTGCTAAGAGACTTTTATTACTTGCTTGAGTCACTTGTTGCAGGTGATTGTTTTGTGAGATTAATACTCTTGTCAAGTAACACTCGCCTCTGTCTAGTGTTGTATTGTTTCTGTAAAACAAACGCAAATAAAGTTATGGTGTCAACTAAATTTGACAGAATAAGATAACATCCTTAGTCAATTTTTTGATACCTCTGAAAGGCCAACAGAGATTTTTTTTTTTTTTTCATTTAACTCTTTCTATTTAGTGATAATATAAGAAGCCGTTCCTTCACAAGGTCCTGGGCTGGGTACGTCTGGTGCCTCCCTTGCTCTGCCACATCTGTACCATGGTGATACAAGTGTACTGCAGCAAACTCACAGCAGCTGAACAAACAGTGTGTATCAGTTTGTGGTTTCAGACATTCTTTTGTGGTAACAGGGAAGGCTATGAACTGTGCATTAAATTAAGAGTGTTGGTCCCTGCTGTACATGCTGTGAAAGCCATGGTAATTGGGACACTGGGTCATGAGATTACTGACAGCTGGAACAACCTTTCCAAAACTGAGTAAGAATATGAAACACAGTATTCAGGATCCCATCCTGTGCTATTATAGGGGTAGCACTGCAGTAGGAGGGATGGTGGAAAGCTGTATCCATCACTGGGCCCATGACCTACTGCCCCACTTGCGTCAGCCCAAAGGATGCACTGCACAAACTTTGCTTCAGTAATCTGTCCCACTGACTCTCCCCTAAGCCCTGTTCTCCTTTCCCTTTCACCTTTTCTGTCAAAATTGCTGGTATACTGGCTTCTCTCTAATAGGAGAAATTCATAATGGGGATTGAATAATGAAAAGGCATTGAGAAGATAGGGGGAAGAGGGAATCCCCGAAGGTCACTCTAGGGTCACAGAGTAAGTATCTTCCTTTTCTGACAAGAAGTCAGCTCATTATTTTAGTCCAGACTGTAATAAGAGGAGCTGATTTTCTCAAGGATGATCTTACTTGAGAAATGCAGTTATCTTGGGAAAATACATGTGAGATTTTAAGCAGGAAGGGAAGTGATGGGGGAGGAGAGGAAGTATGAGGAGGAAGTATTGCTGCCTTCCCTCTCAACTATTCCTCATCCACAAGGATGGGAACACTCTGTGAGGTAAGAGGAAACCCAGGTTCAATGCAAAACTCTTTGGTGACACAATGGTGAACTTCAATACAAATGCCTGGGGACATGCCAGAACCAGAATCTCTGCATGGCCAGAGCAGCTTTACCAGGCAAAATTGAGAGTCCAGGACCACTTTGTAGGATGAGGACCTGCAGAAGGTAAGATGCTGATAATATTATTTTCCTTCTGCTGAGAGGGTAACCTAGTTGTGACTATTCAGTGCATGTCTGCTCCCATCCACAGCAAACACACTATTTCTTTGACTGTTCCCATGAGTAGAAAGTCATTCAGTTGTTTGTAAGTCTGCCCTGTGACAAGTCTGCTTTTATTTTTACCTCCATCCTGGGCCAAAGTTTCAGAGAAGCATATGGCTAAGCAAAGAAGAGCTCTTAGCAGCCAGTGACTTGTTCTTCGTGACAACTTCAGAAAAGGTGTCACCAAATCAGCCAAGAAACTGCTTTCCTAGGGGTTGAACTCCTATTAAAGTGATAGGAGAGAAAGAACAAAACTGCTCATCTTCAGATGGAGATCTCAAGAAACACTAAGTCCTGTGCCCTCATGAGCAGATCCTGAAAGCTTCTAGAGGGCAAGATCCCATTTTGAGAGGCATCATAGCTAGGCCTTCTCTGAGCTGATTTCAATCCTTTTAGCTACAGTTTTGCCTTTATCTTTGATCTAGCTATTTTTTACATGGGTTGGACCTTCCATACACATCAATGAATAATTTGCATCCACCCTCATCTCTTTCTGCAGGTCTTAACTCTAATAAAGTGGGGTGGGTTTGTTTTGAGAAATATTACCGTGGTTGTTGCAGCAAGAGAGAGAAGAGAGAGAGGAATACATTCAGCACTGATCACAGGATATGAGAGTGCAGGCCTTTTGGAGAGGCCCAGATACCATCTGAGATCAGGGGGTGCAACCATTCTGACCTGAGCTGTGTGTGGCCAGGGTATGGAAAGGACAGGTAGCATTTCAAAAGAATAGTTCAGCCTGGATGGTGGCTATAGTGCAGTTTGAGCATATTGTAAAATACTGGAAGAGGTTTCCCAGAGAGATGGTGGATGCGCCATCCCAGGAAACATTAAAGGCCAGTCTGAATGTGGTTCTGGGCAACCTGATCTAGTTGAAGATGCCCCTGCCCTTAGCTGGGGGTTTGGACTAGATGACCTTTGAAGGTACCTTCCAACCCAAACTATGTTATGATTCTATGACATGCAAAAATCTTATGCAAGTTTTTAACATTTACAAAACTGAGTATGTTTCTCAAGCAGAATCTCTCTCTCTCTCACCTCAGCTGATGTATGAAGTGAGAAAGATTCAACATACCACTTTTTCCAAAGGTACAATAAATAAAACACCAGCTGCTGCTTGATAAGGCTGAAAAAAGTTCTCTTAAAATAGTTATCTAACCTGTACCTTTTCCTTTCACCTGCTATAATTTCTCTGCCACTCAGCAGCCCAGAGAGCAATGCTCAGCATGTTTTACAAGTACTTTATGTAACTTGCGGAGAAGAATAAAAAGGTCATCTTTCTAATGCTGTGTAATCCTGCACATTATTAAATGCCAAATATACTTCTCTTTTGTACCAATCATACTGAAAAAGCAAGAGTGGAAGTCATAAGCATTTGAAAAGTGTTCTGTTGACATATATGTAGTTAAAGACAGGAACAGTCCTTTGCTGAGAGAGACATGCTATACATTTTCAAGTTGTAGCATTTCTGTAATCTTGCCCAAGCGTTACAGCATATATTCTCAGCTGTGTCCAGTGATGCAATGGATTTGCCTTAATTTCTGTATGTCTCCTGTGTGTATTGATTATCTGAGCAAAAGATGCTAAAGCAGCTAAGTGATGTTTACCCAGATTGAAAAGTTAATTTGCCAGATTCATCCCTAATATAACTGTTCCAATCACTAAAGTTCTTTCAAGGACAAATTTGTCTCAGGAGAAGGAGAATTCCC
The DNA here is from genome assembly GCF_012275295.1 of Melopsittacus undulatus. Classification (NCBI taxonomy): domain Eukaryota; kingdom Metazoa; phylum Chordata; class Aves; order Psittaciformes; family Psittaculidae; genus Melopsittacus; species Melopsittacus undulatus. The sequence goes on from NC_047528.1 coordinate 22,784,417, forward strand.
CATGATGTGCCTATTAAACCAAAGCAGCTGCCAAAAATAAATTAGGAAAAACAAAGCAGCTCTCCCAGAAAAATCACATCTTATCCAAATATATGCTTCCCAGCTGGGATCCAGAAAGACATTGTTGGGCAAGTTCCTATGGCAGGGTGATGCTGTAGGGCTTTTGTGCCGTCTTTGCCCAAGTGGTTGGGTGGCAGAGGCTGCTCTGATCAGGTACCCAAAAGACTTGGCCTGGGTCTCACCAGCAGATCTCCATTGTGGGAGTGGGGACAGATCAATGCAGGGGTTAGCTGGTGGAGACCTCTTTACCTCTTCCACAACTACACCTCTAAATAAAACATGAGCACACATCTAGGCCTGACAGCTTCAGCAGACTTGTGTCCACCATGCCTGTGGCTAGTACTGCTTAGAGTGGATGTGAATGAAGACAGCTAGATAGCAAGGTTGAAACACAGCCCTTTTTACTTATCAGCATAAACATCCCCACAGGGCTGGATTAAATGTCTGCATGCTGGGGAAAACAGACTGTGCCAGCAGAAAGAATGAATCAGTCCTAAAGACATGCATCTTGCATTCAGCTTCTGGGTCTGCCAAACTATTACTGCACCTTATTACTGGGAGGCTCAAGCCTGTAGTGTGATTTTTTAGTACCAGTGGATATTTTTAGTCAAGTTTTCTTTCACATTCACTCTCCTTAAATGCTAATCATTAATGCAATATGCATTTTCTTTGTGGCATTTTGTGTTTAGAGTTCCCTCAATGGATGGATTGTTCTGTAATGCAGGTAATCCCAACAAATAAATGTCAACTCAATATTTCACAAAGTAAAATACTAGATCTGTTCTTGGTAATACGCTAAAGTAATTTTACCTTTACAGCAATTCTGATCTCAATTTCAGTCTGTTTTCAAATCTACCCAATATAAATCTGACCAAACAATTCATTTTGTATAATTTATGCAGCAGTTTTGACCCACTTTTCTGTTTGCGAATTACTATAATTCCTCTGCAATGGTTCTGTTTTCTCCTCTAGTTTTTGCTCTCTAAACCTAGACTGAGGCCAAGTAAGGCTATTCTACAATGAATGATAATTCAACTCTACCTACTGCTTGCTCTCAGGCTGTAGGTGCAACTCTTCTATGAGCAGATACGAAAATGCACTGTGATTATTTAGATTTTGTATTATTCCTCTTTGAGGAGAAAGACAGGTTTTTTTTCTGAGAATTTTATGCAGTTATCACTGGCACATTTATAGGATTTTTACCTTGTGATGGGTCATCTCTGTATTGCTATTGTTAATTAGTTAATAGAGTTGATTTTGCAAAGAATCTCTGAAAAAATCAATAACAGGCATAGAAAGATCAATAGAAACTGAGGAATAATCTATTTTCCTCATTTTTTTAGAGCTTTGTCTTTGAACTTCAGTTCTAAAAAAAATTCTGGTTTAATTCCTGATTGATGAAATACAAAGACATGGGAAAAACATTTATCTGTGGCTGCACAGAAGAATTTACATTCTTCTTTTTCCTGGCATTCTTTAAACAACAGAATTGTATTTGCACAGTCTTCTCATGAACTATACAGTGATAATTTTTCCTCTTTCTGTTTTTGATTAATTATTACATCACCTAAGTACTACCCTGAGACTCTGGGGAGCCTGTGTATGTTGTACTCTGAATACAGTTCAGAAAAGGAGTTTCTAATTGTTCATGGGGGAGTAAAGCCATATGCATTTACTTTTAATAATCCCAGTGGCTCTGATACAGAGACATATTTAATCTGCTGAACAATTCCTTTGAAATATTAGGACTTTTCAGTTTGATCTTTTTTTTTTTTTTCCAGAGTACAGCGTAGCATTACTGTTGTGTATTTCAGCCTCAATAATGTACAGCATTTGGCACTCATCCTTTTAAAAAACATTCTTATCCCTTTATGAAGGTGGATAGTCTGGTCATGAAAAGCAGAATATAGACTCTGAAAAAAAATGGGAACAATGTACAAACGAGGCAGTAAAAATAAATGACACATTAGATTCACTAGCCAAGCAAGATGCTACAGTCTACAGAAAGGCAAAGATTCTGACTTCACAGGACCCTGTGAGCAGAGCTTCTGTAGGCAGCAGCAATTTACAGTTGCTGGTACATTAATAATAGTATGTGATAAGTGAATGACTGGGATGCTGGTAAATGCTATTCTCATTAAAAGTCAATCTATTGTTGGCACTAAACTCATAGTTTTCAGAGATGCCTACAAATTTAACCATTAAAAAATATAATTCTGAGCTATCATCTGGCAAGAAGAGTCTCAGTTGAGGAGTCAAACCTAACTTTAGTAGGTGCTGTAGAGAAAAACCTTTTAAGTCATTGAAAAGCCATACGTGTGTAAGATACTGGAAGACACCTTTCTATTAATTTCCTGCAGAAGTAGGTTAATGATATTTGAGTTACAGGTTCATCAAAGCTGTCAAAATGCAGCTAATCTTGAAAGGTGAAGTGCCCTGGCAAGAAGGTTTGGGGAATTTTATATTTCAGTTTTTGGAAAGAATCTATCCAAGATCTGATTTACACTGTTACAGAGTGGATTGCCTTTTACTTATTATCCCATGGTGATTGTGGTTACTTATTTCCATGTTGATAAATGAGTTTAGGTTTTTTTTTGGTTTAGGTGATCTGGTGATGCTTGCTGGGGGAAGTAACTTTCTAAAAGAAAGAGCCTTGGGAGTGGGACTGATGACTCATTTAGAAGGCACTGAGCTAGTGAAAATATGGGGAAAATGGGGAAATATCTATGAATGGGAACTGTAGACCTTCCATCCTCACATTCATCTGAAGAGCTAGGCATGTATTCTCAGACTTGTTTTGGGGTACAGACAATTGTGTGAAATGTTACTGTGTTTCCTCTCAAGGGGTCCAGTTCAATTAAGTAAGTAGACCTCTTAGTTTTTGGAGATTGTAGCTGAACAAGGATTCTAACATGGGGTGACCCTTGGAAAGCATTCTCTGATCAAATGATGGATCAAAACATATTCTGTTTGTCACCTTGCTTATATATACACCTGCCAGCAAAGGTTTGCCTCAGCAGCTTGATTGGAGTGCTAAATCTCTGAGATGCAAAGGGGGCCCTGAAGATGTGAATAGGGACAGTAAGATGCATACATCCCAGAAAAGAGATCTGTGACTGGGGAAGAGACCAGCAGGATGTGCAGAACAGAAAAGAAGAATTTCTTGAGTCAGCCAAGAGGTTCCATTCATTTTATTCTGGCCATTTTGTTTTTAGTCTTCAAGGTTCATAGACAGTAAACAAAATTAGCTCCCTTCAGCCTTAATCTTGTTCACTCTGGCTCTTAAATATCTACAGACTGTGATAATATCCTTGTTTCCTTACTAGATGTTTTATATTTGCATGACTTCGTGTTTTCTTATTAGGTGGCTCTTGGGACACATGACATTTTTAGGTAAAGACCCTTTTGAATCTCAAATTGATCTGAACTAAGATCAGACCTAACTGAGTGGAAGTTGTTAAAGGTAGTGTGGCCCAGTAAAACACTCTTGCCTCAGCAGCCCATTAGCTGCACAAGTTTCTGAGAAACTCAGAGGCCCAAGTGAAAATACAAAAGTATTTGTATGACTGTAATCTTGAGGTGATGTGTAAATGCATTACATTCCTTAGGACATTGCACTAAAGAAATGGGGGTGTTGTGCTTCTGCTGATGGACTTTAAAAAAAGACTCTGTTACTGAATGAGTCTCAGTGACCTATGATGAAGCTGATTAAACCTAAAGGTTTCCTCCTGTACTGCCATTTAGAAAACATACCCTTAGTGAAAAGCATGCTCATTCAAGGTTTTAGCAAGCTCCTCAGGAGACCTCTCCCTCCTGGAATAATTTCCATCTTCTTGGATTATTCTTCAATCACACTTTCTGCAATAGCATCATGTTTTTCATTGACATGTTGGCATAATTGTCGTAAGCTATCATGTAAAGAGGTACTGCACACAGATTGAAAGCATTGGTTGTCTTGTGATTCTTCAAGAATCTCTTAGGAATGTTAATGAATCCCATTCTTACTCATTCCATTACAGCCTTTGTTTTTTTAGCGTTTTTTTTCCTTAAGAACATGAAGTGCAAAATGTTTAAAAATGCTTATTGTAAAGTGCTGAAAGTAGAGCCTTAAAATGGGAACAATACTCTTCTCTTTACTGAGCAAGTTTAAAACAGAAAAGGTAATTGGAAATGCAATTTCAATTTTCTTAACTGGTGATCCTTACTCTGAGCTCATGTCAGAATCAACTGAATTTTTCTCCACTATGTGCAAAGGAACTGCTGTATGTTTACTGATATGCCCATTCACATTTTTAGTGGTCATACTGGAGACAAACTAATTGCCCACCACACATCTGCAATACAAAAATATTGCATCTCACAACAGAGAATCTTCACCCTGCCCAAGGCTGCAGAACGTTGGACAAATGAATCTTGTATTGCTCCTTGTTATTTCCCTGGTTTCAGAGGGTGATGCAGAAAGTGGTTCTAACCCTGGACTTGGGTTCTTTCTTGAGATGGTGGGTTTGAACCCTCCCAGGCCATTCATTTGCTGAAGAGAGGCTCTATTTCATTCATTTCTGTGTAAGAAATGAGCAATGCTGCCTTGTCTTAAATGACAAAGTAGTCATGTGGCTTATATGACTCAGCAGTCATATTCTAAGAGAGAGAGAAAGCACAGTTTTTATAATGACTTTAGACTGCAAAACCAATTCTTAAGTAAGTTTAAGTTAAAACTGCAAGTATGTACCTTAAAGACAAGTTTTCAGGCTCTTTGTTTCTATATTGATTTATGGTTGGACTAGATGTCTTTCACATACGATATCTTTCACATACTATTTCTTTCACATACTGTTCTATAGAATCATAGAATAGTTTGGGCTCAAAAGGACCTTACAATCACCTGGTTCCAGCACCCCTGCTAAGGGCAGGGACAGCTCATAATAGACCATGTTGTCCAAGACTCTGTCCAACCTGGCCTTGAACATCTGTGATTTTCTTTTTCAGGTGACAAGTTCTACTAGGTATCAAACAGGAACCTGAATTTTTAACTCATGTTTGTGATCAGCACTTTCACAGGTGGATGCCCCAGTACCTGTAGTGTGGAATAAAATCAGGACTGAGCAAAGGCACATCTCCCGGGGGTGGGTCATCACTGATGACAAATGTGGCCTCATTATCCTTTTCTACCACATTACCTGTAGAGGAAACCTAGTGTGAGATTTGCCATGGGGTATTTCAGTATCTGTTATTTATTTACATTGCACAGTAAGGAAAAACAGAATAAACTTCTTCGCTTTGTCCCTTGGCGTCAATGCTCTGATGTTGTCTTTGTAGTACAGCTTTCATGTGGCTTCCAGTGGGACTGACTGCAGCCAGAACAGAGAAATGTTCTTTTTACAAACGACGAGCATCTGCTTAATGCTGTCAACAGGTCCAGCATGTGAAAGCTTCACTTTTTACCAGCTGCTGCCTCCACAACCTCTGCCTCTCTCCTAGAAATATTCCTTTTCTGGGGATCAAATGGACAATACTGTGTGGTAGCTATAGGCTCCCCAGCAAGTTAGTTTGCTATGAGCAAAGATCCAGTGATATCTGTTTATGACAGTGAAGGAGCTGATATTTCAGATAGACTAAAGCAAAGCTGACAGTCAGATCAGGAGCCACAGTCTGGCCTGTCATTGTCTTGGAAAGCAGCATGGCCCTTGTCCACCAGGAAAGCGAGCTCTGGCAGGCTCTGGAATAGGTTGAGGAAAGAGCTGCCAACTCAAGATTTAAAATTACCACAGCCAAATTAGTAATTAGAGAAACAAGATCATTGGGATTCACCACAACACCATCTGACCTCCAGATATCTTAAGTCATTGAGATAAATGAGTCTACTGAGCATCTGCAGGAACTCAGCGTGTTTGACCCTGGCTGGATGTCAGGTGGCCACCAAAGCTGCTCTGTCACTCCCCTCAGCTGGACATGGGAAAGAAAATATAAGTAAAGGCTCATGGGTTGACATAAGCACAGGGAGAGATCACCCACCAATTACTGTTATGTGTAAAACAAACCTGACTTGAGGAAATGAGTTTAATTTATTACCAAGCAAATCAGAGGTAAGATAATGAGAAATAAAATGAAAAAACACCTTCCCCCCACCCCTCTTCTTCCTGGGTTTAACTTTACTCACAATTTTCCTTTCCTCCTCACCCCCAGTGGCACAGAGGATTGGGGAAGGGGGCTCGTGGTCATTTCTTCACACATTGTCTCTGCTGCTCCTTCCTCCTCAGTGGAGGTCTCCTCATACTCTTCCCCTGCTCCAGAGTGGGGTCACTCCCATGGAGACAGTTCTCCACATACTTCTCCAGTGTGGGTCCTTCCCATGGGCTGCAGCTCTTCATGAACTGCTCCAGTGTGGTCCCTTCCATGGGTGCAGTCCTTCAGGAACAGACTGCTCCAATGTGGGTCACCCATGGGGTCACAAGTCCTGCAGCAAACCTGTTCTACAGTGGGCTTCTCTCTCCACAGGTCCACAGCTCCTGCCAGGAGCCTGCTGCAGAGCAGGCTTTGCAAGGGGTCACTGTATACCCCTGCTACTGCATGGGGTCTTCCTTGGGCTGCAGGTGGAGACCTGCTCCACTGTGGACTCCAGGGGCATAGCCTGCCTCACCATGGGCTTCACCACTGCAAAGGAATCTGTGCTCCAGTACTTGTAGCACTTCCTCCCCCTCCTTCTTCACTGACCTTGGAGTCTGCCGTGCTGTTTCTCTTACATATTCTCACTCTATGTCTGCAATTGCTCCTGTGCAGTAACTTTTTCCTTTCTTAAATGCATTCTCTCAGTGGTGCTACTACTGTAGGTGATGGGGTCAGCCTTGGCCAGCAGCGGGTCTCTCTTGGAGCTGGCTGGAACTGGCTTTATTGTACATAGGGGAAGCTTCGAGCAGCTTCTCACAGAAGCCATAACTGTAGGCCCCCCACTACCAAAATCTTGCCACACGAACCCAATATACTCAGTTTCAGTGGTTACAAATACTTTATGATTAAATCCAGCAGCACAGAGTGCCAGGAGATGGATCATATGGAGCTTAACACAATCAGAAAATTGTATCTGTTTAACTTTCTGGCCAGCTCAGCCATTAACAGTTAAACTATGAAAGCATTGGCCTGAACTGCTGAATCTAAACAAAGTGCAGCAGATGAAATACATTACTTTATGGGATTATTATAGTACTAAATCCAAGACCTTGGAGCCATATCTCAAAGTTTTTTCTCCCTTAGTGATTTGCTGCTTAAGGAAAGCAAAGGTTCCAGAACACTGACTGAAGGTAATGCTTTAAATACACTGACCGCACCAACTACTGAAAATAATGAGGATCTGCAGCTTATATGATAGCAGCATACTTCCTCCATTGCTTGTTTTAATTCAAACTGATAGAGTCATAGAACTGGTCTAGTTTTGCATAAATCACCAGTGGTAATACCCTTTTAAGGGTAATCACATCATTAATATCTCAGACAGGGCAAGAAATAATTAAAATGCAGTAGATTCCATATAGAGGTTTCCAATATTAATGTGAAGCACCTTTAGTCAATAAAAATGAACAGCTTTAGTTCATAGAAATTCATATTTAAAACAATACTGTAATGCATTTTCTTTCAGTTGCTTTTTTTCCCCCCTCTTGCAATCTTCATCCTTCTTGGTAATAATGCCATTTTTTTTTCCTACTAATATATTTAATTTTTCTTTCTAAGAGATGAAATGATGACACATCTCCCACATCCCTCCCCCATTACTGGGCAACAATATATAGCTCCATAGATACATCTCACATGTGTTAGGTAGCAGATTGCTCTTTCCAGAAAAGGAATCTGACTTCAGATCCTTTTATTATGGGCCCAGCTCAGCTGTCCCTGTTTTTGCTGAAGAATCTGTGTAAGAAAACTGAGACACCCTGCAGAAGATGGAAATCTCTGGTTCACATCTGTTGAAAGCTATTGAAAAGGGCGGCTGTTCAGAGAAATGCTTTCACATGCTCCAAGGTTATTATTTTTTCTAATTATCTTTGACATACAGCCATTTCTGAGTGTGACCCTATCAATGCACAAGTTATTGTGACATTTCTTTACTATTTACAGGCACCCACAATAGATTTGCAAACATAAAAGCAGACTAGGGTGAGCTCTGTGATTTCCTTACAGGCTGAGATATTTGAATTAAATAACAGGATTAGTGATTTTAGATTATGAAGGAAGTAGCTAATTAATTATATCATATTTGATCTGTCCTAGTATAAAAAAAAAGGATGGTGTTGCAGATTCTTGGCCACTTGGCATTTTCTTTGGCAAGAAAATGGCTATTTTGCAAATAATTGAATTGAATGCAAAGAGATAACCAAGGTAACTCAACAGGTTTGCAATTTTAAAGTAATGGATTGTCCATGAATAAGCCAATGGCACAGCCAAATGCCAGTTTTGGAGAGTTATAGTCAAAGCTAGAGTTTGGCATCTGGCCTTAGTGATAGCCAGATTTATTCAATGAGAGACTGCAATGGATGACTGTGAAAAGAGTGAGAGAGAGCTGAGTAAGGATGCAAAACAACCACCTTTCCCTCCCATTTCTCCTCCTCCTCCAACACCATATGTCACAGTGCTAATGAAAAGAATGACGTTCTGCCAAATTAAGGGTTCAATCCCATGTCTGTGACCACATTTTTGGAATGCAAAAGGTGTTCTAAAACCTAAGCTTGTATCAAAGTCTAATTTGTGACCTAGGAGATAGGATGTGTTTGGAGAGGAGCTCAGCAAACTGGCATTTTCAAGCCTTATAGAAACAGGTTGTCCCAATACAGTGCAATAATGCAGTTTTAAAAAGGATGTTTTCCACCACCCTGTTATCACATGACAGTGTATGTTGTCAGCAGACTGTCAATGAAGCACAACATGCCTAATGACACTGGCTATCATTAATGGTTGATTGAGAACTGCTGCATTTCATCTTGTGGTTCTCTGACAACTGAAGCTAACTTTACTTTTTTATTTTTAAAAAAATATTCTTAATCCATATAGGGTACATGTATTATAGCCAATAATTACCATTTAGAGCTTGTCTACGTTTTGATGCTGAGGGAAAGTGATCTGAATTAAACATAGTGATTTTGAAATTGGTTACATTAATCTTCCATGCCAGTGGAAACTATTACATAAAATGACACTTACTTTCAGTCATTATACTTCCCTTTGGACTTTAGAAGTGAAGCAGATGAAATTGAATTTAGCCCTGTTACTTTCTGAATAACAGTGTCCATATAAGAGGTTTAATCTGGTATTACAGTTATTTAGATTAACTTTACTTAGAAAGATGATGGAAATTACATGGGAGAAGGTAAATAGAGACTAAAGAAAAAACCTTTAAAGTATGTAAATCCTTTCTTGCTTCCCAAATCTTATTTTAGCCTTTCAACAGGAACTTCAGATTCACTGGCCATTTTCTGTAATTAAACTGTCATGGCAATATTGAAATAACTTGAGTGTAGGCACAGATGCACTTTTACCTTTGAAATCAGTGTATTACTGAAAGTATTACAGCCAGCCACATGAAGTACAAAAGCAGGAAATGGCAGAAGAGCCCTAATAACTGTTGTTTATGTGTTTCTGGGCTCATAAGAGTGTAAAGAGTAACAATATTTTTTTTAGCTTCAGCCAGTGACAAGATTCCCCTACTGCAGAATTTATTGACTAGCTGTGGACATGTGTGGAGTATCTAAGTTTACCATTTGAGTTTCTTTATGGTCAATGGAAATAAACAAGAGTTTATAAGGTGCTCTTCATCTTATCCTGAAGTAGCTATGAAGTTATGCTCCAAAATTATCTGTTAAACTATGTGCCAAACGAATTCTCAGCTAGGTCAGATGCTGGTGTGTGTTGCTTGGGTTTCATCTGAAGTTAGGAGAGATCAGTTTGTCTTCCCAGAGACTCAGAAGGATATTAGAATGCAGTTCCTGTCGTCTGGTAATGCAAATACTTTCTCTGCCCAAGATGGACAGGTGTTTTTCTGAAAAAAAAACATACAAAAAAATGCTGTCATTTTCATTAAAAGTTTCTAGGTTTATTAATGACCAATGTCACATCTAGGGAAATCTGGCTAACTTGTTATCCTCTCCAGAAAAAGGGAAGAAAAGGAGAAAGAAAGAGGGTTTTATCTGTGCCTCTTCCATCTGCTTGCTCTCTCAGTGCAAACTACTTCAAGAGCTTTAATATTCTGGTGAAGACCACTTTACTCTCACAGACCCAAGGTAAATATCTTTTCTCCATCTGCTTGATGAATAAATGGTACTGAACAGATTTCTTCACTCACTAGATTGTTATAATTCACCATTTGGTTATAAGCTTTATTTATAACTTTATTTTTTCATCAGAAACTCATTTAAAAATAATTTTATTTTGCATAAGAAGCTAGCAGAATGAACAATATCAGGTATTTTAAAACTAGTTTATTCCAGCTACCTGATAAAAACCATTTCACTGCCTGTTTTCAACTGCATCTCTATGTGAGATCAGTCTGTCTCCCATTGCCATATCAGAGGGTTGTTTAAGGATATCTTCATATTTATGTGCCTCTCTTCTACAATTTTTGCAAAGGGCTTTGCAGAAGACAGTAATGGTCTTGTTTCTTGCTTGCAGAACTGGACTCAGGACCAAAATTAGAGCCATCTAGAGAAAATAAAACTGAAGTTGAAGATACGTCATCAGCAGAGAATCACCTCCTATAGCTCTATACACAGATCCAGATTTAAAGCGTTTTAATGTGTTACCAACCTTACACTTTTTTTTCTGCCCAGGTAACAAGTCAGTCAAATTTCATGTAGTAACTAGAGTTATCCCCATATCCAGATGTGTCCCTATATCCAGATGTGTCACTGGATAAGAAACAACCGGAGCCTGTGTGAGCTGCGTCCAAATATTCTGCAAGTGGATAGTTGATGCTCACATCCTGGGAACAATTTTTTCTGGCTTTCATGCTGGGGATTTGTCTCATCAGAATTTAGGCTCTATCTGGAACAGGACATCATCATGTAAGAGAAGACCAAGGCACAGCTGAAAAGTTCCTGAATTGTGATTGCAAAAACCTCATGCTGCTTCACTTAGCCCAGTTTCATTTTCAAGGACTTTGGAAACTAAACAGTGTTTAAGAACTTTGGATGCAGGCTACATGTAATTTGGTACAAGAGAGCACTTCTCTTTTCCCTCCCCATGGTGCCTCGCTTGCTGGAGCAGCTGAAAGACCTGAGTTTTAGTGACGAAGTGTTCTCAAGTGCCCAGAGTTATGCTCCAGTGCAATGCTGGAAATGTTACCACTTAGCTTGCACAGAGCATCCAGCTGTTTATTTCTCCCAGAAAACTTGACAGTTAATTTTTAAACACAGAACTGAAGACAGAGGTCCTCTCTGCACAGTGATGGCTGGCACAGACTCTCAGGAGGCCAGGGTCACCAGCATTCCTGTTCAGCAAGTTTGGCTTTACCTTAACTCCAGTAGAGCACTGTCTGCCTTTGCAGGTGGTGGACAAGAATCTTGCGCCAAGACCTGCAGGAACAAAAAATGCAAGCTCTATTAGCCAGAAGGATGGGAATAGGTATCAGTTTTCCTCTGTAATTGTGGTACCTTTTGGAGGGCAGAGCAGATGTAGCACCAGTTATGCTGCTGTTTATTCATTTGGATACAACCCCAGAAAGGATCCTGGATGTTAATATCAGAACCTGACTCCTCAGTTTTGCAGGGAAGTGCCCTGATTATCACACTTTCTGAAATGTGTATGCTCTCCAGTTTTGCCCAGAGTTTGGAGAGCTCTGCTATGTGCTGTGATCAAGTCAAAAAAAGGCATGGATGCTGACCATATCCAGATTAGGTTTCTTACCTGTAGGCTTCGAAGCTACTGGAAGGTGGTTTTTGCAACCATACAATCTGAAGATGGAAGTAGCCTTGTTTTCCTACTTTCTTCATCACCACCTTGCCACTTTCAACTCTGTTTACTGAAAAGAAGGGACTGTCTCCATCCTTGCAAAGACTAACTGTAGCTTTCTGTCTGGTGAGCAGGACACTGTGCTGTAGATGCAGATTGTAGGCATAAATATATGTATGTATGTATGCATGTAGGTATATGAAAATATGCATGATAGTATATGACTACTACTGAAGGTATCATGTCTTTTCTAACTGCAAAATCCCAGCTCTGGGTTTTACCCTGAGCTGGAAGACCTGGCAGAGGACTTGCAGACCTTTATTTTCTAATACCCATATCTTTTATTGGATCCAGACCTCAGATACAAAAGCAGACATGTCTGGTTCTCTGGTTACCTTACACTATGAGGAACATAAAGTTAATTCATATGACAGAGGATTGGTTGTATACCGATAGGAGTTGGAGAGCACAAAAGGTCAAATGAAAGATGTGTTTAAAGTTTTTTGCAGTGTATTGTGTGCACCTGCGTTTGGTGGGGGAAAGGGGATTAAAGGTTTCTCACAGTTGGGACACATTCTTTCCACGATTACTTAAGCATTACTTGAAGCAGATTCTAGTTCATGCAAATATCAGATTAGTACAGCTAATGCTGTCATGAAGCAGGCGACCAGTTTGTGAGGTCAGATTTGTTTTGATGGAATCAAATGTACTTATGAAAAGCATTCTGGTCCACCAGTGGAAGGTTTAGGTACTTTCATTCCTTCCTGGATTTTCTTTTTTTCTTTTTTTCTCTATTCAGAATAGTGTAGACTTCACAGAGTTTATGAAATGTCTAAATGAAAAATTCTTGCTAAAGTAGCTATATTAGTACAGAGTGTGGAAAATGCAGTCTTGTAGGTAGTTTATTCTGGTAAAAAATGCCAAGGCTGGTGTAATGCTGCCTATGAAATAGTTCCTTTTTCAGTATAGCTGCATGTTTGTTAGGTGGCTTTGACACTCTAATTTCAGTACTATAGACTAAGCTACAGAGAGTCAGCTGCCCAGCCATGCAGTTTTTGCTTGCCAGCAAGTCCTTGAAAATGATTCCTGGTGGATCTAGATCAGTGCATTTCTGCAGACTGAGGACATGTTTTGAAGAAAATCTCCCATTTATCCCTGTAAACTTTGCTCTGGGCCATGGAGAAGTCTCTTACCATGCAAGGTGGCCTTCCCTTAGTTGAAATAAAGAAAATGATGGGCTTCAGGAGAGCCTTTACTGTGTTCCAGTCAGTTGTGGACATTTAGTTCATGGGATGAGACTACTACCTGAAGTACTGATCCCTGAACCTGCAGATCCTTGCACCACTCTGCACATTCACTCCTATTGCACATCACTTCTTACTAATGCAGATATGAACCAGATTTTTAAACAGAAAGGAAAACCAGGGTTTATTAAAACATTTTTGTTTCTCATCTCCTCTTGGCTTCAACATTGGGTTTTCTCACTGCACAGCCCAGGCATTTTTGCCAGTTAAGATTAGACTGGCATTAGGTCTTTCATACTGCATTTATTATTTCATAACAGATTTTTGCTTCCTCTGCATGAGTAAGCAGAACAGCATGACTTCTTGTCTCCCTTCAGGACTCACAGCATGATCTAGAGAAAGGCTGATGCAACCAAAACAACAATATTTTGACTTTACTGAAGAGTCCTCTCTGGGTAGGAACAGAGATCTGTGATGTCTGTGATTTGCAGCTTCGGTGCTGGTACTCTCTTCTGGCTGGCACAGCCTATTCCCTAAAAATAACTGTAGAATGGATGCTGTAGGTGTCTCCCAGAGGAGAACACAGAGCACAACAGTCTAACCTGCTAGCTTTCCTGACAAGGAAAGACATTTTATTTTGGTTATGTTGAAGAGCATTTGCTTCTTCTGTGAAAAGTTATACTGTATCCTGATCAACAAAACAGTTTTGGTTAAAAAAAGGAACATGATGGTCAGTTGTGCCACAGCTACTGCTTCTTTTTTTGGAAATAAACTCCCTGGACAAATGACCTAGGTTGCAAAGGGAGGCAGTCAAATGGGTAGGTACACACAACATCACTTTGGAAGAAGCAGTAGTAAAGGTAAGACTTCAGGCTTTAGCTGTCAGAAGGCTACCTGATCGGGCTAGTTGAGCTACTGTCAGGACCAGCGGGGAGACACATCACCAGAGTGCAGCATGCCCCAACCATCTACCCTAGCATGTGAGGTACTGTGCTTGGAAGATGTCTTGCTCTCTCAGAGATGATTTTAGACTGGATATTTAATGTTTAAAGTTCTGAGATCACTTCCACCTTCAATTTCCATTCCCAGTTCTGCTTTCTCCTCTGCAGTGTGCAGCAAAAGGATTCACGTATGTCTGTCTGTAAGACAGACTCCCATTTATAAAACCAAGATAAAATACCTTCTCTACATCACAGAACCTTTTTTTGCAGCTATCTTAAATAAATATTACTGGTGATCCAGTTCTTTGGTACTAGAGACAGAAAATCCTAAACCCTGTAATTATAAATTACATAATTGAAAGTGTTTCAAATCTCAGATGTCCCTACACTGAAAACATAATTTTGATAATTCAGAGACAATAATTTCTCAAGTATGTTCTTGTAAATGTTGTTAAAAGTGTTGCAAACATAAAACACACCTAACAGCTTTTCCGTGAGGACTGAGAAATCCATATCTTTGCACTGATTTTACATAACGGTTAACTAACTCACAGGGCATTAAATGACTTTGTTAGAGAGATATCAGGCTACAATGCAACACTGGGCATTCTGATTACAAAAGCCATTACTTGTTAGATTGTTTGTTCCAAGCAATAAGGTAAGAGAATGTCCTAGTGCAAAGAGATGTGTGGCATACTCAGTCTGTCCTTTTCTCTCCATCTTCTCTTCATTCTTCTCTTGAAGCAGAAAGAGTTCTCAGTGAGTTTCTTTGGAAAAATTAGAATTCTACAGAAGACTATAAACTGAGAAGACCAATTCATGCTGCAAATGGAAAAGGTTCTGATAAATATGGTTCATTTTCTATTTGAAAAAACCCAGACAGCTGAAAAACTGGGTACTTGGGTGTGGTGTATCTGTGGTTGATAGGACTGTTTCAGATTTTACAGGTATGGTTTTACTCCATCCAAAGTAAGTTTCCTCGTGCTGATCACTTTCTTGTGCTCTGTGTATTGAACTAACTACTTACTGCAAGGGCAAATCCAGTAAGCATATGAAATAGCTCTGTTGTGAGCTGCTAGGAGCTTGAGATCCCTCCTTCTGTAGTATTGTTCCTGTACAAAACCTAGATAAAAAATTTACATCTATTCATTTGTACATATACTGTTGTAATATCAATTAGAATAGCATCTGGGGATCTTCACCTTAATTTAGGAGGCTCGGTGGAAGATTCAAACCAGCCATCAGCGGCCATTGTTCGTCACTTGCTGAGGGGGGTGGCTTGAGAAAGGATGCCTGTGGCACTGGAGCAGAGCCGGGGGAGATCAGCGTCCAGGAGCCTCACCACAGAGCGACAAGAGCCACTGAGGAGGGAGCCTCAAGTCCTTGACAGGACTTGCAAAGAGCTCAGCTACCGCGAGGAGGTGACTCACTGGGGGCTGAGACAGGAGGAGCGGCACCAACTGTGAGTGGTTAAAAACCTACCCAGGGAGTGCGGTGACCAGGAGTGCGGCGAACAGAGCGGGCAAACAGAGCGGGTCAAGGCAGTTTGTGCACAGTTCACGCGGGCAGGAGAGCGGGATGGTGAGCACACACTGTATGACCAGGGTCCGGTCTGGGAGCTCTGCCCCGGCCGCCCCGGTGGTGGCCAGCGTAGGCACCCAGACAGAGCCAGTAAGTGGGGAGGTTGCGGTGCAGAGCTTGGAGTGTAGACAGTGCTTGCACTGGTCTGGTGAGGGAAAGGTGCAGAATGGGCAGGGCTGCGCTCGCTGCTCCCTGATGGAGGTCCTCCTCCAGCAGGTGGCTGAGCTGCGGGATGCTGTCAGGAAGCTGCAAGATGTCAGGGAAGCTGAGAGGAAGTAGGACTGCTTGCTCCAGGACCAAACAGCACAGGGGCCTCATGCTTCCCCTCTAACTCATGGAGGAAAGAAAGAGGCTGTTGATCAGGGAAGCTGGGAATTAGTAACAAAAAAAAAAAAAGGAGGAAGAGAGCAATTAAAAGCAAGGGGCTTCCTCCTAAAACTGCTGTACCCACCCAGAACTGCTTTGCTGTCCTGCAGGGGGCTGATGAGGAAATGCACTTACATCAGAAACAGTCAGCTGGTGCACTGGTACAGAAGATCTCTACTGGTGCTGCCAGGAAAAAGCGGCGGGTTGTAGTAGTAGGGGACTCTGTCTTGAAAGGGACAGAAGCGCTCATCTATCAGCCTGACCTGGTCGCAAGGGAGGTGTGTTGCCTACCTGGGGCACGGATCAGGGATGTTGCGGAGAGGCTGCCTGCTCTAGTAAGTCCCATGGACTATTACCCGCTTCCAGTGATACATGTGGGTGCTAGGGATATAGACAGTAGTAGCCTGAAGAGTATAAAGGACTAAAGAGCTCTGGGAGAGGTGGTCAGGGGTTCTGGAGCTCAGATAGTCTTTTCGACAATTCTCCAAGACACAGGGGAGGACCTTCCAAAGGCAAGGAGGATTGGACAGGTTAATAAATGGTTAAAAGGGTGGTGTCATAGTCAAGGGTTTGGGTGTCTTGGACATGGGGCCCACATTTGTAGGCCAGGCCTACTGGGGGCTGATGGAGCTGCTCTGATACAGAAAGGGAAGAGTGGCTTTGCTGGGAGGCTTGCCAGACTTGTCAAGGATGTTTTAAACTAGTTGTGTTGGGGGAGGGGAGCGTCATTCCATCCCAACACACCCAGTCAGTTGCCAGCACCTATAATAAATACTCTGAGCAATGTAGTAACATTCTAGCTGCTCCAGCCACTGAGCTGGCTTCATTTGGAGCTCGGCTCAGATGCCTCTATACAAATGCCCGTAGCATGAGGAACAAACAAGAGGAATTAGAGATGTGAGCACATCTACGGGGCTATGATATAATAGGCATCACCGAAACATGGTGGGATGGCTCCTTTGATTGGAGTGTTGGAATGGAGGGTTATAGGCTTTTTAGAAAAGACAGGCCTGGTACGAGGGGAGGGGGAGTTCCCCTTTATGTTAGGGATAGGCTGGAGAGTATAGAACTCTGTCTGGGGACAGGTGATCAGTTAACAGAAAGTTTGTGGGTCAGGGTTAAGGGGAAATCGGTGATGGGACACATTACTGTGGGGATATGTTACAGACCGCCTGATCAAGAGGAACCTGTGGATGAAGAACTCTACAGACAAATAGGAAAAGCCTCACACTCACAGGCCCTTGTTCTCATGGAGGACTTCAACCACCCTGACATCTGTAGGGGCAATGGTATGGCTCGGCACAAGCAATCCAGGAGGTTTCTCGATTGTGTGGAAGACAACTTCCTTCTGCAAACAATAAAGGAGCCGACGAGGAGAGGTGCCCTGCTTGACCTCGTGCTCACCAACAGGGAAGGGCTCGTTGGAAATGTGACACTCCAGGGAAGTCTTGGATGCAGTGATCACGAGATGGTCGAATTCGAGGTCCTCAGGACAGTAAGAAGAGCGTGCAGTAAGCTCACTGCCCTGGGCTTCAAGAGAGCAGACTGTGGGCTCTTCAGGAACCTGCTTAGCAAGGTTCCATGGGATATAGCCCTAGAGGGCAAGGGGGCCCAAGACTCTTGGTTAACATTCAAGGATCACCTGCTACAAGCTCAGAAGTGTTGCATCCCGACTAGAAGGAAGTGCAGCAGGAGGGGCACAAGACCTCCTTGGATGGATAAGGAGCTGCTGAGAAAAATTCACAGGAAAAAAGAGGCTTATAAAAGGTGGAAACAAGGACAGGTGGCCTGGGATGAATACAGGGATGTTGTCCGGTTAGTTAGGGACCAAGTTAGGAAAGCTAAGGCCCAATTGGAGCTAAACTTGGCAAGGGATGTTAAAGATAACAGGAAGGGATTTTATAGGTATGTAGCGGCGAAAAAACAGACTAAGGACAATGTAGGCCCCATCTGGAAACTTTCAGGAGAACTGGCTACACAGGACTTGGAGAAGGCTGAGGTTCTGAATGGCTTCTTTGCCGCGGTCTTCACTGGCAAAGGCTCTGACCGCAGCACCCGAGTCTTGGAAGGCGGACGCAGGGACTGTGAAAACCTACACCTTGGGCCCACTGTACGAGAGGATCTGGTTCAAGACCATCTTAAGAACCTCAATGTACACAAGTCCATGAGACCTGATAAAATCCACCAGTGGGTCCTGAAGGAGCTGGCGAATGAAGCTGCAAAGCCACTGGCCATCTTATTTGAAAAATCATGGCAGACAGGTGAAGTTCCTGATGACTGGAAAAAGGGAAATATAACCCCCATTTTCAAGAAGGGGAAAATGGATGACCCAGGGAATTACAGATCAGTCAGTCTCACCTCTGTGCCTGGCAAAATCTGGGAGCAGATTCTCTTGGAAGGCATGCTAGGGCACATGAAAAAGAGAAAGGTGCTTGGTGACAGCCAGCAAGGCTTTACTAGGGGGAAATCCTGCCTGACCAATTTGGTGGCCTTCTATGATGGGGCTACAAAAGTGATGGACAGGGGTGGAGCAGTTGACATCATCTGCCTGGACTTGTGCAAAGCATTTGACACTGTCCTGCTTGACATCCTTGTCTCTAAATCGTAGAGACATCAATTTGATAGATGGACCACTCGGTGGATAAAGGACTGGCTGGATGGTCACACTCAAAGAGTTGTGGTCAACGGTTCAATGTCCGGCTGGAGATCAGTAATGAGTGGTGTCCCTCAGGGATCGGTGTTGGGACCGGTCTTGTTTAATATCTTTGTCGCTGACATGGACAATGGAATTGAGTGTGCCGTCAGCAAGTTTACCAATGACACCAAGCTGTGTGCTTCTGTTGATACGCTGGAGGTAAGAAATGCCCTTCAGAGGGACCTTGACACACTTGTGAGGTGGGCCGATGCCAACCTCATGAAGTTTAACCATGCCAAGTGCAAGGTCCTACACCTGGGTGGGAGCAATCCCAGGCACAGCTACAGGTTGGGCAAAAAGAAAATTCATGGTAGTCCTGCCGAGAAGGACTTGGGGGTGTTAGTCAATGAGAAAATGAACATGAGCCAGCTGCAATGTGCACTTACAGCCCAGAAAGCGAACTGTATCCTGGGCTGCATCAAAAGAAGCGTGACCAGCAGGTCAAAGGAGGTGATCCTGCCCCTCTACTCTGCTCTCGTGAGATGTCACTTGGAGTATTGTGTGTAGTTCTGGTGTCCTCAACATAAAAAGGACATGGTACTGTTCGAGCAAGTCCAGAGGAGGGCCACGAGGATGATCAGGGGACTGGAGCACCTCTTTCATGAAGACAGGCTGGGAAAGTTGGGGCTGTTCAGCCTGGAGAAGAGAAGGCTGCGTGGAGACCTCATAGAAGCCTTCCAGTATCTGAAGGGGGCCTACAGGGATGCTGGGGAGGGACTATTCATTAGGGACTGTAGTGACAGGACAAGGGGTAACGGGTTGAATCTTAAACAGCAGATGTTTAGACTGGATATAAGGAGGAAATTCTTTCCTGTTAGGGTGGTGAGGCACTGGAATGGGTTGCCCAGGGAGGTGGTGAATGCTCCATCCCTGGCAGTGTTCAAGGCCAGGTTGGATGAAACCTTGGGTGATATGGTTTAGTGTGAGGTGTCCCTGCCCATGGCAGGGGGGTTGGAACTAGGTGATCTTGAGGTCCTTTCCAATACTAACCTATGATTCTATGATTAATTTAGATGTGTCTGCTTGCAGTGCAAACTGTGTTTTTACCACTCTAGATATGTGCTTTAGCAATGCACAAATTGAAAGACAGTGCGCAGAGACAAACCGTTGCATATTGAAACAAAATTTTTTCATGGATTTCAATATTTGTTCTGTAAAAAAAATAGCACAGAGAACTATTACATCAAAGATATCTGCTAGGTAAGTGGCACAGCCCATATACAGCACTGCATAACCATGGCAAAGGAAAAGTTACCAGAGAAAGATGATTGTTGTTGCCATTTCATTTCCCAACCTGTCTCTAGCTGGTGGAACTGTCTGGGAGTCCTATTGATACCTAGGACAAATAACCCTAATTTATTAGAATATGAGGTGTTGAATGAAGGCTTGGGAAGTTAAACATGATTAAATAAGATGTACCTGCCAAAAAAGCATCAGCCTGCAATTCCTTACTTCCTAGAGAACTCCAACAATTTGCTTGCCCCAGGGATCTCAAACATGTTGAGAGATGCTTAGAAAAAGGAGGCAGTGGACCTGGTTCTATATGGAGCTGACAAATAAATAAGAAATGAATTTTCGTATAATGCTTCCACTACTGTCCTTAGTATCCTTTGGTAGATGTTGTTACCTTTTCAGTTTTGTTTTGGACATTGCCAGTACAACTAATAAGTGATGTCTGGAGAAATGACATAGACAGATCTCGGGCCTGATGCTGGTCTCCCCCTTCAGCTGGTGCCTTTTGGAAGGGAACACCTTTCCATAAAAAGGCCACTGTTAGAGTAACAGTTTCTGGAGGACTGTCAAAACTTTCCCTGACTTGCTTATTTCAAGAGCCTTGGCTTCTCCTGCTCTGGAGCTGGTGTTGAGACATGAGTAATGACAGTCAGGTATTTTCTTTTCAGGTGAGCATCCATATATCCCTGTCAGGTGACAAAAGAGCAGCTGGGGGAAATGGGTTATGTGAATATTTACAGGCACATACAACACATGATTTCCTCTTTAATGCTAATCACAGGCCCAAATAAAACAGGCAGGGTTGGCAAAGGAAAGGCATTAGTCCACGTTTAGTATCTGGCTGACAAACAAATAGGAGGTGTATTTCCATTTTAATGTTTTCCCTGACATTTTTAGTATCATCTATTTGGTATTACCCTATTTTGATTCATAAATACTTGCTGACATCCATTTGAGCTGCAAAATACACTCTGTGCATTTTTAGAACCCTAAAGTGACCCTTACCCTATTTTTTCCACAGGGGAACAGCAAAATGTGGAACAGTAATTGAGCTTTGAATTCTGTACTTACAGAGAGCTTTGCATAGATTAGTGTGTTTAAAATTAATGATCCTTTAATTAGTATGATAAACCAGAAAAATAAAGCAAAAATAGGATGACCAACACTTTTAAAATTGTCAGAACCTCAGTTATCCATGCTGATCTGAGAACTATCAATGTTTAAAATATATATTAATGAAAATTACAAATGCCTGCTTATGACTAAAAAAATACACTCATTAAAATAAAAATAACATTTTGGAAGTTTTGAAGAACAATCTACATACCAGAGAAAGGAATCCAGTTTGAAAATACTCTCATGGCACAGCTTACTAGCTGTTCTGCATGAGATTAGACTAATCAGCTGGCACTGAAAGAGATGGCATTTGGTTTTACTGATGCATTACAAAAGTGCATTGTTGCATTCCCTGCTCCTGTAAGCCTTGATTAAGGTTTTACACTGATGTTAGAAAAACACCTTGTTGAAGCAGTGAGGAAATTCACATTTTCCAGGTCCATGTGGTTGGGTGTTATGAACAAGAAAGGATTGTGTGAGAACGAGTGTTATCTAGGTTAAAAAAAGTGGGACTTCTGCTTCCCAGCCCTAATAGCAGAGCACAGTGTTATATACCTTGGGCTTAGTAAGCAGTCAAGATAAAAACAAATGGAATCTAGGAGAAAGGAGGTGGTGAAAAGAGAGAAGAGACTTCCTAAAGAAACTGAAGGAAATTTTGCAGCTGACACACAGGCATGGGTGCAAGTCAACATGCTCAAGGGCAGGGTTGCATTCAGAGGGACCCAAGCTGATGGGAGAAACAGCCAACAATAACCTCATGAAAATTTGTTAAGGAAAAATGCAAAGTTCTGCCCCTAAGAAGAGAGAAGCAGTGGCACCAGCACAGGCTGGGGATGGACTGGTTCTGCTGTGGGGCAGCTCTGCTGTAGATGCTCTTTAGGTTTGGTAGATAGTGAGGTGGGCATGAATCAGCAGTAGGCCTGGCAGCAATGAGGGACAACGGTATCCTGGCCTTTAAAAATAGAAGCAGAGCCAGCAGAGCAAGGGAAACGATTACTCCCCCTGCTCAGCACTTGTTATGCTACATCTAGGCTACTATATCCAGTCTGGGCTCTGTAGTTCAAGAGAGACATTGATAAACTGGAGGAAGTTCAGTAGAGTTCAGTAGAGGCCACTACAATGGAAGGGGGAAGGGCACTTGTCCTAGAAGAAGAAGTGGAGGGACCTGGACTTGTTCATCCTGGAGAGGATGCAGCTTGGAGGCATCCAGCATCCGCCTCCTAGCACCTACAATGAGGATGGAGTCAGAGTCTTCGAAGTGGTGTGTGGTGGGACTACTCTGATCTTGAAGCTGACTTTGCTAGGTGCAGGAGGTTGTTCTAGAAAAACATAGTTGCTTGCAAACTGAACTATCCAATGACCCTACGAATAGCAAGAAAGGGAATACATTAGACAACTAAAATATTAGAGTAATTTGCCTGCCCAAGATTTGCATGCACGTCTTTCCTAACCTGGGTCACGATTGTTTTTTTAATGCACCAATATGACAGCACAAACAGACAATGCAGTAAATCAGCAGATAGATTTCCAGGTGGGTAAGCTTTCAAAAGCACAGTTACTCCATTATGAGGAAAGCAAAGCTTCAGAAGTCTCAAAAATGAAACAAAAACTGGAGAGAGAAAATGGAAGAATCTGAAACAGTTGACTTGCAGGGTAGTTGGTGAGGCTATGAGAAGTGCTCAGTCAGGAACAAGTACTCAGTCTGAGTCTTGACTTCAGGTCTCTAAGTCCTGATGAATAATGAGAAATGAAACCAAATGAGCCTTAGAAACATGCCAGTTGGTTTTATTTGGGAGCAACTGAGCTCTTTGTGGGGAAAAACTAGAATCAGAAGAAAAGATGAAATGCATAATTCAAAGTTATAAGAGAACATGAGTCACATGCTGAAAGCCACAAAATCAAGTTTCAGGCTCAGAGATACCATTAAAATACAGTAGTTAAAAATCAGCATTCTGTTTCTGAAGGAAGTTGCAGCCAATTTGCTGATTAATCCTCCTTCAGTGCTGTAGAACAAGTACTCTTTGGCCTACATGAAAAGCATCAGAGGCTAAAACTCCAGGGCCCTTGAATACATTTTTTAATGAAGCTATTTAAATTAGTGTTGAAGAATTCAGTATATTCAGGGAGAATGTATGTTTTGGGTGATTGGCTATGGGTGACTGAGCTTTTCATTTTGTGTCACTGACTTGAATACTGCCCAGAACTGAAGAGGATGGAAACCATGACTGCTATCTGCAGGTTTCAGTCCAGTTTCTAGTGGACAGGTGTCTATTCTAGGAAAAAAAACATCATCACTACTGACTTTAAAAAGTATCTTTATGGAGAATCAAAGAAGAGAGGCAAATATTCCCATGAGCTTGACTCCTGAAGAACTTTCACAGGGAGAGAAAGAATATTAGAGTAAGATGTAAGCATGACTGGAAAATATTCATGGCCTGTTTTTATATAAACGCTCTACTTATAGTATACCAAGAGAAATACAGTTTCAAAGCCTTTACATTTTACTGTTCTCCAAAAATTCACATAGAAAAAAATGTCACATAATGCTTACCTTCCAATCAAACTGTCTTTATAAGTTCACTTCATCACAATGTCTGTTTTACTGTGTTACTCTCAAATGATTTTCTTGCACAAGAGCTTTTCCAAGATAAAATCAGTGCAAAGTATTGCATCCCCACCCAATAATACATCTCCCTGCTGTCACAGAAGGTGATACCTCCAGAGTCCCACTAATGCTCACAGATTTCTCCACCAGCTGGCTGCTGATTTGCACAAGGAGGGTGTTTCAGCAGGTCATTGACTAGGGGCCTGGTTATTGGACTAATTTCAGGCTTTGGCAGTCTTTCTGTATCTGAAACTGCAGGGATACACCTGCCTTCTGGTAGAAATAGAAAGGCAAGACAGACCTTTACACACCCCATCCCCACATGAAGTTCCAGCTGGCCCCCTAGCCTCAAGTAGAGCAACTGGGAGAGGGGATTATGAGAAAGACAGTAAAGCCTTATGCAAAGAGTGTTCTAAGGATAGGTTTCTTCCTCTTCTAAATGAAGAAGTAAAGCCATTGCTGGGGGATTAGAATGGAAGATGCAGCCAAGCATTTAATGATGTGGTTCATACCAGAAATAGAAATGTTTCCTTTGGTCTTCTCATGCCATGAAAGTGATACACTCACCTACCAAATCCACTTGTCACCCCATGGCCTTTTGGTTGTGATCATTAGAATTGGTTTATATGTGATCATTAGAATTGTCTGGTGCAAATAAAAGAGAGATGTGGCAGAGGAGGCAGTAGAGAAGTACTTACCCAAAATCTGTGGACATGCAGCCAAATGGAAACATGTAATATTACATATCTAGAAATAGGTTTTGTTTGGGGTTTTTTTTTGTGGGATTTTTGATTTGTTTGATTTTTCTTCTGAAGGTGCAAAGATTCCATTAGAGTTCTAGAACTTCTTTATCATTTTACATTAATTACTGTAATAAGGGTGTATCTAGTTAAGCCAATAAATATAAATATCTCCAGCCTATGGATGAATTGCTTTATCCTTCTATTTTTGACAGAATTTCTTCCTGTGGCTACCTTCTTAATGTGGCACTTGAGGGTACCTAAAGCTTATGGAACCCAAAGAAATCTTTTATAGAATTCAATTTCTGACTGCTGCTGGATGTTGACTGAATGAAAACAATTTTATATTTAGCCTTGCAGGCCCAGCCAAGTCTGTGGGAAATGAAGCTTGTACTTTCTGGTTTGTCATCTGTCATAAACACCTAACTCTCATCAATTCATGCAACAGGAACACTGTTGTCTGTCTGTGTCATTTGCTGTTAAAAACATGGTTTGCAAAACAAATGCATTGTTACATTTCCTTCATCATTATATTAGTTGATTCCCAGATGAATAAGTGTATTCAAAATTGTTCTGAGCTGGTTTAACAGCTGTCAAGAAATTTAATTGGACTTTTGTTGAGTAGTTTTGAAGACTGGCTCCCTTGTGTCTCTCTAAACACTCTTACAGTCCTTATACCAGTGTTAAAAATCCTGCATGAAACGACTGTGCTGCCAAGGGGACAGGGATTAGAAATAGTGCAAGAGCTTGAACACTTCTTTTATTTGCTGCTGTTGCTCATTGTCCCTTCTGGTTGTTCTGAATGTCTGAGTTGCAAAGTCATGGACTTGAGAGAATTCTAGAAAAGTAATCAAGACAAGTCATATGTAGCCCTGAATCTGTGAAAGTTAAGCACCTCAAAGAAATTTGGTTTCCAGGACAGCACAGAGTGAGGCACTAGTCCTCTTCCCTGGTAAAGGTGAGCCATTCTCAGCCACAAATGCAAGAGCTCTGGGCCAAAAGACAAGTGAAAATTGATTTTATAACGTGGTTGTAAGTGTGTTTGTAAGCAAAAGAGGACCCCCTGAGTTCTGTGGTTACTGATCTTCTCAACATAGAATCATAGAATAGTTAGATTTTAAAACAAAAATGTTTCTCAGGTTGATATAACATTATTGCCACTTTCTACCTGGGTGAAACCATTAACACCAAAATCATGTAATTAGCAAAACAAAAAATAGAATAAAAAAGTTTTAGAAATGAAGGCTTTCATTTTTATGTCCTAGAAAGTCTTTACATTCAGCTATAATACATGGAAATATGAGTTCTGTCTATAAACCTAGAAGAAGCATGCTTTATCTGGACAAAGTGGGAGATATGAGACACTTTTTCAAGGTTTGCCCATTTCTGCTTTGTAATAGCTGTAAACAGAACGGCATTATTTTCCTTGCTCATGTAGTGCAAGTAATGAATGTACAAACCTGGGGTGGTAAAAATTCTGTAGTCCCTAATAAATCATGCCATCTGCTCGATAAGAATGTAATCCATCACCCATAGAATATAAATGGAAAAATACCCATGGTCTACTGGGTAGCCATCCCACCACAAGAGTAAACAGATTCTTAACCACAAGTTGCGGTGAGAACCAAATGCAGCAAAGGGCCCTTTCTTATTCGGTATGAGACTTTTATGCCTGCTCTTCTTTTCTTTGTGTTAGTCCAGTCTCCCACATTCTTTGCCTTTTTCTTTAACTCCCTGATTTACGATTCATGCTGAACAGCACTTCCCAGTGGTTTCATCAAAGTGAAAGGGATTATGAATCAAATCACTTTTATATGCTACAAGTACAGAAGATCATTGTAATTCTGACACCTTTGGTGTTGCCTAGAGCTCCAAAATCTCAGGACAGAATACTCTTTCTAAGCAGGGTAAAAGAACTCTATAAAATTAAAACTTTCCCATATACAGACTTTTTGCAGAGAATAACTTTCTTACTGTTAAAATGACAAATAGAAAGCATCATAAAAAAGCACCTGACAATCACTTGATTACAGCATCACTTGGCTGACACTTTAATAAAAGTGGCCTTAAAATAATATAGAATATAAAAACATAAGATGAAAATAAATGGGACTTTTGGACCCTAGGATTTTGCTTTAATAACACTGAGTTACTTTGCAATGTTCATATTTCTTTCTATTGATATGATCCAAAGGGTGATAACATCTTAGTGCCAGAAAAAATGCTGAATAGAAAAAGGAAAGCCATATTGCACATAAGAAGAAAGATTCCTCCCTAGTGTAAAAAATAGAAGTTTTGCACAGACTTCTGTTTTACAAAAAAATACAACCATGCCAGAGTTACTAGAGCATTAGTGGTCTCAATGTCGTCAATTAAAACATTTGTTTACTACTCACAATCCTGATCTTCCAAAACAGGTTATATTTATGTGTATATGTCTTTATGAAAGAAATATCTCAACACCGTGAAATGGACTTTTCAATATGAATGTTTACAGGTATTAACAGGTAATAGTACAAACGTGGCATTCTGTGGGCTTTGTTTCATAATCCAAAGGCCTCTTAAAGCCCAAACCTGGCCACTGGGTAATAGGCAAAAGGCACAGATTTAAGGGAGATTAGGCTATGTGAGTCTGGGATTTATTGTATTCAGCCAGCCCTCTCTCACACTGTATTCTTACTATCTCCTGTTAGTTTTCAGACTTCCTGCCCCATTAAAGGAATTCTTTCCTGTATTCGCATCTTACAGTCTTGTGTCAGCATTCACGTATCCTGAGCCCCTCAGATTTTCCTAATTATTAATTGAAAGAAATTTGCTAGGACAATGGGCAGAGCAGGAAAAGCAGTACCAGAGGTGTCACTGATTTCCAGCTACTCCATGACTGCGTGTGCATTTTGCAAGCTCACCAAAAGGAGCAGGGAAGAAAGGTTTGGAAAAGACATGTTGCACAGAGAAGATTCAACCTGCTTTTGAAATCTGAAAGTTTGTCCCAACTCTAGACTCCAGAGGAAAGTGCCAGTTCACATTCTCTGTTCACAATGACTTTTTAGCATGTCACCACTTAAAAATAAGTCTGGTTCAATACTTTTAAAGAAAATCACTCAAAGTGTGAAGTGCTATGGTAGACCTCCCTCCTATTTCTTAAAGTCTTTTCTACTGATAAAAAATTATGACAGTTATCAGCCTTGTAGATCCAAAGTAATTCTGGAGAGCTAGACTCCTTTTTACCACTTTATCATAATTCACACTGTTCAAATAATGACTTCATTGAAAACATCATCTGTAAATAAATCTTACCCTGAAATTTGTTCATCTACTGCCTCCAGTGGCTCTGTGGATCTAAGATTGTAATTAGAAATTGCAAATTAGAGTTGGCAATTGGCTTCATGACTGAATGCTAATAAATGGCTCTTGCACAGCTCAGAAGAAATAAAATGTAGCCCAATCTTTTAGCTGCATTGCCTTCATAGAGTTAACACAGGCAGAAAGTAGTAAAAACTTGCTTTTGTCATTAAAAGTGAACAGATCTGCTTCTGAACACATTAAAGTGACAAATCTGATGAGTTAGAAGGTGACATTTTTACATAGCTACTTTTGCAGAATAGAGCTGCATTTAAAAACATTAATTAAAAGTGAAGGTTTCTTGTGCTGGTTGGGAACATATTCCACCCAATGAGAATATGGGGCCACGATCCAAGTGCAAAGGGGATGAGGAGAGACAGCCAGTGTCATTGAGACCATGATTTGGGGAATGCAAAACCTTTTATATGAACAGCTTTTATTGCCTACTACAAGTTGTCCTGGTAGGACAGCTACCCACAGGCTTGAACAAGGTGAGATTCAGAGCTGCCTGGCGCAGGCAATAACCGCCTGGGGCACCACCAGCCCCTGCTAAAGCTGCAAGTCACTGCTTGCCACTCAACTAGTCTCTCTTATGGAGCTGTGTGGCACTAGCTGCCTGCTAGGCACACTTCTGGGCTAGTTTCTGGCTGTGGCTTGCCTAGCTCAGTGTTGATTGCACTTGTTACATTCAGTTCCCTAGATAAAAATCTTCCCCTCTTTTCATGTGAGATCACCAGCAGTTATTGCTAAGAACATCCTTGGTGGTGATGTTTTGCTCCTCCCTTTATCAGGGCAAAACTGTACCATCCACAGAAACTGTAATACCCAGAAGTATGAAGACATAATGGTTTGCATGTGATTGATAAATGGCATTTTTTCATGAGGCAAAAAGGAGCAAGCTTAGTGCTATGAGTTTACAGTGAACCTGTGTTATGCTATAAATTCATGTCCATGTGTTGATATCTGAGGTTGTACTGTACTCCTGTCCCCTCCTATTGCCTTGTTTCATCCTAAGCCTATAGTACCTTCAAGAAAATTTTAAAGAGAAATCCCACCTTTTCCAGCCACATCTGGCTGCTGCATCCAGCCCTGCAAACTCCTAATTTCTGAACAGATTTCCCATCTGTTGAAATTGTTTTTCCACCGAAGAATTTACTCCTGTCTCCACTTAGCACAGAGATGGAGTAAAGGATGGAAGGTCACAACAAAAGTCACTGAAATAATTCTTTGAAAGTTGAATGTTTTCACCAGCTAAAATGTCTCTCCTCTTAAAGGAAGTGATGACATCTCCTGTCACACCTCAAAATATTCAGAAAAGTTGAATAGAAATAAGAATAAAATTTAATTTAGCATCTCACATGCAACATCTGCAGAAAATCAGGAGCAGAGAAGTTGATCACAGATTATGTGTGGCAGTCATAAAGGATGTTCAAGAAATATCAGTAGATACCCATTGGGACAATCCAGTTTGCCGTCTTCATGACAATAATCCTGTTGACAGGGGCTGTGAATCAACATATGGCAAGCAATGTGTTTTTCTTAGGAACTGCTTATTGCATACATGATGTACCTGTAGGAGAAAGAGGTCTAATGTTGTGTGCTTTTGGGCACCACGACTGTTGATTATCAGATCAGAATTGTGTTTTATAAGCCAAACTTCATGTGAGACAAATCACCTCATCTTCATAGACTCTTCCCAATTTACAACAGCCAAGGATATTGCAGGAAACCTGCCTTCTTCAGAATTATTGCCTGGTTCTAGAGTGCAAGATTCTCATTCTCCCAAATGCCTAGTCAATATTATGAAATAGAAATTATACCTAACAAATCACTGAAGACTTACAGGCCTGATTTCACATTATTTTGTATCAGTTGGACTATATACACTAACATGGAGGTGAACGAGACCCTCAAATCATGCTACAGTGAACAGTATGAATTTATAAGCACATTTACCAGGCAGACTTAGTTTTTTTTGGACAAACTGAAAAATCTAAGTGAGGAAAAGCAGTAGATATGTGGATCTGAGTCATGCACGCTTTCTACTGCATTTCATTAAACTTTATTCTTTAAAATGTATTCTCATTCTCTGGACTCACAATCCATGTGATTGTGCTATCATGCAGAAAGAAAGCTAACTAAAAACTATCTGAAAAAGGACTGTTAAGTGGCACAGTATCTTGATGGGTAATTATTTGGTGAGGTAAGAGCTGGAAGAGAAAATAAACAGCACTAATGAAACTAACAGATGATACATTACAAGAAATCCAGCACACTTGGGTGAATAGAAAAATCATTTCTTGAAGAGTTCAGAACATAGGACCCACTTCAGGAAAGTTGCAGAAAATGCCTAAGACAGAAATTTCCATCTGGGAAAAAAAAAAGGAAAAAAAATAGTGGCAAAATAAGGTTAAGAATGACTGATTATTATCCATTTATTAGCTGTCCTCCAGCAACGTGCTCTTCATTGTACTAAACCAGTGTATTCAGTCGAACACTCATGGTCTTGAAGACACGTACACTCACGTGGTAACATACTTGTGGACACACAGAGGTGGAAGCTGCTCATTTGTCCTGAGTTACAATGTAGCTAGTTACCCTAGGTCTGTTGTGTTTTTTTTTCTGTCACTCTATGTTCCTTCCTGGTCTATGGATAGAGACTGGTCACTTCAGGGGACAATTTGTCTTTTCATCTCATCCTAAAATGCTTACCTAAGTGGGATGATCAGGAGCAGCCTACTTGGAGACCAGTAGCTAGCAGTGTATGCCAGAGGTCAGCTCTGGGTCCAGTACTCTTTAAATATCTTCATTAAAGACCTGGATGATGGGCCAGAGTGTACCCCCACAAGGTATGCTGGACACAAAATCAGGAGGAGTGGCTGATACTTCAGAGGGTCATGCTGAGTCCAGAGGGTCTTTGAGAAGCTGGAGAAAGGACATCATGAAGTTCAGCAAGAAGTACAGAGTTCAGCACCTGAGGAGGAGCAATCCAAGGCACCAGTACACACTGCAGGCCACCTGGCTGGCAAGCAGCTTTTCCGAAAAGGCTCTTGGGTGAACACCATGTTGAACATGAGCCAACAATGTGTCCTTGCAGTAAATAAGGTGTTACACTGGGCAGCATTAAGTAATGCAAGCAGGTCAAGTTCCCTTACGTTACCTCTCCTCTCCATGAGGAAAGACTGAGATAGCTGGGACTGTTCAGCCTGGAGAAGACTCAGACAGGATTTTATTAATGTCTATAAATATCTGAATGGATAGTCTTACAGGAAAGACACACCACACTGTCCTGGCAGCCGAGGACACACTGCAGTACTGAAATACATACTTCATGCCCATGTTTAGGTGACTGAATCCCATCCAGCTGGGGTCTTTCTCATCCCTTGTTGGCACAGCAAATGAGATATCTGCTTTCTGTGCAATATGTCAGTGATTGGTGTGTGTGATTTTAGTTTATGCATTCAGAAGCATTGCACAATGAATGGTGTTTAACTCCAGATTCAGTGAAATGTCTAAGCTCCTATTATAGTGAATGAAGATCTAGCACCCACATTCAATAGAGTCCTGACATCATTCACTAGAAACTTCTATTGGATCAACTGAATAACTCTCAAGACTCCATTGCCTCATGAAGGTAGGAAATGATTGGGACAAATATTGCTTTGAGCTTCAGGAACCACAGGTGTGTTCAAAACAGTGCAGAGAAGTCTGCAAAAACTGTCAAGAATTATTGGGAGTAATGAAACTCAGAGACAGGAGGAAGAACATGACTCTAGTCAGTGCCTGAGATGAAGCATTTGTTTCAAAAGGCTGTATGAGTGGGCCTCAATATGGTCAGAACTCAAAAGGTCTTTATCCTGAAGGAGTCACAGCAGCAACCAAATCATAAGTCACTCTAGAAGCTGTCAACAATAGAGATAATGGTTGAAAGAGAAAGTAGAGAACAGTTATTATCTCTGCAACTCCACCCTGAGAAAGACACAATATATTGTGTACCTTAAAGCAGGGATGAGGAACTATTAAACTGTCATGAATATCCATGTTAATCTTTAATTCTTAAGAAGCATTTTGTGGGGACAAAGGACAGTGTGATGTGGACCTCCAGGCTTATTTGCTTTAAAATGAATGGAAAAAATAAAGTTCAGCTAATGAATTATAGCTACAAGTTTATTTTAAAAACTGGCAAGCAGGAAGAATGCCCCCTCTGATATTTTCAAGAAGCTAAGTGTACAAAAGAAAGAGGAGATCTTCTGAAGCCTGTGCTGCAGTCCTGGAGACAACTGTTCCATTTGTCTCATGAGCATTCTGAGAACAAAGCAGCACTTGAAAACACGACAAAGCCACTACCTATGTCATAGTCATGAAATCCAGTAATATCCCCCAGTCTTCACACTAATGTTAAAATGGATATATGCTAAGTAACAGGAAAATATTTGTTAGCAGTTTGTCTTAGTTCCCAATCCTTGTAATACATTGAGTATGAATGGTGGGGGAGAAAATTTCTAACATGGAAGTTACTTCAGTACAATCTACTTGAGGGTTACAATTCAAAACAATTGCAATTCAAACCATAAGCCATGCCAGAAATGTTGGAATGGTCTTATCTACACCCATAAGGACCAGAATAATGGAGGACAAATCTGAGTGACATCTGAAATATATATATCTGGGAAATATTGATATTTCCATGTTTCGTGTTCTGAATCAGACCATAAACATCTTTATGTAAAAGACAATGTAAAATAATGCAGACTATGAAAAAATACATTCATAAAAAATGATCACAAGATTTCTTAAACAGTTCCAGTCTGCTAACTGCACACACTAATGGGTGTTTTGATTTGGTTTGGGGTTTTCTGTTCTTTTGTTTTTTTTTTTATTTTTATTTTTTTATTATTTATTTTGGTGCAGTTCACAGTGCAGCTGCATTCGCTGTCACTTTTCCTCCTTGGAGATGGACAGATGTAGCTGTAATTCTTTTTATTTTGATCATGTTAAGTGCTCTAGACCCCTTGACATGCACTGTGGTCTATTTTCATAGTATCTGCTGAACCTGAAATGCAAAGTTATGCTTGAAAATGCTAACCTGGACATACATTTTTTGTCCTTATTAAATCTTTAAGTTAACATGTAGAGTGATGCTTGGGTAAAATCAGCAAGCTTAAAAAAATCTTGACAGGCAAGAAATAATGGATTGAATAGAGAAGGAAAATAACCTGGTTACATTATGAAGTGACCGTCAGCAGTACACAATTAAGTTGTACATTTATCTACTGAAAATAAAAAGGAAAGAAAAATGTCTAATTTAATACTGCACCAAAGAATATTCAAATAATTCAATAATGGATAATAGTACTTATTTGTACATTGTCTTCTGAGAAAGAAATACACCTTTTGACTACATCCTCAGTTTTCTTAGATTTCTCCAATGAACTAAATTTGCCTCTCATACCAGAATAGTACTTTGGTAATCACTGGGGAATTGGTAATCTTCTGGACTACTGGTTAGTGGCCATGCCATGTGCAATGTTTGAACTTAGAAGAAAACTTGCTAGACATTCAAAGCACAGGGACCATGGGCTAATGTCAGTCACATGGAATTTGGTAGAAGTGGCTGAGTAATAAATTAAAAAATTGAACGTGTACTTGAAGAGCTTCATCTCAACACTGCTCACATCAATTCTGTTTCTTTTCTAAAGTAGTCACAAATCCCTATGCAATATTTTCTCTTACTCATCTCTGAACTGCTGTTCTCGATTTTTTCTCAGGCTAATGTGCTACTTTGCCATCCCAAACTAGAACAGAGTCCATGTGGTCAGAAAACACAAAATAACTTCTGGCAAACAGTTCCATAGAAACTAAACTACAATAACTGGCATGTTATCTAGAAGACCTCAGAAATTAAATCCCCACTGTAACCCACCCCTCTGACTTTGGTATGGCTAAGTACGTAAAGTCCCACTGAACCTAATATATCTTGCTCCCAAATCCAGGCAAAAATTTCTGCCTATTTGAACTTCACGCTCTTTCACTAGTGAAAATAGCGATACAATAGAGAGGTCTGTGTTACTATGACAAGTGAAGAAAAAAAATGATGAAAATTTGTAATAACGTAAAAGAAATTTCATACATCACTGAAGGCAAAGAAACTGAAAATAAAAGAGATTGAAGCTATATTTCTTTTTAATAATGTCAGTCAAAATGTTCCAGTCAGTGATCTGAACACCATGGGTGATGGCAGATTCACCAATTCACTCCACTGACTAACAATTTCAAAGCTTAGCAAAATCTTTGTAAGAGGAGATGGTGAAGCTTAAACTTCCTGTCAACAAAATACCCAAGACAAATAATACATTCTGATAAAAGAGCTGCATAATCCTTGAACTGGAATATCTAAATGAGAAAAAGGGTTTTAAAGGAAGGTTGAAAGGAATTTGTAAAGAAGCAGTGATACTAAATAGGCTCATGTCCAGTTTTGCTGCCACATAAAAGAGCTGGGTCAATGCTGGGTGACCCAAATAGCCTTGTAAACACTATGTACTGGTAAACTCTTTTAGAAGAGGTGTGGGTAGACTTCTGACTTGAGAAAAAAAAAGACAAGAGAGTGTAATCAACAGTGTAACATCACTTGATGCTGAAATGATTGCTTAGCAATGAATTAGAGTAATGCTCAAGTTGTAATATGGGCCTGATTTCTTTGAATTCAGGGTGAGGTTTTGCAGTTAGCTTATGCAAAACTACTGAGGCTTATGCTTCAGGGTATCCTGCCTTCCTCCATCCTTACACTTGATCATGCTTACACTACATCATGCTGTCAGGTTTCAGTCAGTTCAGCTCAGTTCCTTGATTCTGTTCCTGAAAAAAAAGTATGACCCAGTCATGGGTCTACTATTGTATCTGAGCAGCTTTGTGACTTTTGTTTGGATAAAAAGCAGAACATAGGAATGCACATCCTCTTGAGTGGGAATATGGTCTGAAACTCTGCAACTAAACTTCATTTCAGAATTAATTTATCATCAACAATCATAGGCTGCAGCAACGCAGCTGCCCAAATTCCACATTTGGATTCTTCATGTTATGCTGCATTTGCTTGCCTTTCTTTCACCCCACTTGATAACTTATTGGCTAGGTGAGTTACTGCATACTATTTCTGTTTTCAGATTGATAAACAAATCTTATGAAGATACAGGTAAGTAGTATACAATATTGACAAAAGCATTTTATATTAGATTTATACATTTTTAAGGTTTTACAAATATTTTCATAAAAAGGTGAATGCGTATATTTGTATATTAACAGCATTATGACAGAGCAGAATGAATTCTATTTTATTTATGTTCATTTGTTTCTTCATTCTCCTTATTTTTTTTCACGTTGTTCTTATTGTTTATGTTACACAAAAGTGCTCTGCAGAAATGTGTAATGGCTAATATAAGTGGGTAGTGGCAATACCAGGGATGAAGTTCTATACCAGCTGCAGGCTACAAGGACAAATAAGAAAAAGCATGGGAACACAATTCTAAAGCAAAAATAAACTTTAAACAGAATATGCCATGGATAGTCATGTAATTTTTAAGGATACCTCTACTAGCATTGTACAAATCTGCTAAGGCAGAAGGTCAGAGGTGTGCTTAATGGTGAGTATCACAGGGATTTACATGGAAATACAAGAAATAGATATGTATGACAATAGAAATACAGTAAGTGACAATAGATTATAATTGACATTTGGAGTAATTCCTTCAAAACTGGATGAACAAGGTCACAGTATGTGTTGAACGTTTAAATGTTGAATATTTAAATGTTATTTAAATTAATTAAAAGTTGAATGTTTAAAACTTTCAGTGGTGTTCAGAGAGCCACTTGTGTTGCAAGAAATTATTGAAAGAATTGTGAGGTACCGGGTTAGGAAAGCTATGCCTTTCTTAAATGTAATATAGTGTCAGATAGCACAATGAAATCTGCTGTACCAGTGAGAACCAGATCCTGCCTCTTTGAGCAGCAAAGGAAGCTCTAAAATACCTCCCAATGGCACAAGATGGAATAAATTATATTAATATTTTAATTATGTTTATAATCAGTTTTTAATTCATCACAATATCAATTTGACAGGGTCCAAAGTGAGCAGAGCTATCACAGTGTGAGAACACCTTAAGTTTTGGTTTTAAATCATTTTGATCTTTATTTCCTCATTTCATTTATTTGCTTTCAGTAATTTTCCTTGGCTTGACAGGTCTTAAGGAGACTGCTTATATGTGCTTGTTTTAATAAAATAAAGTAATAGTCTTTCAGATGTTCAAAGACATATTTCTTGCCCCATCAATGCCTTCCCATCTATGGAAGTATATGCACAGACATGCATTCGTGTGTATATGCCTATGTAAAGGAGAGATGATATAGAGAACTGAAGATATGAAGATAATTTTATTTAAGCGTTCACAGACCTGGTTATTCCCAACAGTCACTTACGTACCTGGGACACTTGCTGAGATTAAATAGGAAGGTTCATCTCAAAGGTTATAATCCTTAAAATAACCTTTAAAAGGCTGAACACTTGTAACAACAGAGAATACTGTCACAGTCTGTGACACAGAGCAGCAATAGTAGTCTTTTAGAAAGCTAAAGTTAGATGCACTGACCATGACAGCAGGCTGCCTCAAGTCCCAAGCTTCGAAAAAGGGCAGCCCTAGAGGTGGCTACAGGCAACGATAGTATCACTGATGCTAAAAAAATAATAAAAGTAAATAATAAAATTAAACACTCTTTATTGCTGGAAAGGCAGAATCTTAAAAGGGTCAGTTTAATACGAAAATAGCAGAAAAGGGTCATGGTGAGCCTGAAAAAAAGGAAATAGACAGCAGGGTTTCTTTTCCTTAAATGAGAATGAAATACATAGAATTACATTGCACGCTCTGTCAGAGAAATAGTCCTCAGGATAGCCTCAGGCACAGGCAGTACAGGCAAGTAGCAATGGGTGAGGTGTGTGTGTGTGTGCTTTAAGGGAGCATACCTCATAGTGGTGGCCTCCAGAGAGGCTAATAAGACAATGGAAAGAAAGGGAAAGAGGGGGAAAAGAATTAAACCCAGACATCTTTTCTATTGCTGTGAGAGAGCAAAGTAGTAAGGCGCTGCTGGAGGCATATCATGCATTATGCAAGTGCTCACAGCTGTCCAGCCCTTCCAGATCCTCAGTATGGTTAGCACCAGTGTAACGATGCCAAATGTATAGTGAGTGGGTGAGGGATGAGGAGCAGGCTTAGTCACTGAGAGATCTAGAGTATTAAAGAACTTTTCTACTGAATTCAAATGCCAGGGAAGGACCTCCACGCATGTCAAAAGGTGCAAACCTCACTGGGACTCTCGACCAGGAGCTCCAGATCAGCATTCCCTGCGGTATGCCAGTATTGATTTGAGTTGAGTGAATCTCGGGGAGCTGCAGAGGGACAGAGGTGGGAATGATGGCAGAGCAGTGGGGAAAGCAGCGCCTGACAAATAGCTGTCTGGTGATAGGGGGCCTGATGTTTCTGAAAGGCAGTCATGGGCTGCTAAGGAGGGCTCAGACTCATACAGTAAAGCCTGGTCTTGAAACTGTGTACATTTCCCAATGTAAGGTGGCCCCTGGACACTTCTGCTGTCTGGGGATGTTCGAGGAGCTGCATTGAACTACATGCCCCAGTGGACAACTCCTCCACCTCTTCTCCCTTCCTCCTCCAGCCCAGGCTCATAAATCTCGATTTGTAATGGGAAGAAAGGTGCTGACAACATCATGCTCCTGCCCCTGGAGAAACCTCCTCACTCTGCCTCTTTTGATCCTAATTCCCTAAAACAGGATTGGTTTTCTTGTGTCCTTCTGCCCCCAAAATTACTCTGACATGACAATAAGGCATCAGTGCTAAATTCGACAAGGACTTGAGATGTCTAACTGGTACAAAAACCAGTGTTGCTTTTGACAGACAGAAATCTGCTTTGGTATCAATAAATACAGGGTCTCATCAAGGTAAACAGGAACCTGCTAGCACACATTCGCCTTATCTGCAACTAGCTCAAGAGCAATACCTTCTATGTTATATTTTTTTTCATATAAATTCTGAAAATGTGTTTTGACAAACACATTGTGTTTTCCACAGCTCTAATTAAAGGAAACAGCATCAACCAATAGCCAATCATATTCTGGGCTGCATCAAAAGAAGCGTGGCCAGCAGGTCAAAGGAGGTGATCCTGCCCCTCTACTCTGCTCTCGTGAGACCTCACTTGGAGTATTGTGTGCAGATCTGGTGTCCTCAGCATAAAAAGGACATGGAACTGTTAGAACAAGTCCAGAGGAGGGCCACGAGGATAATCAGGGGACTGGAGCACCTCCCATATGAAGACAGGCTGAGAAAGTTGGGGCTGTTTAGCCTGGAGAAGAGAAGGCTGCATGGAGACCTCATAGCAGCCTTTCAGTATCTGAAGGGGGCCTACAGGGATGCTGGGGAGGGACTATTCATTAGGGACTGTAGTGATAGGATAAGGGGTAACAGGTTGAAACTTAAACAACAGAGGTTTAGATTGTATATAAGGAAGAAATTCTTTACTGTTAGGATGGTGAGGTACTGGAATGGGTTGCCCAGGGAGGTTGTGAATGCTCCATCCCCGGCAGTGTTCAAGGCCAGGTTGGATGAAGCCTTGGGTGATATGGTTTAGTGTGAGGTGTCTCTGCCCATGGCAGGGGGGTTGGAACTAGATTATCTTAAGGTCCTTTCCAACCCTAACTATTCTATGATTCTATGTAAGTGGGACAATTTGGGAAGAAATAGCCATAGCAGCTTTGCTGCCATTGTCCAATTTCTTCACTGCTAGCAGCTTCCTGCTCTGAAGTACTTCTGTTCCATTGTCTTTCTCAGCAGCCCCCCA
Source organism: Melopsittacus undulatus (assembly GCF_012275295.1). Classification (NCBI taxonomy): domain Eukaryota; kingdom Metazoa; phylum Chordata; class Aves; order Psittaciformes; family Psittaculidae; genus Melopsittacus; species Melopsittacus undulatus. The sequence continues at coordinate 22,823,161 of NC_047528.1, forward strand.
AGCTTTCATGATGACAAAATAATCTGCCAGATGACAACTAACCATTTCAAAGAAATATAAAAAAGGGATTTTTTTTTCCATCCCTCCTAACCAATTGCCTTTATAGCTCTGATTTCTGTGGTGATCGAAGTAAACTTGGTACCTCAGAGCAAAGTAAACACATATGTTTGGGAAGGCTTTTAAACTACTTGGCACAAAATCACCTTGTGCCAAACAGAGAATATTTTTTGCAGCCTTACAGACTTCTGATGTGCATGGAGAACTGGCTTTCAGATTCCAAGTGTCTCTTTGAGATACAGTTGGTGGTGTGGTGGTACGTGTGACCTCAGACATCTGGACTAGCTGTCAGCCAGAGCCTTTAGTGTTTGCAGCACCATACTGAGGCTCTTTCACATCAGATGGAGAGGAAAATATTCCCAGATACTGGCTCCCTCCCAAAAACAGTACTTCCCTTGGATCACACTTCATGCAAAGCTCTGTATGAACTGAAAAGAGATAGGTTATTGGCATATTTTGTACAGGCTGTATGTTGGCTTTATTGTAACTGACGACAGCTCCAGCCTGGAAGAGGCATGACTGCATGTTGGTTTGTGCATATATATTCCATTTTGCCTGCTGTTTCAATTTGATTTTGTATTCTCTCATCGAAGAATATGAGACAAATAAAAACCATCTTACTTCTATAGCAAAAAGTATATGCCAGTTGCAGGTACTCCTGCAAAAAAGAGAAAAGTGTGCACATAGAACAAAAAAGAAATACATTTTTCGCATATATACTAGCAAAACAGAATACTGTTTGAAGATAAAATCTGTTTAATCCTTCTTCCATCCACTGCTACTGGAAAAAATAGGCCACAATTTGGTCCTAACCCTGAACAGTGTCACTGAGATTACAAAGAGTCCTCATTAGAAATCTGCATCCAGATCCCATGGGTTTTTGAAGGCATTGCTGCCGAAGTGAGACAGGGCTATCATTTGTCAAGTAATTCTCTGTATAACATTCTCAGATGCCAGCTGGCTTTAATCAAGCAGAGAGTAATATCCCAAGGTAGGCAGCTTGCTACTCTGCCTTCAAGTAGTGCTGCTGAGCAGCAGCAAAGGATCCCAATGAGAAGGACTACAGAAGTTAAGGAGATTCCAAGCAGAGACTGAGTACTTGGATGGAAATAAACCATGCAACTCACAGGGTTTGGTTCATCATCATGTCATGGCAGGGAGAGAACACGTTTTTCCTGTGGTGGAGCTCAGCCATGGCAGACTGAGTGCGGTACCCACCTCTCTCTGTTGAAAAGGCGATGGGAACCTAGGCCAGCAGGACTGCCAAGTTATTCATCACAAGTCACTCCTGATCTTAAACACTGGGTCATTATTGAAATCCCTTTTATAATAGCGTACCATTCTCTATTTTAGATTAAGAATAACTCTCTGATTAGATACTTAAAATTCCAATTCCAATAACAATAAATCATTGTCTTTGTTTAAAAGTAGTACATCTTTCTGTCTATAGCAAGATTTTGAGGGTAACAATGACTATATTCAGTACAGGACAGGATACGGTACATAAGTTGTTGGTGAGTGAAGAATTAGATCATGAGCCAAGAAGGACTCGGGTAGGATCTGCACTCACAGAGTTGCAAATCTAGACAGGTTAAGAAAAAAAAGGTGAGAGTATAAAAAAGTCTTCAAAGAACAAAAGTATTAGAAGTACAATAGCTTGGTGCAGCTTAACAACAAAGGAAGAATTTTTGTACTACAAGACTTTCAGGAGATAGCTCTGAAGAGCTGCCATCTTCTCTCCTGTGAGGATGAGAGCAGCATTCCTCAGCGCAGAAAGGTTTGATAATGGAGGACAATGAAAATTATATTAAGCAAAGGAGGAACTACGGAGGCTGAATGCAATGATCTCTGTTGTGCTGTTTGCTTCCTGCTTAGGGAATTGACTACATTGTCAATCATGCAGACAATTGCATCAGGGTCTACTCAGAGTGTATTCAAGAGCCAATAGAATCATAGAATAGTTAGGGTTGGAAAGGACCTCAAGATCACCTACTTCCAACCCCCCTGCCATGGGCAGGGACACCTCACACTAAACCATATCACCCAAGGCTTCATCCAACCTGGCCTTGAACACTGCCGGGGATGGAGCATTCACAACCTCCCTGGGCAACCCATTCCAGTACCTCACCAACCTAACAGTAAAGAATTTCTTCCTTATATACAATCTAAACCTCTGTTGTTTAAGTTTCAACCTGTTACCCCTTATCCTATCACTACAGTCCCTAAAGAATAGTCCCTCCCCAGCAACCCTGTAGGCCCCCTTCAGATACTGGAAGGCTGCTATGAGGTCTCCATGCAGCCTTCTCTTCTCCAGGCTAAACAGCCCCAACTTTCTCAGCCTGTCTTCATACGGGAGGTGCCCCAGTTCCCTGATCATCCTCGTGGCCCTCCTCTGGACTTGTTCTAACAGTACCATGTCCTTTTTATGTTGAGGACACCAGAACTACACACAATACTCCAAGTGAGGTCTCACGAGAGCAGAATAGAGGGGCAGGATTACCTCCTTGGACCTGCTGGTCACACTTCTTTTGATGTAGCCCAGGTTATGGTTGGCTTTCTGAGCTGCAAGCACACACTGAAGCTGGCTCATGTACATTTTCTCATCAACCAACACCCCCAAGTCCTTCTCTGCAGGGCTGCACTGAATTTCCTTTTTGCCCAACCTGTAGCTGTACCTGGGATTGCTCCCACCCAGGTATAAGACCTTGCACTTGGCATGGTTAAACATCATGAGGTTGGCATCGGCCCACCTCACAAGTGTGTCAAGGTCCCTCTGAATGGCATTCCTTACCTCCAGCGTATCAACCAAACCACACAGCTTGGTGTCATTGGCAAACTTGCTGAGGGTGCACTCAATCCCACTGTCCACATCACCGACAAAGATGTTAAACAAGACCGGTCCCAACACTGATCCCTGAGGGACACCACTCATTACTGGTCTCCAGCTGGACATTGAGCCATTGACCACAACTCTTTGAGTGTGACCATCCAGACAGTTCTTTATCCACTGAGTGGCCCACCTATCAAATTGATGACACTCCAATTTAGAGGCAAGGATGTCATGTGGGACAGTGTTGAACGCTTTGCGCAAGTCCAGGTAGATGACGTCAACTGCTCCACCCCTGTCCATCATCTTTGTAGCCCCATCATAGAAGGCCACCAATTTGGTCAGGCAGGATTTTCCCCTAGTAAAGCCATGCTGGCTGTTACCAAGCACCTTTCTCTTTTTCATGTGCCCTAGCATGCCCTCCAGGAGAATCTGCTCCCAGATTTTGCCAGGCACAGAGGCGAGACTGACTGGTCTGTAATTCCCTGGGTCATCCATTTTCCCCTTCTTGAAAATGGGGGTTATATTTCCCTTTTTCCAGTCATCAGGAACTTCACCTGACTGCCATGATTTTTCAAATATGATGGCCAGTGGCTTTGCAACTTCATTCATCAGCTCCTTCAGGATCCGCAGATAGATTTCATCAGGTCCCATGGCCTTGTGTACATTCAGGTTCTTAAGATGGTCTCGAACTAGATCCTCTCGTACAGTGGGCCCAAGGTCCAGATTTTCACAGTCCCTGCGTCTGCCTTCCAAGACTGGAATGGTGCAATCAGAGCCTTTGCCAGTGAAGACTGAGGCAAAGAAGTCATTGAGAACCTCAGCCTTCTCCAAATAAAGTCTAGCCAGCTCTCTGGACAGCTTCCGGAGGGGGTCTACAGCATCAGTAGGACTGCTCTAAAAGGTGAAACTAGAAAGGGATCTTTCCCATCTCAGGTGAGTACTGTGAACCCAGACTATTCCATAATTAATTTTTTGTTAGCTTTTTTGTTTTGTTTTGTTTTGCTTGGTTTGGTTTGGTTGGTTTTGTACGTTTGTGTCTTTTTTTTTTTTGCTCAGTTTCATTCAGCATCACAAAACAAAATCAGATTTCAAAACTTCTGAAAGTTTTCAGTCCACCATCCTTACTGAAATCCAGTAACAACTTCAATTTTCTGTCACAGGCTGACTAATTCACAGTGGGGGATTAAAAAGTAGAAATGTGACATTATGATGGGAGGAGTAGAATACAACGGAAGAGTTTGAATTTCATAGTTCAGGGACTCCACACCAGAAATACATTGGCTATGAGGCAGCTTTTCTTCCCAACATAATTGCCCTGGGGCAGGAAACCCTCTCTCCAGAACTAGAAGCAAAGGTTGCTGCCATTTGGCCTGATGGCATGGCATCATTAGTTGCATGTATTAAGAACCTTCTGTTCATGTGGAAAACTTTCTAGCAGCCAACTCTTCTGCTCTGGGCCTCCAGTATTTTTCTTCTCTTTTTCTCATGCTTTAGTGATCATAGCAAAGACTCCATGTTATTGATATATATACACACCAGCATAATTTGACTGATATCAAAAGAGATAATGTCAATGACAATGTCAAATCTTTTTTGTCATGATTGTTTATTTGCTGGCAGTATCACTTAGTGAAAAGAAGACTACACAGGAGGGTGACAACAGTCATCTCTGGCAAGAATAAGTGGCTTTAAAAACATACTTCAGTCAATGTATATTCAGAGAGATTATTCTGTACTGAAACCATTTTCTTGCAAGCATGCTGTGATGGTCGTGCTTGCTATGAACAATAGCTTTGCTGAATGCCATTCTTTGGCAGTGTTAGAAGGACGAATGTGGTTATGGGCAATTGCCACACACCCCACTGTGTGTTCATTACAGACAATTCCAGTTGCACCTATGTGCACTATGCACGCTCTGTAACGTAACATATAGTAGAACAAATCTCATAGTCTTTTTATAAGTCTTTTACTTTGTGTGGCAGCAGCTATCCAAGATTTTAAATAAGTGTACTGTGAAAACAGAAAATGAAAACAGCTTGGATGACTTCATAAGAGGTTACAGGATGAAACATCTGTAATTCCTTTCATGTCAATGTACGTATAGTAAATATATCAAGTATATTTCATCAAGGGCTAATTATTAGCATATTTTTGTCCAGTAGGGACATTAAATTGCAAGTAACAAATCCTTGCATGCCTAGAACCACAGCATGTAGAAATAATTATGATTGACTTAAAAGTTACTGTTGTAATGAATCTAAAAATAATTAGAAGTTTTCTTGGGGACAAATACATGAAATATACTAAAATGAGGGAAAAGATAAGGTAATGTTTTGAAATTCTGGAAATCCATAAGGTTATACTAAAATCTACTTGAATAATAAAGAGCAGATTTCCCATGCACAGAAGCCATCATCTCAGTTTGCCAGTGTGGTGGAATTCCAGGTTCAGCATCGAAGGGCACATCTGCATGGTCAAGAACACAGCCACAGCCCAGTTTGTACAGGAATGTACCACCCTGAATACCTGAAAAATATCCTTGCACAGTCCCAGGTCCAGCTTACTAAACCGTAACTTGCCTTTTCAGCAGGGTGTATTAGTTTCAGGCACAGCATGGCACTTCAGGACCAGCTCTGAGCACAGGCAAAGAGAACTCAAATCTCTCTGCATGTACTCATTTAGACATACCCTCATAGTTCTCAAACACATTTTTGCTGTGGTTGCCAAATTCCCAGTGGCGACAGTTTTGACAATCACAGTCAAAATACAACTGTGTAATAATAAGTTTTCATGTCTCAGCTGCTCATAAAGTCCTTGGTGACTACACATAGATACCAAGCAACATTGTGAACTGCTGCTTTAAGGCTGGAGTGACTTTGGTAAAAGCTTTCTGGATATTAAAGTAACCAATAAAATCATGTTACACAGTTCTGGAAGTCCACTGCAGAGACAAGAATTATATTTTCCTGGGTTCAGTTTCTTCCCTGTGAAAGATAAGGAAACTGTTTTCCATGATCCTCCAAGCAGAGAGTATGTAAACAAATTTAATGATGTTTGTCTTAGAACTGCTCAAGGAAGGCTGATGTTCCCCCACCATGAAACTCTTCAGGGCCAAAGGGAAAGTCAAAATCAATGGAGGTTAAGAAAAGCTTTAAGTGTAATTAGCATAATTCTTTTTCCTTTTTTTTTTATCAAGTGGTTAAAAACAGTGGTTGCTAGACTAGAAATAAGGTATTATCACATATGCATAGCTGTGGACCACAGTGAATGCTTTACGTGTCAAAATTCTCATTCTCACACTTGGACCTGAGAATTTCCCCTTAGCATCACAACAAGCTATTAGCCAAAAACATTGTGTTAACCTGATTTTCCCTTTCCTTCTGCTTCCTTCTTGTTCATTAGCTGTATCTGTAGGTATTTGTATCATCTACCTTTTGAAGAATAAGATATCTCAGGCCTGTATCATCACTGACTATTTTAATCTCATCGGTTAGCTGACATTCAAGAGCTTTTTGGATGAAGAAACAGAAATATGAATCACTGTATTCTTTTTTATTCATGGTAAGTCCATTTCCACAGAAGATTTCACAATAAAATGATTAAACTATTGCTGCCTTCCTCTGTTCATGTTAGCCTGAGATAGCACAGATCTACACTGCCCCTGGAGGGACACCCACTTTGTACAAGGATGCCATCTATTCCAATGTCTTAAAAGAGCAAATTATTTCCCACTTTTACATCAAAGTAAGAAAGGGAATAGGCCAAATGCTAATGCCCGTGACCACTTTCTTAAATCATTTTGCTTCTTGGGGGATGTGAGCCAATGTAACAAGTCAAATTAGTGCAGTTCTATGAAAAGATTATGTTGATACAGTTATTCTGACGAAAAATAAAGGGACCAGACAAATTGTCCAAACCTGAAAATTGTTAATTTTCTTCCCAGTTTTGTTTTGGACCACTCCAAATAGCTTTCTCAAAAACAATGTTCAGGTACAAGCAGCAGAACTTCAGTGATGGACCAATCCCCAAAGCCAATATTGATTAGCCTGTAAGAGATCTGGCTCTATCCATGTGCGTATTCTTAGGGATCCCAGAAGGCTCTTTATTCTCACAGGTACCCATATGTTTGCATCTCAGTGCAGACAATGAAAGCCTCAGTTTCTTATGGATGTGCTACAGCATAGAACTTATATTATTTATGAACTTAAAGCAGAGAAAAAAAACACATGTAGTAATAATTATATCCTAGATCCAGACCAGTTGCTATGACACTCATGGAAACATTGCATTCTGATGTACTATGATAATACTTTTATCTCAAGATCTACTGCTATGCAACATAGATGTAGACAGCCTGCTATAGATCAGGCTGGCTCTGAATGGTGTAAAGGTCATCTCTACTCTCCCCACCATTTGATCATAGTGTGATGAACCATTAGCTTGAATGGATGAATTTAACAGAACAGACGTAGCCCTTGTGGGTTGCAAGCAGGGTAGCATGGCCATCTTTTGATGTCCTCTTCTATTGCTACTGATTTAATAAAGGACGTTGAGAGCAACTCTTTACCTAAAGCAAGCACCTCATACTCAAGTTTGGAGCTCTAAATCTGCCTTACTGCTGACATGAATGATATGCCCACTTCACCTCTAAGCCCAGCATTCACACAATTAATCTTTCCTATATTACATCTGGCTCCTCCAGTGAAGCTCTGTTTTGGTTTTAGGGATGGTAAGATTGTAATTTTTAACATAATTTACTGATGTGAAAGGAGAATAATATGCTACAAAAAATGGCAGAAAGGCAAGAAAACTGGTAGAGAAAAACATGCCAAACACTCAAGGACATAGGGTAGTAAATAGCAGCATATTTATACAGGCTGAGGTTGTCTTTTTTTTTCCATAAAAGTTTTGAGCCCATTCAGTTGTACAATTTGGCAATTTCTCATCTGGACTGTGTCAAGTGATTTTTAATTGAGGAAATCTCTGGCAGCTTGCAAATATAAAACTTTCATTTTCTATTAAGAAGCTCTTTTCAGTTGATTTTATATGATAGAAAATGAAATTTCCATCAGCTAGCCACTAGAGAATCTGAAGGAAGCAATATCTGGGTTAACAGACTGTTTTAAACGCATTCTCTCAGGACTTTTCCTCTTCAGCATTTTCATGCTTCTTCTTTCCTGCTTCTTTCTTCAGTGTTCAGGCCAATTGTCATCTACTTGAAAAGGTAGACTGGATGTACTAAAGAAAGTCTTCTCATACCAAGTGAATATTCAAAATAATGAAACAGAAAGGGGAAACGTTGGAGGATTGTGTAGAACAATACCTAGGGCAGGAGTGAAGGAATGGTGGGCAGATCAAGCCATGTTGCACAGGACAAATAATAAGTACGCTAGCGAGCAACTAACTTTTATCTCATTAGTTGCTCGTGAGATAGCTGTATTGCTTTGATCTTAGTTTGCAACAGCAATAGCAAAAATAAAGTGAAATCTTTAATCTTGTAAGTGCATTAGCCCCATATTTACTCACATTTATCAGCCTTGAAGATAAACTGGTAGAGTGCACATGAGTTGGCCTGCCTCTGCAGTCTGTCTGTGACATAAAGGTGTAGTTTGCACAGCTGAAAAAAAAATGTTTTGTTAGAACCAAAACTATATGTGCACACACATGTATTTTACTTTGCACTTTGTAAAAGGAAGGTTTCATAGATTCTTCTCCATTCCAAAATGTCCAGACTTCCATTTGCAAACTTTCAAATCTGCCTTATAAAATACCCAGGTCAACGCTATGCACTGCCTTTGATATCAGTAGCCTCTATTTTTCCTCCCAGCAGGAATGATAGAGATCACTACCAATAGCTTGGAGCTGATGACATCCAGACTAAAGGAATGCAGAAAGAATAGTTATTTTGTGGCTGAAAAACATGAACAGGTCCAGTGAAAAAGAAATATGAACTACAACACCCTCAGGACTTCAAAATAACACTTGTGACAACACTGCATTGTATTCTGATATACTATGGTCTAACTCTTATCTGAAGAACAAGCATTTTGAACTCTACAGAGACAGAACATTGTACTTTGTAAAGACATAATGATAGACTGAAGTCCTATAGAGCTGTGGACTTTTGGCTAAATTGTCAGCCACATCACTAATAACAAAATCTCTTCAACTCAATAATGTGGCTTAGTCTGGGAGATAAATTCTTACTCCACATTTAACTGTCTTGCAATGGATGAAACAAGAGAGGGTTTCCACCAAAACAATTTTGGAAAGCACTCCAGGAGCCATGTGTTGGTGTTCTCATATTAAATTTTTTTAATCAATAAACATTGGACATTAGATTTCCTAAACAATAAAAAAAATAATTGAAACAGTGAAAATTATAAGAAAAAAACATACCCATATTTTGTTTCAGGAGCAGAAAATAGTAGATTACGGTTTGTAGACACAAAATTACAAAATGTGGTAACTGAGTAGAAATTGATTTTTTTCCAAGTTAGTCTGTCTTTTACAAAATAATAAGCTGATCACTTCAATCTAGTCTTCAACACACCCTCCCCCTAGAGTTACTGTGACATTTCAAATGTAACTGAGATATCAAGACAGCTTTGTTGTTAACAAATAACAACACAAGAACAGCAGCCATAATCTCTTATTAACCTAGTGGAGGTATCATGTGATTAAAATACCATACTGGGTTTCTGGAAATTGGAGATTCTCTTTCACAGGTTACACGTGATGTTGAGTAAATCACTTAGTGGATTACTCAACCCTGAAAAATAATACCAGCCCAGTCTTTCTAAGCATATCAGTTTGTTCCTTGTATTCAGAATTATATCTGCCCGTGTTAGAGGAAAAAATTTGTTTCTGGCGTTAACTCCTCTGAGGAAACAAAGATAAATGAATGTAAGCTGGAGTCTGTTCTTGCTTACAAAGAGCCAGTGCAGCTCACACAATGCATTTCTTCTCATTAGCATCAGTCCTGCAAAACCAGAACAAGAGTCCATGACATTCTAGGTGAAGCCAGTAAATCAGGCAGAATAACACAGGTTCTATCACTGTCCCAAAGGATTTGTACTACTCTTTCTGCTGTACAAAGTGGAAAGAGTTAAATTCACTGTGGGACCCAAGACTGAATCTGCAAGGATGGCATATGGGGAAAACAAAGCTGATACTGTCATCTATCACATTGGTACTGGGAATAAATGAGAAAATGTGGAACTATTGTTATGGGCTTAGAATTCACGGTAAGCCTGCATTGCAACTGGGTGAGGTGAGCTCTGTAGGGATTATTTATGAAATGCTTTGATGTCCAAAGAAGAAAGGTAAAACAGACATTCAAAACTGCCTCTATTCAAGTGATCGGCTGCTGAGCTCCAGCTCCTGTTTAAATGGTGTACTGAGCATTGCAGAAAAGCCATGATGCAGGAAAAGGGCTGTGTTCAAGGAAAGTGGGCATATTTGGCAGTGAAAGCATTTTGTCTGGAAGACTGCCACACTACATAGCTCTTGCACATGAGTCAAGGTAAGGAGCTCTTGCTGGGGTACAGGTGCTGGAGGCTTTGGAGGCAGAGTGGACACCCTTCACCATTACAAATAGGGACATTCTTTGTGCTGAAAGAATGAGGCAAGGGAAAGATGAGGAGAACACGGCAGATTTTACTGTGAAAAAGGATAACCAGTCCAATGCTGTGTCACACTCCTTTCATGCAGAAAGATGGTTCTTGCATTAATTGTTGGGAGTGATCAGGTAATGCCTAGGGATCAGGTTCCTTAGGTTAGGGCAAAAATGTAACTGAGATTCTGAACTACAGAGCTACATCCACAGAGATGGCCTTCCTCTTCCAGGTGTCCTATTATCTGAAAGCCATTGGCTATAAGACAAAACAGGCATAAGCAAATTAAGGCTCACACATCTAGCTATTCCAGTGTAGATAATGGCATTATACCATGGCAAAAACAGTTTCAGAGATTAGTCCTAAACCCTCTGGGCAAAGGCACAAGAAGACACAAATATATTCACTCATTTCACACATATTCATGCTGAAGAGTGTGTCAGCAATATGCAGTTTATCTCAACCCACAGAAATCTATCCATAAGGCATGTACAGAAACACATCCCAACATAGTGACTAATCCTGCACTAGCAGTGTTGTTTTCTCAGTCACTTGGTGGCTTGGAAGATACCCACATTTAGAACTGAGCTGACAATTGGAAACAAGTAATTTAATGTCTTAAATCAACCTTTCTTAATTATTTATTTGCAATCTCATGAAAATTTCCTTCCATACTGTAATTATCCACAACAAATCCCATTTTATCAGTGCACATGTCTGGGATTATGGATTTATCGAGAGGTGCATAATATATATTCAGTGTATTTAAGTGACAACTGATTAAACAAGTAACATGTCTCTTTTCCCTCACTGTCTGAGTGTAACTGTTGATATTTGGAGTTGAAGAAGCTGGTGTAGGGCTGAACACCCTACGGGAGTGTGGTGCTTTAGGGGTAGGTTGTAGCTGAGATAAGAGCTAATTGAAACACTTACAAATTCATCCTTTTCAAACTACGTAAGACATCACTTAGACAGGATCCTAAAAAATCCACAACCTCCTACACTCTTTATTGGTATAAGTGAAGAATTTGAACTTAATTTTGGCTCACGCTGCTCATAGAAATGAATCATCTGTGGAAATGCTCAGTGCACTGGCAAAAATTTTCAAAACTTGATACTTCTTTGGGTCTGAAAGGTTTGATAGACCTAATATTGGTCCTGGTACTGGCATTTCTAACTTCCCACTGCTACCCTGCAGGCCATCATTATGTCCTAGGCAACAGAAGGAAAGCACTTAAACTGGGGTATGACACAGAATAAGTGTCTGCTATGCTTTTTTTAGTGTTGTCATTTATGCATTGGATTAGCATGAACCTTATGTAGGGACATGACTGGAACCATAAGGATGGGGCTGTGAAGCAACGTTGCAAAACTGAAGTAAGGAGCTGCCCAAGTCTGACTTACTAGCTCCTCCAGGCAGCCTCTGCCTCTCACACTGTGCTGCTAAGGGTTAAATTGAAGTTCATATAATTTGGCAGTACTTACCTAGTGTCTTCTCTGCCTCCATTCTCTTTTACTCCATATGTAATATAAGTTTATCTCTCATTTTTTTGCAGGATATTGTGACCTTTGAACTGAAATATCCACAGCCTGCTATCATAACAGAGCTGCTGACATATCAGTATAACCTAGCTTGGCAGGCATCCATTCAAATACTATAAAAAGTTTTATTGCTTAAAAAGTGCAGCTATTCCCTACCTTGCACTTTTTTACAGGAGCAGTGCTCATGTATACTATGAGGCAAGGAACTGCTGTGAGCATGTGGAGGCTGCTGAGGCTGTACTTTTAAGGCTACATCTCATTGCTGTTTCCTAAGGAGCAAGAGAAGGGGGAAGGGTTGGGGAATGGCTCCAGGTAAAAAAAATGGCTAGAGAAATGGTGAGACACTTAACCGAAATAATAGCAGGATTGATCACTGGTGTTGTTAGAGAAGACAGCATGGGACCTGTGCAGTTCCCTGGGAGAGGCACAAATGCATAAGAAGCAATGACAAATCAGGTGGAGAGGATATTGCCTGGAAAGATGGCCCCGATGTCTATGAGGTGCACATATGAAATCAAAGGAGGAGTAAGGAATGGCTTCTGTTAAAGTATGTTGGTGTTATAAGGAAAAGCTGATGGTAGCTAATCTAGGCATACATGAGTTACCTGTAAATTAACTAACCCATATCCTGAGAACAGTGCACTTGATCTGCAATTACATCAATGCAAAGTCCAGGGCTAGATTTATAATCTTTGCTAAATGCCATATTTACTGAAGTTAAGTATTGTCAGCATGTACACAAGGTAGGTACTTAGCCTGCATAGCTTGGATAACCTATGTTATCCTAAATGTCTGCATATTGCAAATATTTTTCTATTTAGGAGGAACAGGGGTCCGGTAGCTAACATCAGACCACATAATGGAAACTCTTCCAGCAAGGATGAAGAATGAACTTCACCTCCTGATTTCCAGATTTATGGCTTAGCTGTGGTAACAAACATCTTAGTAATATCAAATGGACACAACTATTAGAAAAAGAAAAAGATACGTTGCTAAGGCAGTGGGACCAAGTGGGTTGCAAAGTATTGTGAGCTATGATGTCAGGGAACAGATTAGGAAGTCTTTGAATTCATTGGTCAGACATTGACTGTGACTTGGAAAGGCATTACTGAAAGATGTGTCTGTATGGTCTTTGCATCCTTTGAATGTCCTTTGAATGTCTTTGAATCTGTTTTAACAGATTAACAAGCCTTGGGTCACATTTGCTCTATAGGTCCTCACTGAAACCCTACAGTTCAACCACTCCTGTACTGACTGTTTTAAACTCTCTTTTCAGTAGCACTTGTTTCTGGTTTCTGCCTGGTCCATGTGGGCTTGGTCTCTGGAGGAGATTATGCTTTTAAACTTGCCAGCAGCAGCTGCTAATAGTGATCTAAAACAACCTTTTAAAACACAGTTTAGTATTTTTTTCTGTGTTTAACTAAGTGGGGACAACAGTTACACTATCACTGAGGTTTACCCACACCTGAGCTCATTTTCTAGGTTTTATTACATTTCTTTTAGGTTATGTACCCACGACATTGAGATGGAGATGATCTCCTACAGCAACTCCTGCACTGCCCCTCTGCATTACTTCACCCCTGGTTTCTTTATTCCCCCACACTTCCTCCCCCAAGTTTCTTTGCTCTCCACTTTTCTCTAGGAAGATTTTTAAACAAATAGATGTCTTTTGATCTCAAGCCATAGAAGTGGGACAATAAGCTTGTTAACCTTAGGCTGAACCAGGCAGGTAGGCACTTTGAGATTAATAGCCTACCCATTGTTCTCTGAAGGACTCTTGGTATTTCCCCTGGAGATATCTTATCTGTATCACTGAGCAAGCAGGAAATGAAACATAGATTCATAAAGTTTAAGCCCAGAAGGGACTATTAGAAGAGCTATTCTCATCTTATATGTATCAGAGGGCCTTTAATTTCACCCATTTATCCTTGTAGTGAGTTCAATAACTTCAATTTGACTAAAGAGAATGCTCCTCCTAATAGATGCTCCAGATTTAAATTCGTGCACTCAAACAAAAAAAAAGTATGAAGCACATAAACTGAGACAGGTAAAACAGCCATTGAAAACCAATACAGATGTCTCCCTTATTCTCTGTAATAGTGCCTAGCAGTGTTTTGATACAAGCCATGGTATGATGTATCATACCATGGTTTAGTATGTCTGCACAAATCACTCTAAAGTTAACCCATTCCCAGCACAAGAGATCCTTCCAGCAAGGAAGTCATTAAAGTAAGTGTAAGAGAGTAATGTACTCTACGATGCTTTGCAGCAGAACAGGGAACAGTCCTGATCACTATTAATCAAATTAACTCAACCAAGTAGCAAAACTGACCTTATTGTCAAACATAAAACAATTCAATACAGTAACATCTTTGGACATCTGCAAAATCTGCTGAGATGACAAATAATTTTTTACCTGTGTGTATTACAGTTGCGTACCCTTCTGAATGCACTATCATACGAGTACTCTTTCACACTGTTTGTAAGCAGTCATTGAAAACAGGAAGATTTTGAATGATAAAATACACCCCTGGGTGGGGTACCTTCTCAAGGAAGTTAGTAAGGAATGTAAGTGTGGTAATAATATCCCTTTTCCTAAGGACATCACAATGTTTAAAGTTGACTTTAGTTCAAAAGATTGAGAAAGGTTGTATTTACATACCTTGTACTAAATTCACATGGTAGATTTTATACAAATATTGGCTTCCAAAAGTAACAAACACAGAACTATCCAGGTCAGATAATTTTAGGACTGGGTTACTTAGATTTATTTTTTTGTGGATGTAATCTGCAGTATGCTCAGTCATACATTTCAGTTTGGGGCATTCTCACTCCAAAAGGCCAAATCTGAGAAGACTTTGAGCAGTCAGCTTCCATCAGCTTCTGAATATTAAAGTAGGCCCATAGGAAATAATTCAGTGATTTTTGGCTTCTCACCTTCAGTATATTCTATATCTCTGCTTCTGGAAACCAAGACAGAGTATGCTATTATTCCTGTGGAATCTCTGCACTTCTTATTACTATCAAAATGAAATTACAAAACCCACTATGCCGCGAGGGAATGCAGTTAAGACAACTCATGCATGTGTCCACCCAGGGAGAATATTTTGCTGACATGGATCAAAAATTCATGACAATGCTGGTCTAACAAAAGTTTTACTTCATCTGTACCAATACAGCTGTTAGGAGAGGATTCTGCAAAGTCTTTGAACTAATTTAAGGGAAAAAACTAGGGAATAACATACCTAAAAATGGAAGACAAATGAGGAGACTATAAAATTCAAACCATCTTCTGTAGGTTTCCTTAAATTTCAAAACGGTACTTCCTCTAAGTTCTAATTTAAACACTAACTCATTAAAGCAACAACATTTTACTAGAATGAATATGGTTTGATTTCAAGACTAGTAGCACAAGGAAAGAATTTGAAGGACACTGCTAAGGGCTCACCCTGATAAACAGAGATTTTTGTGATGTCTCTAATTTCAAGTATCCCATGCTTGGATGCAACCTAGTCAGGTGCTAGTTTACAGCTTCTCTTTTATGACTTTTTTAGAGTAGCTCCTGCTGATAAGAATGTGCACTAATCTAGCTCAGCAACCAGTCTATCAGTATTAATAAATATCAACAGACTAATTAATGTGTGCCTGCTGTGTGTATTTCAATAATATAAATGTCGCTACACAAAAGGTGTCAGATAGTAAGGCAATTTTTAGAAGTGGGCTCTGTGTCCTAGTTATCATAGATAGCTGAAATATCTTATGACCTCAGTGTAGTTCAGGAAACAGACTAATATTTTCAACATTTTATTTCAAATATAGTCTATAATTTTTAGATAAGTAACTGACTTTCTAATTTATCTTTTTATGTATATTTTTTCCCTTAACTCCAGTACATATTGACAATATGTATTTTTTTTGCAAGCAGGAGGGCTCATTCTTTTCATTTATGGTAATTTTATGCTGAAATGGCTTCAACAATACTAGTTAAATCCAGTATGGCCAAGAACAGATTGACGTCCAGTGACAAAAGAAAAAAACATAGAGGAGTATATTTCAGTTCTACAGCCATCATAATAGACAGTCCAGTCATGTAGAGAATCTCCTCTTGTCCATTGTAGCCTCTTTACTATACTACAGAGAACCACTGAAGCTTTCACCTCATTGCCAGTGTTTGCGTATGAGTGCAAATTCATGGTTTTCTATGAATACAAAAGAACTAGTGGGGTAATGCCAGCCCTCCATTTGCCTTGCTACACACATTTTTTCTCGTTATTGCTTGTTTAATATAATCATAATCAACAATGAAAGCCATAACATCTTCAGCAACACTACTTCTACTAGTCATGTGTGAGGAGCTGCAATAGGTTTTGAGAGAATGTTATTATACATATATACAAAACCCAATAAAGTCATTAAAGCTGTATCTTATTCTCCTGTAATGTTCTCACTGTAGTATCCAGTAAGTATTATGGAGTGAGTCTGGCTGACAAGACAAAGATTTTTTTATTAAGCCTATGAGAACTCAGCCTCCTCCATGTTTGGAAAACGCTGCACACTCCTTCACCAATTGCACGATAGATGTTTACAGAAATCATTTTGGTTCCCAGTACTCTTTTGAAAATCTAAACTTTTTAATTTATGTAATTTACTGGGCTTATTAAGAGCGGTAAATGCTGTAATCTTCACCAGTAAGCAAACTGCCTAAAGGGGGAATATGTGTGCTGTTTGCCACTAGAGTCATGTATCTGCCTCCAGAGAAACACCAACAGTCTTCTGACAACAAGCAGACAATCCAGCCTTTGCAGACAATGTACTTCTCACAATACATTTTCTGCAATGGCAGTCTGAAGAAAGGTGGTCATTCCCACTAATGTGAGTCTCAGCTCACTGACAGCTCCTGGCTCCTCCAGCCTGAGGCTCAGCAGGCTATGTTGCCTTCCCCAGGATCCAGGGTCTTGGAGGTGACAGGCTTCAAAGCTGCGGGGAGCTGCAGGGATCCTGCAGTGGCCACAGCAGAAATGCAGGGCAGGATGAGAAAGACCCTTGCTGCATGTAAGGCACTGCCCTGACCAGGTTCCCAGGGATGGTCTGCAAATTGTCGCTTTAGTTTCTTTTAGTGCTGAAGGCACTATGGCCAATGTCTTTAGGCATTTACATGTCTGATGTATGGGGCTGTTGTGAGGCTGCTTCTTGTGAATGAGTGGTAAGGAGCTTGGCATTGAAAGTACCTGTCACCATGCCCAGCAGCTTCTAAATGTGATGGACCCCAGCCCTGCTCACAGCTGTCTGCACCTGTAATGGCACCGGATGCTGCATTATATTTTGTCTGTCAGAACAAATATGAGCCCCTGGACAACATTTCCCTTTCAGGGGGTTACGGGGTTGCTGAAGCTAGGCAGAGCCCTTTGCAGGAGCAGCACTGGTGGCTGGGAAAGGAGGGTGAGCTGCCCTGCCGTGTTGGGATGGTGACCTGAGGTGACTCGTGCAGTGGGAACTCTGCTGTCAGCACTGAACAGCTGCTGTCTAGGTCCCTGCTGTGATGATGGGAAGAGTCTGTTCTGTACATGTAATTGATGATCTTGAAATGTGAGAGATATATTGATACCCCGAGTGCCTACATCCTCTGAGGGTGTTTATAGTTTACCTAATAATATCCCAAGTTGCTAAGACAGATGTAGTTGCAGCCAACAGCAGGGAAAGAAATGGAGCCAATGATGAACGCAATAACACTTCCCCACATTGGAGCAAGGCAGCTGCTATGCACTGTAGAATAGCATTTTTTTTTTCCTAAAGGATCTAATACAGACTTTCTGTACATTGTGGGGTTTGCTGGTGCTTTGTTAAAAACCTGAAAGTTTCTAACAGACTGGTAGCATCCTTACCATGTATTTTAAACATACTTTGTGGCAGATTTGCATTGATAACTGACTTGAGTGAAAGATACTTAGACCCCACCTAGTCAGCTTTTCCTCATATGCTAGCCACCAATAGATCAGTGTGACTGTGGCACCTGTGTGAAACTGAAAATATCTGCATCACCTTATCTAATGTATATAATGGCACTGTGGGAGTGTGGTGTTTGATATGAAAGTTATTTCCTTATATAGCTCTTTAAAAGTTTCATCTATTTTTCAATAAGAGTAATTAATACTGGGAATGATTAATTAATACAGTGTTCAGTGATGTTGCTTTGACTACATTAATATGCTCCTTTGTACTTCATTCATTATTTGCAAGCAGTGTTTGCACTGCTCTCTCTTCCTGCCAGGCAATGAGCTGCATGCCCTCTTTGTTTCTGTTGGTTTACCTGCACTAGAGCTGGCAAGGCCTGTTTTGCAATAGCTTTTGTTTGTTTTGGGTTTTTTTTAAGTAAATGCTGGTGTTAAGAAATTTCTGTAACACAAAGTTTTAATTACAAAGAATTAGATACACACCTTTAAAATTCTGACTACAACTGCATTTAATTGCAGTTTTAGCATCTCTGCCTTGACAGCAGTGCAGCATTGCATAATGCTTGTATGCTCAAAATCAGTGGGCACCTTGTACCTAAACTAAAAGCTTTCCAGGCACTGAAGCTAGGGGCTGTACATGTTAACCTAAAATCTCAGAGAAGCTGGTATCCCTACACAACTTATGTATGACAGTCTTGCAGTTGGAAGTGTCCTCCAGAGGAGAGAGACCAGAAACACAGGGTGTCCTGTTTGAACAGAAATCTTACAGTTATACTCTTTCTTCTGTCCTGTTTTCCTTGTAACCATGTGAATCTTGCATACCAAACTGAGATGTGGCCAGGCAAATACTCTGTCTTCCTGTCCTCCCACCAAACCCCACAGCAAGGGTCTGAAATACTCTACAGCACAACCTCTGAGAATGCAGGTCTGAGCCGTCTCCATCTGAAGGACTTTTCAAACCCGGACTGCGCCCTTCTTGTACAGTGCTCTAATATCATTGGTCTATCATAAAAAGACACAAGCACAGCCATCTGGCAGCCTTCAAAATGCAAGCATTCAGCTCACTTGGATAGCTGTGTGAAAAGGCAAAATATTTTCAGCCTGGATCAGAAATTAAAGATGCAGAGAGAGTGGGAAGGTTTCTGATCTCTGCAGGTTTTCTGGCTATCCATGTGTGGTATCCTGTTCAGTGTCAGTTTTCAGGGTCAGCATCTCTCTCTGCAAACCTTCAGATGATCTAGATGTCTAAAGTGTGTTGTGTGGGCCACCCTTTGCAAAGCAGGGGGAAGTAGTTAAGCCCTCATTTTGGATATCTCTCCTAAGACCTCAAACACTCAAGAAAACCATCTCGCATTTTTTTCCCTTACCTTTGTTTCCCCATCACCTCCAGAGGACTCTGTGAGAGGTGCAGAGGGATTGAGGGAGCTTAGTGCTGAAGAGGAACCCGTCACGTTCTCCTGGGACTTCTGCATTGGAGTCAATAGACAATAATTGTCCTGATGGCAATTGTGACCAAATAAATTCTACTTCAGACCAAATTTTAGTTCCAGTTTAATGTTGAATATCTTAGAGGATAATAAATTCCTTGCCACAGCAGTCTATTAACCTCTGAATGCCATGGCTTCAAAGGCAATTTCATAATGTTTTTTAAAGATTCCAAATGCATTAACAGCAACTGAAGTTTTATCTTAAATCTGTACTGATGCTGTCATTTGCCATAAGTTAAAAAACTGCAGAGTCCTTATTAAAAAAAAAAGTTATATATTGCTTAGTACCAATAATGTCAGCCTTTTGCCTCACTCAAGCAAAGATGTCTACCCACAGCATCGCAATGACAGATACACACAACATATACTGCCATAAAAACTTGGCTTAGACAGTTTTGAAGCATGAGGGCAATTTTATAATTTATAGATGAAGTTAGAAATAAGTATGCTTCTAACAGAAATTTGATCCAACTCCCTCTATCTCCTGGTGGGTTCTTGGAAGATTTTCAAATTTTTTAAAAATCCAATGACTGTCTGTGCATTTTGTATTTTTGTTGCATTTACAAGGGAGGTATGGCATTCTTCCTGACACTCTGAGAAGAAGTTCTGGCTCTGATAATTTTATGGTGGTCTGTGATGATGTCCTATAAAATTCAACCCACTAAGAACTGGATTCAGCTCCAGACTCTTAACCTTAGGCTCTGGTTCAATGATGTTCACAGACTTCTGTGGCCATTTGGGATGCTCTGAAATGTAGCAACTGTCCTCTATCTGCAGTTTCAGAGGGCAAATGTCTTCTTCAAGTTCTCAGCCATAGCCTTCGGCTCTGTGTAAATCTTGTATTCACTAAGCTGTTTCATATCATGTAAGATACTATAAGCTATGTATATGCTCCTGTTGTAGCCTAGGGAACTATTGATCTCACCATAAGGTAGACACCTTCATCTGGTCAGCTGCATAGCTTTTCAGATGTCATTGTCTCTTACCCCAATTAATTTCTATGTAACTAATTTTCCTGATTATCCTCACTAAAATGATCAGTATTGACAGAGATGAAATGAAGAAAATTCCCATGCATGCTAAGAAATTCGAGTTCTGCCTGCCTTCATCTGGTAACTCTTGTGCATATTAATGGGTATATATCCTACAGTTTCAGGGAATTCATGGGTAGCAAACATGTGGATGTGGGCGCACATCTGGGAGCTGAGAAGAGGTGTTTCCAAGAATGCCTTTTCTTTCAGCATGTAAAAAGCTGTAAGTTTCTACTGTTCATTTTCAATTAAAGTATGTTGATAACTATTTTTCAGTCTCTTATATCTGCCTTACCTGCTGACAGTATAATGGATTGTAGCAAAAATAGTGATAGCCCCATTAAGGATGTTCTGGCAGTTTTTGACATACCATTGGTGAAATACATGGCTTCCCATTCTTTGCAACCCTTACTACATGTAAATACACTTCTAACTTTGATACTTTGCCCAACTTTTATAGCTTTGTATCTAACTGACCATATAAAACTCCTATTTATTTCTGTGTTAATACAGGGCATCCTGGACAGGAAAAGATAAAATCAGCAATAGTCTTCTGGAAAATAACCCCAAAATTGGGACATGCAAATCAGTCACTCATATTTATTTTGCTCTACCTTATGGCAACTGATAAATCATATATTAGTACAATTTCAAGACTTGTCACAGGACTCTGCAAAAAATAAGTATTTCCCTTATCCTCAGGTTTGCAAAGGGGTCTGAAAATACTATGGACAGGAATATACCTAGATGAAATTAGGATCAAAGACAAAGGGTAAAGACTATTCCCTTGATAGCAAATGTCCCTCTGATCTCAGCAGGAAAAGGATTTTGTTCCAAAGAGTAACATGTTCATAGACAGACACTATAATGCCTAAGTGATGCTGCTGCTGCTAAGTTCCTATTGAAACAGGCTCCTTGGAAGGATGAGAAATAATGTACTTGGAAAACAAATTAAGAGCCATAGCAACTGCCTAAACACACCCACTACATGAATGAAACTGCCTCAGTGGTATGCTTCCATCATTCAATCTCTGCTTGACAAATCTGTGTACAGAGCAGAAAAAGGATGTTTGCACATTGTTGAAGGGAGAATGTAGGAGAAGTCAGGCCCAAACACAGCAAATGTTCTTGCTACTTTGCCATCAAATACCTCTAATTCTACCGAAAATATGAAAATAAAATATTGCTATTTCTGGCAGTGGTCACCCCTGAAAGAAAACCTCACAGCTCACGATTGGCTCAATTATGGCACTAGATAGACCAGTGGGAATTTGCTGTTCAATTCACCTGGACAGTGCCTGAACTCTGCTTTAGCATGTAGCCAGGTTTCCCTGTGGTGGTAAGAGCTATCTGTATATATATATTTACATAGATGTATATATTTAGTAATCCATCTTCTCTACATTTATAGGTTTCTACAATTTTTAAAAATATAAAATTCAAAATAAAAACAAAATCACTTTTCTTTTAATTTTGTCACATAGGTACAACAGACAGTATAAGAGATGTAATTATTAACCTTTAACTTAAGACACAAGATTTTCCTTTTTAGTCAATTGGAAATATTTTATAAAGGAATCTTCCAGAATAATTACCTTCACTTCATAAATAAGGAAAGTGGAGCATATAAAGGAGAAAGGACCTGTCTGTGGCAATGGTATTTCAGGTCACTGACAGAGCTGGAAACCAAATCTTTTGAGTTTTAGCTCAGTGCCAGCTCAGCTAGATTGTGGCTTTCTCCAAGTAGGCAGGTGTAAGGACTGATCTGAACAGCTATACTCACCACCTGTCCGCTCTGCAAAACCAGTCTGGTATGGTGATAAGAGAGCTTACAGTGACATTCAATGATCGTCCATTTGGTGTTCTCAGAAACCTCCCATGTATTTCTATTAGTCCTCTGTTTCCTTTTAACCCCATTTCTTTATTTTTTTTTCTCTTCAGTTTCATTTCTCCTCCCCAAGAAAATACAAGTTTCCAAAGACTAGATTTCTTTTCGAAGAGTACAAACACCTCAAATACACATTGCTTCATCCTTGCATGCTGTTCAGGGTGTTGGTGGCTGAGACCTGCCCCGTTCACATGTGCTCTCCAGCTGAGGTGCTGTGGCTGTCTCACTTGCCCTTTGAGCCCAGCCTTTTGGAGTGGGCTCCCCTGTTCAGCTCACTAATCACTCTGCAATGACAAATCACGTATGAAATCATCTCACCTAATTTTAGACATCCCTAAAAAAGGGAGATGTTTGGCTGAACGTTTGGTATCAAGTTGTCTTGTGCAATGAATAAATACAGACAGATATTTCCAGACAACTTC
Source organism: Melopsittacus undulatus (assembly GCF_012275295.1). Taxonomy (NCBI): domain Eukaryota; kingdom Metazoa; phylum Chordata; class Aves; order Psittaciformes; family Psittaculidae; genus Melopsittacus; species Melopsittacus undulatus. Next base: position 22,845,985 of record NC_047528.1, read on the forward strand.
ATCTCAAAATTGGAAGACTGGGAAATGTGTGATAACCAGTCCTCTGGAGGTGGCCCTGTTTCTTTCTATAGGCTGAAGACAGACCCTATCTGAGTAGAGTTGACAAGGTGCCTTATATTCAGATAGCTGTTCTTAGGTGCAGTAAAGATCTTTAATACCATCACACCCTGTTTTGTCCATTTGTTAACTGGGACTAATACAGCCGTCACTGAAATGCTGGGTGTCCATTTTTATTATCTGCAATTATAGAAAGATCTTTAAATGTACAACTCTGTGAAAATATGAAGAAATAATTATTCACAACTGTGACAGATGTCAGAACTGGTTTGGGGCACAATTTACTGTAGATATTCCGTGTATTATGTTTTGTTAGGAGGTTTAACTAGGCAACAGGGAGGTAGAATGACTGCTTACACTGTCTTGACTAAAGCACAGAGTCAAGCAGCTAGGTAAGCTTGGATAGGAGCTCCCAGAGGGCTATGTGGGGCAACAGACAAGCTAGAGATACTTTTAGCAATGGATGGTTGCAGTGGGACAACCTGCTGGCTCCCAAGGGAAGCAGAGGACTAGTTTGTACAGCAGGGTAGAGAAAAAAATAAATGCCTCTGGCTTTCCTATGAGGCAGAGGAAACTGTGACAGTTACAATAGCCCAGAAAGATGCTGAAAATTACTGGACTGGAAAGCAAAATGGAAGATGCCCCTTGGAAAGGCACAGTGGGAAGGGGATTCATCTTCCAATCTTTGAATTTAATCTACCTTACCCAGCAATGATGAATGTATTAAAGGAGATATTTTAGTCTTATTTATTGTTTCTGCACTCTGATAAGTCTTACTTTTGAACCATTGTTATCTTTAGATGTCTTTCGGTGTGAATGCTCTAAAGAAAAAGCCAGGTAATTTCACCTCTGGCTCACATGGAATCAGGTCACAACTATCTTCTTTCCTCTCATGCTATTCATGCTGGCATGTGTGGATCCCTGCTACAACTGGGTACAGATTTACTTTTAGTGAAGACCTTTAGTGAAGACCCCCATGAAACAAGTATGTAGTCTGGGGGGAGAGTGTCTCCACATGAATTTATAATTTGGTTAAGAAATTTGTTTACAATTTGATTTTAGAAATGTAAAGTTATATTTGAAAGTAAAAACCTTGTTGAAATAAGGCAGCTACAGAAGCTGAATAAGCTACAGAGGCAGGTACTGCAGAGTAAAGCATTTGCTGTAAATCAATACTCTCACCTTACTCACAATAATTTCTTCAGAAATGTATGAATGATGGATGTGCCTTGAAGCTGATGGAACTGGAATGCCTTAGGCCAGTGGGGAATTTGGCCCATCACCTGTGACTAATATGAATTACTGAGAAATAAGAGAGTATTTTTATAAGCAAAAAGGTTCTTTGCTTGATGTCAAATTACAGGAAGAGGGCCAGTTTTCCTGCTCTGTTATACCTAGCTCAAGATATTTTGACCTTGGCAAAGATAATCGAAAACTGTGTGTTTAGGATGTAGTAGCAGCAGAAATAGACATCAGAGCAGCTGGAAAAGTTCATGGATATTCAGAGAGCCAGGGCAGGGCAGAATCTTAATAAAGATGTATTTTGTGGATTTATTTGGTCTGAAGTGAGATATTGAAGTACTGAAGTGATGTAACTCTGAAGTTGGGTGATTTTGACAGATTTTTTTTTTGCCTCTGCTTTTGCATTTTATTTTTCTTTCAGTGGACTTTTTCAGCCTCGGGATTGTTTATGCACAATGTAAAGCAGTGGATAGTGGGACTCATCACTGTACCACCCTATGCTCTTGGGTTCCTATAAACTTGATGAATTTAAGTACTCTTATCATTCTCTGCTTTCGGTTTTCCAGGTAATAAATCCCATTCATGCTCTTCTACCTGTATTGGATTCTCTCCTCCTGATCTCATAGCAATAGCACACCACTTGCACCATAATATATGGAAACTCACTGCTCACACTTCTATTGCAAATGTCTGTGTAATATACAGCATCTGTTTACAGCTTTCATGAGCAATTATGCTGAGGCACAGCCTCAGTCTGGTGTTAAGAATTATTTGGATGTTCATAACAGTTTCTTTGAGTGAACTGATGTCCTGCCGCATAGACACAGCAATCCACAACAGACTGCAAATTTTAAGAAAAGGGTTAGTGTAGAGCAATTAAATTGCTATATATATGCACCTATATATATATATACATTTACTGCAGTATCTTCAAGTGGAGCAATTACTGAATATTCATATTATTTACCTAAAAAAAATACATATAGGCAGATATTTTCCCCTAGGAGCTCAAGATTATGAGCACCAGAAGCAGAGTACAGCTTACATTAGCAAGCATTTGTTTTCTGAAGACAGATGACAGTACATTCGTTTTTCTTATATATAACCATCTGAAAATTGTGAATTGACCTCTGACAACAAATATTTCACCAAAAGGACCTGCGAAAATCTCTAAAAAATTATTCTGAGAATCTACCTGAGAATTTAAACTGTTTAAAAATATGTTAATTTATACAGATCTGAACCATTCAAATTGAGCTCATGCACAAAATGGTTTCCGCTGACAGGAGCTGCCTGCCATCTGTTAAGTCAACTATTTCTATTGCCAATGATCTTAAGTTCATTGTTTATGCTAGAGTGATTGAGATTCTTAATCATAAGTATCGTCTGTTCTTTTCCCTCCCTCTCATGATTTTTGGGGGGGGGGACTTTCTTAATCAGCATTTGCTGAAAGTGAAACTGAAGGAAGAAAGAAAGCACAACCTGGGAGAAGGGGAGAGGGGTGGCTGTTACTGTTACCTGTCAGTTTTGCTGACCACAGGACTATCAGTTTGCGTGCATTTTCCTTGTATTTCATACACTGCCACAATGAAGAAGAATGTTAACAACAGCTTTGGGTCATCTATTCACTTCCTTTCTGCTTGTCAGTGTTTGCCACACAGACAAGAACCCTTTAATTTTCATAAAAGGGTCAGGTCCCTAAAGAATTGTAAAACACATCTGAATCAGCAATATTTGCTTCAATAATCCCCAGAAGTTTCCTTGTACAGTTCCTGCAGGCCAATTCTTGTATCTGAGCCTCCCATATCCTTAGAGTAGCATATTTTTTCAGACATTTATGTTTAACTGAAATTAAGGGACATGTGAAGAAAGAGAGATTATTGTCACAGTGTCTTGTTGCTGCTTTTTAGAGATGCCCAAGAAAGTAGGAGACCAACGATTTCCAGTTATCTTGTTCCATGTAACAAATAATTTGCTGTTTTAACATTTCTGGTACTCTGTGTATACACTTATCTATTGCTTTTCTTGGCTATTGGATCCCTGGCTCATCCCATCTCCTCTGTCTTTGCAATCTATACAGTTTTGCCAAGTCTGCCTTCAGGAAGAAAGCAAGGAAAGAAGTGAGGACCATCGACTCCTAACTCTGCCTTCTTGCACAGCTGCTGAATACATTCTTCATGCTCCATAACAGCATGGGAAACAGAAATTTATGCTTAAATTCTTGCTGCTGGATCTAGAGTACACTGGGTCATGCATTCATCCTGAAAGTGTATATGCACTGGCAATGTGATTTTAATAGAGCCTAGCTGGTGCAGAAGAGTCAATAAGCACCTACCACCTGAGAACCACCATGCTTGCATGAACAATGTGGGTTATAAGAATTCCCACCCTGTCTCTTACTGTATGTTCTGACCTATTAAAGCAACTCAGGCTTTGTACTGCAATAGAGGATAAAAGGGAATAAGGGTAAATTAATTATTGACTTTTTAACTATATATTTCAGGGTTGTTCTATTTCTCTTTGCCTTTTTCGCTGTGGGTAGTAGACATCTTATCTGTCTATATGAAAAGCTGAGTGAAATTTAGCATTGAAGACAAAAGGGTTTTATCAGCAGGGCAGCAGTGAGGGTGCTATTACTTTTGCACCACCAGCTGCTTACTATATGAATGATTTATGAAGGTATGACTGACTTCACATTAGATTCTGCTATTTCAGCACTCTTATTAGCAAGGTTATTAGCAAAAATTATAATTCTTCTGTGTTTCAACAAGAATTTAGAGCCTTATTCTTATAAAGCAAACAACAGCAACAAAAACTCAGATTGCATTAAGAGCAAGATACATTGATGTACTGAACTTCCACAACTCCCACTGAGACAACAGAGTAAAGGCAGTCTGCATTTCCTTGGGTGGGGAAATCTAGTTCACTCAGTATTCTGATAAATTATAAATACACAGTTGATATGATTTTACAACTAGATCTTGATGAAGAGTATGTAGTGCTGGAGCAATCAAAGAGGAATCAGAGTGGACACTGAAATTCAGCAATATTCTGTTGATATGCAAAATCAAACCTACATAGCATGATTTTCTAAGCTACTTGGAATCTGCTTTGAAGTGTGTTACCATTTCCATGAAATGTTATGTTTCCAGTAAGAAATACAGACTTTTGATTTTACAGTACAATATTCCACAGTCATTTCTGCACTGACGCATAGCTTATTTACTTAAAATATGTATTGAAACTCCAAAACTAGATTCAAGTTCACGAATAATGTGATTTGAACTCTGAAGAATCAAGACGTATCAGAGGAGATTGAGCTGCTGTTTTAACATGAAATGTAAATTCCCTTGGCTAAAATGTAAACACATTATTATTTTGCTTTTCTGATGCTAAGGAGCTACAATGTAATTAAGCCTGATTTGTTTTGCATTTTTTTTAATTGTAAAACCTAGTATTTAATTTTGTAGCTACTTTTGATATCAGATTTCACATCATCATAATAATGTAATTTAAATCCCACAGATAGTAGGTCTTTCACTGGATCTTTTACAAGAAACTAAACTGCATTTCATAGTATGCTATTACTGCAAGAAAAGTGCATGTTATGACTTTCATGACAAATATCTCAAAACAAACATAAGAGCTATAACTTCATGAACAACCATACGCTACCATGAAATGGATGTCTTGTTCCCTTTAACTTAGGTTCTTGAAAACTAGGATGTGGCTATTAGAAACTTTTTAAAAGTCACTGATATTCCACAACTCCCTTGGATCTTCTGAGTGTGTTCATTGCAGTGACAGCTATTGCATGTGTGAAGATGCAGTGGTGTTTATCATAATGAGGAAAGAAATGCAATTTAGGATCAGATAATCATAGCTATTTAAGTGCCTAAGGTTAATGCTGGCATTTCGAAATCTGCATCTGAGTTTCTGCTCTTCCTGAAGGTGACTAATTTTCCCCCCTTCAGTGTCTGTAAAGCGGACTAAAGCAGCAATGTTATTTTACTGCTGACTAACTTCTCAGAGACCAAGGTCAAGCTGAGGCCCAGAAGATTCCCAGAAGTGAAGTTATTAAGAAAATGCAAATTTGCTACAGAAAGAAAAATATCTAAAGTTTTATATAGCCTCCCTCTTTCATCCCTTTTAAGTCCCTTTTCCCATGATGTGTGTTAAGAACATGGGTGGTACCTGTCTGAGGGCAGGGGAGGATGGAATCCAGGTGTTGCCTTCTGTGGGAAATGTGGCAGGAGGCACAGAAGCTTACCTACTTAGTAAGGTTCCATGGGATGTAGCCCTAGAGGGCAAGGGGGCCCAAGACTCTTGGTTGATATTCAAGGATCTCCTGCTACAAGCTCAGGAGTGTTGCATCCCGACTAGAAGAAAGTGCAGCAGGAGGGCCAGGAGATTCCCTTGGATGGATAAGGAGCTGCTGAGAAAAATTCACAGGAAAAAGGAGGCTTATAAAAGGTGGAAGCAAGGACAGGTGGCCTGGGATGAATATAGGGATGTTTTCCAGGATGCTAGGGACCAGCTCAGGTAAGCTAAGGCCCAGAGAGAATTAAACATGGCTAGGGATGTGAAAGGTAACAGGAAGGGATTCTATAGTTACACTGCAAATAAAAGACTAGGGAAAATGTGGGTCCCCTCTGGAAGCTTTCGGGAGAACTGGCTACCCGTATTTGGAGAAGGCTGAGGTTCTCAATGACTTCTTTGCCTCAGTCTTCACTGGCAAAGGCTCTGACCACACCACCCAAGTCTTGGAAGGCAGACGCAGAGACCGTGCAAATGATGACCCCAGGCACACTGTAGGAGAGGATCTCGTTCGAGACCATCTTAAGAACCTGAACATACACAAGTCCATGGGACCTGATGAAATCCATCCACGGGTCCTGAAGGAGCTGGCTAATGGAGTTGCTAAGCCACTGTCCATTATATTTGAAAATCATGGCAGACAGGTGAAGTTCTCAATGACTGGAAAAAGGGAAATATAACCCCCATTTTCAAGAAGGGGAAAATGGATGACCCAGGAAACTACAGACCAGTCAGTCTCACCTCTGTGCCTGGCAAAATCTGGGAGCAGATTCTCCTGGAGGGCATGCTAGGGCACATGAAAAAGAGAAAGGTGCTTGGTGACAGCCAGCATGGCTTCACTAAGGGGAAGTCCTGCCTGACCAATTTGGTGGCCTTCTATGACGGGGCTACAGAAGTGATGGACAGGGGTGGAAGAGTTGACGTCATCTACCTGGACTTGTGCAAAGCGTTCAACACTGTCCCACATAACATCCTTGTCTCTGAATTGGAGAGACAACAATTTGATAGGTGGACCACTAGGAGAATAAGGAACTGGCTGGATGGTCACACTCAAAGAGTTGTGGTCAGCGGTTCAATGTCTAGCTGGAAAACAATAACAAGTGGTGTCCCTCAGGGATCGGTGTTGGGACTGGTCTTGTTTAACATCTTTGTCGGTGACATGGACAGTGGGATTGAGTGCATCCTCAGCAAGTTTGCCAATGACACCAAGCTGTGTGGTTCGGTTGATATGCTGGAGGGAAGGAATGCCATCCAGAGGGACGTTGACATGCTTGTGAGGTGTGATGATGCCAACCTCATGAAGTTTAACCATGACAAGTGCAAGGTCCTACACCAGGGTCAGAGAAATCCCAGTCACAGCTACAGGTTGGGCAGAGAAGAGATTCAGAGCAGCCCTGCAGAGAAGGACTTGGGATGTTGGTCAATGAGAAAATGAACATGAACCGGCTTCAGTGTGCACTAACAGCTCAGAAAGCCAACCATATCCTGGGCTGCATCAAAAGAAGCATGGCCAGCAGGTCCAAGGAGGTGATCCTGCTCCTCTACTCTGCTCTTGTGAGACCTCACTTGGAGTATTGTGTGCAGTTCTGGTGTCCTCAACATAAAAAGGACATGGAACTGTTAGAACAAGTCCAGAGGAGGGCCACGAGGATGATCAGGGGACTGGAGCACCTCTTGCATGAAGACAGGCTGAGAAAGTTGGGGCTGTTTAGCCTGGAGAAGAGAAGGCTGCGTGGAGACCTCATAGCAGCCTTCCAGTATCTGAAGGGTCCTTATAAGGATGCTGGGGATGGACTATTCATTAAGGACTGTAGTGATAGGATAAGGGGTAAGGGGTTGAAACTTAAACAGCAGAGGTTTAGACTGGATCTAAGGAAGAAATTCTTTCCTATTAGGATGGTGAGGTGTTGGAACGGGTTGCCCGGGGAGGTAGTGAATGCTCCATCCCTGGCAGTGTTCAAGACCAGGTTGGATGAAGCCTTGGGTGATATGGTTTAGTGTGAGGTGTCCCTGCCCATGTCAGTGGGGGTTGGAACTAGATGATATTAAGGTCCTTTCCAACCCTAACTATTCTATGATTCTATGATTCTATGAACATGAGCTGGCTTCAGTGTGCACTTATAGCCCAGAAGCCAACCGTATCCTGGGCTGCATCAAAAGGAGCGTGATCAGCAGTTCGAAGGAGGTGATTCTGCCCCTCTACTCTGCTCTCGTGAGACCTCACTTATGTCTTCCTGTGTCTGAAGGGTGCCTATAAGAATGCTGGGGAGGCACTCTTCTTTAGGGACTGTAGTGATAGGACAAGGTTCAAACTTGAACAGGGGAAGTTTAGATTGGATATAAGGAAGAAATTCTTTACTGTGAGAGTGGTGAGGCACTGGAATGGGTTGCCCAGGGAAGTTGTGAAAGCTCCATCGCTGGCAGTGTTCAAGGCCAGGTTGGACAGAGCCTTGGGTGACATGGTTTAGTGTGAGGTGTCCCTACCCATGGCAGGGGGGTTGGAACTAGGTGACCTTAAGGTCCTTGGCAACCCTAACTATCTAATGATTCTACATAGAAACAAAGCAGTTTCCTGTGTCAAAATAACAGTGATCTTGTTAAGTCTAATTGAGTATCCTCAAGTCCCAGGGAACTTTCTTCACACAGCTTTCACCCTGTAAAGTTACCAAAATATGATTTTATCTTTTCTTTTACTGCCAGAATGAAAACACCAGTATGTATAAACAAGGGTTGCCTTCACTTGCCACTTGACATGTTGGGACTCTCTTAAAACTGTTCTTATTTATTCTTGGAAAAAAAAAATTTCTTTATGTGGAATTTAGATGATAAAATTGGTCAACAGAAGTATATTTGCAGCTGGATTAGGGAAATAGTTTTATAATAGAAATACAAATTGGAGTGTAATCACATTGATATTGGTAAACATTGCCATCCTCTTCTCTGTGGTATATGTATGCAGGTTAATTAGAAAGTTCACAGCATTGCCTGTAAAAATACACCTTTTAAAAAATGTAAATTTGAATTTGGAATTTTAATGAGATCTACAGAAATCTTACAATGTTTTCTGTTCAAAGGCAGAAGGCAGAAGAAGTAACACTACAGACTGTTTCCTGACCTTTTCTTGAGCAAATTGACTAGCTTGGATATGCAAGGCAATTACTAACTCTGTAGACAGTAATTACATCCATATAATACTTATTGCACAGAAAAAGAAAAAAAGAAAATTAAAATTCCATGGTCAAGTATTCAGCACACAAACAATACCAGCATGAGCACTGCTTGTATTTTACTTCCCAAGCCCACAATCATGTTTTTCAGAGAACAAGCACCCTGCAGGGAAAAGCTTTAGGAGTCATTGCAAAGAGCTTCATCACTCAAGCTCAGAGCACAGCTGATATCAGTAGCAGGAGATCATTTTTGGGGGGATAAGCAGAATATAAAATGGCATAGTTTCCCACTGAATGTCCAGCTAGCACTGGAGGAGTGGCCAACATTGGGAACCTTGGCTTCACTGTCACCTCTGGAAATGAGTGTACATAATCATATCTGCCTTTCTCATACCTATGTAATCATTTCTGTTCAGATACATCTCAGTCCTGCCTTCTGCACGCCCTGCTCCAGTCTCAGTCTCTGTGTTCATCTAAGTCTATTTGCCTGGGCTTCATGCCCTAAAAGTAGCTTTCCCACATGACTATTTTCAGTCCTTCAGTTTCTTTCCTTCAGACTACTTATCCACAAACCCATGACCCTTCCCTATCTTTATTTTTGTCAGCCTCTTTTTCCCACTTTGCCTTCTAGCCATCCCTTCCCTGCAGATTCCTTGTCTTCATCTCTTTACTGTGACTACTGTAGCAATTTCTGACATCACCAGTTCTCCTACAGCTTGTGACAGGTTTTCAAAGGCTGCCTACTAATCTGTGAAGATCAAACTCCCCTACCAGCTTCTATATAATTTACTTTTAAAGGCTGGCATGAGAAAGAGGCACTGCATTTCCTCCTTCCTCAAATTTAATATAATAACTCAGTTTGTAGATTTCTTATCTAGGAAATATACTAAACTCCATTTTCAGACTAAAGTACCCAGATACGCATGTTTTGTCAGTTCAGCAATGTGATTCCAAATAAGATTTTACTGGGTAGGAATGTGACAAAAAAACTAGGCTGTCTACCTACCTACTGGCTGGACCACTGGGCTGAGACTTGCTATTTGTCTTTTCTACCAAAAATGTATGTATATCTGACATTAAAAGTAAAGAAAATAAAATACAGACTTACTGAGATTCAGGGATCCTTTTTTTCCCATCTTGTAGAAATGCTACAGCCACCATGCTATAAAAGAAGACTGTTTTCTTTATACTTTGATCGGAGTACCTGGTACTGCTTCTGTGTGGTCACAGAGCTTGTACCAGACTTTCATATGAGATGGTAAGTCTCCATTTTTGTAGCAGACATGTGGGCTAGACCATCTGAGTGGCAGTAATAGTCCTGTCCTTCACCTCAGGGTTTCCTGTGTCCTAACAGAGGCTCACAAATCTCTGAACAGCTCAGTTTAGTGGTGCAAATTCTAGTTATAGATCTCCACATTTCTAGCAGTTTTTACAAGTGAATACCATGATCAGGACAAAGAAGTCACAATCACATTGTAAAGTGACTGATGCAACCCTCAGAAGGCCTAATTTGTCTTGTGACTCCCTCAGGAGTATGCCTGTGGGTACTGGGAGCCATGGGAGTGCAGCAGTTGATACAGTAGGAAAATTTGATAGCACCAAGCCCTGGGAACATCTAGGAAATCTTTTTGGTAATGCTCATGATCCAGTGGGTGTATGCCTGCATCAGAAAGAATGTCTGAACTATACCCACATGGTGCTGCAGAGAAGCATTGCACATGCAGACAGCAGTGGCCCTCTGACCATGCTCTCCCATCTCAGGACAAGCAGGGTGTGCTTGGGGTTTCTGGGAGAAATTCCAGTGTCTGGAAACAGGAATTTCCAGGAGGAATCTCCTGTTTCTGAGTGGTGGTGGACCCTGCAGACTGCTCTTCTCAAAGAGAGGGCGTGGTGATGCATTAGTTGCTCCATGTTTACACAGAGGTGGATTTCCACAGTCAGGAGCCATGGCACATTCTGGGGTTTCTCCATCTTTAAAGACGCCTGTCAGCCCAGAGCTGTACTGACGGGGCTGCATGGGGCTGTACTGATGGACGTACGGTTGCAGCACTTCCCCCAGTGGTTTGGCTTTCACCTGCTGTGTGCTCCTCTTCTGACCCTGTTGGTTAACTATAGACACTGGGGGCTGCAGGCAACCCAGATCTGCCTCGAAACCAGTGTATTCATCACTTCTTGGTCTGCTTTGATGGAATAGGAGCTCATGTTTCTGATAAAGGCCCAATGTCAAGGCCACAAGAAGTATTATCAGCTAGTCCTGTATCCACCTTGCCTATCACCAGCTTTTCTCAGCATCTGGGGGTGTCTGAGGTGACCATTTCCTATACAAATTCTGAGAAAACTTTCACTTTACTGTCCTGGAGTGCATCCAGATACATCAGAAAAGCCCAAGCCTGAAACCCCAAGGTGTTGCTGTAGCCATCTACTGGCCAAGGCCTACAAGCCCTCAAAAACACAAGGATGACTCATTTATTTTTGGATTTTCCCTTTGGTAAGCACAGTGGTAATTTGCTCAGTCAGGTCTGGTATGTAAATACCTAAGCTTTGCATGGCCCCATGTACTTCCCCATCCTCCTTCCAGAGGGAATTGGTGCATGATAACCAGACCAAGATAGCATCCTCTGAAATGCTGGTTGCTGGAACATGGGCATGACTCAATTGCCTACACAAATGTGTCTAGTGCTGCTTGAGATGCTCTGAAGCATCCGAGTCACCCAAAGAAATGACATATATGACACACAGCAGAGGAAAATGTGTGCCTGTAGGGGTCCAGATCATTCAGGGTTGAGATACTTTGGGGGTCTACAAAGACCACTCGATTCCCATGTTTATGCACCCATGGTGGGAAAGAGGAGAAATTTGCCAAGTGATTCATCCGAGTTCAAAGGTTTACAAGTGAAGGAGTCTGTGGGACTCAGAGAATTGGAGACATCTGGAAAAGCCTACCCTGGACTGTTTTCACAGAGATGGTCCTCAGAACAGATCTACAAGAGTTTTTGCAAGGTGCCCCCACTAAACTTTATCAATCTTCCTAACAAAGTCCATCACAGCTATTGCAGCTGTGCTCTTTTCATTAGCTAAATAAGGTCTTCATTATGTTTGTGTGTTTGTATAGTTTTGGGTTTTGTTTTTTTTTTGTGTTTAAGAAAGATAAACTAGTATTTGCACATCAAATTGTGAAGAATTTTTTTACTTATGATTGGTCAGAAAAATTTCCCAGCTCAATAAATTTGTCATCCTATGATAATAAACATAAGTACTACACAATCAAAGTTATAAACCAAATCATGGCTAAAGTCCAAGGAGGAGATAACTCATATTTTTGTGGAAACTAATACTGGGAGTTGTTCTATAACCTTATCACGGTGTTTAAGTATGGATGATAAGCATCTAAATATTACATCAATATTAAAGTCTGCTGCTTTGTAACCTATTCCAATGATTAGTTATTAGGAGAGGGTAATAAAGTTGCACAGAGGTGCTATTTCATTAGCAAGTTATGCTGACCAGATGACATAGTTCATCATCATGGTATTAACAAATTCTTGCCATTAATTATGAATTCACTAGAGCAAGTCCTTAATTGGAATTTTTATTGGTTTCAAATCAAAAGTCTTCTTGTAGAGAACACCTTGACCTCTCTGCTGCTCTTATGAAGGTGAAGAGAATTCTTGTTGCCTTTAGCAGGTGTTAATTCACCTCTTCTTGCTTTTTCTACAAGATAGACACTGAGGTTTCTATAAGGCAGCCTTCTGCATCTGTTTGACCTAGGAACAATTACAGTCACACTGACTGAAACTGCCAGCTCTGTATGGCTGCTAGAACTTGGAATCCTATAAAAATAGATAAAAAGTACACCTGCAGCATGTACCTTAAATGCCCTGGAGATGGTTCCTTAAAAGAGCTAAGGAAATTACTGTTTTGCTTTTCTGAATAAATGTTTTTGAAGAGATGCATCCATTCCACAACAGTAACCAAAAAGTAAACTTATCTAAAAAAAAAAAAAATAATTACCTTTGCAAAACAAGACTGCTAGTAGTAACTGATTAGTTAAGTAGTGGTACTGGTTTCCCACAGGTTAACAAGGTTTCATACATTTTTCAATGGCAGGAATAACAATTTTCTTGTTTGGCAGCTCCCAAATGTCATTTGCCATAGCATCTATGTTAGGAACAGATACCATTTCTGTTAGTGTCTGGGACGTTTTCCAATTAAATGAGGTGGAGATGACAGGACTTGAATGAGTTATAGTCTGATTTTATGTCTTTTTAAAATTTGTGCTTGATTTTTTTAGCACTTCAGCTGGGTTGTTAGCATAACTTAGACTTTTTGTTAACTTCCCCAAAGTGACCTATACAGTTTCAGTCTTATACGCAGCCTGCATTTAATCTGATTTCAGTAGCAGCTTGATTCCTCAAAGCTTTTTATACTTGGGCCTCTACTCCTACGTATCTGCTCTAATTCCTATTTAGTTAATCAGATTATTTTATTTTAATGAGATAAGATAAAATCCTGAAACAGTGAATTGGTCTTTCCACTTCAACAAGAAAAAAATACATTATGTTTTGGTAGAAACAAATGCCATCACTAATTATAATTAATAAATTATTAAGTGCATCTTACAATGGAATACGTATTTGTGCCAACTATTAATTACATTTTAAAAGACTCTCTGATTTTCCTAAAACAGCATCTGCTTTAGTTATGGATTTCACAGTTTCTTATACAAGTTTGCAATGTGTCCATTATGTCATTCGTTCTTTTGAAAATAATATTTTTATGTTTGTAAAGATAATTCCTTTTATAAAATGATACCAAATATTTGTCATTTTTCTACCCAAGACAACAAGTGCCTAAACTGTTCCCTTTCTCATTCTGTTTATTTCTGTCAATTATTTATTTCATGCAAGTTTTTCTAACCTAATCAATTTTTACACTTTGTTTTTCCACAGTCAGGCTTGGAAAGTAGAGAAAATCCAGTTAGCTGAGGCGATGACTTCAGTTAAACAGAATAAGGAAATCTGGTATGCTGTGATTTATTTTATCAAATAGCTACTGAATACCGAGGAAAGTTCTCTGTGCCTGATATCTTGCAATTCATGCATCAATCACATTGGGCATTTGATATTATTAATACTTTTATTCTTCACCTGTTGTGTGCAAGCAGGTTGGCTTTTTTGTTTTTAGTTGCCAAATCAAGAATCCCAATTTGGCACTCTGTTATTTAACAGTACAAACAAAGACAAACTAATCTGGATTAGGCCTATTTAAGGATACCAGCTGAAGGCAGAAACTCAGCAGGCAGGTGTCGGACAGAGTATTTCCCTGGAACCCAAAATGCTATTTCTATTCTATCCTATTCTATTCTATTTGGTGCATTGAAATCCATGATGAAGACCCAAGACCACCTGCCTGGGCAGTGTAGTGGTCCCACAGCTTTCTTACTAGATGCCAGGCACATATGCACACAGCTTCCTCCCATCAGATATGATGGCCCTTAACTGGGATCCAGAAACCAGCTGGGATGATCTCATCCCATATACTGGGAGCCAGAGTGACTGGAGCTCTTAGGTCACAGCAGGTATGCCCAAACATGATCATGCTTGCTCAAATACACTCCTGGAGTTCATTTATTTGGGAAAAGATGAAGAAGGATATCCCTTTCATGCAGTACTGTAGTCACCAGAGTATCCTTGGGGGCTGTGTCATGGGCAAGGATGTCCACTCTAACGAGGGCAACCACCACCAACGACAGCTTTTCCTGGATCAGTAGTTGGGGGGTTTGTCTTTAGTGTGTGTTTAATTCAGTGTAAATACTCTCACCTTCAGAGCAGCCTATAGTTCCATGTTTTCTCTGCACATGAATGTCAGAAAAGTAAGGGGATAATTTAACAGTTGTTAGGGTCTCAGAAACCCAAGCTCCCTTTTCTGTTTTAGAATGTTTGCCCTGCAAGAGGCCTGGTAAGATCTCTAGCTATATGCAAATCTATGCAAGAGTAACCTCAAATCTCAAGACAAATTCCCCAAATCTTGGCTTAAATGCTTATTTTAGTTGGAGTGGGTATCCTTTCTAATAGTAGCCGTGATATCTTGTTGTCAAGACACTGCACAAATATCAGTGAGCATGCAAGGAGATGAGCAGCCTTTGCTACAGAGAAGACGTATTTGGATAGATATGACAGACAGGTATGGTTAGATGGGAAAACATGCCATCTGTAAACAGGGTGACGGTTTGAAGCTGTCAGTATTCTCAGAATTACCTCCACAGTATTTTTTTTTTCCTGGAGTTGGAAAGGGATTTTGTGTTTGGTTTTTTTGTTTGTCTGTTTGTTTTTCTCCTTTTACCAAAATCAGTTGTTTGAAATCTCAGAGGAAAAGGGTGCAACCATAAGGATATAGATGGGCAATATGCAATAGCAAAGGACTTATTTTTCACTTCATATGTACAAGACACTGAAGCATTTTTGTTGAACTTTAGTCACAGTTGGAATCTCTGGTTATCAATTACTATTATCTCTTAGGAAATTTCTTTCCAATCATTATCCAGCAAACACGACTGAAATAATAAGTATCTTTTTGTTAGTGAAATTGAGCAGACACTGATAACATAAGCAGAACAAGATTTCCAGTTCACTCTCAACATTTCTCGGTATCTTCAGTGTTGTTTACCTCAGTTTTCTCCCTCATCTTGGATAACCAGCCCTACTGTTCACCCAGAAAAACTTGACATTCCTGACTTCTAGTAATTTTCTTTGGCAGTGTTTTAATTCTCTTGATGACACTGGGGAAGAGGATAGGAAGGTTTTCTTCAGTGTTTGTAAAGTAGCCAAATGTTGAATTGTAGCTGTCTCACTGGGAAGTGTAGAGAGAAGTTCAAAGGATCTTAGCCTTCATTTACTGATAAAACTTAATATACAATGTTTTGCATTTTTCTTGCACTGATTATGGTATTTTTACAGTATTAAGATTTTCACATTCACACTCACATTTCACAAGCAGTTTCAGATTCAGTCAGACCAAATTTTGAAACTTTATTGGCTAAAATTGAAGGCATTACTCTCTGCATAAGCACCTGTCATGAGAAACAGTGTTCTGCCAGATATTTATAAACTTTCTATACTGGGTCTGTAGGTACACATATTTATTTCCCCTTTTCCAAATGAAAATTACCTAATTTTCAATGGAAGCTAAGCTGATGCTTTAATATTGTGTTGAATTAGGCCGTGATTACTTGCTTGTTAAAAGTAAATGATTGCTTTCTGGTTTAATTTGATTCCTTACATTATAAAGGAGCTGTCTAGATCTGCTAACATGTACTTGCGTGACAGAAAAATCATGAGGCCAGCTTTGTTACTTAATCATTCTTTTATATTTTTCATAGTTTATATAAACTAGAATTTAAGTAACTGTGAATACATGTAGCTAAATATAAATCATAGAATCATAGAATAGTTAGGGTTGGAAAGGACCTTAAGATCATCTAGTTCCAACCCCCCTGCCATGGGCAGGGACACCTCATGCTAAACCATATCACCCAAGGCTCTGTCCAACCTGGCCTTGAACACTGCCAGGAATGGAGCATTTATAGCTTCCCTGAGAAACCCATTCCAGTACCTCATCACCCTAACAGTAAAGAATTTCTTCCTTATATTCAATATAAACTTCCCCTGTTTAAGTTTCAACCTGTTACCCCTTATCCTATCACTACAGTCCTTAATGAATAGTCCCTCCCCAGCATCCCTGTAGGCCCTCTTCAGATACTGCAAGGCTGCTATGAGGTCTCCATGCAACCTTCTCCAGGCTGAACAGCCCCAACTTTCTCAGCCTGTCTTCACACGGGAGGTGCTCCAGTCCCCTGATCATCCTCGTGGCCCTCCTCTGGACTTGTTCTAACAGTTCCATGTCCTTTTTATGTTGAGGACACCAGAACTGCACACAATACTCCAAGTGAGGTCTCACGAGAGCAGAGTAGAGTGGCAGGATCACCTCCTTGGACCTGGTGGCCATGCTTCTTTTGATGCAGCCCAGGATACAGTTGGCTTTCTGAGCTGTAAGTGCACACTGAAGCCGGTTCATGTTCATTTTCTCATCAACCAACACCCCCAAGTCCTTCTCCGCTGGGCTGCACTAAATCTCTTCTCTGCCCACCCTGTAGCTGTGACTGGGATTGCTCAGACACAGGTGTAGGACCTTGCACTTGCCATGGTTAAACTTCATGAGGTTGGCATCAGCACACCTCACAAGTGTATCAAGGTCCCTCTGAATGGCATTCCTTACCTCCAGCGTATCAACCAAACCACACAGCTTGGTGTCATCGGCAAACTTGCTGAGGGTGCACTCAATCCCAATGTCCATGTCTCCGACAAAAATGTTGAACAAGATTGGTCCCAACACTGATCCCTGAGGGACACCACTCATTACTCGTCTCCAGCTGGACATTGAACCGTTGACCACAACTCTTTGAGTGTGACCATCCAGACAGTTCTTTATCCACTGAGTGGCCCACCTATCAAATTGATGACACTCCAATTTAGAGACAAGGATGTCATATGGGACAGTGTCGAACACTTTGCACAAGTCCAGGTAGATGACATCAACTGCTCCACCCCTGTCCATCACTTTTGTAACCCCATCATAGAAGGCCACCAAATTGGTCAGGCAGGATTTCCCCTTAGTGAAGCCATGCTGGCTGTCACCATGTACCTTTCTCTTTTTATGTGCTCTAGCATGCCCTCCAGGAGAATCTGCTCCCAGATTTTGCCAGGCACAGAGGTGAGACTGACTGGCCTGTAATTCCCCATGTCATTCCTTTTCCCCTTCTTGAAAATGGGGGTTATATTTCCCTTTTTCCAGTCATTGAGAACTTCACCTGTCTGCCATGATTTTCAAATATAATGGACAGTGGCTTAGCAACTCCATTAGCCAGCTCCTTCAGGACCTGCGAATGGATTTCATCAGTCCCATGGACTTTTGTAGGTTCAGGTTCTTAAGATCACACACTGCATTGCGCATGATTATAGATTTATGCCCCCATCAGATATGATGCCTGGCTGGCCCACTTTCTGCTAGCCAAGAGAAATGAAGACAAACCTTCTTTAAAGCAGGAATTCTCAAATTTTTAACAAACAAGTAATTAACTGCAGGATGTAAGACAATACAAATGATATCTTGCAGAGAAAATGCAAAAAGGTGTAGCAGAAAGATAGCTCTGCAATATGCAGCTATGCATAACAGCCCTAAGGCAGCATATCTCACCCTTGTAATTGTAAAGCAAATGAGAGGAGCATTTTCTGCAAGCTTCATTTTCATATGAAGTGTAGTGTCCTGTAGCACACTGAGAATGTTACTTACTGTCTGAGAGGAAGCATGGGTTAAAAGAGTAACACTGGTTAGTGCTTAACTCTCTTCATGTAGCAGTGAAATTGCATACATTCATTCATCTCAGTAATCATCTAAGGGGTCCTGAGGTAAGAATTTAGGGGCACAGTATATTTCTCTTTTAGAGAAATTACACAACAGAAATTACACAACTCTTTAGTGTACTTTTAAGGAAGTGTGAATGAAGATTTTAATAGACTATGCATCCTGTCACTGCTCAGATGTTTAGTCTGACCAAGGACTCTGAATCTCATGCTCTGCCAGGGAGGAAGGGAAAGCCAGGAGGAAGCAGAGACAGGACACCTGACCCAAGCTAGCCAAAGAGGTATTCCGTACCACAGCACGTCATGCCCAGGAGGTAAATGGGAGTTATCCGGAAGGGCTGGTTCATTGCTTGGTCTGGCTGGGTATTATCAGTCGGCCGTGGTATCGTATTGTCTTCCCTTGTTATTTCCCTTATCATACTATTATTTGTGGTAGCAGCAGTGGTTTGTGTTATACTTTAGTTACTGGACTGTTCTTATCTCAACCCATGGGAGTTACATTCTTTCGATTCTCCTCCCCATCCCTCCAGGAGTGGGGGAGAAGGAGGAAGGAGAGGAGTGAGCAAGTGAGACTGCGTGGCTGACAGTTTAAACCACACCACCTGATTTTTCTAGTTATTCAACTCTGGGCTCTCTTTAGTGCTCCATTCCCAAAAGACATATAGAATCATAGAATCAGAACAGTTAGTGTTGGAAGGGACCTTAAGACCATCTGGTTCCAACCCCCTTGCCATGGACAGAGACACCTCACACTAAAACATGTCACCCAAGCATGTCATTCAACCTGGCCTTGAAAACCACCAGGAATGGAGCATTTACAGCTTCCTTGAGCAACTCATTCCAGGGCCTCACCACCCTTACAGTAAAGAACTTCTTCCTTATGTCTACTCTGAACTTGCTCTGTTTAAGTTTTAACCCATTGCCCCTTATCCTATCACTACAGTCCCTAATGAAGAGTCCCTCCCCAGCATCCTTTTAGGCCCCCTAATATCTTCAGTGCTCATTCTGCATCAGCTTAACAAATGCTTCTTCCATAAATAAAAGCAGTCAATGGTTTCCCATCAGTGATCCTCTGCTACTGTTTCCTCCTCAAAATATTTCTTGAAGCTACTCACTACTTAAGTGAATAGCTTTGGGAAATATGCTCACCATCAATATTATTCAAAATACTCAGAAACATGTATCTGACCTACAAAAATAAATGTCAGTGGTGAATAACAAACTATTGTTCAGTCCACAGTAGTCAGCTAAGTTCAAGATCACCTGAAAATTGAGAGTTCAATTTAACATGAATTCAAAAGTTATTAAGTTCATGTTTGTCTAGAAAGACAGTGATACATGTTTATACTAGAGTATTGGACTTAAAAATATAAGTTATGGCTTCCATATCAATTTAAAATTATTTCTGAATAAATTGTACTAGTGTGACTAGGAAAACAATCCAGGGCAGTGGCCAGTTAAATGTGAACAGATGGGAATAGGCTTGAATCAATGAACCAGTGGTCCTTAAAAGTTGCAGATTATTATGCATCATGGACTTGGAATCAGGATGCGCAGTTACAAAATGCTGCAAACTGATCCAAAATAAAAACCATTCACATTAGTGACACAGATCATAGGCACAGGCAAGTGGGCACTATACATTTCTTCTGACAGTATCTGATATTTTTTAAGGTTTTCGTTGACGGATAAAACAACAGCTATGTATCCGGTAGTATTTTTTTTAAGCCCTAAAAGAAATCATGGATGCCACTGAAACAAAAAGCAAGAAGGATACCTCAGAAAGTCATTGACGTCATTCCCTAGCTCCAAAACAAGGTCAAACACAGTTTCTGGGCTACTTCTCTAACTGGGTCTGCTCTTCAAAAACTGCAAGGAACTCCAAAACCTCCAGAAATAACTGAATCCAGTTTTCAAATATCTTGACAGCCAAGAAGTTTTTGTGATATCTAATTTAAATGTCTCTTGTTATAAATGTCTCTTGTTATAATCACCCCCACTGAGAACAGTTGATTACTGTTAGTCTCAAATCTCTTAACGTGATTAAACTGTTCTGTCTTAGTCTCCTCCTTTCTCTACTAAACATTTTCCTTATCTTTTCTGATAAATTTTTTAGATTAATTTTCACTTTTGTTCATCACTTCGGGTTTCCCCCCAGTTTATCGATAACATTTTTTAATGATGTTTTTCAAAATGGGTCATAATGTTGTCATCGAGTCCTACCATTTGTTCCAAGGAGTATAACAATTACGTAGCACATTGATAATTATTTGCATATTAATATTTAATTAGCAATAACTCTTGTATGTAATGAGATTTCAGAATGAGACTTGTCTCTTTAGTGACAGCATCTCAAATGAGGATTTAGTTCACGTGAAGCCGCCTGAGCCTTGCTTGCAGTGTTGCTGACTTACCAGGTTCTCGGCTTTTTTTCCTCATTTTGCGTTTATGAATTTAATTTTTATTTTATTCCTGGAGAACTTTTCACTTGACATTATTAAATTTCATTATATTTATTTCAGACTAGTCCTCTACTTTATCAAGTTCATTCTTTATTCTACTTCTGACCACTGAAGAGAATGTTGTGTTTCTCATCTTTCTGTCACATGTAAATTTTATGGGACTACCCCCCCTATTTCACCATCATAATCAAGGTTTATATTAAATATTCATGGGGGGAGGCTTTTTTAAGGGTCTCCCAATTTGTCATTTTAAAAACAAATTCTTCATAGAACCACTTCAACAGCATTTTCAAAATTTACATATGAAAATATTTCAGGGGCTCTGGCACAAACTTTACTAAAGTCAAGATGTACATACCTACTATTTCTATCCTATTCATTAGGCTTTGTTATCCCACTGAAAGATGGAACTTGAGTGATGTGACTACTCTTGGCAAATCCATCTTGACCTGGTTTTCTTACTGTATTATCCTTCAAGTTCTTGCAATCTGAGAGGTTTAGGAATTTGTTCTAGTGGTTTTCCAGGTAACAACTTTAGGCTAGCTGGCTCTTAGCTATGCTTTGCAAAGGTTGAGGCCGTATTTGGATTTGGTCTCCCAGTGAGGAAGTCGAAGAAAATTATGTGACAGCTCTGGGTTTAGCTCCAGAAGGAATGGCAACTCTGGATTTCTGACAAAACTTAAGATTTTTGGATGGAGGAGCTGTGATACTATTACAGTCACACTGCTGCTTTCCTGTGCTGATAGTCCATGCAAATAGTACCCACTTTATCCCATGTTGACACAGAAAAATAGAAGTCAAGCGAATTAATGTTAGAATACCAGAGGATATGTTTGTATATCCATTAATATTTAGAGCTAGCCTTATAGACAGTTTCTGCAGGCAGAGGCTAGAGGGAAAGCGTAACTTATTGACCTCAAGAGAAGGGAAGCAAGAGATACACAAGAGGTATGAGATCACTCTTTCAGCAGAGAAGTAGGTCATATTCAGAAAACAGATATTCCCAAGTTTCTTGTGAGTCACTTCTGAAAGTCCCACAGACTGACTACCTGTGTCTAAATACTTTCATTCTTCTCTTCACTCTCCACATGTAAAGTAAAAGCACTAGAACTCCCTTTCTTACATAGTTTATCCCTAAATAATTCACTGTAAAGACGTATATGCTTTCTGATTATATTTGTAACACACTTTCTGCAGTAGACCTCTGATTTTAAGGACACTATGCACTGATAACAGAAAAAGATAATAATATGAATGTCAGTACTGAGCCAAAGGGGAGGAAATGTTTCTGGTCTCCTCAGACAATTGTACATAAAATCCAGATGAAACTAGCTGGGGCATATAGAGACCTAAATTGTCTGAAGGGTCCCAAGCATGTTTATACAGTCAAAAAGAAGTATATAGAGGGAATATGCATGTGAAAAACAACTACAAAGAGATGTGGGAATAGTGTGAGAAAAGGACACATTATGACATACAGAGGGCAGTGGACAAGCAAGCAAGAGACAGAAAACAACACTGAAACTAAGCAGGTAAATTGTCCTGTTAGGACAGGATATACTGCATTCTGGTCTCTGCTTCAGTGATTTGATTACTTGTCTCTTAACAAAAGTTTATTTACTACTGGAACCGTTCTTGTTAGTGGGAGAACCAGCAGGTCTGTGGTGCAAATGTGAACGCCTTGTCTTGACTGCTTCATTGACAGATGTTCCTTGGGTGGGAGCAGGATTTGCTCTTAGCATATGCAGCAGCCAGTGGGCTGTTTCAGGCTGCTCCCAGGGAGCCAAGAAAGGGATAGTTGAAGCCCATGGAGTGGAAAAAGGACTGAATTCCACTTCCTATTCTTTCTTAGTTAGCTCTCCAAAAAATAAAATGGGAACTTACAGAGGATGTCCCCACACTTGCAGAGTGGCAGCTAGAGGGGCATCTCTAATGGTGCTAAATGTTTAGGCAACTGATTTAGCCCTAAATTTCTCTTTACTGTGATGAGAGCAAGGTGATATGATTTAAACACTGAAATTGGTGTGTCAAACATCTGAATAGAAACTGAAATGTTTCAAAAGAGGTGATGAGCAATACAGATCTGGTCTGCAGGGAAGGCTTCCAAAGCTTTGTTAGTGAATTTCAGACCCTCTTCAACTCACTCTTCAGCATTACATATAGAGAACAGTACTGCTGTTGGTGGAGCTACAAACAAAATAAATGCAGAGGAGGAATTATGGTACTCCCCAAACTAGTAGAGGGCTAAAGCAAGGTGTCTGACAGCAGTGCCATGCTTTGGTGTGCACACTTATGTGCAGGGGAAGCACCCACACCACTGCAGGCCCCAAGCAGTCCCTCTAAACAAAAACACCAGGATGTCCATCCTCCCAGTCTACATGATAGCTGGAAGCAAAAGAGTTAATACTCTTCTCGAACAAAATACCTAACAGAGGTGCTCACATGCTGGGACTGCAAAAGAAGCCAGGCAGGAGGGAGTGTGACTGAATTCTCTTGCTGTAAATTACCATAAAGAAAAAAATAAATAAAGAAAAAAACTACAACTGTAAGCATTCAGCAAAGCTTTCCTCCATAGATTTTGTGCTGAGTGAAATCCAGGAACGTCAGAACACAGTCCAGTAGTAGGAAGCTTCTTTTGACTTAAGTTTGTTTTTTTTTTTAGCCCTGGATACAGGAAGAATGTTTGCTCTCATTTGTCTCAGCCCAGGGCACCAGGTTATTCTAAGTTTAGCCAATCTAATGCTAAACTGCAGAGCAAATACTAAACATCTTATCTGAATATTTACCTAAACCTCCAACAAATTCTGTGATCTGATGTTATATATTTTTATTGCAAATAAGGTATTAATTTATACTAAAAGCTGTAGAAGACTAAGACAACAATATATGCTAGGACACAATTCTGCCTAAAGAAGTACATGACAATGACCTAGATAAATAGAACAAGCTTATGAGGTGTTAGCTGGAATCTGGATGTTGAAGTAACAAAATGCTGAAGTTCAATATGGATGTTGAAGTATCAAAAAAACACATAGTAAACCACAGGTTGTCTAGCCTGGAAATGTGATAAGACAGAACTTGATAGAAATTAAGTCTGATGAAGATAAGCTGAGTGTTAAGATTTACTTCAATTTAGTGCAAAAAGAAACTGAATTTCCATAAGATCATACAATCATAAGTTCATTAGACTGGAAAAGAACCATAAGGTCATTGAGTGCAACTGTTAACCTGTTAGCATTGCCAAGTCCACCACTAAACCATGTCCCTAAACACCACATCTACATGTCATTGAAATACCTCCAGGAATGGCAACTCCACCACTTCCCTGGGCAAATCTATTCCAATGCTTGACTACCCTTATGGTAAAGAAATTTTTCCCAATATCCAGTCTAAACCTTTTCTGGTGCATCTCAAGGCCATTTCCTCTTGTGCTACCACTTTTTACTTTGGAAAAGAACTGACACCCACCTCACTGCAACCTCCTTTCAGGTAGCTGGAGAGCAAGAGGATCTGTCCTGAACCTCCTTTTCTTCAAGCTAAACAACCCTAGTTGCCTCAGCTGCTTCTCATGAGACTCGTGCTCCAGACCCTTCACCAGTTTCATTGCCCTTCTTTGGACATGCTCCAGCACCTCAACATCTTTCCTGTAGTGAGGGGCCCAAAACAGAACACAGTATTTGAGGTGCACCCTCCCCAGTGCTGAGTACAGAGGGATAATCTCTTCCCTAGTTCTGCTGGCCACATTATTTCTGATACAAAAGATAAAAATACAGAAATGAACAACATGTTGTACAGTTAACATTTCCATAGGAAGCTTATTTTCACAGCATCACCCAGTTTGATATTTTAGTAAGACTGAAAACAAAGATTAGAAGTGAATATAAATTAGAAGAGTAATGACAATTGAAACAAAGCATTCTTTTCCATATAGAGATATAAAAATGCATACTATATTTGAGAGAGGACAAGAAATCCCACTATTGTTAACTAATGGAGATATTAGAAACTTTTGGGGGAGGATACGACAGTATTAGTTGTTTGCTTAATTTTAATATGAAATCCCAGATATGTACTAGAGAAAAAATATGAGGAAAAGAGCTGGTATGGTCAGGTATTCCATTTCTGTGTGCTTATTAATACACCAACCTGATTACTCTGGACAATCTGACTTTGGAGCTTACATAATTCATAAATAGTGGCTGGCTAACAGTCATCTGAATCAATTTTTAGAGCAACCTAACAAAAAAAATCATGACCACTACATCTTTTGGCTAAAATATACATCTAGGTATTCAATATATGTGTTTGTATATTATGTATTTATTATAAAAAAACTCCCAGATTTAATCACAAGATTAAAATCTGGTAGACTTGTTGAAACTGAGATGTATTGGAGGCTTGCTTTGTCACAAAGCACTTTACAGCATTACTGCTCTTACAATATGCTAAGCGTGCAGTTCACTCAAAATGAGATTTTAGTAATGTATTTTTCTGCTAGAAACAAAACACAGCTATGTGAATTTTCGCTCAAAATAATGGCTTTTGAGAGAAATGTATTTTATACAACTAAGGTTTTACAGTTCTTGCCTAAAATCAGTAGCAATTGCAAAGATTTAATTGGGATTTTATCTCACAGAAATCCATTAAGCCTTGTTTGAAGCAAGAAATTAATAAATTCTTAGAGGTAAAACTACATTTTTTTTTCTGTAAGTTTTCCTTAATCAAAAAGTGATAATAGTCGCAGTATCGTCAAACTAAGCAATTTCCTTCATATTTTATTACTCTATGTGCTACTGTTCTTTCATTTAGCCTTAACATGGCTTGCAAATTATGGAAATAATATCTTCATTTTCCATAAGGATAATTTTTCATAAATGGAATAGAATCACAGAGAAAATAAGAGGTTTGTCCAGTCTAATACTGAAAGGCCAGGGCAGGGTCAAGGATTAATCCTGATCTTTCTGCTGTGTAAGATCAGAGCATGCAGCAAGTCCAGGAAAATGTGAGCATTAGTGATTGAATGAATGATGTGAAATTACTAAAACAACGATGTTGCAGATCAGCATATTTCTTCAGATTTTAAACTTAATGCTGTTTTATTGCAAGTGGGTTTCAATTTAGAAACATGGAACTCGAATTCAAATGAGTAGCTGTTAAGTTATAGGTATATTATACTCCTTTGATCTAGTGAGCTTAGGTCTAACTTCTCTCATCTCTGACAAGTATTGTTCCCGTGAACTCCTGGTCTTGGCCGTAAGGAATAGTATCTTCACCACCCATTATTTACTTCCCTCTGCTTGTAAATGTTTATTAGCCTGAGGAATGGATTGATTGTTCATACAAAAATTTAAATGGTTAAGAGGCAGCTGAGTAAAACCTTGCTTAGATGAAAAGGGGAAGTTCAGATCTCACAGTTATTCTTCTTCCTTTCAACCAACAAACATAGTTATGTGTTGGGGGTCGAGCATGGGTGCTTTAACAGGCTTACAGCAAGCTGTGAGAAAGTGAACTTATAACCCCAGGTTAAAAGAGGAAGAAGTGTCAAGATCAGCAGAACAGGAATGCAATAACAGGATGCCAGTAATTGCAGAAGCATGATGTAACGCTAAGCTGAAGCGAAGGTGTGAAACCAATCAGGAGAGGTAAAGGGGAGCGTGTATCCCTCGTGGGCAAAGTGAAGCAGCCAATCAAGTAATGCGTGATCGCATGTAAGACAGTATATTAAGAGCAGCCTTGTAATCAATAAACGGTGCATTTTGTGAACCTACATCGTATCGGTGTTTTCTCCCCTCCACCTGGCCGCGGCAGTTATGTCTGGTTTAAATGAGTCATGGGTAAGTTTTTCAGAGCTGTGACAACTGAGACTTATTTTCATAACTTTTTTTGGGGAAGAAAAAATAGATCATATAGTCTGACTGTTCTGCCTCTCACTCTGCATCAGCTATAAAACTCCCCTGCCCATTATGTGGCTGGTAGATAATCAAGTCTGAAAATTTAACATTGAGAATGTAACCTTGACCTCCAAAGTGGATACAAGAGATAATGTGGATATTCCGACTTATGTGATACATAAGCTTGGAAATTATAACCCCCTTTCTACAGGGCAAGAGAGATATTTGCCTTATCTTTTATAGGAAAACTAAATCCCCTCAAATTAATCAAAGAATCATAGAAGAGTTAGGGTTGAAAAGGACCTTAAGATCATCTAGTTCCAACCCCACTGCCATGGGTAGGGACACCTCATGCTAAACCATATTACCCAAGGCTCTGTCCAACCTGGCCTTGAACACTGCCAGGAATGGAGCATTAACAACCTCCCTGGGCAGTCCATTCCAGTGCCTCACCACCCTTACAGTAAAAAACTTCCTCCTTATATCCCGTCTAAACTTCCCCTGTTTAAGTTTGAAGCCATTGCCCCTTTTCCTATCACTACAGTCCTTAATGAAGAGTCCATCCCCAGCATCCTTATAAGGCCCCTTCAGATACTGGAAGGCTGCTATGAGGCCTCCATGCAACCTTCTCCAGGCTGAACAGCCCCAACTTTCTCAGCCTGTCTTCATGCAAGAGGTGCTCCAGTCCCCTGATCATCCTCGTGGCCCTCCTCTGGACTTGTTCTAACAGTTCCATGTCCTTTTTATGTTGAGGACACCAGAACTGCACACAATACTCCAAGTGAGGTCTCACAAGAACAGAGTAGAGTGGCAGGATCACCTCCTTGGACCTGCTGGTCACGCTTCTTTTGATGCAGCCCAGGATACGGTTGGCTTTCTGAGCTGTAAGTGCACACTGAAGCTGGCTCATGTTCATTTTCTCATCAACCAACACCCCCAAGTCCTTCTCCGCTGGGCTGCACTAAATTTCCTTTTTGCCCAACCTGTAGTTATGCCTGGAATTGTTCCGACCCAGGTGTAGGACCTTGCACTTGCCATGGTTAAACTTCATGAGGTCGGCATCAGCACACCTCACAAGTGTGTCAAGGTCCCTCTGAAGGGCATTCCTTACCTCTAGCATCTCAACCAAACCACACAGCTTGGTGTCATTGGCAAACTTGCTGAGGGTGCACTCAATCCCAATGTCCACATCACCGACAAAGATGTTAAACAAGACCGGTCCCAACACTGATCCCTGAGGGACACCACTCATTACTCGTCTCCAGCTGGACATTGAACCGTTGATCACAACTCTTTGCGTGCAGCCATCCAGCCAGTTCTTTATCCACCGAGTGGTCCACCTATCAAACTGTTGTCTCTCCAATTCAGAGACAAGGATGTCATGTGGGACAGTGTCGAACGCTTTGCACAAGTCCAGGTAGATGACGTCAACTGCTCCACCCCTGTCCATCACTTCTGTAGCCCCGTCATAGAAGGCCACCAAATTGGTCAGGCAGGATTTTCCCCTAGTAAAGCCATGCTGGCTGTTATTAAGCACCTTTCTCTTTTTCATGTGCCCTAGCATGCCCTCCAGGAGAATCTGCTCCCAGATTTTGCCAGGCATAGAGGTCAGACTGGTCTGTAATTCCCTGGGTCATCCATTTTCCCCTTCTTGAAAATGGGGGTTATATTTCCCTTTTTCCAGTCATCAGGAATTTCACTTGTCTGCCATGATTTTCAAATATAATGGACAGTGGCTTAGCAACTCCATTAGCCAGCTCCTTCAGGACCCATGGATGGATTTCATCAGGTCCCATGGACTTGTGTATGTTCAGGTTCTTAAGATGGTCTCGAACGAGATCCTCTCCTACAGTGTGCCTGGGGTCATCATTTGCACAGTCTCTGCGTCTGCCTTCCAAGACTTGGGTGGTGTGGTCAGAGCCTTTGCCAGTGAAGACTGAGGCAAAGAAGCCATTCAGAACCTCAGCCTTCTCCAAGTCCTGTGTAGCCAGTTCTCCTGAAAGCTTCCGGAGGGGAGCCACATTTTCCCTAGTCTGTCTTTTGTTTGTGATACACCTATAGAAGCCCTTTCTATTCTTTCACATCCCTGGTCAGACTCAATTCTAACTGGGGCTTAACTTTCCTGACCTGGTCCCTAGCTTCCTGGACAACATCACTGTATTCTTACCAGACTGCCTGTCCTTGCTTCCATCTTTTAAAAGCCTGTTTTTTCCTTCAAAGTTTCCTCAACTGCTCCTTATCCATCCAAGGAGGTCTCCTGGCCCTCCTGCATTTTTGGATGTGCTAGATTTTCTAGCCAGCTTACAAGAAAACATGCACCTTATCTGTTATTATTGTCCAGGCTGCTGTGAGTGGATACAGCTGCTAGATCCCAGCTTTCAAGCCATTTGGTTCTAAATCTGAGTTTTAGATCTAGACCTAAGGGCACCACGGTGAAGTTCCAACCCTTCGCCTATCATCCTTTGAAGACAGGTAGAACACAGTCAACCCAGAAACTGAAATACCATTTCTTTAAGAGTGACATTCTTCCGGGGCTCTTGCAGGTACCTGCATGGACTTGCTTGTACATGGCCATAGGGTCAGACAAGACTCACGTTTCCTCTTTGCTGGCTGAAGAAATTATCAGCAGCTCCCACTACCACCTTTGTCTTGGAGACTGCTGCTCACTCAGATCCAGTGGCATATTTCACACATGAGACCTGAACAAGGTGAGCAGTTCAAATACTCCATCTTTGCTAAGTCTCCTCATTTTGATGGGAATGATTTCATGAACAGCTGTCAGAAAACAGTAGCTGACATCTGAGGCCACCAACAAACAGCTGAGACAGTGGAGGCAAAGGAAGTGGTGCTTTGTTTAGCTTAGTCAGCCAGAAATGGGCATAACTAAAAGCTAACATTGCAGAATTAGTCAAATCTGAAGTGCCCCATTACTGAGTTTGTGGTTTCTCACCTCTCCAGGCCAAAGCAGCTGTCAGGAGCACAGTTCAATAGGCTTACCTTTGTCAAGATAAGACATGCGGCCAAAATGCAACTCTTAATCTGTCACTGTCACTGTTGCCATCACAGCAGTCTGTATTATGGTTGAGTGCAGTCTTTCTGATTTATTATAATACAAGGGAAAAAAACAAGCCTGAACAGTTGGAAAATTAATAAAGGAAATTTGAGAATTTCATGTTTCACACTGTAAAGAGAACTGTATTAATTTGAACTTAGTCTTCATGCAAGTAGGAATGAGGTTTGTGGGTACTGATTATTCAAAACATGAATTAGTCCTAGAAAAAGAATTAGAATTAAATCATAGTAATCATTCAAAACAGTACACAGAGGAAGGTTTAAAAGTACATTTAATTATCCAAACTTCATGGTTCATATAGTAAAATTAACATGTAATCATGTTCAAAGGCTGTTTTTTAACAGATTAAGTTATATTTGAGAAATGATAGATTACAGTTCTACTGACAGAAAATTATAACATGCAGCAGTTTTGCTCTTTGATATTCCTTTTTAACACAACAGAGGGATGGGGACCTGCCTACACATGAATGAGCTGAGCCCCACAAGGAAAATTTGCCACAGGAGGCATCTCATCTCTGATTTGCTCCTTAGTGACTTCCTGGGTCTGCTACAGGAGACTGTTGAGAGCACCTTGAGGTGGGGCCCCATTCTGAATTGTCACTGAGAGAAACCTCTCCCTTGGCTATAGAAGGAGTCTTAAGAGCTTGGACCCTTACAGCTAAATACAGACTTCAACAACCTTTGTAATTTCCTTTTGTTTTCCTGCTGTTGATTGATAGTGTATTACTGTCCACTATGCTCAAATACATCCACGCATCTCTCTGCACTTCCAGAGATGCAGATGTCTCAAAAGATATGTGATGTATTGTACATTTAGAAAAGGAAACATTCATATTCATTGTAGATATACATTTATAATGTATTAAATAAGAAGAAACCACAATAGGCTACAAGCATCCTGTTGATATCCAATTGAATTATTCCTAGCATGACACTTGTCTCCCCTCTATTTCTTCCTGGATAAGGCTCCAATTGCAGAGCAGATGGGAACAGAACTCTCTGTAATTTAGCTTCCAATCCCACCTTGCTCAAGAAAGAAAATAAGTGAACCACAATTACTGATCAACTTCTTTTTCCTGTTGTCCTTGAACTTTAATGAACTAGAAAGAAGAGTAAGAAAAGAGAGCAGCCAGGAAAATAAGGTCACCTACCCAGCTGATCATGTATACTCTTTTGCTTTCTTTTGCTTTTAATTTTGTTATTAAAAGAAAAATGTCTTCATCAGTAGTAAACTGCTTGAAAAGTGACTAATCAGAAATATGTAGTGTGATACATTCTGAATTCAAATAAAGAAATTTGATTCTTCTTTTTCTTCATATGACATCTTCCTTCACCTCCCATTTATCTCTCTTCCTGTACTCTGCTCCACCTTCAGGGGTTTCCTTTTAATAAAGGGGCAGAATATTTCAGATGCAGAGGTTGTGTTCTCTCATGTAATTTATCTTTGAGTCCAAATGCTTGACATTCTCTCTTGAGGATGAGTTACGAAATACCTGCAGAGCTGGACATGCATCTGAAACTAATTTGAAGGTTCCAGAAGGTTTATTTTGGTCCCACCAATTGCTTCCTGCATTTCATTATGTTTTTGTTGCCCTTCACTTTCATAATTCCCACAGGCATCAGCAAATAAGGTTTAAATTGATATGTATTTGCCTAAACAGATATTTTCTATCTCAATTTACTTGTGATAAACTTAATGAAATCTTATGGACAACATGTATTTGTATACCAATTAGCTTTCAGAAATGGCCTGTTTATGTCCATAAAAAGTTAGGTAGTAGGCTTCTGAGGTGTCAAAATATCTGGACAATATATGATTTGCCACATCACATGCCACTGCATGTTCTACATATCTGCATATATAGGACTGGTTTCTGTTTCTTTGCTTCCCTCCATTATCAGTCACAGTATCACAGAGTGCCAGAAAGCCAGAAAATGGGCTTCATTTCCTGCTGCCTTGAAGATACTGTAAAAGGAACACATATAGTATTTGCAGCATATCTTGATGTATGCAAAAAATGGCCATGTCCTGTACCAGCAGCAAAACCTAAATTATCTAGAATTTAAGAATATTCTTTTGGGGCAACCTTTGTGTTTGAAAGTAAAACAGAACAGTGTGAAGAAATTCATTTAGAGGGAATAGTACAGTTTCTATACAAGCAAATACGGTATGCTAGTTGATAATCTCCAGGAATATATAAAGCATTTGAGCATAGGTTATTCTCCACATATGCAACATTTGCTGATGCCTTGAAGAATATCCCATGCCTAATTCGGATGAGCCATTCTTTCTAAGTAAGACAAAAATATGGCTGTGCCTTGGCTAAAGCAGAATATGATGACACAGAACAATACAAAGACCCAAGGCAGAGACATATTTTAAATATACATACTCGCTGCACATCCACTGTTTCAAATTCATACAATAGAGTGCTATAATAAAATGCCCTTTCTAGTCATCTGCATTTTTCTGCTCAGTGTTGCCAACACTCTCATCAACCAAACTCTAATTATTTTACTTAGTTATTATGTAACTAGATAACATTTTAAATGCCACAGTTTTTTTTACTTTTTTTTATATTTGTTTTTAATTGGTTTTTTTTGGTTTGCAAGTCTAGATTGGCCTATATATCCTTAAGTTATTCGTGCAAAACAGAAGAAAAAATATTTAGAGAATAGGCCTGTAATGTCAAGGGATTTTAAGGATTATGTATATTCATACAGTGATCCTGAGGCTCTGAGTAGGTCAAGCTGAAGAGAAAATAAAGTAAAAGCAAAAGGTCAGGATACAAGTTGATTTTGCCACAAGGTTTTCCATTATATGACAGATACTTTGTGTTCAGGAAAGAAAAAAGTAAGCTATAAAATGTTTATTTGCAGTATAGAGCATTTCTCCAAGAATCACCATTTCAAAATACTTGCCCTTGCAAACAAGGGTATTGCTTATAAATTACATAGTAGAATATTTTTTCTTGCTGACTGTAATGGGAATGTCTCTTGGTGATCAGTTGTCAATCAGTTACCTTTACATGATCATTCCATACTCTGATTATTGGTTCATCATATGCCTGGTAAAAAGGGAATGAATAGGAAACTGATGTGAAAACAACACATTCTGTAAACAAGAACCTATGTGATAGTTTCTAATTCCATTTACATTAATTTAAACCAGACTCAGTCCTTAAACTTCAGAGGACCATTACGTATTCACTGTGGTATAGCTCTGCTTCCAGCCCTGATCTTTTAGAAATAAATGTGTTCCATTTGTGTGATATAATAACCAGAGTTTTCTGATGTTCAGGGGACTTGAGAGTTAACATCCTAGAGCAAAATCAGTAAGGCATAGATCAGAAAGGTAATGTGTTTTGGCTTATGGAAATAATAGAGCACACATGCTGGAAGGGATCCCAGGAAGTGCACATACTCTGTCCTTGTTAATTTTTCACGGCATTTTGCATACAGAAGTACACATACATCTCACTTGGTGAGAATTGTTTGGGTACGTAGAAATGGCATTTCAGCCTGGAAGCCTTTGTAAGCCTTCACTTTTCTCTAAATTCAAAAGTATAATTCACTGGAATTGATAACAGCACATTAAACAACCTCTGTGTCCAGCCCATGGGTTGTGATGCAGCAATTTCTCCCAGGCCGCTCTCTGCCGATGCAGGTGGGCTGCTGATTTTGGAAGAGGTTTGCTTGCACACTGAGGGATTCTTTCAGACTTTAGGTTATGTGAGAGGTAGCAAAGGGCACTGTCTCAGATACATAGGCAGTACTGTGCTCTTTCTGTTCATTTACACAGGTTCCCAGAAATTAACTTCTCTGACCAGTGAAGACATTTACTACACTTATGACCTAATATGAGCTACTTAGACCCTCTTGTCAGTGGACACAACCAGCACTTCCAGGGTGTTGGGAGCTGCCAAACCAGAAGCCTGACAGAGACAGGACTGCTACAGCTCCATGTTCCCAGGTGCTGCCAGTAAGCGAGGATGAGTACACATTCTCAATAGGCATGTGTGCACACATATGTGCAATGCATGTGCTTACATTCATGGGAAGCCACATAAACTACCAGAAACAGAAACTATAGAACCCACACAATACAAAGAGCACCAATGACCTGATCTTGTTTTGCTCATCCAAAACTCACCTATCTCCAGAAAACACAACCTCCTCTGCTTCCTCCAGCCCCTTTTGCCTCAAGTGTAAATACTGTTGCCTTTTATAGCCAATTTGCCTTTTACAATTTGCCTTTTACAAGCCAATTACAATTGGTTTTCAAACCTCTTCTCAAGGAAGTTTATCTTGACATTCTACTGCCTACACTCACAGATATTCACACCCACACAACATGCATGCACCCTATTCTTCCCATTGCTGACACCACAAGCATGCAGGCCCCTATACGTGACTTGTGCTGCTCCAGTTGCTGGCACTCAGACATCCATACACACACATGCACACAGAGCTCCCTTGCCCAGAGAAATAGTTAAAAATTGAGTTAAATGAGAAAACAAGACAGACAGTGGTGATCAGACAAGATGGTACATGCAGCTGGGCAAGTGTATTGGTTAGCAAGTTTTTACGTGACCTACACCTTGATTCCCTTATTTTTTCTGTTTTCCCACTCTGGTATCTCCAGATCAATCACTTTGAAACCTCCTTTTCCTCACCATTTTTCCTTCCTGTAAACATCCCATACAAAGTTTTGTACATTTCCAAGATATTTCACTTCCACCCCATAACGTGTCCCAGACACCCATAGGCAGTAAGACTCTACCATCTGTAAGGTGTCACATTTCCTGTGGACTCACTGACTGGTCTCATCTCTGGACCATTGGGCCAATGGCTCCCCTGTGACAGCCAGGTCAGGGGTCTTCATGTTTTCTGATCAGATTGCTGGGGCTCCTCTGCCTCACACTGTAACTGTGTGTTCATTTGTGTTCAGGGAGATATGCCTTTTGACAGATAGGGCAAAAGCCATTTCCAACTCAGTGTGAATGTCTGCAAAAAGGTCAAGTGAATGATGCCAGGAAAGTTCCCATTCTTCCCATTGGCTGCCTATGTAGCTTAGGCAGCCATATGAATGTCAAGCTTTGTGGTTATTATTAAATATGAGGAAACATATTTAGAAGAGATGAGCATGAACATTTTCCTCTTTATATTAATATAGGTCCTCCTTCTCTAAGAGTTCAACTAACTGTTAACACCTTAAGCCACCCCATGTTTGATTGAAGGAAGTCCACATTCATGTGTCCGTCCCATGTGTTCCTACAGACTTCGTACAATAAGTAAGCTGCACCAGCTTAGGTTTCCTTACTTATCAGAGAGCGTTTCAGCACTTAAATAAACATGAAAAAAACCACATTACTATAGGCAATTCTAATCAATGCAAACTAGCTGAATAAATATAACAGAAAATAAGTGTTATAATGCTGCTACTTTGTAGACACAAGGCTCTGTTATTCTTTACTGGTGATTTATATTAATCAATCTAAATGCAATCTGTAAACTTGTAGTAAATACATAATTAGGACATTTCAGATCTACAAATCCATCAAAATACCATAGAATGTACTAAATGTATTTCAAAGCCATCTCTGTCTTACAGACAATGGTATTTTTTTATCAGAATAGTAAAAATGTCCTGATGACTTTTTGGCAAATAAAATTCCCACCAAGATTTCAATAGAACATTCTGTCCAGATGCAGATGAATATAGATGATTACAAAGAATATAATTTGTAAAAAAAAGGGACTCTTTTAAGAACAATATATTCTTCTAAGGACTAATTACCTGCTACACAATAGTCTACACTGCATAGAATATGGAATGAGTTAAAACATGCATACGTCTACCTCATCATACACCAACAAACAAAAGATTGAAGGCAGAACTTACTTAAGTTAAAGGTGAGATCAGTTCAAGAGAAATCAAGACCTTGCTGCCAAAACTCAAGAATTCTCATTTGTTTTATTTCACCTAACTCTGATCCAGGATAGCCAAGATCTTCTGAATCTGGACAGCTAAAGAAGAAAAAAAAAAACATTTGCTGCACTTTTACAATGATTGAATGAGTTTCCATTTATATCAGTACCAGTAAAAGGAAAGTGAGCCTCATTATTGACAGTGGAATGTTGTTGAGAGCTCATCTGAACAGTCCTGAAGAAAGGTTTGTAAGTTGCAGGGTCGCCTCCTACTCAATAATTACAACAGATCCCAAGATAGAACTCAGGGAACACTTTTACTTGTTATGTTCATCCTGAGGACAGACACATTGGGAGAGATTGAGAAAGCGGGGACTGTACTGAATAAACTGAATGAGCTGAAGCTTAAGAAAACAGGAAATAGCATTTCAACTGTTAATTGTAGGATG
Organism: Melopsittacus undulatus; assembly: GCF_012275295.1. NCBI lineage: Eukaryota > Metazoa > Chordata > Aves > Psittaciformes > Psittaculidae > Melopsittacus > Melopsittacus undulatus. Next base: position 22,881,995 of record NC_047528.1, read on the forward strand.
ATGCTAAAACACTTCAGATTCAATGTGATTGTCCTCCTGCAAGGGTTAAAACACCTCTTAAGAGGAGCTATTTAAAGAAAGACATAATTTCCTCCATCACAAATCCTGAAACCATCCATGCTGAGAGAAGAGCATCAAAAAAAGTTCTCAAACAAGGAATAAATAATGCCTTCTTAGCAATAAAAAGGTTTCTATACAGTACATTGTTGAACACTTTCCAAATGTCACAGATGAATTAGATGGCAAAACTTCCCTTGACTTTTATGGCAACAGAAGCACTGAATGACAAATGAAAGGGCAGGTAAATCTAGAAAGGGTAGTATATTATGTCTTGCTGTGATGCAGAGTATTGGCATCTGCCACCCTGCCTGATTTTGGGTCTTAACAGTGTGTTTTAAAATGTGTTTTTAACTGAAAATGCAACTATTGTATTGTATAAAAAAATCTGACCAACTTAGAAACTCTCTAAACCTGAAGAATATTTACAGTGGTGTTTGTTTTGGTACTGAATAAGGTTTTGTATGGAGAGAACCACCAATACCTGGATAATCATGCCTTGGTAGGCCAGAGATCTGTCCAGTTTTAATGTGGTCAAATTCTATGGTTTTAGTAAGTCTGTTGGAATGGAAGCAGAACATAGTGGAGTTCCCAGGATCCAGTTTGTATGGAAAGTTTGATTACTTTGTGAGTGGAGATGATTAAGGTCACATTCATCTGAAGAGAATGTCAGCATTTTGTTCAGAGTTGCCAAATCCAGTACATTGATAGATGCGATCTACTCATGTCCCCAGGCCCAACCACTAATAAAACTAAACATGTATCCTTTTAGGCACACATGTACAAATGTATTTTGCTGGCCCCCAGGCTTCTAATCTTTCTTGTTGCTGGTCTGGCTTGCAGTTCAAGTATGTTATATGTACTTATACAGGCACATAGGGGATTGAAGTTCCCCAGGGAAACACTTCTCCACTTGTTGGTGCTTAGAACTCCCATATACACACACTGAACAGAGATCCCGTCACCTCAATCAGTCAGCTTTGGTAAGATGGTAGAATAAAGCACTTTTTGTGACAGGAAGCTACCTTGGCAATTATTCTTGACTCGCAATCTACACAGGTCTGCCTTCAGTTATTCCACTGTCTTTATTTAAATCATTAGCATTCCTGAAGCTGACAAAAGGAATGAGTGAAGCAGGCCAGGGCAACTAGACATGCACTGCTGCCTTCAGGTAAATTGTTTTTGTATGGCCCCATAAAATTCACTTGCTTCAACAGGAGAAAGTAACGCTGGGATAAATCTGGATCTTGATTATGGAATCCAAACATTTTTACAATGGATTTGCTATGGTTAGATGTACCTAAGAAAAAATTGATGCATGCTCTGTGAACATATCCAGCAGTACAGACAAGTTCTGGTCCTTAATTACTTGTCTATTTTATTGTTTGAAAGTTGTGCTTAGAAAAGAGTAGGTACTCTGGAGCAGGTTTACTATTTCCCAAACTACTTTTTGGTGGCATTTCTATTTGTATTTAACTTGGGCTTTTTTATGTATCTTAAGTTAAAATATACTATATTTTTATATTTCTGAACTTGCAAATCACTAATGCTCAGGAAAGCTCTTGTTCCAATTATATTTAACAAAAATTCTCTGCTCCTCTGGATGTTCTAGAGACTAAAATATTCAAGACTATGAAGCATTCACATGCTGTATTTACAGTATTTTTTTTGTTCACTTGAAACATTTGAGGGAAACATTGCATACCAATTCACCCATGCTACTATCACCAGAACCAATTTCCAGTTCCTTCGACTGCATGTGCATCCCAGATCTCTTCTGTCTTCATAGTAGGATGAGTTTGATGCACAGTAGTGTATTTGCTTCTCCAGTTATCAGACAAGCTGGAGCAAACTAAGCAAATTATTTGGGTGTTGGAGAGCCAGGACCCCAGTGCGTCATGTGTAAAAAGAGAGCAGTGGTATTTCATAACTGGTTATACCATACATAGTTTACACAGAAAGTTTCTATTTTTTTACACTAGTGGATTCGAAATTGGTCATAATATGAATGAAATTGCTAAGAAAAAATACCACTCAAGCCTTGAGCAAAAGGAAAGGATTCTAGTGTTGCAGCTGGGGCACTGTAAGATGTAGCTTTTAACTACCTGGTTTCTACTGTAAAGTCTAAACCCCTACTTTAGGTAAATTTATTCCTCTTATAACCACAGACAGGAATTAGTGACTTGGACTGGGACTCCCCAAAACAATTAAACTGAATTGCTTAAGTTATGGGGAGGGGAGAAGTGAGAAATTGGTGGATCTCACTCAGCACCCTGAGAAAGTGGTTTATTCTACTAGGATTTAATAACCCAGGAGTCTCTCTTGCAAATACATATTTCTGCCTTTTCTTTCTTCTAAATGAAATATAGATCCCTCTTCAGTCAGAGATAATGGGCAGGCCTTGCTGGAGGACTAATCAGTATGCACACTCATCTAACAGCTTCAGTGAAACACCACTCAAAGAAGTCCTCAGAGATATCTGTGATTGATAGACAAGTTGTCTATTCAAGATTGTGTTAAGTCAGTTGGAAGGGTGGAACAATATGCATGGTCCTGCAAAAAAAAGTGTATTCACTGAACAGAGGGTGAATCAAGGTGAAACATGAACATCCAGAATGGAAGGTAGGAGCAGTTTGAAATGTTGCTTTGACCAATATATCAAGCAGGGTCAGAAAAAATGCAACTGAGATTTTGGACATGGAGACATGATAGAGCTTTGTCATGGGCATAACTGTGATAACACCTTGCTGGACAAATTATTTTTGTTTCAGCTATGCCTTGGTGACAGAAAAACAGGCTATGACTTTGCCACTATACTGAGCCTACAGCTATGTTATACAAGACAAGATTAGCACTGGAGTTTCCAGACAGCTGCTAAGCTGCCATCAAGATTACAATACCAACACTGCACATTTATTAACAGTGGACAACAACAGCTGGAGAGAACATTTTGATAAAATAGCTTGACAGCATGTGAGAGACCAAGTTAATTTGCCTATTTTGCCTCAGGAAAGATCTAGCCTATGAAGGTAGGTTGAAAAGTCCTCCATACAGATTTCCCCTGTGACCAGTCTACAGATGAATGGTTAAGGTACACTCCTGGCATACATGAATTTGGATCCCTTTCAGATATAGAAGTATTTTCCCCGGTACATGAGAATGCTCTAAACAGCTGGCTCTTCTGGGAGGAATGTACCACCTCCTGCTCCCCAAGGATTTACAGAGAATGTGATTTCCAAAGAAAGCAATTTCCAACACTGTATCTTGTAAGTATCATAGTCTTACATGCTCCAACATGCTACCTTGATTAACTTGTTATAGGAAGGCTTACACTGCTGGTTATATGAAAGGGTTATATGAAAGAGTGAGAGCAAACACTGACCATACACCCTGCTTAATTCCTGTCTCTGATTTGAACTGCTTTAGCAAGTGCTCTCCATGAGAGATCTGCTATGAAATTTCTTGTCCTCAGCAGCATGGACATGAGCCAGTCCACACTATAAGCCTCTCCGCTTGACCCTCTCCTATTTACACAATGAGCTTAAGTGACACAAGCCAAACAGTGCCTCTGGTGTCTATGAAGAAATTAATCTTCTTTGATTTAGGAAACCAAAAGTTAAAGTCTGTATACTTCTCCTATGCTATCTATATAATCGATGAAGAAATAGGTAACTCTGGGGGTGATGCAAGTCATCCAGGACTGGTACCTACACTGTCAGCTCCTGTTTCACTACAAAATCATGAAATCCACACTGTCCAGGCCAGATGCGTTCTTATGAGGGCCAGTCATCAGCTCCCTTAGAAGTGAGCACTGGGTGCTTCAGCAGGCTTATCCTGATTAGGCAGGCAGTATGGCACGGTAAGTCCCATACCAACACACAAGCAGGCCTTGCATCTTGATGTGGCCCAACCATCCTATGCTATACTGTTTTGCACACAGTGCATTTACCAGGTTACACATGATGAAACAAGGCCAATAATTAGTTTGAACTGAATCCTGCTCCTCAAAACATTATTTTATGGGGCACTACAAAAGGGCTAGAGAAGATCTGGCCAAGCCTGAATAAGGGCAGTTTTCACGGAATGGTGACAGCAATGTGGTCATCAGATAGTCCATAACACCTGGTATGGAGTTCTCACCCTGGAGTGGTGACAGAGGCAGTGCAAAGATGTCCTACAAGGTTGTCCTAAGGATCACCCTCTTGAGTGCCTGTTTCTTTGTATAAGGAGAATCTAGGGTGACATGCTCAGACCCAGAGATCTAACTTTTATATTATTACAGAAGTGGAAAGTGATTTTTGAGGACAAGAGTGTTGAAGTGCCTCAGGAGGAGATATTTTCCAACATAATAAGCAAACACATTAATCCTTATCAAGTACCACAATGTTTCTACTCATAATGCTCAAACATTATTGACTATATCAAGAAAGGTTCTTTTCCTGAAGAGCACAACATATTAAAATTGTTCTGAAAAACTAGTTAATATTTATTATGCTTGTGATACCATGAGAGTTTGAACGACTGATTTGACAGCTGCAGTTGATGATAATAGACTTAAAAGCCATTAAAGATTTGATAGCACAAAATAGGTCCTTCCATTCATCACCTAGTACTGCTTAATAAAGAAGATATGTTACTTGGTGCATTTATACTCTATGAAAGGCCTGGGCTTCAACCATACACTTGAGACCTAAATCACTTTGACACAGAACACGGAGGAAATCTGTATTATCATGTGGCAACCCATCAGATCCTGTGTTCATTTCATTGGCTGGACACACTATGTCTGACCCAACTGTAGAAAAACATCTGCCCTTGCAACCCTGTTACATAGTTGCTTTCTGGTGGACAATTGACTTCTGGGATCTTTTTTAAAATGGCCTGATATTATGTGATACATAGTATGTATGTATGTAAATATGAGTTTAAGAGAGTAGCACTTATTAGTAGTGAGCACACATCTAATCTAGCTCCAATTGCCCTGAACTCTGGTTATGTGGAACTTCATGACTGGATCAGGGGCAAATGGGGGTATTGCACATCTCAGCGTATAGATTACAGATTGTATAAATAACGTATTCCCATAGGCTTTATGCAGTCTGCACAGTCTGGTTTTGGTTTTTTGGATTTGGATTTTTTTTTCACTTCCTCAAAACACTAGCTTTAGAAATAACATAAATTTCAAGGGGCTTTTTATGCAGACTGCTGCAGTTTGGTTTGTAGTGTCTGCAAATGAAGCAGTCACTTCAGGCTCATGATTAGATTTGTGTCATAAGAACTCACTGCACCATTGCCTGAACATTACTGTCATCTCTGGATGACAAAACAAACATTTCCTGCAGAATTCAGTCTGAATTGGACAATCTCAAGCTTTTTTACAATTCCATGTGAAAAGACTCTAATAACAATTTCTTCTTCCAGAAAAAGAGCAGATCCCATCCATATACTCAGATGGGTTTTGAATCTTTAAGCTCTGGGGAGGGAAAAGCTAGGTTCTGTTGGAAAACTGAGAGCATTTGATTTGGGGCAGGAAAGTTTTACAGAACTGCAGTTTAGTTGCGTTCTCTAAACATTCAAGTGAAAGACTTTGCTTTGCTAATAGTACAAAATGAGGTAGGAAGTGATCTCACCCTACCAACACTGGATATGCAATACTGAGCCAACAGCACCTGTAGGGTGATTTTTATTTTTTTTTTAATATGAAGGGCTTCTCTTAGTAGAACTTCCTGGTTATATTATATATAGCATATATTTAGCTTGGTTTTCTTTCTCCTTTACAAAAAAAAATGACCACCTTCTACATCTAATTGCCACTTAGATCTGCTCTCCACTTTCTAGTTGAGGCAAGGTCACAACGGATGCTTTAGCTGCAAATGTCTTAAATCTAAGGAGCAAATATGTGTTCAATTTTTTCGAACTACATCCCTCTCTCTACTTAATTCTTGGCACTAATTATAACCAAAATTTTTCTATCAGATGAGGACAGAATTTTCCAACATATAGAGAAAAAGTGATGCTGAGGCCAAGTCTTTCCTCATTAGTCCTCAGTTTGTTGTGCTTTAGCAGGTTTCACACCAGCAGTAACTGGTAGGGAAGAACAACCCAGATTAGGAACTAATGTGAATTACAAACCATCTGATTCTGGCAGCATTCAGCATGTCATGACCTCTTCAGCCATCCCATCACACCTATTCCAGAGGAATGAGATGTATAAATAGCTGTATGTATCCATTTTCAACAATGTGTATCAGGAAACACATATCTCAGAAGGCTGCTCAAAGAACAACTCGTACAACCCTATTTACAGATTAGATAGATCTGTAAAGAATATTGCAAAGAAATACATTGCAAATAATTAATTAATAATTAAGGAGTGAAAAATTATAAAAAACTATGCTGCTGTTATTCTTGAAAGTTGATTCACAAAAATAAAGAGGCAGAGCAATCAGCAGCAGCTGGAATAACAAGTAGACTAAAGGAAACTGAAACAGATATAAAATGCAGAAATAATAACATGCTTGAGGTCTGTTGAAATTACCTCTATTTCTCCCTCAAGCCATCAGCTATTTTTTTGTTAGTGGGAATAGTACAAGCCTGGCAGGTCTGCATCTAACGCACAATACCATAGCCAGGGAGAAAAACATCCCTAAAAATCTCAAAACAAAAGGAGCAGCTGCCTGAAAAGATAATTCACTGCCAAAATGCTCAGACAGCCTATTGAAACACAAGCAAAGAAGGCAAATACTAACAGTTGAGAAATGCATCAAATGAAGCAATTGATGCTCGGCTCTTGTGGTACATGGTAACAGCCTGTGCAGATTTCATCCAATTGTTCTCCTTTCTGAAGGGTACAGATTGGCAAGGGGGTTGCTCTGCTTTCAAAAGTTCTTGCAGTAACACTTCTGCAAAATAAAGAGATGGTCCACACATTTTCTAATTTTGGGAATTCAGGATTTACAGTTCTCTGGCCAATACCTCTCTTATTTTTGCTATGTCCTTGATGTCAGTTGACTCATGCCACTGGGTTGTACTGAGCTTTGATCTAAGAGGGTAGTGCAACATATGCACTGCTTTCAAATTAACAGCTCTTTATGGCTTTTTTCTTAATAGCTCTGTATCTGCACTTCAAGTTGACAGCTCCCTTCCCTGCAAAAAGAGCTGTTTCCTGTCTGCAACTTATGAAGTGAGATTTGAGCTTGATCTAAGTCCAGTCCCTGACCTGTCTCCATGCCCTGGATGACACATAAAGCTTTATATCCACATGTCCACCACATGCAATGCCACCTTGGGCACAAAAAATTTACAATCTGAGTTGCCTTTGCAGATTTCAGGTGGAGTTTATCTAAAAAAGCTCCTATGAATGACATGTTCTTCTTGTGAGACATCACTTGGAGTATTATGTGCAGTTCTGGTGTCCTCAACATAAAAAGGACTTGGAACGGTTGGAACAAGCTCAGAGGAAGGCCATGAGGATAATCAGGGGACTGGAGCACCTCCCATATGAAGACAGGCTGAGAAAGTTGGGGCTGTTTGGCCTGGAGAAGAGAAGGCTGCATGGGACTTATAGGGATGCTGGGGACGGACTCTTCATTAAGGACTGTAGTGATAGGATAAGGGGCAATGGGTTCAAACTTAAACAGGGGAAGTTTAGACTGGATATAAGGAGGAAGTTCTTTACTGTAAGGGTGGTAAGGCACTGGAATGTGTTGCCGAGGGAGATTGTGAATACTCCATCCCTGGCAGTGTTCAAGGCCAGGTTGGACAGAGCCTTGGGTGACATGGTTTAGCATAAGGTGTCCCTGCCCATGGCAGGAGGCTTGGAAGTTGATGATCTTAAGGTCCTTTCCAACCCTAACTATTCTATGATTCTATGATTCTATATAACCAATATTAGCCATGTGATGGCACTGCAAGTACCAATGGGAGCATGTGGTGGACCTGAAGGATATCGTTTGACTGGTCCACCTGCACTGGAGGGAGGTGAGAGAGTACTACCTTTCTCCTGGGAATGGGTCTCATTAAAATGTCTAGATCATTGTCTGAGCACAGGCTTTCATCCAAAAAAGTAGCTCAGTGTGCAGCAGCAGCTAGAAGGCCAAAAAAATACTAGGCTACATCAAGAGTACTGAGAACAACAACGAAAACAGACTACTTCTCACTGCTGTAAAAAAAAAACTGGTATAGCCATCTTGATATGTATGTGGAAGTAGGTATATTTCTAGTGTTCAACTCAATAAAAATACAGAAGAAGAAATTAAAAGATCAAGAGGATAGAACAGCTGCATTATGAGAACAAAAAGTCCGGGACATACAAGAAGAGACTAAAAAGGCAAAGAAGAGATTATTAGTCTCTTATTTTTGGAGAGGAGAAAGCTGCATGGGTATGACCAAAGCCATGAATACTGTAGATAAGATCATGTAGAACTGTTAATCACAATCTTTGAATTACAGACAGGTTTTAAACCAATAGGAGCTTGATTTAAAACATGTACAGTGGGTAGTGAATTTCTGCAATTTACAGCCATAAGAGTTTGTGGATGCAGATCGTATCTGCAGCTTCAAAAAGGTATTAGACATCTCATGCACAATGAGTCCATAAAATGATAAAAAAGGTAGAAGAAAGACATGTACTTTCTAACATCCTGGGCATACCAGCTGGGGTGGGGGGGAGTACAAGCTGAAGGGATTGCAGAAAGTGGTGGTGCTTGTGTGCTGCTGGAACAGCATCTCCTTTTCTTGATGGAACCAAAGAACTGGATGGACCTCTGGTCTGACTGAGAGAGGCATTTATTCTGGTCTTACGTTCTTATGTTCTTATCTTCACTCTGCCATGAATATAGCTGTGTGCTAGGCAATTCATATTCTGTTGACTTAAACTAATTCATTACAAATGACCCAAAAAAGACAGAGTCTTGTCTAACAATGATTATGATAAGGTGAAATCTGAATTCTTTTCCAATTCACCAACTAAAATATAAATGCAGTTCATTAAAAAGTGAGGAAAAAAAGAAAACAATAAAAGCATTCTGCTATATTAATATGTTTAATTCTTTATGCAAGCTTTTGTTAGTCTAGCCCACACAGCTGCTGCAGGGAAAGCATACAGTTATTTCTGACATGATATAGAGACTAAAGGTGGAAAATGACCAGGTAGGAATACGATTGCCTAGTACTCAATTTGTGTGTGACATTCAGAAGGTGCCAGGAAGTGAATAAGGATAATTCCATCATTATCCATAGTTCTCACATTTAATCCTTCTATAATGTACAATAGCCTTTCTGGTCCTTTCCACAGTAATTGCTGGGTCTACTCAGAGCCCCATCAATATTCTGCAACTACATTAACCTGCATAATGCTAATGGTATTACAGAATGATATCAGGCAAATAATTACAAAAAGAAGCAAAGGAAAAACAGGGAAGGGACAGTGCATTAGGTAGACTGTATGGTGTGGTTCTAGATGAGGTAGGAAGGGAGGTGGAGACACTTTACATAGTTAACTTGATGTAAGAAACAGAACTTACCACTTTTGTAGAATAACATGCCTTTATGTTCCTAAAAAACAATCACACTCTGGGTCTGCAGGAACCTCTGAGTTTTGGTCTATGCTGGATATGGAACTCCAAACTAAGAAGCCTGTGCTGGAGAGGAAAGGTGGGAGATTTTGTTTTCTCTTCTCTGCAGCAGACCGGTGCTCTTGTTGCTCTAAGGTGAGTAAAATGAAATGTTGGTTATCACGTGACATTTGTTGCTGACAGTGCTTGCTATCTCAGAAAAAAGAGAGAGAAAAAAATAATTAGTTTCTCATACTTTCTCTATTTGGAACACTGAGTATTTTGTGCGTTTTAGAGAGGGAGACGAACTGTGGAGGGTTTTCTAAGCTGTTTTTCTGTGGGTAGCCCTTACATTTAAATGAAATCTGTAAATACAGTTGGATTTCCAATAGGCCTAAAAACAACCCATAGGAATGTACAGCTCCTGTGTGGTCTCATCTAGTATACACTGTTACACAAATATTTGTTCTAAAGAACATGGAGCTGCATTTGTACTGATTCTGTAAACTATTAAATTGTAAGTGAAAATAAAAAATACCAAATATTCTGGGATAGGAATTGATTAAAGTGAAAATTATATTTCCTACTTATTTTCTAAGTATTTTTTAGTAAAAAACATTGTGTGAAAGGCTGTCTCCATCATCATGAAAGGAGTGTGTGCATGTAATGGCTTCACTTGACTTCAGGATTGGAATTTTAAAATTGAAATTAAATAGAAATCAATTGCAGAATGTTAGCAGGAACCCTTAAGCATCCTCTAGTCCAATCCACTGCCATGGACAGGGACACCTTCCACTAGACCAGATTACTCAAAGCCTCCTCCAACCTGGCCTTAAACACTTTCAGTGATGGTGCACCCACATAAGAATTCCTTTCTTATGTCCAGTCTACCTTCTTTCTATTTAAAACTATTACCCCTTTTCTATAAAAATTATATCTGCCCTACCATTTGCCATGGACTGATCCAGACTGCACTGGAACAGGGGCAAGCTCCAGAACACCTGCAATATATTGATGACATTGTTGTGTGGGGTGATACAGTGGAAGAAGTCTTTAAGAAAGGGAGGGAAATAATCCAAATCTTGCTGAAAGCCAGTTTTTCCATAAAACAGAGTAAGGTCAAGGGACCTGCACAGGAGATTCAATTCTGGGGAATAAAATAGCAAGATGGACGTAGACAGATCCCCACATATGTGATCAACAAGATAACAGCAATGTCTCCACCAACTAATAGGAAAGAAACACAAGCTTTCTTGGGTGCTGTGGGGTTCTGGAGAATGCAGATTCCAAATTACTGTTCAATTGTAAGCCCTCTCTACCATGTGACCCGGAAAAAGAATGATTTTAAATGGGGCCCTGAGCAACAACAAGCTTTTGAGCAAATTAAACACGAGATAGTTCATGCAGTAGCTCTTGGACCAGTTCGGACCGCCCTCAGATGTAAAAAATGCACTGTACACCACAGCTGGGGAGAATGGTCCTACCTGGAGCCTCTGGGAGAAAACTCCAGGAGAGACTTGAGGTCAACCCTTCGGTTTTTGGAGTCGGGGTTACAAAGGATCTGAGGTCAGATATACCCCAACAGAGAAAGAGATATTGGCTGCCTTTGAAGGGCTTCAAGCTGCTTTGGAAGTGATTGGCACTGAAGCACAGCTCCTCCTGGCACCCCGGATGCCCATGCTGGGCTGGATGCTTAAAAGCAGGGTCTCCTCTACAACTGATGCTACATGGAGTAAATGGGCTGCACTAATTACACAACGAGCTCGGATAGGAAATCCCAGTAAGCTAGGCATTCTAGAAGGCATCATGGACTGGCCAGAGGGCAAAGATTTTGGAATGTCACCAGAGGAGAAGGTGATGTGTGCTGAGGAGGGGAGGCCCCACCATATAATAAATTGTCAGAAAGTGAAAAGCAGTATGCCTTGTTCACTGATTGGTCCTGCCGTATTGTGGGAAAGCATCGGAGATGGAAGGCAGCTGTATGGAGTCCCTGATGACAAGCTGCAGAAACTGCTGAAGGAGAGGGTGAATCGAGTCAGTTTGCAGAGATGAAAGCCATCCAGCTGGCCCTGGACATTGCTGAATGAGAAAAGTGGCCAGTACTTTATACTGACTCATGGACAATGGCAAATGCCCTATGGGGGTAGTTGCAGCAATGGAAGCAGAACAACTGGCAACACAGAGGTAAACCCATCTGGGCTGCTGCACTGTGGCAAGATATCTCTGCCCAGGTGCAGAACCTGGTGGTGAAGGTATGCCATGTAGATGCCCATGTAGAATCATAGAATCATAGAATAGTTAGGGTTGGAAAGGACCTTAAGATCATCTAGTTCCAACCCCCCTGCCATGGGCAGGGACACCTCACACTAAACCATATCACCCAAGGCTTCATCCAACCTGGCCTTGAACACTGCCAGGGATGGAGCATTCACTACCTCCCTGGGCAACCCATTCCAGTACCTCACCATCCTAACAGTAAAGAATTTCTTCCTTAGATCCGATCTAAACCTCTGCTGTTTAAGTTTCAACCCCTTACCCCTTGTCCTATCACTACAGTCCCTAATGAACAGTCCCTCCCCAGCATCCCTGTAGGCCCCCTTCAGATACTGGAAGGCTGCTATGAGGTCTCCATGCAGCCTTCTCTTCTCCAGGCTAAACAGCCCCAACTTTCTCAGCCTGTCTTCATACGGGAGGTACTCCAGTCCCCTGATCATCCTCGTGGCCCTCCTCTGGACTTGTTCTAACAGTTCCATGTCCTTTTTATGTTGAGGACACCAGAACTGCACACAATACTCCAAGTGACATCTCACGAGAGCAGAGTAGAGGGGCAGGATCACCTCCTTTGACCTGCTGGTCACGCTTCTGTTGATGAAGCCCAAGATACAGTTGGCTTTCTGGGCTGTAAGCACACACTGAAGCTGGCTTATGTTCATTTTCTCATAGAACAACACCCCCAAGTCCTTCTCCGCAGGGCTGCTCTGAATTTCTTTTTTGCGCAACCTGTAGCTGTGCCTGGGATTGTTCTGACCCAGGTGTAGGACCTTGCATGACATTGTCATCAGCCCACCTCACAAGCGTGTCAAGGTCCCTCTGGATGGCATTCCTTCCCTCCAGTGTATCAACGGAACCACACAGCTTGGTGTCATTGGCAGACTTGCTGAGGGTGCACTCAATCCCACTGTCCATGTCACCAACAAAGATGTTAAACAAGATCAGTCTCAACACCAATCCCTGAGGGACACCACTTGTTACTGGTCTCCAGCCGGACATTGAGCCATTGACCACAACTCTTTGAGTGCGACCATACAGCCAGTTCTTTATCCACTGAGTGGTCCACCTGTCAAATTGATATCTCTCTAATTTAGAGACAAGGATGTCGTGTGGGGCAGCATCAAATGCTTTGCACAAGTCCAGCGTTTGACACTAGTCATGTACTAAACATGTAGTTTAGTATCCCAGTCATCTTGTATATATGGGGTTTTGGGGGGTTGGTTTTGGTTTATTTTTTTAAATAACAGATGTGAAGGTTTCTCCTGATAAGCCAGAAGACTCCTTCATCAGTGCTGAGTGTTTTCCTTTGTAGGGGCCTTATGGCCAAAGACTTAGGCTGGGTGGATTTCACCTCACATGGTTTCTGACTGCTGAAATGAAGAAGTCTGTTAGTATTCTGCAGTTAACAAAGATATATAAACACTTTTGTCTTATTGAAGATGAAGTGTGCCACAATGTGTCCTTTTCTGTCTGTTGCAAATCAAAACAATCTAGATGACTGGTAAAGGTGTAAAGTTTTATTATGCCTACACTCAGCAAGGTTCTTCTCCAACAGGGCATTGCTTTAAAGCTTTCAACCAGAGGTCTGGGATGCTGACTGAAAGTAAACATGTTCCTCAGATTCCTTCAAAGTAATATTAACACTAATTGTCATTAAACCAGGAAAGAAGTGGCAAAAAAAATCTTATTCAGACTACAAATAGGCATCTAAATTTTACACTGTAGATAAAAATAACATATTTTTCCTTTTTTTACTTTTTCTCTTGGTACTCTTACATATCTAGCTATTCTTTCTGCTCATCTTTAGGCATTCAAACTTTCTTTTCCAGCACAAAAAGAGGTTTGATGCCAAATTCAGAACCGTGAATAAAGTACCTAAAAGTTCCCAATTCCCTTCTTAGATCTTACCCTTGAAATCCCCTAGACAGGTTCAAGAAAGATAAATTAAGCCTGAAGCAGGTGCAGAGAAGAGCTATTATGATGATCAGAGGAGCAGAGAGCATATTTCATGTGAAAAATTTAATGCTAACATAGTTTAACAAAACAAAGGTGACACAAGTGATTTTTAGAAATACACGAGAGAGAAAGTAGAGTTACTTAATCTGAAGAAAATACTATTACAAGCACAAAAAGGTATAGACTGCCCAAGGAATAAATTAAAATTGGATATTGGAAAAAATATCTATTTCCAGTTTCAGTGAAGCACTGGAAGATCCTTCCAGCAAACCTAATGGGAAGAATGGGAAACACGTAACTTCAAATGGCTCCTGGCCACCCAAAGGATGGAGTCATCTGGTGCACCTGAATTACTTGTGACAACTTCTGACATGACACTGCTGAAGTCAGTAAACAAGGAATATGCTCAGTCTTTTCTTCCTCATATTCTGACCTGCAGACAGGGAGTTTTAGCTTATCTCTTGCTGGAGTCAGCCTGTAGCTTTAGCTACCTATTTCAGCTAGGGAAGGAGGCTAGAGGTATCATTTTGTTGGCACTGATAATATCAGATGTTGATGACATTTCTGCTACTTTTCCATAATCTGTAGTTAAACTATGTCTGTGCCGTGACATGTCCCAGCTCAGGTCACCCAGCTACAAGGCAGAGGTACATTTCCATCCGCATCAGTAGAGTGAGACAGGTATTAGAAGGGGATGAAACCTATCCCAGGCATGCCTTACCAAACATACATTTTCTACAGCAGAAACTCAGGTACTGTCTCAGCACTTGGAGCAGCTCTGACCCAGGGGTCAGTTTTACAAAACAGAGATGCTAAAGGCAAATTAAGTGCTATGAAATGTCCTCTTTGGTTCTGGATGAGGCAAGCTGGGATGTGTCATGTAATCCAAGTCTGTCCTGAAGGAGCAAGATCACAGCACTGCCTTCATTTCTCATTCTAGCTCCCCAGAGTGAGGAAGGAAATGACCCTTTCTCAGGTACAAAAGGCATCAAGACTTTTGACTTACCCTGATACTGAAAAATATACCTGAGTGTTCTCTACTTCTCCCTACTTTCTGTGTGGTCTGTTTGTATTTTCTACCCACTCCTCTGTGAATTGCTAGTACCTAAATTTAGCTAATATGCTCTTTATAGTTTTTCTTGTATTAGGGATGCTCTACTGTAACACAGTGAATATAAAATACAATATTAAGAATTAATGATTTTTCTGTAGTTCTAAGATGCAAATGAAAAAATAGTAACTACAAGGCATATATGAGAGCATTTTGTTGGGTTTTTGAGGGGGGGAAGTATTTGGCATTACTCTTTCCTGACTGCTAGGGAAAATGAGATTTGCACAGCCAGAACAGTCTTCAAAGCACAGTTTCTCCATCTGAAGGCAGGCTTCCTCTAGGAGTGTTTGAACAATCCAAGGAGCCCAGAACAGCACTTTATTATCCTCCTTCTGCTCCCAGTTGTGTTATCTCAATAAAGTACCCAGCGCAAATGCCTGCCTATAGTTCTGGCCCTACAGGACCCAGCCAGTTTCACCAGTGACCTCAAGAGAGTCAAAATTTTCAATCTTAACCAGATCTGAATTCCACTCCTGCACTCTGGACTCATTTCTAATACATAAACCACAGTAGTTCTCATCCTGCAGCACTTAAACCTGGCACTTTTAATGTGATGATAGCCAAGCTTAACATGACACTGCAAATATACTGAGCAAACCAGGGCAAACTACCTAAGCTAAATGCAAAAGTCTCTCTCCAGAGAGTCAACCCACAATGATTTCAGTAGAACAAAAGATTTTGGTCAGAGTGCTCTCACACAGAAGGAGTGGTGGTACACTGTTCATTTTACTGGTGTTAAATGTGCCTTTTATGTTCAAGATTATAAGCAGCACACATTTAACCACCTGACATATTTAGAGGAAAACAAATTTCCTTTCTGCACACCAGATGAAAATTATAGATGTGAGAGCTGGGCACAAAGCAACAATGTCTGTAAATCTAGTATTTTATCAACCTATTTCAGGCTATACAATTAGAAAAGTTATCAGTTAGATCACAACTCATGATACATACCTGCTGAAGTTCCCCTTTGGGAAGATCAATAGAGCTAGCTCATCACAAGAGTAAAAGATGTACATCATTTAAATTACACTACACTCTCAGGTGATGAGCTAGGTTATCTGGAAGCAATTGCACTGCACATTGAACTGATGTCAGGCCCCAGGGAGTGCTAGGATTTACGTTGTACGTTTTTTGAATGCACTACAAAGGCGATCACTGTGATAATTTTAATGGAGCTGATTATTCTCATGATCCATACCCAACAGATGAGACTTTTTACAAGTGGGAAAAAGTGGAATGTGGATGCATATTGATTAGAATATGTTAAGCAGTCAATAGAAAATGCCAGGGAAAATGTCTACTGGTAGCTCTTTCTTCTTCATTGCATGTGACACCTACCTCTGGGGAGCAGAACAAACGCCTCTCTGAAACCAGCCTGGATTCATCCCATCCTAACCTACACCTGAGTCTGTCACCCTCATGCTTTTTAAAGCAAGAAGAGAAAACTTGGAAATTTCAAGCACAAATCACTTGATTTCCTTTATACATCTACCTTTAAGAGAAGTCATGATGTACTGTCTGTTTCATCACTTAAAAAAAAACACCTGAATAGATAAAGACAGGTATAGGCACCTGAGTTTCGCCAGATGAATTCCACCCTGGTATTTACAGTTTTGAACTCTCTCTGAGTTCAAGTTTTCTTTTTTGTGAATCAGAGTGCAACTATGTTATGGTCATTTCATGCACAAACAGGAACATATTTGGCAGAAGGGTCTCTGGACTTTCACCTTCTCACTGTTCTTCAATACTGTGAGCATGCTCCCATACTACATGATGCAGTGTGGGCTACATATGCCCTGTTTCATTTCTACCTGATTCAGGTTTTCCCTGCATTAGAGCTTAGTGAATAATAAACCTGTTCAAGAAATGAGACCTATGACTTCTGCACATGTTTCATTTCAAGGAGGTAACACCAAATCCAGAGTTGCTTTCCCCTGGGAGAAAAATGTAATTAATACTTTGAGAATTCTCTTCCTTCCTGTTTAAGTTGGGCATACAGCCAGGAGTATAAGGACATGTAGGTCTGAAAGGATTAGAAATAATGTGGAAAGCTTGAGTCCAGTCTTGGTCTTCAAGTACTCAGCTGAGTAAAACTGCTGATTAGAAAAAGGCTGATTATGCTAACAGAATGATTTGTGTCAAGTTCAAGGGTATCTCCAAAATAAGGTGAGGTTTTGTTTTTCTAACTCATTACCTTAGTCTGCATTTCTCAAGATTAATCCATATCTATTAACATGGGTAAAATTAAGAAAGAAACTCTACTTTCTAAAAGATAATACCGCAAAGAAAGTACTGCTGCAGGGAATGATGCTGCTAGCATTCCAGCTAACCAAGGGTTTGGCAGTATAGGAACATGGCATAATCAGTGCTTTCAAGAGCTATAGTTCCAATTATAATGCAAAACATATGATAGCTCCCTTTAACTAGTGCTGCAGGTAGAAAATGAAAACTGTTCCTGTGTAGTCAGTGCAGTCTTATTTTTCTAAATGAGCTTCAATCATCCATTTTAATTATCTCCTTTAATAACTAAATATGAATGAGAGATTTCAATACATTAAAAAAAAGAAATTAAACTTTACTGGTACTAGGAGGACTAAATAAGCTCAATCTAGGATCTAGCCTAGTATCCATCCTCCAGCAGTGAGCAATAGCAGATGCTGATGCACATGAACAGGGCAAGCATGTTGTGACACTGATCAAATACTCTGAAGCCTGTAGCTGAAAGGTGTCTTGAGCCGAAGGTATTATGTTTGCTTATGACAGTGAAAGCAAACGAAGAGTGAAGTATCAGGCCTCTACTTACCTGCAATGGTGATTTTGTTTCTGAAATTCTATGTTCTAAAGGAAAAAATGAAGGGAAAACTCCAGCTTGATATGGTCTTACATTTTCTAAAGACTTTGTAAAAACATATTGCTCCTTTTCATCCTCCCACCACCTGATCCTGGCCCTGCTCTAGGATCAGGGCTCACGAGCATAGGAATTCCCAAATTTATGAGTCTAGCCACCATCACCACACACCTTTTACTCACAAGTGAGCAAATACAACTCTTCACAGCGTGCAGCTTCCCTTGTATCTGTGGAGTAACAGCTAGCATTAGTAAGTTTCTTTCTTCTATAACAACCTGAAATATGGCTATATTGCCTATGCCACATTGCCAGGACTGAATTTACGTTCCTTGTTCATGATGTTGCCAGAGGTCCTCGCTGCTGAGGTAGCTATGTACACATTTTATTGTCACAAATGCTGTTGACTGATCCTGTTAAATCTGTGTATCTTGTGTGTGAAAGTATCATTCAAACTAGACATTCCCACGTGGGAAGGTTCAAGTGGTTTATATTTATAATGTCACTGGGATTATCTTTAATATAATTTGCAACTTTTCTGCTTATCAAGTTTTAGTTGTTGCAGAGACAAGCACAGAAACAACAGTTTGTAAGTAATAAATAGGTACTTGAAATAGTTTCCAAAGAGTCTGGTTATTGGACTCCACCCAAGGAGTCTAGTTGGGATTTGTTTTAACTTACAAATTTTAGAAGAAATAAAAGTCTCTCTTCTCTTAGCAGTGGTTTTGAAATTACCCTTCCAAAAATTCAGTTTTAAGCACAAACTTCTCCAGGAGCTTTCTGAAGCTCTGCTGCTCTCTCCTCTGCTGGGAGGCAGCCTGTTTCATAACTGAACAAAGAATCATAGAACCATAGAATTGTTAGGGTTGGAAAGGATCTTAAGATCATCTAGTTCCAACCCCCCTGCCATGGGAAAGGACACCTCACACTAAACTGTATCACCAACATTCTTTGAAAGCAAAGACTTTGGAGTCCAGTTCAGTTCCACTAATACAGTGAAGATACTAGCATCTCAGTTGAAAATGCAAAGGACCCTAGAGTTAACCCATGTGTTTACTATATGTAAAACACTGCAGCAAAAGCTGTAAGCAGGAACTGACAAAACAAGTATAGAGCTAGGAAAAAATAGGAAAGTAATTATGGATATAAGAAAAAATATTGTGATTATCAGTAGAGTATAAGGATTTCAGAAGTAACAGAAGTACCAGTTACATGCAAGAGAGATTGGTTACATTCAAATGAGGAAAACAACCAAGGCCAGAGCTGTTATACATTAACTTGGCAACCTCCTCCCAGGACACCCACCACTACCCCTATCTGGCATCCGTTCATCCATCCCTGTGTGTCAGTCCTTTCTCTCATGGACAACACTGCCTGTTCCATGGGAGGATGGAGTGAGTATGAGTACAGTCATGACCTTTGCAGCTGGTCCCTGGGGTAGCAGCAGGAGGAGGAATGTGTTCGCTTGATCCCAGCTGATGTCCCTACACAGAGCTCTTCTTTCTTAGTGCTCCTCACTGAGGCCTTTGTTAAATCTATGTTACAATGCATTGGCTGGTACTAATTAGACATCTGCTAGGAGTGGTCTGAATCCCTCTTCATTTTCCCCAGGTGTGGCTATCTGCAGCAGTAGTACCCCTGTAGGTAACATGCACTATAAATGTGTGATGCCTGTTAGTCCCATTTCCAATTGTAACAAATGTCTTCTGGCCCTGACTATGGAAAAACTCATGGTTCACTGCCAGACAGACAGCATCAGTGCAAAGACAGTCAGGAAGCATGTACACCACTGGGTCAGATCTTGCCCGTTCACACTGCAGGTAAGGGCCCTACTGAATGTATGAGTGCACACACATTGCTGTGTCTAACTTGCAAGGTAAACTGACAGTTTTTGTTCCCCTGGCAGATCCTATGTTTATAATAAATCTAGTACAGGTGCTTTTGTCAATGTAAGCTGTATGTGAATTTGACATAAAACATGCTCTAAAAAAACGGTTCAGAGCCTATGAAGTGTTTTTGACATACACACAGAGAAAGAACTTGAGGCACATAAACACAGAGCTGCCGG
This sequence comes from Melopsittacus undulatus, assembly GCF_012275295.1. Taxonomy (NCBI): domain Eukaryota; kingdom Metazoa; phylum Chordata; class Aves; order Psittaciformes; family Psittaculidae; genus Melopsittacus; species Melopsittacus undulatus. The sequence goes on from NC_047528.1 coordinate 22,901,860, forward strand.
TCCCAGGAAGGAGAGATGGTTAGAAGTGGAAAAGTGTAACAGCCCTTTACAAACAATGTAGAAATCCTTCAACAGCACCTGTAACCAGTTGTCATGCTTTTTAAAAAAACCCTATAATTGCTGAGAGAGAGGAGTGGCAGTAATTTGCAGTTCAGCAGGGAACTCTTAGGTGCTGTGGTGTTCTGCGGGAGCAGTTAATGAGAAGATGGAGTGGGAAGTTATCACTGAGATGAATCTCTGTTATTAGGATGAGTAAAGCAACAAATAGAAGAGATGCTTACAAGAGAAAGAGGAGGCACAGAGATCTGTTCAGCTGCTTACAGGGTGCTATCACAGATTTAAATAAACAGCTATAGATCGTTAAATCAGTGCTGAATTTCAGCATAGATTTCAAAGGGTGAGACATTCTCCCAACTGCTGGGCACTACAACAGGTGGCACATTGCATCCCTGGCCAGCAGCTCCTTGTTGTCCCAGGTGATGATTTTAGTGTGATAAGCTGCAGCAGCTCACCAGGAAGGAAGCTAGGGGTATTTACCTACACCTTGTGAATGAGGTTTAAAACCTGGGATGTTCTCAACATGTCTACCTCCAGCTGAAATCTCCATTTTGCTTGCAGAGCTGATTTTTGTTCCTCTGCTCTCTTCTGAACTCAATCTCAATCAAAATTCTGCACTGACAGTGGACAGTAGCGCAGGGAGCTAACAGAGGAGCCTTAAGTGTTGAGAAAACAAACCAAATAAAAAGATTGCAAACATCCATTGCAGGGCAGTTTTTCAGTTCTGAGCTCTAAGGAAGATGCAACTAGATCTCAGAATAGTGAACTGGAGACTTTGACCATATATCAGAAATCCGTGGATTTATTACAGATTGTCATTGTACTGGAGCATGCCTCTACTGCTTAATGAAGAATGACACAGAGCTCTCTAAGCTGCTGGAGATATTTGAAGTAAGTTCACACAGTGCATTATTAGCCCAGCATTGTGCCTGAGACAGTCTTTGACTCTTGGGAAAACTGATCAGCCCAGACACACCCTGACCCTATCTACTTCACAACTAGAAAATCAGGGTGTTGTACCCCACTCCCCAGTACCTCTGATTCTGGGACTATCACAGGAAAAGTGAGTTCAGATCTACCTGGGTGTGACAGGGCAGTCACAACCTGGGACAAGTTGGAGGAGAAAGACTCAGTCCTCTTCCAAAGCCTGATCTTACTGGAGTAACTGCCAAGCATTACCTGCTGCAGCTGCAGAGTAGGTCATACTTCATTTTCATACTCCAGAAGTTCAGGCACTATAACATTCAGTGATCATTCTGAACAGCACATTAGTCTTACAGCCATCAAAGGGTTAACTTTAACTCTGTTGAAACCCAGAAGGTTTTAGTGAACTTCAGTGAAGGCAAGATTCACCTTGTGATATATAGTGGCTTTCAGACTAGAAACAGTTTTTAGGTCCTTGCAAATGTCAGTATATTTTTCAAGTGACTCTAAAGCAGACTACATTGCTCTTGAAGCATGAGAAGTGGGAGCATCCTTGGAGCAGGATGAAGCATATCTTGCACCATGTTTTTCAGCTCCATAGTCCATTGAGTATGGGCCGCAAAGCCATATTCTAGATGTGTACTGACATCACTCACCTCTCAGAGGGTTCTTACCTCAGGTTGTGACATTGTCCAACTGGCATTTCTAGAGACAATTTTATGTGAGCTCTGTGGTTAAAGTTTAATCGTGAGCCAATTTACTGCATCCAACACCCTGTAATCTCCATCCAGCCCTTCTGTCCATCTGCAATGACACTGTCAGGCAGACAAGAAAGATTCATGTTGTCTCCTGGAAGGGTCTGGCACAGCCATCTGCAGAGCACGGGAGGTTGTAGGCAGAATTCAAACTGGGCTGAATTCAAGCTACTGGAAAAGACACTATGGATACACAATGCTGGGCTTCTGATAGCCTCAGCTTCAAACCTCTCCAAGGAAGCATCTGGTACAGTATGGACAAATGTAGTCAAATAAAGCAAAGCTGTGGCTGTCTTCCAGACTATTGGACCATAGTGGATTCAGCCCAGTCTGTGATCACATACACCCTTCCCTGTGTAAAGGAGACCCTGGCCCGTGACAAGGTGCCAGCTGTATTTGGCAGCTGTTGACATGTCCTGTGTACTACAGATGAGTTTGAAGTTGCAGTTGGCTTTAGACCTGCAGGTAACTGAGGGTGCAGCCTTCCAGACTGTGAGCAAAAGGCAGCCCAGGTGTGAAGAGGCTGATTTCTACTTTCAAATATATTTCTGGACCATCAGTCTTTGTTGTTTTTTTTTTTTTTTTTTTTCTGGTCTGCTTTGATGCATGAGACACTTCAATCTTCTGCTAGGGAAGAAATTTGACTTTATTGAAATATACAGGTATAAGCAAAATCTAGATGATACATGTGCCATTGTAGAAGAATCCTTTAGAAAGATTTCAGGAATTGATGCTTCTGAACAATTGTTATTGCTCATTTCAGATCAGCTTGATCTTCCTGGACCTTAAAAATGCCCTCTTTAAAAAACATTTGCAGAAGCTATTGCAGCAATGGTCTTGAAGGGAAATTTGAAAGGTGCTGTTAGTTTTCTGTTTGAAACACTTTCTTTATCCAGGATTTAATTTTATTAATTCGTATCTAGCTTTAAAAATCTGAAGAAGAGGCAAAGGGATTCAGTCTCCTTCAGAGTGTCATTAGTAAAGATTTTTCCAGATATGGAGGAATACTTACATATCATTATTGCAATTTTCTGATGATACTTCATTTCCGAAACCTCAGATTATTTCAAACCTAATCAGTTCATCTAAAACTCTGGCAGGTCAATTTTAAGTAGCTGAAATCCTTGAATGGTGTAAATGAGCATAACAGCTGTCATTCCTTGGTTTCACTCTGGTCTTATTTTTCTTTGAGGATTTGAATACATTGAAGTTAAGCCCTCTGCTACTACTTCATTTGCATTTTAAATGTCTTTTGGATAGTTCTTCACCCAACTATATGCAATCTCTTATTTAACTAAAAAACAGTAACATTTTTCATTGCGTATGATAAACCTATATGAAGTGCCTGAAACCTTTAACAGGTTTGAAGCTGCTGTGTATTAAATGCACAAAGAAATGGCCAAATGGCAGCACCATTAACAGGGATGTCTGGATGGAAAGTCAGTGATGACAGCAGACCTATGAAACTTGATGCTTTGAAGACATTCTCTATTGGGTACATGCCACAGGGTTTGGTAGGTAGGGGTTTACCTTCTCCTGTGAGAAACTGCTAGAAGCTTTCCCCATGTCCAAAAGAGCCAACGCCAGCTGGCTCCAAGATGAACCTACTACTGGCCAAGGCTGAGTCCGTCAGTGACAGTGGTAGCATATCTGGGATGACAGTTAAAAGAGAGCTGTGATCCTATGGGAAGCCTGCACTGGAACAGGCTCATGGCAGGACCTGTGGCCTCATGGAGAGAGGAGCACATTCTGGAGCAGGTTTGCTGGAAGGACTTGTAACCCTGCAGGGAACTCACACTGGAGCAGTCTGTTCCTGAAGGACTGCACCCATGGAAGGAATCCACTCTGGAGCAGTTCATGAAGAACTGCAGCCTGTGGGAAGGACTCACTTCGGAGTTCACTGAGAACTGTCTCCTGTTGGAGTGCATCCTTTATGCTGGAGCAGGGGAAGTATAAGGAGTCCTCCCCCTGAGAAGGAAAGAGCAGCAGAAATGGGTCAATGTGAGGAACTAACTGCAATCCCCTTTCCCTGCCCTTCTGTGCCCAGCATTGGTGAGTTTTAGGTACAAAGTCCATTAGTTAGCTGGTGTCAATAGGAAATGCATACTTGGTACAATCGAATGAAAAGAAACATTTTCCAAAAGTTCTCATTCAACCCACTAATGATAAAGACATAGATCAACATTTAATCTAAATGCCACCTTTTTTTGATGGAAGTATTCAGTACTAATGGCATACTAGTGACACCTTATGGGGCACGTGTTTTTGGATTGCTGTCTAGAATTTAAGTTCCTCATGTTCATGTAGTTTTCATTTTGGGCACCTAAGGATTACCTAGATCTCTTCCTCTCACTTTATTTGATTGTACACCCACAGGAGAGGGATATAACAAGCAAAACCTTTGGAGACGGTCTGGTTCCTAATCTGTTCCACAGAAGTACATCTATGTGTTTAGGACAATGGCCAAACCACAGATAATCCCATATATAGAAATGTACCTTAAGCCTCTTAAAAACATTCACCTACCTAACCAGTTTGTTTCCATTCCCAAATCTCTAATGTTTCCCCTGAAGCACTTAACTGCACATGTCACTCCCAGCCTTTTAGGGGTCAGGGACGTTAAGCATTCACTGTCACTGCCACACACGCCTGGCATATCTTCTACAAGCAATTATCCAGGTTCTTCTTTGCCCTCCACAGCTACTACTGAGTATGAAATATCTCTCTATAGAAATATCTATGACTTGTTTGGTCTTCTGAGTAAATCTAAAAGACACATTATGTGGATAAGTTCAATACACTTATCTGTTGGACTGATACTATAGCTCTCCTGAATATGCTATATACTATGGGGCTCAGGACTTAACTGAGATGCATAAAACAGAAGGTAGCAGTCCCAGTAGCCTGTGGTGATAGAGGTGGACAATTCAGATCCAACTTAGGTAGAATTGCTCTTTGCAGATACTTCTCTCTTTCTGTCTGCGTTTTAGAGAGCTGACAAAGAAAAAAAAAACAACCCCTCCCCAAACCAAACAACAAACTACCAAACCAAAACAAAAAAAAAGCAAACAAACCAAACCCCAAAACAAACAAACAAACAAACAAACAAACAAAAAATGCTTCCTGTTTGAGCTAGGAAAAATATGGATCTTATCAACTATTAAAGACAATGATCAGCCTGAAGCCTCTGTGTTCCTAGGATAAATAAATTCCTATCTCTGGAAGTTGACAGCATCATACTATAAAAAGTGCATAGAACAAATCAAGAGCTGTCTTAATCTCAGTGATAAATAATTGAACATTGGAAGTTTTTTGCTCTAAGTCTATTTAGATACAAAAATCTAGGTTTAAACACAAATATTCAAATCGATATTAGCCCTACTTCTTTCCCTGCACTCCTCACCTTGCCCAGGCTCTACCAGAAATTTTAAACCACTGGTTTGGAGAGAAAGAAAGAAAGAGAGAGTGAAGCCTGCAAAATTTATTATGTGGGAAAAAAATATCAGATACAAATAGAAATTATTTCAGTGTGTATACAGCAGAATACTAGCATTCAGCTGGCTGAGAAATCTGCTAGTGAATACCAGCCTTCAGAGAGGATTTTTTTTTCCTGTGATTCAGCAGATTCCATTTCATTACTTTAAGAAATATCATAGAGCATGTAAAGCTCTGGATTTAGTACACTAACAGCTTCAGCTAAAAAGCCCCAAACATTCATGAGTATGATCCATAGGATGAATGGAAAGGTCTTTTGCCACAATAATTATTACCCTTGGCCCTCCACTACTTGTTTTCCATGAGGTGAACTTGGTACATGGTAAGGTTTACAGCAAGAAATCTATTGACTGAAATGTTGCTATTGAAGAACAGAAGAAAACAAAACCGAGCAAAACAAAGAAAACCTACCCTATTGACACTAAATGCAAACACAATCAAAATCGTAAAACTCCAGCAACTGTCTGTTGTTTCAGGATCTGTTCCCTGCATTAGGCCCATAATATTTTGCAAGATATATTTCAACACCCTCAAAGATTAAATTTCAATATCACACCCAAAAATGAAATTGTAAAGGCTTTGAGCTAAAGTGGTAGAATTTAATCTTAAAAGGAAATATTTTGTATGTGATTACAAGCAAGGGAGCAAGCTCTAAAAAGCAGAAACTGAATTTTTCTCCTTCCAACTTCTATGCTGCCTGTGCAATGCAGGAGGTTTTACCTTAGCCAGTACATAAGTGAGATTAAAGGGAAGATATATATTAATGGACAGATTTTATCTTACCTATTTCCAAGCTCAGCTCAGTAGAGCAGTACAAATAGTGGTAAGCCCCGGTGCAATTTGAGACATGATCATCAGAGAGGCACCTGCTAAGACATGAAGTACATGAGATCTCGCATATACCTTTCTGTAAGGTCTGAAGGAGTGACCTGGGCTCTGAGAGAAAGTGGTACACCATCACATAACCACAAAAATAAGCTCTAGTTTGATGAAAACAAAGGAGCATCAATCACAGATGTTTTTTCAGATGTTTCAAATAATGTCAGTTTTACAATTTTATCACACATAAGCAAACTATTAGCTATGGTATTGATGCAAAAACTTGTGTTCTAGTGGCATACAATAAAAGCAAATCTCTTTATTTCTATCTTTCATGATGTTCATAAAATGGTGATTTAGAGCTTCTATTTAAAGACACATAACAGATCCAGTAAATGCATGAGCATAACCTGAGGGACTTTGTCTTCCTTTCCTCCCTAATTGGGTTTTGTTTTGTTTTTTTGCCCCAGTCCAAAATTAGATTGTTAAGTCTTCAAAGCAGGGACCCTGAACTCAATTATCCTCTCATTTTCTTCACTCAAAGTCACTGGAGTTTCACTAACAGTAAACTTGCAAAAGTGGGTGAAGAATCAGACTTGCCTTATTATGTGTCCCCAGAGAAATCCAAATTGTACAGGATTCTGATGCAGTCACCAAGAAAATCTGCTGCATGCTTACATGGGTTGTTCCAGCTTCCCTGTTGTAATTTCTTTCATTATCACGTGACTACAAAAATGCTGCCCCTTGCTATTCTGAGGTTGCTTCCACTGCTTAAGATGCAATTACAGTATGACATATTGCTTTACTATGGTCAGTTATAATTCTGGTAAAAGTATTTCTCATTCCAAACATGTTAGCCTCCTCCCTATCCTACAACTATAAAAAGACTTAGGTCCTCAAGTTAAAAATTCAACTTTAAAAAGAAACCAAACAAACCAACCTTCTTAAAATACTGCTCCCAGGAGAACCAGATTAACACATGTCAAAAGAGCTATATGGCTATAACTCCCAAGCAAAGGGAAGACCTTCTCAAAGGTGCATCATAAGGCTCCTGACCAACTGTGTCAAGAAGAGCTTAGCCTGCAACCCTCCTTTCTGCATTTCTTTCGTGTTTGTTAGTTTACAGCTGCTGTTATGCCTAAATCCTAGGCTAATGGTTATGGCTCTTCCTCTTTAGCATATATTCTTTCCCATGCACTATGTGGAGGGCTTTGCCAACTTCCTGCCATTTCTGGATGCAGTCACAGTAGTTACTAGGATTTGGAAAGTCTTCTCAATCCCCAAGAATGGTGATGGGAATTAGGAAGAGTACTCTGTTTTGAAGAGGTAAAAGTCATAGGATAAAAATGCAGCAGAAACCCCTGTCCAAACCGGAGTCAGGGTAACAACGCGCATATAAGACACATTGGAATGGCAAGAGAAGTGAATACCAAAGGTAATTTTGGAAATCTAAGGAAAGCCTGATGTACTCTAGGTTACCCTGCTCTTAGATGATCTTTTGAGGTACCTTCCAACCCTTGGGATTCTGTTATTCACTAAGTCAAAAGGCATACAGAGGAAGTAAATGCTTATTTAGCTTGCTTTACCTTTTGCCCTTGTAAAATTTCCTTTAATTATGTGTACATGTACAGGGGTATGCAGATACAGCTATAGAAACAAACTCTTAACTGATCCCCCAAAATCACTTGATCATTCTGATGTTCTGTTCATAAATGGCATAGGTTACCTTTATAATTACCTTCATAGTTACCTTTTATTACCTTTATAATTTGTTAGCCTTTATATACATTGAACCTTAACCTAATATATGAGGTAATGCTTTATAATGAGTTTCATTTGTTTAAAAGGTGCTGCAGTATTTTAAATAGAAGCTGTGTTCACATAAGGTGTCTTAAAATGAGAACTATTTCTGTCTAACAATAATAACCAGGTAAAAGAACTGTCAGCCTCAAACATAGGGATTAAAAAATAGTTAAAATAAAATTTTACCTCTACCTAACAGTGCTCCAGCCATATTTATAGATTTTATTGTTGCAATAAAATTTAAGGGGGAGAGGCAGATTTATTGATCTTTGTTACACCTATTAGTTCTACACTGGGTTTTGTAAGATATCCAGATAAGTGAAAAAATTAAAACAAAAATACTCTTAATAACATGAAGAAAATAAGCTGAATATAGTATTTTGAATCTCCTTCAGTTATTGCAAATCACAATGATAAAATTGGAACACTTACAAAGAGCCTTGTTTGCTTTTATTAGACTGGAAATGTCCCTTTCACATTCTAATCTAAAAGTGAATTACACACACTCTCCCAAGTCTTGGAAAAAGGAGATGAAGTTTAAGGAAGCAGTTGATGTCAAACAACACTTATTCTGCATTCCTCTTGAAAAAGTGGGAGGACTGTCAGTTTGCTTTGGTTTTTACGTCAGTGTTATTGTTTATGGGTAAAAACTACATCAGTAACTCTGCTTCATTATAGATTTATTTTCTTGTCATTTATCTGTACTTTGAAAGAACAGAGAAAATACCACTTCAAGTGTATGAATCATACCTGTATGATAATGTTCGATTAATGGTCCAGGTGATTGCCCCTCTGCTCTCGTGAGGTGTCACTTGGAGTACTGTGTGCAGTTCTGATGTCCTCTACAGAAGAGGGACATAGAACTGTTGGAACAAGTCCAGAAGACCACGAGGATGATCAAGGGGCTGGAGCACCTCCTGTATGAAGACAGGCTGAGAAAGCTGGGGTTGTTCAGGGTGTGTGGGGACCTCATAGCAGCCTCCCAGTATCTGAAGGGGGCCTACAGGGATGCTGGGGAGGGACTCTTCATTAGGGATGTAGTGATATGACAAGGGGTAATGGGTTAAAACTTAAGCAGAGGAAGTTTAGATTGGATATAAGGAAGAAGCTCTTTACTATAAGGGTGGTGAGGCACTGGAACAGGTTGCTCAAAGAAGAGAATGCTCCATCCCTAGCAGTGTTCAAGGTCAGATTGGACGAAGCCTTGGGTGACATGGTTTAGTGTGAGGTGTCCCTGCCCAAGGCACAGGGGTTGGAACTAGATGATCTTAAGGTCCTTTCCAACCTAAACTATTCTATGATTCTATGAAAAATAATAGCTACAAAATTAAATTTTGGAGTAACAGTGACCTACAAAAGAAAAAACCCTAAAAAAAACAACACAACAGATTGATCATACCTGCTCTAGGGATGAATAGTGCTTGTTTAAAGTTACTAACATAGGTTCCAGAGATAAAATGAAGAAGGGTTTTCATAGTAACTTATTAGATACTGCCTGCTATGTGTACAGAAAGAATGGCAGTGGCCTCAGGTACAGTGAATTAGGCCAATGCAAAATTAAGAAAATGAACCAAGTTCAAAAGGATGAGGGAGAGTAATAAAACCCTTCTGGATTCTAGTCGGACCTGTTAATCAAGGACAGGCAGGCTGCACAGAGATCCCAGTCAGTTTTTTCTTATTCATATGACTAATAGGGCATTACTAAGGAGTAGTTCTAGGAATAAAGCAAAGCTGGAGCTGAAGTTAAAGTGGCCTCATCTCAGACATTCAACCTGGTGTCTGACAGGCTGGTGCCTAACCCCAGCAAGGATCCACTTCTTCATCACCATCAATGGAGAGTTCTCTTCATTAGTGTGGTGCTGTGCAGCTGAAATCAGTGGAGGACAGTGACCAAAATCCTTCCCCTCTCAGACCAAGATCTCATTATTTTCTGCTTTAATAGACAGGAGTGGAATATAAAATGCATACAGTGTTTCAAGAGTGAGTGCTGACTCATATGCTGCATGCACCTCACACCTGACTGCTGGCTAGGGATTGGCCCTAGCCTCCCAACCCTCTGGACTTACGGCTTTTGCACTGGTGGGCACCTCACAGCTCCATCCTGACAGTCAGGTTGCTGTGCAGTGAAGCAGCACTGTGGCTGACCCTGCAAGGCCTTAGGGTGGTGTAAGACCCAATGAAGAAGATGTTCCTGTGCAAGGTTGTCCTTATGTAAGTCTGGAGCCTGGAGGTCACTCGTTATCTGAGATTTACACTCTCTGAACTAATCTGATTTAGTCCTCACCCGTGTGCAGGTACTTTCTGTCAAAATGACATACCAGTAACAGTCAATAACATGCACATAAAAGTCATTATAAAAAAATGAAAAAGTTTAATAGGACATTATCCACTAGGTTTTAAAGTCCTCACACTAGTTGATAACCAGTCAAAATGCAGATTTGACTTTTCACCTGCTTCTTTTCTAAGTGATGCAGCAATGACTCAGGTTGCACATGAAGGGCAGTTTTATAAAAATACTTTTCTGATAATTTCTATTCCTGATCCTTTCTAAAGGGTATGAGTTTCAATACATTGCTATTGCCCACCAATTTCATGGTCAGTGGCTGAACATAAGGCTATAATTCAATTATGGGTTTTTTTCTGATATTATAAACAGCAAGAGTAATGCTGATTTACATTCTCAGTGTTCACTGAGGACTAAGTATTATTACCTACAATATAGTCAGCTTATAATATAGGCTATTTATAATATAGTCATTAAGTTATTTAAAGTCTGTCATGCTGGAAAAGAAGAATTAATCCATAGAATGTAGAAATAAAGGGATTACAGTGCTGGAGATCTCAAAAGGAAGAGATTACCGAGGAAAAAGCCATAAGTGGAGTGTGCTTATTCTCTAAGGAACTATCACTTGTAGGCATGTAACAAAGAGAATGCAGTGTGCCTGCATGTTCTATCAAGTTTTTAACCAAAAAAATATTATGTGGCCAATGAAATACTAACAAGTCATTGCATTGTAAGATATTTATAACAGAATACACTTTTCACATAATAATACATGGGAATTAATTGACAAAGTAATGAAGATCTCTTATATGTACTTATGCTTGTTCTGGCAGATATCTATTTCAGGTTATGTTCAGACGAACAAGAAAGTACCTTCATAATTGCAGTAGGAAAAGCTTTTGTAAGATGTAAAATCAATAGCTGTCCTGAAATTGGTACCAGAAGAGAAATATTCTGCAGAGTGATTAAACTTACAATTCACTGGGAACCATGCACTGTCATAGCACTTGGTCTTACAGGAGCTGAACATTTTCCCTCTGCTCCAGCAGACCACTCATGCATGGATGACAGATAAAGTCCCAGGGACAGCACTGACACTATTCATGCACTCACATTTAACTGTCCCTTACACACTTCAGGTTTTGAACCAGGATGCACAGCAAGATACAAGAACAAGCCTTTAATGAAGATTGATTAACCAGCCAGACCTGAATTCTTCAGTCCTCAAGGTCAAGAAAAGTTCTGCTTCTTCACAGTCTGTGACTCATGCTGTTAAGGCACCTGGGTTGCATATTTAAATTATGATTATCTCACAGTCTCTACACAGGAAAAAATGCTCTTTGGCCTTCCGATTGAAGCAGATGTATTAATTCTACAGATCAGATTCTGGACTCTTGATAACAGCTTAATCCTCTTCTTTTAGTTCTGTACCTCGAGTATTTAGGTTGACAGTGAGTATCACTGACAAAGGTATCTTTGATGCCATCAGCAGATCTAGCAGCATTCATGTGCTTGTGATTAGAAAGGGAGGACAGGAAGAACCTGAGGTGCCTAGGCATAGGGCTTATATCTTTATCTTATCCCTGACTTATATCTCAGATACTCCCAATGCTTTAAAAGTAGTGAAGGCAGGAATAAGTCAGGAAAGTTGTGACAAGGCAGACAGATCTACTATCTGTCTTTCATGGAAAAACCAAGGACTGGAAAGCAGCAATTCAGGAATTGCCTATTGGAAAGCAGGGATTCAGGGATGCAGAAAGCTGTTTCCACTAACATGGGACAAACTCTCTGATCTCTTCCAGCCAGAGAGGTAAGTTCTTTCTCTCTCCCTCCATCAACTTCTTCAGGTGCCTGAAAATGGGTAGAGAGATTAAGATGTTCCCCCTGCCATGGAGTGTCCTCACTGCACTGCTAAGGGAAGTTAATTTTATTAATGCCTGACCATTGGCTTCATGAAAACTAGAGCTTGTTCAGCTAAATTAATATCTTTTTTATAATAGGGAAGGCTGGTCGGTAAAGAGAACAGCATTGATCTAACATCAGCAGAGAAGAAAATATTTGACTTGATGTTATACATTTTTATTAAGAAACTAAAACAACAGAAAAAAATCACATGGTAAATTGATTAAAAACTAGTGAGCTGATAGATCTCTAAAGATAACTATAAATTAATAATTTTTGAGTGTGTGTGCTTCTTGGGATCCCTCCAGGCAGCAGGGTTTCATTCTGAGGTGTGTAACACTACTCTCAGTGAGCTGGAAAGAAACATAACATCATGCAGGTAAGATTTGCAGATCACAGGGTTAAGGATGGGAAAGAGTGAACAGGCTCTGTCACTGATGAAGAGAAAGGTGTTAAGCAGTGTTCAGGAGAAATGCAAAGCAGGAGGGATAAATACAGACTCATTCAAGAATACAAAATGCAGATTATACATACAGGTTGGGGGGGGGGTGTAACATAGCAGTCTGAAAAGAGTTTGGGGATCACACTGGACAACCTTAATATAAAAAAAACTAGGTTGACACTGTCCAAAGGACTAAAACAATCCCAGTGTACATAAGCAAAGGAAATTTCCAATATGTGGATAGAAAATTATGTTTCGAAATGTGGTGGAAATCTGCTTCCTATTCTACATGGCCTGAAGCTTTTGAAAAAGCTTCAGGGATGAGCCATGACAAAGACTGATTGAAGGGTAGGAATCTCTGTTTTATGATGCACTCAATTTTGCTTACCAAAGAAAGGTTCAAGGATGGATAATCATTTTATGAGAATCTATGTAGGGAAGAAAACAAGGACAAAATTCTCTGACTCACAGACAACCTAAGAATTTTTAACTGTTAAAGCCTGTGCTGAATTCAACTTTGCCCAAGCTACATGAAAGCTCAGAATATGAGATCTTAATGGCTTCTTCTGGCCTTCTAGACTTTGAGTATATATTCTACAAAATGCTTTACTTGTACAGTCTCCTATTTCAGTTCCAGCGCTCTGAGAATGTTTCTTCTCCCCTCTGACCTGGAAAATTCATTATCTAAGGAGAAACAGGTTTAGTAAACTGAACTAAATTTCATCCACTGGCTTGGCAAAGTTTGCTTCCAAAAGAACAGTAGATGTAAAATGTACTGGATACTTTACACCATGCATTTTTTGTCTCCTGACTACCTTGTGCTTTCACAATCCTGTATGTGCAACAAAGCCATAAGGATTAAGGGTATAAGAATAACTGCATTTCCCATTTGACTGACAAACCGAAATATTGGAAAACTCTCCTCACCAAAGTAAAACCAGGAAAATCAAAAGTATGAAATTTTGAGTAGAATAATTCATTCTCAGATGTTTGATAGAGAAAAAAAAGAGGCAGAAGGACTAGAGTAAAAAGCGGTGGAGGAGAAGGAGAAGGTGTCTGGGTAGTTCATTCTTAATGTTAATAAGCCTGCTTGCCTATCAGAGCTCCCAGCTGGACTGCCCAGTGTATTCTGCTTTGGGGTGTCTGAAAACCATCCTACTGATTCTGTCCTTGGCTAGAGGTCCTTAGATACTCACTTACCCTTAGTGAGAAAATAGAGAAAGTACATTTCCTGGAGGAGCTATGAAATGAATGGAAAGGACATCTGCCTCCCTAGGCACTCTTTGGAGGAACAGCCAAAGGGTGCACACAGCTAAGCAGTGCAAGTCTTCCAAAAGCACTCCTGTGAGGTGAGCAGGGACCCAGAACAGCCAGAATGAGTATGGAAACATGTGAAAGATGAGATGTCAGAACATCTCACTGTTTCTTCTGACAACATCCATACTCAGAAACAAAAGAGGATATGGGCCACTATACCACTGTGTAACTACAAGCGCAAGTGGCACCAGCCAGCCCACATGCATACTGCCTATGGTATTTCCCACTATAGCAAAATATGCTGGAGAGCTGATTGGAGCTCAAAACAGAGCCAGAGAGTGAGCAGATGAACATGGCACAAGTGCCTGTTCTTACACCCTGGCCATATGTGCACAGAATCCACATATCCCACTCTGCCACTCTCTCCATTACAAGGATGCACATTGTCATTGGTTCAGCACACATTTCAATATGTCTGAGAATAACTCAGAATACCTTCAAACGTGGTAGCTAGGATATTGTAAAAGAAAGGATTTCCATCCCCTCTCATCAGACTGCCTGAATTCCTTCACAATGAATAGAAAGAGATCATTTTTACCTCAACAGCATTGCCAAGCCAGCAAACTGTGTCTTTGCTTCTATTTACTGTTGGACATGAAGGGATTTTGGAAGTGCATGTAAAGATATTTTAGAAAATGTAAGAATTAACTGTTTTAACATTGCTAGCCATTACTGTCATTTTCACTGTGACCAAAACTTAGCAAATATATTGCAAATTTGTCAAATGATCACAGCTGTACCAACACTGTTTTATTATTATTATTTTTTATTATTATTATTTTTGGTCTCCTTTTATTTTTTGTTGAATTTAAGATTTAATGAAAAACAACCAACCCAACCCCTGGCTTATATCTAGTCATCTCATTAGCAGGGCACCAAGGTTTGCCTGCAAGCAGCGTGATGATGCCATTTGTCAAGAGCCCAGGTATGAAGGAAAGGGGGTGAAGCACACCCAGTTCAGTTCTTGCCCCCACATAGAGTCAGTGCTGAGCCAGGATGTTAATTTGAATCCAGGAGCTCAAGACCTCTACCAGTTTCCTGCAGCACTGGGTCACACGATGATGGGAGTGTTCAGGGTCTGGAACACATTCTTCCTCCTCTAGAGATTAGAAGGCTGTGCTCAAGGCCAGGTCACCAATGACTGCTGTGCTGCATGGGCTGGGAAAACCTCAAAGAGGGCTCTCTCTTCTCTTGGGAGCTGCTTTGGAGCTGAATCTCTTGTACTTCGTCCCTCCTTCAGCAGCAATTCAGCTGCTTTGCAGTCATAACTGTGCCCCATGTTGTGCATTCCTGATCTTGACTCTGATCATGAACTTTTGCATTGTCTTTCTTGCATCACCTTGGACTTGCCTCATCACTGTGGATTTGATAGATGAATGTTAGTTTGTGTCTGATAATGGTTGCTGTCCCAGGCCTGCTCTACACTTCTAGCTCGGGTGCCATGGGACAGCCCTGGATGGTGACAGCACTGCCTTGCTGTGAATCTCAGCTCCCAGCTCCCCTTCGCCTGCTCAGCGGTCAACCCTCACCTCTGCCTGGCAGACAATGTCCTTGGCAGAGCTTTTCAGTCTGGTTTTGATTTCCTATTCACTAGTTCAAATTCAGCTTATCTCAAAATGCCTTGAAATCCCTATTTGAGTTCAATTACCTTCATAAAATGAATAATATTGAGTTGGCTTCCTGAAGATTGCTGTCCACATCTCAACTGACATCTCGTCTAATCAGAGTTAGTGCTGGTATTTTCAGAACCAAAATGCAAGTGTGGCTGGTGATATGAAATCAATGGAAAGACATCTACTTACGTGGAAACAGACCCTCTCACCTCGAGTACTTAATTTCACAGCTCTGACATGAGACACAAAGGCTCAGTAGTGCAAACTCATCTACTCATTTCATCATGCCTCTCACAGGGGCAAAGGGAAGACCCCAGTCTTTCTGCCTCTCAGTCTGTCACTACTTGTCACACAGGGAATTATCTCTTTAAAGACAACAGGGGAAAGAATGAATTAATGAATAAATAAATCCATAGAACTATTTGACAAAGTTAACAGAGAGATATAGTCCATGTAACACATAGCAGGACACTTAGGGGTTTCTCAGGAACATAGATGCTGTTACACAGATGTCGTTACACAGATGCCTTGTTTGTGTGAAATTCCATTATATTCTGTTAATTCAAATTGAAGACTAACATTAGCTAGGAAAATTTAAAGATCTGGAGGGCTGAATTTACTCTGCAATGTTTTTAATCCCTGTTTCTAATCCTTGGTGAATTTAAAACTGTTTACTGCTAATACTCTTCTCCCCAGTGTCCAGTTACCTGTTGGGCATGACAGATGGTGACTAGCAATATTCTTAGCTTAAACTATGAAGTATTTGAAGCAGAAGACACTCTTTTTGATCTGTGTCAAACACATGGTAATCTGAGGTCCTATGTCATTGTCATGTAAATTAAACATATTAAATTAACATGACTCCCTCTTCACCCATCCAGAATTAAATCTTTATCCACCTCCACAACAGGTGAAGAACGAGAAGTTTTGCTGAAAAAGAAAATAAATATCCATATTGATAAAGTTAATATTTTCCAGCAAAGCTGAAATTAATCATAAGAAAGCATTACAGGTGAATTGAAATATTTTTATGGCAAAATAAGAGGAAGATAAATGGTTTAGAAATTAATAGAGTATTTATAGTGCAGGTAAAGAGGAAAGTGAATCTAAATTTAATTTTCTCTTCAAAGGTGAGATTTTCCATATAGAAATAAAAGATCTGTCCCTTATGATAACTTTTCTGAAGCAGTGAAATGTAAGAACAAGTTTGCTAAACTAGCAATCGTGCCAGCATACCAGGATCATAACCTTTGTTAGATTCTCTAAGGACTGTGATTTTCCTCAGAAGACCATCCAGATAAATAAATATGATTTTCAGAAGCCGTGCAGAAGGTTAGCTGTAGTAGTCCAATACAGCCATATATATGAGCCAAAACTTCACACACATAGCAAGGATACACAGAGAAGTGTTAAACACAGACTCTGAAGTCTAAAAATTTGCCGAAGCAAAAACGTTTGCCCACTGTTGAGCTTAATCAAAGACAAGAGAGATAAAGTACTAGGTAGTGGAGGCTCTGAATAGCCCTGCATGGTTCTCAGTGAGGCACCTCCCAAGGGGGTTGGTGCAGCTGCTGCACGCATTAGGCAGATGAAGAGGACAGAGTGTATGTGGTGTACTGATGGCCTTCTGAAGGCACGATCAGCACTGCCCTTAAACAGTCTTCAAGAAAAATGGACTTGCATAACTGTGTTAGATGGAATTGTGTGTGATAAAAGGCACCTGCCAAGTCATATACCTGGCTTAGAAGGGCTTGCATGCAAATAAAGTAATTTTGCCCAAAGGTCAGGTGATTTAAAGGGATCTAAATCAGGAATGTGTTGTTGGGGTCATGGGAATTTGAGGGCTGTATCATCATTCTCCATACTGGATGTACTGTAATATTTTATTATCAATATGTATATATTTACACTTAAAGTGAGGTAAAATAACTGAAATCAGATTAGGCTGCTGAAAAAACTATAAGTAAAATTTATGCCAGCTAGTGTGATATGAGTCTTAGTCCTGCAAAATTCAAAATAAGTGTTTAGGTAAACCCTCTCTAGGAAAGTGCTTATATGTACATTTAGTTTCCATTCATGTTAGCAGCTGTTAAGTGAGCATTTAAAAACTAATGCATGGTCAAGAGCTTTACTGAATATGAATTGAAAAACTGAGGCTTTAGTTACAGTAACAACCTTGGGAAGCCCAACTGTGAATTGGGATATACGTTGGAAAAGTCTCCAGTGGGGGATAAATTCTTATCCTCTTTCTTATGTTAAATCGCAATTTATTCTACCCACTGACTAATGCAAGTGAATATCAAAAATTGGTCCAAATGGCCTAACATACTTGTACTCCAAACTAGGATTTTCCAGGAAACATTTTGTGAGACCCAAAGTCTTAAGGCTTAAAGTAAATATTGCATATAGGAAGATAATAAATGTTAGAAAGGATCAGGGATCTACAGTTGTCATTCCTCAGCATGAAAAGTACAGAGCTGTTACTTTTCTAAAAAAAATTGATTGTTGCAAAATTTCTTCCAAGAAAACCCCCCTAACTCTTACTCGAATAGAACAAGGCAGTTTCCACTGCCTGAATTCAAATTAAACTTAAACACTTTTTTTTTTTCAAAATCAAGCCTGCTAGTAAGTAAAGGGTAAATTTATTAAATGAGGGTGTTGGATAATCAGAATTGTAGAATGGGTACAAGCTGTGCTTTTTCATCCTAGACATTTACACCAAATGATTTCAGTTTACCAGCAAGTGGGGAAAGAGTTCAGTCAAAACCAATATTGTTTAGTGTAAAACTTGCACGATAAAGTACTTCTTAATTCAAGAATTTTTATATTTGCCATAGAGGAGACAACACTTAAATGAAAACAGCAGAAATATCAACTTGAACAAGTTATAAATGGCTGCTTCACCTTTAAAAAAAAAAAAAACAAAAAACAAAAACCCTTTTGTTATGTCATAAAAATGATTACTTTCAAGGGCTGTCATATGAGAGTCCCACACAGTGTAGGAGGGGTGAATGAAAGCTGCTTCTTCTGCCTTCAGGCTGAAGCACACAGCAGACTTGAACAAAAAGCAAGAGCTGAGAGGATGCTATATAGCATTATCTCAGTAATTGCCTAATGAGTTGTCGTTAGATTTGCTTTTATTTTTCAGGGGCTTTTTAACAAAAGTAAGCCTCCATTGCCTTCTAACCTTAGTGAGTCGCATTTTGTGCTTCTAACCGTTTGCTTCTTTTTGATCTACCTCCCAGTAAACATGAGGCTTGAAGAATGATTATGTTGTTCAGGAAAAAAATCTCCTGTTAGCTTGACTTCTCCTCCCCTGAAGGCAGCCTACACAAAACTATAGACACTATCATCACAGATAGTATTTAAATCTCAGTTATATTCTTGAGGCCTGACCGACACTGACTTACGGCAATTTACACAGATGACTTTCTAACCCCTTGCTGACAGGCTAATGGAGTCCATGAAATCCTGCACTGTAGCTCAGTTGCACCGAATTGCACCTGAAAATACAATATGTGGATAGATTTCAGTGTCAGTGTCCAGTCTTTCAGCAATCTTGTACACGTATTTAATTTTACACACATACACAAAACCATGGTTTCATTTCAAGCAAAACTAAGTGCCTTAATGCATTCTCCTACCACTTATAGTATTTCTGTTAACTGTTCCACTCCATTAGTTATTTATGCTCTTAAAATATTATCTGTTACTATTTTTTAAAGTTTCAGTTTATGCTTACACAAAGCGCGAGTCTGATTCAGCTGCCATGAAAGTCGCTCTATCTGCATTACCATTGTTGTTAATAGGTGGGTGCTGAGATTTTACCAGCTGGTCAAAAACCCAGTTGTGTTCACACTGCAGCTGTAATAGCACATTGATACTAACCCTGTCACATCCAACCTCCAGCTTAATTGCTGTCTTCCTTGTTGCCCATGTGAAGTGTACTGCCCTTTGCCTACAGTGAAGGAGTTTGGTATTCCTGTGGGTATTTTTCTAACAATAAAATGCAGTAGAAACAAAAAGTGAAAAGCACAGGGGTTAAGAGGTTTGTGGGTTGAGATATGAACAGGAAGAGATCACTCACCAATTACTGTGACAGGCAAAACACACTCAAATTGGGAAAACTAGTTTAATTTATTACCAATCAAATCAAAGTACCATAATGAGAAATCAACCCAAATCTTAAAACACCTTCCCCCCAACCCTCCTTTCTTTCCTAGCTTATCTTTACTCCCAGTTTTCTCTGTCCTCACTTCACAGAGGCTCAGGGACATGGGTTCATTTCATCACACGCTGTCTTTGCTGCTCCTTCCTCCCCCTGCACCATCAGCTGCAGGGGAATCTCTGCTCTGGCACCTGGAGCATTGCTTCCCCTCCTTCCTCACTGACCTAGGGCTCTGCAGAGTTGTTGTACACACATTATCACTCCTCTCTATGGCTGTAACTGCTGTTGCACAGGGTTTCCTCCCAACTTCTTAAACATGTTATCACAGAGGTGCTATCATTGTTGCTGATGGGCTTGGACTTGAGCAGCGGTGGGTCTGTCTTGGAGACTGCGGGCATTGGCTTTGTTGGTTATAGGGGAAGCTTATCGCAGCTTCTCATAGAAGCCGTACCTGTAGCCCTCTACTCTAACCCCCCCAAACCTTGTCATGTGAACCCAGTACACACAATCCAGCTGGAACACTGTTTTTTGTAGGGGTGCTGGCAGGATGCATGCACCCTACAACACCTCTAGGTTATAAGCACACTGTGATGGGACTGTATCAGGCTGGAAATATGACATTAACTGCAAAGGACTGAAAACTCTTTCTGTGCACAGGGATACTGTCAGGAGCTCTGAAGAGCTGATTTCTGTTTTACATTAAATATTGTTGTTCTTCCTGGCAATGGAGGTTGCTGTCACAGTAAGATGAAGGTGGACAGGGGATACTAGGTGGAAACAGATATAAGTGAGAATCTTTGATAACTACTTTGGAAGATCAAGTCTATCCATTACAAGCACTGTTATGAAGATAATCCTAGCCAGTTCCATCTACACTCAGCACAGGATGCAGTATGACAGATGTCATTGCTGGCTGTAGATATAATGCCTTCCCAATAGGAGGAGAGTCCACAGCCAAGATATGCAGCTTGTTGTGCCTATGGGCTCATATGACTATTCAAATTAGAAAGAGTATCACTCATTTTTCCAGTGAATTGTGGTGTTCCTACAGAAACATCACACACAGCAATGAAGTCTATGATAGAGACATAGTCCAAAGTTCATATAAAATCATACAGCACACATGAAACAGGGAGTAGACAAGCTCTTACCTGTAAGGTGGTGCTCAAGGGACATAAAATAATTTCAGTCATTCATTCCTGCTACTTTTCTATATCTGTATTTTTCAGGAATGGGAGCACTTTGTGCTCCCACAACAAAATCACCTGTGCCACCTTCAATCACACCTATGTACCTGGAGCCCGCTGGGGCACTGAAGCACTTTCTATGGACCTATGAACAAGTTAACCTGCATGCACATGATTTTGGAGCTGGCTCATGTTCCAAAGCCCACATGAGTTGTTGCCAGAAGACCATGGGGGCTAATGTAAAAAATGTCTTATTCTGCCTGACATGTTTGGATTTCTGTCTGCAGATAACAGCATGGGTTTCCTGTGTCCTCTCTGTAGGACTCCTAAAACCACTCACCTATCTATTTTGTACCTGCCTTTTAGTTCTCCTTACCTGTCCTTTTGTTGTCCTTAATTAGGATGTCTCTGTGCAGAGTGCAGACCATCCTATCTTTCTACTCTGACAGCAACCCTTATCCAGCTATACACAATGGATGTCAGCCACTATGCAGGTTAGCTGAGTGTTTTCAGGCCTTTTCACAGGGTATTTCTATGGTCCTGGTCCAACCCTGCTAGGATGTCTGCTGGGAGAGATGTGATGCCTGAAGAGATGTGGTCTTCTGTGTCTCTGATTTTTCCAGTGTCTGAACCATTACCTCTGCTTTCAAGGCAAACTTGGTAAAGTCTGGAGTCACTACCCAGGTTCACAGCCGCTGTCCTGCCACGCTTGTGTCCTGACTTCTATGGCACTAGTGCAAAGTAACAAACACAGGGAAAAAGTACCTCTATTCAGACATTTTTAGGCTGACAGATGCTGGTTAGCATCAATGACTCCAATGACTTGAAGTCTTTGAGAATTGCTGTTTGAAATTTTGCATAAACCTATGTAAAAATATGTATAAACATACAGGTGGTAATCCCTACTGTAATAGAACTAGAAAAATTCAAAATAAAGGTAAATTAGGTGACCACATGACTGAAGTGTATGTCAAACAAAATAGACTAGGACCATCCAAAGTGAAAAAGAGAAGATTGAGGCAGGACATAATATCAAAAATGCTAAAGGAACATAACATGAACCTATCAATATAATGTAACAGTTTTAAATGTACATTTACTAAATTATGCAGAAACGTTGAATAAGGTACGATTATTCATTGTTCTTCACAATAACAGAACTGCTCAACACCAAATGCAACTGTCAGTTAACAGGTTGAAAACAAGACAGAGAAGTCAAACTTTTCAGTTTTACTACAAGGTCTAATCTGCCTTTGTTGACATTACAAAATTGAGTGAAAGACATTGCATGAGAAAATCAGCCTTAACAGCTACATATTGTCACAGGAATAGGCAACTGAAAATGACCTTAAGAAGGAATGTCTGAAGCAACTTTACTGTCTTTTGTGAGACATGGCAGGAAATCCAGGCAAGATATTTTTCACCGTTATGTAATAGAAGGCACCCTCATCTTCATAGAATCATAGAACCACCTAGGTTGGAAAAGACCTCTAAGATCAAGTCCAACCATTACCCCAGGACTGCCAAGACCACCACTAAACCATATCACCGATGGTCTCATCTACAAGGTTTTTGAGCACTTCCAAGGACAGTGATTCCACTATTTCTTTGGTCAGCCTGTTACAATGCCTGATCACCCTCTCTATAAATAAATTTTCCCTAATGTCTAATCTAAACCTCCCCTGGCACAGCTTGAGGCCTTTCCCTCCTGTCCTGTCACTTGTTACTCCTGTCACTTGTTACTTAAGAGAAGAGTTACTTGAGAGAACCTCCTTTCAGGTAGTTGTAGAGAATGATAAGACCCCCCTTGAGCCTTCTCTTCTCCAGACTAAACCCAACTCCCTCAGCCATTCCTTATAAGACTTTGATCTCCAGACCCTTTGCCAGCTTTGTTGCTCTTTTATGGACCTGATCCAGCACCTCAATGTCTATGTTGTAGTGAGGGGCCCATAACTGAACACAGGATTCAAGGTGTGGTCTCACTAATGCTGAATACAGGGGGACAATCAATTCCCTGGCCCTGCTGGCCACACCATTTCTGATACAGGCCAGGATGCCATTGGCCTTCTTGGGCACAACCTGGCTCATGTTCAGCAGTGTCAGCACCCCTATGTGCCTTTCAGCTGAGTAGCTTTCCAGCCACTCTTCCCCAGACCTGGAGACTTGCATGGGGTTATTGTAGCCCAAACGCAGGACCTGGCACTTTGCCTTGTTGAACCTCACACCATTGATCACAGCCCACCAATCCGGCCTGTCCAGATCCAGAGGGATCTTCCAGAGCCTTCCCACCCTCCAGCAGATCAACACTCCCACCCAACTTGGTATCATCCTCAAATTTACTGAGAAGGTACTCAATCTCCTCATCCAAATCATCAATGAAGATATTAAACAACACTGGCCCTAACACTGAGCTCTGAGGGACACCACTAGTGACCGGTCACCATCTGAATGTGATGCCATTTACCACCAGTCTTTTGGGTTCTGCCACCCAGCCAGTTTCCAGGCAGCGAAGAATCTTTCTACCCAGGCCATGAGCAGCCAATTTTTCCAGGAGAACGCTCAGTATTTTCTCTTCTGCATGTGCTGCTAGTCATAGCAGCTAAGTCATTATTCATGCCTCATTAAAAAATGTTGATGATACCTACAAAAGCAGCTGAAAAATCACCCCCTGGCATAGAAACAGGTACAGGCCACTGTAAAGGCACATGCCATAGAGAAAGAAGCCTTTTGCCCTGCCCCCAGCACACCCAGCAAGCAGTGGACATCCTGTCCACTTCATTCAGCTTGCTGAATGCCCAGCTGACACAGGAGGGATGTAGCCTCTGTCACAGAGGGCTTAAGCTTCACCAACTGGCAAAAATTACTGAAGGTGGATAATGGGAGAGATTTAAGGCAAAAAAAAGTGATGTTATCTGATACAGCTCTGGAGAACCATTTGACAACAAAGTCCAGAGAGCCTGAACTATTTCAAATTGGGACAGTATAGGGTGTTTTTATACACAGAGCAATATAATACTGTGAAACATGATATTATTATTATTATTAATCGGGTATTTATGTGAGAACAAATTGGTTATACCAAAATCATGAGAAAAATGCAATATAAAAATTATACTTAGATTCTTATTACTTTTTAGTATATCATAACCAAAAAGTAATTTCAGGAAGTGTATAATAACAAAACAATATCAAAGTATACAATAAAATAATCTCTTTTACACTTTGAGGACTGTAAATAGCTCTCAAAATAAAGCTGCCAAGCTTCTGGATGTCAGTGAAAAATCTATAGCAGCTCAAGCTAGGTGAAATATCCCAATTGCTTTATAATGTTAGAACTTTCTATCTTGTTGTTGGAAGTCCTTAATGGAGTAACAGCCTCATCAGCCACCTATCACTCATGTACTATACCTTGTTAAAGATATATGTATTATCATATAGATATACTACCATGGTTATAGCAGAGCAATGTAAAGTACACACACTATTGGAAATAATCTCCCTCCATTTTGCTAACTACAGAAGTGAGTCTTTGAGGGCACCATGGGTAGTAAGTGATAAAGACAACAGAGATTGTTCTAGTTATCTTGAAGATGAAAAAAAAGACATAGACTCTACTCAGAAATTGGGACTAGGTTATCAGTCTCAATATCTGGAATTAAAGTAACTACAGAATAACAACAGCAAAATCTGGTGTATTTAAAAAAAAAGAAAATAAAAGAAAGTAAAGTGAAATGCTAAATGCTAAAAATTATCATATACATGCCAAAAAATGTAAAGAAACTGCTATGGAGCTCAGCTAAAAGAGATAGCTGTAAGGCAGCATTAGCAGGAAAAAGAAGAGCAAGTTTCTTCACTTTGGCTGGTTTTGATACAATTTTCCTCCTTCACTGACAGGTAGGATGAGTCTTGTTATTACACAGAGAAGAAGATACTGAAGGCAAAAGAGTGCCTAGTTTCACAATCAATAAAGTTGTTATTTTGGTAAAATCAGATTCTTCCCAATGTCCTCAAAATGCATGAGAAGATCTCAGCCTGGGGGCTGTTTCTTGCTTTTTCTAAATCCATGCAGATTAATTAATTTTAAGTTTGGTAGGCAAAAAATAGAGCAATTTCATTTAAGTTGAATTGTAATGCGGTATGGAAGCTCTGTAAGCATTATAATCATTGCACGTTCTCTCTCTGCCCTAGGTAAAAAGTCAGAGTGGACCTTTTTCCTTTCAGATTACAGAGGATAAAACTAGCTGTATACCATATCTTGAATCTGCTCTCATGAAATATTTAACGTGTTGCTTGCAGAACTTTGTATATGGGAAACAACATAAATGCAGTATGAAACGGATCTTTCCACAGTCAGGCTTTTTTTTTCACATGTGATGACTTCAAGATCCTTTAAAAATCTTGAAAGAGAATTGAAGACTGCTTTTTGCTCTGGGTTTGGATTTTTTTGGGTTTGGTTTGGTTTTTTCTTTATATCTACACTGAAAGACTTACAGGAAAAAGATTCATCTGATCCTAACATCCTCATGTTAGGTCTCACAGATAGCTCCAAGGTAAAAGACTTCTATTATGATATTGTGAGCAAGGAAATTCTTGTTACTTCTAAAACTTCAGATTATTCATTTCTCATGGAGAAGCATCAAATTTTGCTAGTGTTAAGTATCAGACATGAGTCATAGGGCTTATATACATTGTTTTTCCCAGTAACCTTTAACTTTACCTTTGATGATTAGCTGCTGTTTGGGGTTCGTTTTTTGGGGGTTGTGTTTTTATTTTTTTTTCCCCTAAAATCTGCTGAAATTGAGGCTATTATAAAAAAACTAAAGTTAGAAACCTTGAAAAATGCTTCTGACACCTTACTTCTGAATTCCATTTGGAAATAGTTAGTTAGTATGGACTTTTCATAAAATAACTTTAATGTGCCACTCTGACAATAAAAAATTAAAAAAAAAAAAGGATTTCTATATAAAGAATTCTATGTATAAAGCCAGTGAAGCAAAGTTTTGTACAGAAAGAAAGTAAGGTTTCCTTTAGGGATTATGTTTCCCTCCAGGTATAAAGGGAAGGACTTTAAATGTGGAAGTAAAATCAGTCTGGGCCAAGCAGAAAGAGGCAAAAGACTGAAAAAAGGAATAATGATTTACTATTGAAAGGACAGTCAGACAATAGTGAGGAATCAAGAAATGGTGACATGTCATTGTCACTGCCACATCTCCCACCATTTTTAAGTTTTATAGATTTTTAAGTGGGGGAAAGAAAAGGGAATATTCCAAGGCATTCTTGGATTTTATTCAAAACCTCTGTAAGTGCAAGTACCTTAAACTACCATACCTGAAATATCCTGAATGTTAGTTCAAACTGTTCCAAGCTTGCTGCAAAACCATTTAAATGCATTTAAGCAAATCATACTTCAAAACTGTTATTGGAGCTCCCTAGCAACTGTATTAACTGAGTAACATAAACTGAACTCACTGCAAATTCTTAAGAAACCAGGCTGTTGTTTAAGTACAAAAGAAATTTCACCTAAAACTCTAGAAGAGCATCCCAGTCCACAATATGATAAAATAACCTGTTTCATTGAAGTTCCTAATACTGGGCAACATATAATAAAAAATATTTAGGACAGGAACATAGAATATCTCAAGTTGGAAGGGAGCCATAAATATCATCGAGTCCAACTCCTATATGTATACATACGAATATACACATACATATATATAAATCACCTGTACATTCCGTGGATTAAACTGTGTGCTAGCATTATCATGAATCAATGCACTTCCATTTCAGATGTACCTCAGACATCAGAATTTCACTGATTCATTCTGGTACATTTGATTCTCTTTGAGACTGCTTGGATTCAGCCTTTAGCTAGCAGCACAACTGCTCAAATATAGGTCAGTATCAAGATCTCCCACACAGTCATTGTCCATTCACTGTCCTCACAACAGGGAGAAGTAACATATATCTTTGTGGGCTGATGAAAAAGTTGTCAAAGATGCCACTTCGGGATTTGCTTGGGTGTCCATTTTACTTAGATACTGGAGAAGATCACTGTCAGTGTGGTGCGAGAAGGATTATTTGGAAAAGTGCTTAGAGAGATAACAAAAGAACTAATTTCAAGATGTTTGAAGTGGTAAAAGTATTTACTTTGAAAAGATTTGTTGTCATGCTATTTATGTCAAGACTAAAATATTAAACTCTTTACAGCCCAATAATACAACTGAATTTTGACACTCTCCCATGTAATACTTGATTTTGCCTTAGTTTTTAATTGTGAAAGGATCTTCTTAGTTTTATCCTGTTTCTTTTTTGTTCACTAAAAAGCTTTTATATACCCCACTTTTTTGGACTCCCCATCCTATTGTAGTGCTCCCAGAGCTGTGGCCAGAGCTGGCTTCAGTGCAGCCTGGGGCAACGACTGGGAACTACACCATAGAGTGCTTAAACACCAATGTAAGGCACCTAGTTCTCAGGGTGAGACAAGAGGCTTCCTAGTTTCTAAAACATTTCCACATTTTGGCCCCATCTCCAGGCTTCTGAGAAAATTTTGCATTTTTAATGCAGCTTCTAAACACATCCTTTGTTTCTTGTCTGTTAATAGCAGATCAGTTTGCTTTAGATCAACTCACAGTACAAATATGATATCTAGGTGTGAGGATACAGCTACATTTCCTTTTAATTAGCCAGAACACACTGCGCAGTGGGGTCTATGCCAACTGCATAAAGATACCTGATCCAGCAGAATGTATGAAGGGATAAAATTATTCCTTCAAAATTTTAAAAGGAGTTTGAACTGGCAGAGTGAACTTATATTAATTCAGTGCTGTGCATCATGTCAAGGCAGCATCTCAAAATTCGTGTTTTAAACACAAAAATTTAAATTTACACTATTAAAAAAACACAGCCTTGGTGACCCCTGAAACATAGTCTAGATACTGGGAGAGATTCCAGTTGTTTTACACCTGCATAAAGCAAATGCTAACACTTAGAACATCCTAAATAAAACTCAATCTAGAAAAGAAGATGGCTTTTTTGTATGCATATGCCTTGGGGATCTTTCCTTTACTGTTGTGCAATGCACACTGCTATTGTGCAGATGTCTGTGAAGCATGGTTTCATGTTGGTTACAGATACATATATAGTACAGATGTGGTTATGTACCATAACCACACATATCTGAGAGAACCCATTTGTAGACAGGTCCACACAAAGTCAGGGTGTAATGTTAAGCACATAAGCATCAGTTTGTTTATAGTGAATTGTCTTTATAGTTAATTCAGAAAAAAATACTATTTCTACAGAAGAAAAGGACTGTGATGGACTTCAGTGATGGACTAGGAAGTAATAAGAACATTAGGAAAGATGAAGGAAACAGGCTATGGAAAAGATGCAATTTATAAAGTTTAAATATAGTAAATTTAGCAAAAGTGTATGTAGGTGGTTTTATAAGTGTAATATCCCTTTTCATGTCAAATAGAACATTTATTCCTGGTAATTGTGATTTGGAAATTATTACAAAATTTATATTAAAAGCCCTCAGGAGAAAGACTGGGGTTTGTTGATTGACAAGAAGCTCACCATGAGCTGGCAGTGTGCACTTGCGTCACAGAAAGCTGATGGAGTTCTGGGTTGCACCAAAAGGAGTGGGACCAGCAGGTCAAGGTGGGTGATTCTTTCCCTCTGCTTCACTCTCATGAGACCCAACCTGCAGTATTGTGTCCAGTTCTGGGGTCCCCAACACAAGAGGGACATAGACCTTTTTGAGTGAGTCAAGAAGAGGGCCATAAAGATGACCAGAGGGCTGGAGATTAGAATTACTTTACTAAGAATGCTGGGATGAGAGAATTGGGGTTGTTCAGCTTGGAGAAGAGAAAGCTTCCAATACATTAAGGGGCCTACAAGAAAACTGGGGAGGGACTTTTTACAAGGGCATGTAGGACAAGAGGGAATTAATTAAACTGAAAGAAGGTAGATTTAGTTGTAGATTAGGAAGAAGCTCTTTATTATGGAGGTGGTGGGACACTAGAACAGGTTGCCCAGAGAAGTTGTGGCAGTGTTCAAGGCCAGATTGGATGGGGCTTGGAGCAACCTGGTCTAGCAGAAAGTGTCCCTGCCTGTGGCAGAAGGTTAGAACTAGGTGATCTTTAAGGTTCTTTCCACCTCAACCATCCTATGATTCTATGATTCTGATCTGAGGCTCCTGAAAATCAATGTATTTACTCTCAGTTGTTAAGTGAATTGTCTTTAAAGATAATTCAGAAAAAAATGGAATTTCTACAGAAAAGAAATGTGGCAAAGGCTGAGGTTTTATCAGATATTTGTCTTCACATACATGTTTTGAACTGTTTGACTATTCATTTAGAATTCCCAGGCTGCTTTATTATTTGTGTAAGCCTGTATGGGAGCTGCTATCTACAAGTTTTGAATTTATTATCTTAGGCTGCACAAAAAGCCCATAAACCAACCTCCTCCCCTACCATTCTGCTATGGCTGATAGTCACTTTAAACATTCTAATAATGGAAAAGATCAGAGCTTGGCTGAGCCAGCTATTAGCTTTTTAAAGCTAGTATATACTAGTACCACAGCAACAGGAAGAGGAAAAGAGAATAGCTGATGGGAAGGAGGGAAGAAAGCATGCAGAAAATCCTTTTAATATAGTGCTACACTTTGGAAATTCAACCAAAGTACAAAATGAAAAAGGGAAAATTCAAAGTAGCTGTAAAATGTGAAGCTATTTCAAGCTGAACAGTGCCTTGGAAGGCATTCCAACACGACTCGTGCTGACAGTGACTAAGGCAGAACTAGCTGTAAGCTTCCCTGCAGCTACATTTGTCCTGTATCATATGCGCCAAGGTCAGCTGTAAGTGTCACAAAGTGCACGTGTCTACTTCAAACAATTCATCTTGCTTTATAACTTAGTGCACACATTTTTTATTTATCCCTCTGCAAATGAGGGAGATGGTTATGGCAGAAGAAAATTGTTCAGCAGCAGTGAAGGTCAGGAGCTGAATAGATTTTTTTAACAAACCATCTCAGTACCACCTTTTTAATCCTCTGAGAGAGGAACAGAGCAGAAGTGCTGTGAAAATTCAGCTACTTCATTATTACTTTGCCTTTTTTCTTCCCTATTAACTCATATACTGTAACACCTTCCACTTCTAAGCAACAGCCATAGTAAAAGCCACGGTCTGGCCTCAAGCAAGAAACATGTAATTGTCTTACAGAGGCTACCCAATATGATGAAGCCATGGAGCCTCTAGTTGAAGGAAACAGCTACAGATTCCCCATCATCCCTCATTCCTGCTGCCCAAACAAACCCCATGGGGAAATGTAAGATGTACCCAAAGCACTAAATCCATTTTCCATTTCAAAAGTGGCAACTTCCCACTGTGTTTACGTGGACATGTTCATGCAGATGTATGCTCACCAGCATTTCTCTACCTCTGGAGAAAAGTAGTATGATTTTAGCACAGTGCAGTCGCATCTGCAGATTTGGTGCAAGCACAACTGGTTGTGCAATACACAACACCTGCTGGTATCTATACTGAGTGAAATCTGTATGCAACTCTTGGGATATAACCAGCATTAGTAAAAAATAATTTGGGCAAGAGGATTGTAGGTGTTTAAATTTATTCCTCATTTCACAGAGTAGATCTATGTACATCATAACCCACAAAGGACTGCACACATACAACACATATATATAACCTGAGGAATCAGTAAAATGCTTCAATTAAAACATTGAGCTGGACAACAAAGTTGGAGAAATGCTGTTATACGTAGCTGATAGTAAAATAACATTCTAACTGGGTTTCTCTAGTGTAACTGCCAGTACATGTGAACTAAGAGTATCTGAAGCTTCACACTAAAACACTTCATTTGATGAGTATGGCATTGAAGACCTGTAGAAAATTAGACAGCAGAAGTCCCTCAGTGTTCACGGGTATTCTTGGTGTGGTCATTCTGTGAGGGACGTAATCTCCAGGCACTAAGGGCTCCTGAGAAGGGCTAACTGGGCAGCCTTTTAGGGTAAGATTTCTGCTCCAATGATATCTGGTGGTTTTCTGTTGAAGTTTTCCCAGGCAGCATGGCCTTTCCTCACTGCAGCTTCTGGCTGTTCTGTCTACCTGCAAACACTACCTCAGGTGTAAGGACACTGCCCCAAGTGACTCTTCTTAGCTTCACTGGGTTTTAGACTCTTTTAATAAGTCAGTCTTTTGTGAAGAATCCCATGCACCATTGCAAAGTAAAAATAAAACACCCTTAGTGACATTTTCCTTGGCCAATTTCTGGGGAGCAGGAATCCTTTCTGAAAACTAATGCTACAGACCTTGGAAAGTGAAAAGGCAAGTTTTTATCCTGAAGGCATCTATCAGGACACACATAAGTATCAGACCTCCTACCCTGTCAGTATATCACTTTGTCACCCATCCCTTTCTGGTTTTTTTCACCCATCCTGAGGTAACTGGACACCAGCACTTCCTTGCACCTCAGAGACAGATAGGCATGTTAGGCTAGGAACCTGGTGTGTCTCTCATTGCACTGAACTAGGCATTTACATGATGTGTGACTGTCCAAAAGCTCCTCAGCTCATGCACTGGCTTTTTCCTTTCAGGTGGCTCACTCATTAAAAAAATATGAAGATAACTACACCACACACGAAGAAGAGTATGAAAAAAGAGGGTGTTGTCACTGACATCCACTGTGCTATACAATGCTTTAATGTTAGATTGGTTACTTCACAACTGGATAGATGCTGGACTCAGGAACTCTGAGAGTCATGTCCTCTTCCTGATGTGAAAAAGCCGTGGCCACCAACAGAGATTATCTCCACCTAC
Organism: Melopsittacus undulatus; assembly: GCF_012275295.1. Taxonomy (NCBI): domain Eukaryota; kingdom Metazoa; phylum Chordata; class Aves; order Psittaciformes; family Psittaculidae; genus Melopsittacus; species Melopsittacus undulatus. The sequence goes on from NC_047528.1 coordinate 22,933,465, forward strand.
TTCATGTGTTAGCACTGGCACACAAGCTATCTTGCAGCACACCTGCAGAAAATCTTTCCAAAATTAACGTAAAATGTGGTTACCTTTGCAGAACAAGCTATTTCTACTTTTTTCCCCAGGTGTATTGCAAAATCTATGCACTAAAGATCATTTTAAAGGCTAGAAAGGATTCAGAAGCTAAAATCATGGATTTTTGTTCAAGCCTGAGATGAGCTATTGCAACCACCCTCTGGTTTGTAGTAATGGATTCACTTCAAGATGCAAGTATTATAGTTATTTTTTTAAAATATTTCTACACAATTACTGCTTTTGATTTAGTTCCCTGATTCCTACCTAGTCATCACCCTCCATGGTGAATTGAAATATTTTCAGGAAGTTGAATTCCACCCATTATCTTTATTAACCAAAGTTCTGATTACTATACTGGCAGCACTCATGTAGTACTTATGCAAAGGCAAGAAGAGTAAATCTTTCTAAAACTAGTTCCAGGAAGAAGTCTTTGGCTTTAATATCTTGTTAGAAAAGTTGCAGTGGCCTTTTGACACAAAAAAGAGTCTCATTAAAACTCGGACATCAGTGAACTTTCTTGATCAGGATTGATTTCTATTTCATTGTGCTGTGCTTAATTAAGGAAAAAAAGGAGTAGTACTATAGTAAACTAGTCAAGGGTTATCCATTTAAGGATAATACTATTTGCTCAGTCAAGAGACCTCACAGAACAGCTTTTTGTTCTGATTAAAGTATATACCCATTTAAAGGTTTCAAAGCAGTTCCCACTCAAATCAATGGGAGCTTTCTCCACCAACTTCAGTGGTTGGTGATTAAGCCTGCAGAGAGGATATTCTTTCATGTATTAAAGTATTTCCAGATCACTCAGGGTTTTTTTTGAGGTAAATTACTAGTTCAAAAAGGAGAAGGAGGAGCCTGAGATAACAGATGGCCTGAGAGATTTCTGAGGTAGGAAATTTGCAAAGAGGCAGATGTCAGGATTTTTTTTTCTAAGAATTCCTGCCTAAGACCCATTTACTTGAGTCAGGCAACTTAGCTGTGAATTACGACAGGTGCACACATAAGCATCCACAGAATAGCCAAAGGGTTGTCTTATTTGTGTTTGAGGGTGTATTTAAATTAATAAATAATGTGGACTAACAGATAAAAGCAGAGCCCTGAAGGATTGCAAAAGGGGTTTGGTTTCTTTTTCTTGTTCTTATTGTTGGGGTTTGTTTGTTTTTTTTTTTTTTTTTTTTTTTTTTGTTTTGGAGTTTTCTTGTTTGTTTGTTTCACAAGTGCTTGTGAAATTGACTATCACAGGAGAACTATCACATAAAAAAAATAACATAAAATTTCCCCAAAAGTCTTCTTAACTCATGTAAGAATGCTTGAAAACAGTTAATTTTAAAGAATGTTTAAATAGTTTTGGAAGGAATAATAAATTTATCTGAACAGAACTACATTGACAGAGGTATTATTAGAAAAGAAAGTACCAATGGCTCTTTGGTATCACAGAGTCTGCATATGAAACACATTTACAGGTGTTACAAGGAACTGGGATTGCTTTCATAGTTAAGAAGCCTTTCAAAACTATTGTTACATTAATTTCCTTATAAAATTTCTTAGTCAAATAGATGATGCAGAATTCAAATAAAGAATGATTTCAAAAAATTAACAAACATCTAATAATAAAAATATTGAAAAGTAGTTAGGAAGCTAATCATAAGTCATGCATCTAGAAACAAGACCCATCTATACATTGGCAGTTATGACTGTAAGTAGCATAAGATCAAAAACTGTGTCTAATTTTCAAAATTAACTTAAACCGTTTAACAGAGCTGAATCTTAACATTTAGTTAGTTTCATTAATTAACTTCTTGTGATACAGGGATCTGGTGTGCAGATCTATTCCCTTCAACAAGATGCAAGACTTTCAGTGGTTAAAAATTTCTTTTCTTTTTTATAAGGAGCATTTAAATTCTAAAGCAGTTAGAGGCAAAACTTCAGCATTTAAGAACCAAACCAGAAAATTAAAATCTAGATGGATTTACAGGAAGATTAGAGGAGATAGGAGATGGAAGCTGCAAGTATGGCTGGCTTATATTACTGAACAATTGCATTCTTTGGGAGATAACTTGGGCATATTGCACAGCCCATTCAAAAGCTGCATTCATAAAACAAAATTTGGACATGCAACCAACAATCATCCATAGTCAAGAAAATTTTAACTTTCAGTGCACTTCTAACAAGGGCAAAAAGGGAGCAGTGGAGAGGGCAGCTAGCAAACCTTTCAGCTGTCATTAAAACATGAGTTCTTACTGTCTTTTCATAGCCAGGTAGGAAACATACTCCTCATTTTACAGCATTTGACAACTTGTTGAGTAACACGTGAGTGCTGATGAAGTTGAAAACCGGAGGTTATCTTGTAAATGAGATTAGCAGGAAAAAGAATAAAAATAAAAATAATTATAGCAAAAGTAATCTTTAAGAACTGAAGAATAAAACTTCTTGAAATCCTTAATCTGTCATATATGAGACCATTTATATTGCAAATAGGCTGGAGGTAGAATTCAGGTGTCTGCACTGATCCAGGTAAAGTAGATGGATTTCAGACCATTCAAGGGGAATTTATGGATGCCTAAGTTTGCCAGTGCTGGTGAATAGCTAGTTTGAATTCTCAAAGGAACGTGGAAGGGATCAGCAGCACCCTTCAGTAGACTGCATTATCAGCTATTAACTGGCATGGAATTTGGTCTGATTTGATGTCTTAAGCCTGTAACCTAACTAAATTCACCATGCTGCATTCCTTCCACTTACATTACTTCTGCAAAAGCCAGAATCCTGTATTTCTGCTACAAAGCCACTCAGTGTGTGAACATCTGAGCTAGGTCGCACCATACCAATGTGCAGCTTGAAGCTGGTGTCAGTCATTGTGACCATGATGGTATGTGACAGTTATCACCTTTAATAATGCTAGCTGAATTAATCTTAGAACAAACAGGTTCTGCCAAAGCAACCTTATCATTGGGCTGCACTTGTTTTGTCACTTGGTTTCTCTACCTCCATGTATGCTACATTCTTTCCTGCACTTTGAAACAACAGTATACACCAGTAAGAGGTTAAGTAGATGTCATGACAGCCTTTTGCTTGGTTGTTTAGACACATTCTTCAGATGGAAGTTCAGGGTTGGATTTGTCAACTTAAAAGATAATTCAAGTGATGTTTCACATGTATTGAGGAAGCTTCTAGTACCACTAGGGTAGTAGAATACGCATGAAATTACAATAAATTAGCTATTGTTATATTTATGTCAGGATGCTATGCAGGCTGACAGTATATCCACTGGTATACTTATATTACGTGACCCTGAGAAGCTTCTAGATCCCAAGAGGGATTACAACGAATTAAGTATCTAACTATTAGGAGCAGGTCTTTACATACATTAAGAAAGGATACCTTAGGCAGTTGACAGATTTCAAGTGAAGAATTACTGTCATTTAGAGATCTTCAGAGTAAAGCAGTTAATGGCACTTCAGAGACTTTGTATCTACAGTCATAGAATCATAGACTCAATCATAGAATAGTTAGGGTCGGAAAGGACCTTAAGATCATAGAATCATAGAACAGTTAGAGTTGGAAAGGACCTTAAGATCATCTAGTTCCAACCCCCCTGCCATGGGAAGGGACACCTCACACTAAACCATATCACCCAAGGCTTCATCCAACCTGGTCTTGAATACTGCCAGGGATGGAGCATTCACAGCCTCCCTGGGCAACCCATTCCAGTGCCTCACCACCCTAACAGGAAAGAATTTCTTCCTTATATCCAGTCTAAACATCTGCTGTTTAAGTTTCAACCCGTTACCCCTTGTCTTGTCACTACAGTCCCTAACGAATAACCAGCATTCCTATAGGCCCCCTTCAGATACTGGAAGGGTGCTATGAGGTCTCCATGCAGCCTTCTCTTCTCCAGGATGAACAGCTCCAACTTTCTCAGCCTGTCTTCATATGGGAGGTGCTCCAGTCCCCTGATCATCCTCGTGGCCCTCCTCTGGACTTGTTCCAACAGTTCCATGTCCTTTTTATGTTGAGGACACCAGAACTGCACACAATACTCCAAGTGAGGTGTCACGAGAGCAGAGTAGAGGGGCAGGATCACCTCCTTTGACCTGCTGGTCACGCTGCTTTTGATGCAACCCAGGATACTGTTGGCTTTCTGGGCTGTGAGTGCACATTGCTGGCTCATGTTCATTTTCTCATTGACTAACACCCCCAAGTCCTTCTCCGCAGGACTACCATAAATTTCCTTTTTGCCCAACCTGTAGCTGTGCCTGGGATTGCTCATCTAGTTCCAATCCCCCTGCCATGGGCAGAGACACCTCACACTAAAGCATGCCACACAAGGCTTCGTCTAACCTGGCCTTGAAAGGCTGCCAGGGATGAAGCATTCACAACCTCGCTGGGCAACCCATTCCAGTAACTCATCACCCTAACAGTAAAGAATTTCTTCCTTATATCCAATCTAAACCTTCCCTGTTTAAGTTTTAACCCGTGACCCCTTGTCCTGTCACTACAGTCCCTAACGAATAACCAGCATTCCTATAGGCCCCCTTCAGATACTGGAAGGCTGCTATAAGGGCTCCATGCAGTGTTCTGTTCTCCAGTCAACCTCAATCCTATTCTGGATTTGGCATGTAATCACTAAATGTCACATCTCTTTGCATATGTTCTTTCTCTAGCTGATATTTCTTAATTCAGACAGTATACAGTTTTTGAATGAGTATTAAAGGGCACAATGTCAATGTGCCCCATCATTGTGCATGCTCACACTTTTGAATGGAGAATTAATTGGAACACTGAATATCTTCAAGAATGCCAAGAAAGTCTTGCATAATGCCAGCTTCAAAAGAATTAGTGGGATATGTTGAAAAGAAACATTCTTGGCATCTCACAATTTTGATCCCCTTGGCTAAGCCCTGTTTGCTTTCAATGATTTCTTAGAAAATGTAGATCATCCACTTGTCTGACAAAATACACAGAAATTGCTAGTAACCTTTAGTTAAATATAGCACATCTGCATTCCTATAATTTTCATACTTAGTCTAACTAATTTTGACACCCAACATTGCTTTCAGAATGAATTCTATAGTTGAAAGCACCAGTCCCATTATTCCATGTATTATTAGAGTGCCCATGGGTGTATCAGCCAAGCATTTTTAGAGTGCAACGTGCTGCATGAAATGAAAACAACTGTTTCAAAAAGACTGCTATCTAGGTAAAACAGATAAAAACCCCACAATCCTACAGTGTATTAATGCATACAAGTCAGCACAAAACCAGTTATTAATTTTTATTTTCTTGTTTCTGCAGATGCAGAATTGTTCCCTAGCCTTTTGCTTGTCTTTCTGAGTGCATCCTTTAATGTGTTCGACCTCAGCATCCTTACCTTACTGCAGTGAAGATTTTCAGTCCTCCATGCTTACCCCAGAATTAGTGAAAAAATCCAAATGGCCAAGTATTATTGTCGTGAAATTGTAAAATTGATACAAATAGCATTCTTGAAGGCTTTTCTTTTTAATTTTTAAAATTCTTAATATAAACCAAAGTGAGCTGATCCAAGCATCAGTGAAAATTAAAAGAAACAACACTCCTATCTAGACCCACATGGGCTAAGCTGGAGATGCTTGAGTTATAAGAGGAAAATAGATGCAGCTGACCTTCTTTGAGCAAGAATAACTTCATCTCTCTCAGCTTTCCCAAAACACCTGGCATACCCTCAGGGGTGTGAGACAGCACCAGTTTCTCAATATTCCATGTTCTTTGTATAAGGCCTGTGTGTAAACTTTCCTTTTGCATAAAGCATCACCATATAGCAGCTAGATGTTTACCTGACTTAGAGGATGTTTTTATTGCTTATTCAGCTCAGTGGCTGGTGTAATGAGACTTTTGATTGTCAGATGGTTTGGATTTTCAGATACACATTTTAGGTTCCAGAACTAGTTTCTTGCAGAAGCAGCACTGTTTGCTGCCACCTCCCCAGGCAATCTGGTACCTGTGTTATGGAGTCCTATTTTTTCTGCTCTTTTCCAAATCAAATGGGTGAATTTAAACCACCTGTGCCTGTAAATAATTATATCTTGAGCTCCCCTGATTGACTTTGCATTGGAAGAAATAAAGATCAGTGGTCTCAATGTGGAGATGGCAAACAGCAGAAAAACCTTTCACTTAAACTGTTCACTGCCTCTGGTATTTCACTATTTTATCAGAGTACCCTAAAGTTTTGTGGTTGTTTGCCACAACCATATTCAGCAACTTCATATGCACCCAGCAATATACCTTAATAAGCAGATTTTGGTAAAACGTTGGAGACAAGGGGGAATACCCATGCAAGTTCATTCAGCAAGTATTGTACTTTGGCTTCATTGTCCTTAAGTCATACTCCCTCTGATTAGCTCACGGAGAATTGGTGCAACAGATAGTGTACAACCAATTCCTTAATGTGCCTCTGGGTTTAGGTCAAAACAATGGATCATACCACTCACAAAAATTGTCCTTGTCTAGCAAGGATGTAATACCAAAGGCAGAGCAAAATCCTTCCTTACAGGAGAAAGGGTTAGAGAAAGTGACTCTGACAGTACCCTCAGGGAAGGAAGAAAAGAGGAAACTCAGCATGGAAGGACCAAAGTGGAAACAAAGCTGATGAGTGGAAAGAAGCCTTCATTCTTACATATTTCAAACATCTAATGGTTCATCTCCCTTCCCAAAAATTAATCTCTAAGGTTATTCTCCCATATTAATCTAACAGCTCCTGATGTTCACACATCAAACCATTTCAGATTCAACTTTTACATGACATTTTGAGTCCTCTCTGGCATATACCATATATATAAATTGCATCATTCATCTTGATTTTGCCAGCAATATATTTACTGTTCTTACCCCCTTCTTATTTGAACAGGACGTCACTGTTTTATTTGCCATCTGTGAGCTCCATATGGTCACAGCTAATGAAAGCAAGTAGTCTAAAAAAGATGACACCATTAAATAACCTTTGTTTGATTAAATACAAAGTCTACTTCTTTTAACTTATCCTTGCCATCACTAAATGTCAAGATAGATAGTTTTCTTGCATCATCTGAAGACCACAGTGTTTGGGATAGGTGAAAAAAAACATTGGCTGTCAAGTTACAACTCTAATGAAATTTGCTAAAAGCTCTCCAGAATTAAAGTCCTGCTATATCTTTTTCACTCAGATAACACATGTTCAGATTAGCAGTTTTCCCTGGATCTCCAGCTCCATCAGAAACAAAAAGGAAGCTGATGGACCATCACATTTTTGTCTTCTAGCTTTAGGCACTTGGACCCCCAATCCATCGGGGTTATCTTTGATTCTGTGTTCTCTTTTATGAATCTACTTCTCTTGGTTGGATGAGCAGCAAGGGAAGCCCTTGGTGTGCTCTTAGGCACCACAAACTCCACTGTGTTTCTGAGCACTCTAGAGGAATGAGCAATAGCAAAATCAGCTGCATTTCCCTCTCACTTGTCTGTCTCATCAGTATCCATTCCATTTGATAGACAATAAAATATTCTTAGGTCCGTATTTGCACCAGTGAGGCCTTTCAGATCCATGCATTCTGCCTTCCCCTAGAAGAAACCTTAGCAACCAAAATAGCATCTACAAGGTGTTCTGGTGGTGCTCTCCAAGGAAGATGCTTTTTCTGAAAACTCTTGAGAGGAGAGGCCAGGCATTGCTCCTGATATATTTTTACATTTTAGGGATATAATTAAGGCTGGCTAACATCTGTGAAACCCCATTAAGGCTCTGGCAGCCAGAGTGAGGACCTTTTAAGCCAGTGGGTTTACAAGTTTGATATTTATAAATGAAGTTGAAATGGTTGCCAACTTTATGTGGCTACAGCACTACTACTGTACACATGAATAGTGCTTTTAATGATTTGCTAAAATCCCTGGGGTCTTGGATGAGGTTTTAAATACCGTTTTTAAATACATTAAATGAAAATAATTAAATAATGCATTGCTTTTACAGTGTAACTAAAAAGACTATGTAATTAGAATGAGGAGTAATATACAATATTTAATTGTGGCCCTGGTGTTCTTTATAATGAAGTTTGAGTAATTAGTAGGATGGTGACTGAGTGCTTATTACTTAGTATGAGGTTTGTGTTCCATTACATAAAACATCAATCACTGTTTCCCCATGACAGCTGTTATGTCAGTGTCTCTTTTTCTCTTTTCCTGGGACTCTGTCTGCACATTTATATAGTTCCCCTAATTTTCGATAAGCCTTTTCACTATCTTCCTTGACTGTTTTGACAAGTGAGACCGAATTCCACTTTGATCTATATAATGTAGCATGAATTACTACTAAAAGGGTTATTTATTTCTCGTTTTGATGAAACTACTTGTATTGAAAGGGATACTGCAAAAATGTTAGGTTTAATAAATTTTTCAGCATAGTTATGCATCTATGAAGTTTTTACACTATGCCTATTTATTACAGAATTGAAAAGACCTTTTTGTGGCACCCGGTAACCTTTTTTATAAACATCTGTTGGTGGGTTCTTCCTATTCCCTGCTCTTCAAGAAGTGAGTCCAGGAGAAAACATCATCTGAGATTGTATGGCCTGATCCTCTCAAGGGTTTTGAAATGTAAAAATTGAGTGTTAGTCTGATGTTTAGTTAGAATCCAGTAGTTAAGATTTTTTTTTCCTCATCATACTTTTGTTTCCTAGCAAAGAGTCTGAGGTTTCAGACTCAGCACCATCTGAAGTTTCTCCAGTAGCCATGGTTGGTCTGAACTTTATGACAATGAGGGGAAGTAGCTCAAAAATGGATGGGTTACATGACTGTGATAGTATGGCCCTTCTTTTTTCTGGCTGGGGAAAACATGAAGGAGTCTTTTTCATTTTCTTCTTGCTATATATTTATTATTAAAGACATGTTAGGGAACAAGCCAAACCAATTTCAGTGGCCAGGGAATAGCTGGCACTCTAATAGTAATGGAAAGGTATTAGTTGCCTCTTCAAAGACTGAGTACTACTCAGCATTTCCTGATTACATCGAAGACAGCTGTTCTTTGTTCAACATCTCATATCATCCACACCTTGAAGACTGACATAGCGTTTCGGCTGAACATGAAAAATAATAGCATCTTCTCAGTAAAACTAAGACCACAGCACTTCCCTGCTAGCCAGCCATTTCAGGGCATCCAACAGATACTACTGTCAGTTTTCTGTCAGGATGTTTAATGGCCAGGCTGAGATCAAAAAGCATCCCCTTACACCACACACTAACAAAGGACAAACCACATTTTTATGATGTAACAGAAAGAGTCTTCAACAGCTGCAACAAGCAACAGACTGTTGTGATATCTTGCGAGATGCAAGGGCATGTGTTCAGCTTCAATGACTGGATGTTATATTGTGAGTAGAAGAAAAAGAAAAGAGCTAGGTAGTCACTCTCTGTACTGAACTGACTGAGGGGAACCTCATGACTGTGCTAGCCATAACAGCAAAAGGTCATTTTAAAGACATGCAGACCTAAAAATCTAACATCATAGAAACATCTTTCTAACACCAAGAAGAACAAGGTGGAAAGGGCCTTTTTTATAGATACAAACAGACTAAATACAGGAAATTGCTCTGCTTTTTTTTTTTTTCTTTCCTTCTGTTGTAGAATTAGAAAAAGGCTGATTAACATAAGAACCGTAGTGGCTGTTAGATAAATCACTTGGCCTGAATCCTGCAACCTCTGGAGTTTATTTATACTTTTTCTTTTTTTTTCTTTCCTTTTTGTTTGCATGGTTTTATTTCACATTCAAGGAACAGAGAAAGACAATCTTTTACAAAAAGGCATTTTCACGAGACAAATGAGATATGTAAATATTACCAGTTTGGAGTATAAAGTCAATCCTAAAAAGATGCTGGTCTGCAGTTGCTAGCTTGAGCAACTTCAACAACTTCAGAAACAATTTGAGCTAAGCAAGTAAGTAAGGACCCTTCCCTGACAAGTACTGTTGCTTGTACTTAGCTTGAAGTAAATCAAATTGACTGTATGGTCCAATCTAACTGTGTAAGGTTCTGATTTCTTATTGATCTAAAATAGGTTTAAAACATATGGAATACATTATATCTAATGAGATATAAGATGAAGGCAGAATAGGCCCAGGGAGAACATTTGAGGAGAAATGAAAAAGGAAAGTATTAAAGAGGGGAAATGGGAATAAGGCATAGGGCAAGCTTAATTTCATGTAACTTTGGTCACCTAGAAGCTAAATGTGTAGCCTGTGATAATTATCCAGATTTTCTCCATAGTCATGAAGAGCAAATGACACCTCCACAGAGATATTAATTTCACAAATCTTGGAAAATTAGTTTTGAAAGGAATGACCACCCTTCAAGGTGTCTGTGTCTCTCTACTGAGTTTAAAAGGAGTCTAGGGAATATGAGGGAAACTATCTGGGAGATAAATGTATCCATTTGGAAGAAACCAAATCAGCTATGAAGCAGTTCATACCACTGTCCCATAGATAAATGAATTATAAATTGGTCAGATTTGCTGATTTATTTTAGGTGTTTTATTGAACGCTAAGGTATAAAAGGTCAGAAAGACTTTTTCATAGAGTAACACTACTTTTTGTCTCTAGCACCACTCATTTTTAATCAAATGAACCTAAGTCTTTGAAGTACCTGAATGCCCATATAAAGAAAATAAAGCAGCTGTTATGTGCTGGGAGCATCTCACATGCAGTCATAAGCATTTGCATTATCACCATTTAATCCATGGTGTGTGTATCCCATAAGACTGGTAAGTCCTTCATTGAGGGCTATAACCATAAGAGAGCTAAATCGTCTAAATCAGGATTTCGATCACAGAATCACAGAATCCCAAGGGTTGGAAGGGACCTCACACATAATCTTCACAATCTTTAAACCTCAACCCAGTTGTAGGCATATTTTCTATATGTTTTCTAACAGCCTGCAGTTAGATCAGTACTCTGCAGAATTATTCCCATCTGAACCATTAGGTCCATCATTCATTACTGATAGATGCCCATAAGTAGATGCTATGAAGCTGTCTGACATCTTGCTAATTAGGTGTTCCAATGACTAACTTTTAAGCATCTGAACACCAGCCTGTTATCAAAGATCCGGAGGTGGAAGCTTAGGAAAAAAATGTAAAAAAAATTCAGTAAGGAGCCACCTTTAACTAACCAGTAGTAAATGGCATAGTTTGGGAGTAGGAGAGAGTGTGGTTGGACAGGGTAATGGTTGAGGAGGCCAGAGAAAGGACACAGGGGAAAACAAAATGTTTCCCCTGAGATGTGTGATCATAAGATCACACTTAGAGGAAGTGTGGAAGGGGGCTTAAAAGCTGAAGACAGTCTTGAGACTGCCCTGAGCCCACCACCTGACCTTCAGCTCTCTGGTCCTCTCAGTGAGGGGTTCACAATGACAGCATGCCTGCCTTTGGAACTTTCTCTGAGAGATGCTCTTTACCAAGCACTCCCTTTTTTGAGGTCTGGTCAGGTGCTACCTATCATCTTGGCCACTGGTTTCTTCCAGCATCTTCTGAACAAATTTGGGAGGGGGTAGGAGCCTGTTTCTGCCCCCTTGTCAACTTGAGGACTTTAAACCTTAATGTCTCACCCACCACTGCCCTAAGAAGACATTTACAGCTTAGACTGAGGGCAGGAATCCTTTTGTTAAAGTTACCTCATTGTCTGGGGAAAAATAAATCAAGATTTCTATAATTAGACAGAAACAGAACAAATACAGTCAGATGAAAAAGGACAGTTATCTGCCTGGGAACTGCAGGCGTATCTTGGCAGAGAAAAAAAAATCCTACTTGCATGTCTTGAAACAGTTCATACCTGTTCCATGCACTTCCTTCCTGGGTAAATGTCCTGGTTACTAGACAAGAAAAAAAGACTTTTCTCCTGCCTTTTCTCTCTGAAATGAACTCTTAGCAGTCCAGCAATTCCTAACTTGTTCTAGAAGAAGGGCTACAATATATATGAATGTTTTCTCAGACATGGCCTCTTTTGCAACCCAGAAATCTCATCTGTGAGTGGTTCAAGAAACTGATTGTTCCACATGTCCAGTGCTGTGCTGCTCCTAGTCTCCAGGAACAGTACAGCCCTCCAGCGATGACAGAGTGTGTGCTCAGTGGGGAGTGCTGGACCTGTATAGCAGATGAAAATGTTGGAGTACACTCTGGGACAGTGCACAACACATTAAATACAATATTTTTTTGGAGGTGTTAGGTTTACAGTTTATTCTGGGAACATGCAATAAGTTTGGAACTGCCTGGAACAATTCAGCTTACTGAGACTTCCTAAATGTCACACATACACTGTACTGATCCTTGATACACAAACATTTCTCCATGTCAGAATATGCAGTGAGATGTTATTTTGGTTTCCCAGCCAAAAGTAAAAATATCTCCCCATGTAGCAAATAGGCATTTAGCACAGATCTGACTTCCAGGAACAAGCTCTATCACTTGAAGCATTGTGCTATGTAACCTGCATGCAGCTAAGTCTTCTGTTTGCTAAATAAATGTTTCTCTACCTTGTGTTTGCATTAATAGCTGTGCAGCATAAATGTAAAATTCCTATTTGACAACTGTTTGCACTAATTTCTAGTCTGATATACACTGGACATGAAGGCTCAGGCTGTGATCATTGAGCCTCGCTCTGATTTTAGTTGCCCCTGAATAACAGCAATTGCTTAACTAGATTGGTTTGTGATAGTCAGGATTAGTTTCCCAGGAAATAGAACAGTTCTATGCCACATGAAGTCCATGAATAATACCATGAATCCGTGAGCAGACTAAGTGCCATGACTAACAATGGTAAGAGTAGGAAAAGCAACATTTCTCAAAATGATACTGCACAGCAGTTCTTTTTACTCCTGGTCACTTAGAGATATTGTATCACCTTCCAGCATTAATTTTTGGGGGTTTGAGAAGTTCATAGCTTCAGAAGAAATCTGATTACATGTAATTTTCTCTCTTGCTGGTTCACCAGCATCAAAGATGCTAACGCTTTCTCCATTCTGACACATTCTCCATCTCCCTCTGTTGCAAATGCCATTAAGATGAATTTAGCAATCTTCTTAATTCACACAGAAGACAACAACTTGAGGACAAGGAGGAATGAGTGGTAACTCTGTAGTCATGATTACTTCCTTAAGCCAAATTTAGCCAAGCTGATTTTTCAAATCCATCATATTAGCATGTTAACTCTTAACATTCCTCCAGACCTGATTATCAGTCTGGGCTCTTACCTCATTTCAGACCCTCTTCAAAACCCACAGAAATATTGAATTATACTTTTAAACTAAAGGAACTTAAAAAGGTCAATATGCAAAAATGCTGTGTCTTATCAGTCATATCCACATGGTCACCTCGGTTATCCTACAGCATCTAAAATGTCATGAGTCATGAACATTCACTTGTCATGACTGCTCACCACATGTCTAAGATAGTTACCCTTCATAACAAGTAAAAGCAAACAGGCAGCCCCAGCAGGCCAGTCACTGTCTGCTTTAGACGCTTGGCTAAGGCAAAATGAACCTTTCTGAGTGGACACCTTCTTCTTCCCATTGATTTAAAAGGGAACCTAAGGTAGACAGGTCAGACCTGTATAACTTCTAGTTGCCTGTTTTAGGACAAATGAATCCCTCAAATCTTAGGTGAGCTTCAGTCATATTTGAGTTAACCTTCTTCATGAATAATGCAACAGAAACAATAACACTAGGTTACCCAACTGTCAGAATTTGAAATGCACCTTATCCTGAAAGTTCTAGGCAGATTCTGTTCTTCCATGCAATGGTCCAAATAGAAATAATATCAGTGAGAACAGAGCAAGTCTCAAAAAATTATTAGATTCGTGACTAATGCAACCTGCACAGTGTAATACAGAGAGTTAACTGCAGAACAGTCCAGCTGTTTCATGGCTTCTTACTGAGTGGGAATGAAATTAAACCATTTGCAATAATCTACTAAAGAATAAAATTGTTTTGAAAAGCTCTTTGGGGACTGAAAACAGATCCTTTTTGTTTAATGTGTGGAGGGTATGAGCATTTTGGTAGCCACTTCAGTGAGCTCATCAGAGGAAGATCTACACCCAGGGTGTGCTCTGAAGGGTCTTTCCATCCCAACACCACAACAGATCAGGCAAAGCTCATTTGAGACAGTGCTGGTATCACTGACTTACTTTTTCTTGAGCTTTAACACCCATTCACTTTACCATAATCAATTAGTTCCATTTCATTCATCGTATTATAAGCACAGAGAAAACATTCATGGGAATGTGTAGTTAAGATCAGGCCATTTTTGCATAAAATGCAAGTTTCTTGTCATGGTGGGATTATATCTTTATAAATGGCTTGTGTTCCTAAAGCAGATAGTGAAATGATTGGTATACTTTTGAAATTAAAAGCAATAAAACCAGATAAAACCCACCCAGAAGATTCTGCGTGTTTGAATCAAAATAGTAAGAATCAGCTCTGCCAAGGAAATCTTCATTCTATAAAACTAATCAGGTAGAAGTCTGGGGTTGGACTTTTGTGTTGAACTGATAACGTTACCATTTGAAGGTCTGTGCAAAGTTGATTTTAAAAATTAAGGATCTGAAAAACAGTTTCTAGAAAGTTCAGCTATACAGAGACTGGAAATGGAGGTCAATAGGTTCTGACCTACCCTATGCCTTCTTGGTCATGTTTTCCCTGTAAGAAAAGCCACCTAATGTTTACCTATGTTTTTTAATCAGGGCATAATCTAAAGCTTAAAAAATTATTTTGAGAAACTCCTTTCAATTGATTGGAATATTTTTTTTACATGGCTCTTACGTGGCTTTTCCTGAGGCATCCTTCCCCAAGTCTTACTTTCAAAGATGTCATATCACTGGCCTGAAGTTAAAAAAGAAACCGGCACATTCAGAATTTCACCAAGCACTGAGCATTTTGCTTTCAGAAATGAAAACACACTTTTTTCCCTGGAAAGGAATCCAGACATATGAATATTCAGTTTAGCTCTTCCTGAGATTTGAGATATATACAAATGAATGCAAAGGGTAATGTTAGAGCAGTGTAACAAGTAACCTCTCATCAGCTGAACTGTAGTAACTGTCAGCATGCATAGTCCTAGGCAATTGCAAAAGTAAAATAAAATATTTTACCTTACATTTCCCTGCAAGTGTAGAAGATGATCGCTCTGCATCTCAACATCTGACATATAAGGTGTTGGAGATGTGTTAGATTCAGTTCAGAAGAGTACATCCTCTTTTTCTCTTGAGTATAGTAAGTACCTGACCACAGCTGGAAATCTGGGCCAGGCACATTCACTGCCATATCTTTTATTTCTTCAGTTCATTAGTTTGTATAAAACTACCAGGCAATACTAATTAGACTGCTAAAAAAAAAAAAAAAGAAAGAGTAAGGAAAGGTTAGGTGGGTGAATTGCATCTTGTAACATCATGATCAGTTAACTGTGAAATTACTGCTTATCACCACTATACATTTTCTATTACCCTATGGACATTTCTAAACTCAGTATTTTGCTGGCTGAAAAATAAACTTTTTAAAGCTGTAGGTTAGAGACAAGGTTCAGCAAACATATATGTATGTGTGTCAAGGTAAGCACCAATAAAATAGAAGATTTTAGTTATATTGTTAGGGCTTAGGAAGAGCTATTTAAATTTGAGGTAGTTATATTCTTGAGATGAACATCTGAATAAACAGAATTTTGCATTAAGACACCCAGACATTTTAAACTGTGCCCTACATCTATGCATTAAGAAGCTTTAAGAAGAGTGTGTTATCATCCCTAACAAACAATTCCCTCTGCACTATTTGCAGCTTGGCCAGACTTCAAGTCCTGTCCCAGAGAGTGTATTTTCTAGTGGATATAAAATGATTATATTTCTCCTTAAAGGAATACGTTCTGCACATGATTAATTACCACAGGGATGTGATATTGATCTAGGCAGAAAACTGTATTTTAGAACTGAGATTAGCAAGTACCAATTCACAAAAATTCTAGTAATTCATTAAAACAAAGATCCAGGTGTTGTTTATGTAATTATTTATTGCAATAACATAAATCATAATAAAATTGTGATACATGATAACAACAGAGATGGTATATCCCCAGAAACAGCTAGTTGACTTTTGTACAGCATAACTAAAGCAATGTTTGAGTACTGTCAAATGTCTAAAGAATTAGAAGCAAACTGATTTTATTCTACAGTAAACATCCCAAAGAAATTAGATAAGTAAATTTCAAAGCCAGGTAACTATTCACTTTTTAAAAGCCATTCTTCTTTAATAGCAGACATTGTAATAACTAGTTTAGTTTATATAGCTGTAATTTCTGAAATATTTGTAATTATGCAAAATATATGAAGTACAAGGACTTCATGATGGTTATAAGTATTAGTGTATGACTAATGAAAAATAAAAGTTCAAACAACATCTCCAAGTTTTTCCATAAAATACCTTCAATTTACTTCAAACAAGAAAACTATTAAGCAATATATCAGAGCCTGGATGTTCTAGTAAAAAGTAACAGTCTACAGGTGGGGGGAAATAGAGACAGTAATAGCACATCTAACTAGAGAATATTAATTCAAGAATGGAATATTGACCTAGTCTGTTACTGGTCTTCGTTTTTTATCTGATTGAGCTCCTACTGAAGTTGATGGAAAGATTTCAAATTACTTCAGCTGAAACTGGATCAGCAACTGTACTTCTTAGTAGATGCTCAAACTAAAAGTTACTGGCATACACCAAAAGCCAATGGAATATAAATCAGTGACTTCAGTCCCAGACAAACTGTCAGAACCCCCTGTGGAGGAGCCATGACAGTTAGTAGTACGTTTATTAGGCTATCCAGAGCATCAAAATTTAATAGAGCTTTCTGCAAAACAGCCACTCCAAAATAGCCATACACTGATTAATTATGTCTTCTAACAGTGCAGCATTAGTATGATGTGAACTAATCAGCATTGTATCGCATGAGCAGCCACTTTAAAATAATTGAACACACAGTCTTGGTATCCATCGATCACATGACACTTTGAATCCTCACTTTTGTTCTTGTAGGCTATAGAGATTAACTAAATTGCATTTGGGTTCAGTATACATGTATATACTAGTATTTCAGATATGTTGTTTCATAGGGAAAGTCTACTTGCAACTGAACTGAGCAATGGTATCCAGGTTCAGCAGTGTTGAGCACTTTGAGGGCATCTTAAGGAGATCCAGCTCTATCTGGACAAGAGACTTTCTCCACAACATTAAAAGCTGATTTACTTTTCATAAGAGGAAATGTGGTATACAAGATGCTCAATCAGGTATCAGAGGTATGTAAGCTTCTAACCAAACACCAGAACTTGGTATTTTTAGTCATGATTTAAAAGCTTGCTCTAAGTCCCCTGACTGCATCAGCAGGGTAACACAGACACATGAGACAGAAAGCAGGAATCACTGCTGTTACCTCGCTTATCTCACGTGTATGAATAGGGTTGTAGGGTTTTACTTTGGCTTTTATTGATCAGGGGTTTTTTTGCTGAGATCAGGATTAGGTGTAGAATATGTAAACTCCAGTCAACAGACATGACACACGAGGGATGGAGGAATGTTTCAAAGGTCCGTGTGTTCTTTAAATGGGAAAGAATATTCTTCCAAGAAAGGTAAATAATGAGAGGTACTTCATGGTGTGCAGTGCAAAGGGTGTGAGACAACATAACCACTGTTAAAAGTGACCTCATTTTTATTTCTTTTGACATTTGTGCATGTTCATTCAACTGAAAGGACAGACAGTACAAGAGCACCACAATCCAGTGTCTAGCGTCAGTTACACAGCTACTGCTCCACTTGCCAATATGTATGAAGCGCTTATGTTTTTGTATGGGATCATGTGGTTTTATTTACTTTAGGCTTTGCAGGCCAGCAGTGGAACGGTTTTGGATCACCAGCTGGAAGAATATAGCCACTGGCATCTCACAGCAAACCATAGAATCATAGAATAGTTAGGGTTGGAAAGGACCTTAAGATCATCTAGTTCCAACCCCCCTGCCATGGGCAGGGACACCTCTCACTTTCCTCTAGTATGGGTGTCAAATAAAGAAGAGCAAAGCACATTAGGTAGAAGTCTAAGAACTTAGTTAATACATCCCTTATTAAATGGTTTTCTCAATAAACTATCATCAAGTGTATTTACCGTGAAACATTAGATTGGTGTTAGAAGAAATAGTAACATAAATTTAAGAGACCCGGAAAATAACAATGACAAATCTCCTCAAATCATTAGTATAGTCCTTCCAGTTTTAATGTACTCACAAGATAACTGGGTGTTTTTTTAGCAATTGAAACTTTTTGCAGATTCTAGAATAGCTTCTGAGATGAAATATGTGCTTTTTGCACGTAGTTCAGCCTATGTGTTTGCACTATCTTTCTGTAGTGGAGTGTACACTATTGTTCTTATATCTTGTTTCAACTATTTAACTGTTGTAGGAAACAATATTTAAACCAGTATATAGAAAAAAGTGTTTTCAAAATGGCTTCAGGAACATCAGGATGAAATTTGTTTTTGTATTATTTTGTGCAAGCAGTCGTGCTTCCGTTATCTCCATAAATACTCCATTACTGCATATTTTCAACTAAATCAATATAAAGACTTATAAATGTCAGCATAGTAACTGTTAATTTTATTTTCAACTACACTGAACATATTTTATTTATCACTTTTGACATAATGACAGTTTCACACTTAGTCTACAAAATTAATGAGCTTGCATGCACTTAATGTTACTTCAGAATTTTAAAGGTGCAATTGCAGAGGGGATCTAACAAAATGTCAATTCATAGGAAATTTAGACAATGATTCCAGAAAAATACTCTCTACCCTCCCCAAATCTCAGAAATAGTCACTAGGTGAGAATTACTCTTAAAATTTCAGAAGATAAAGCAAAGTGTCTAAATGGGAAAGGATAATTGGTGTCAGGTGGAAAATGTGACACAGAAATTAACATTAGTAAAAAAATGGAGAAAATTGATTTAACATTTGAGCATATAGCTTGAAAACTTAAAACATAGTGGTTATCCCATACTGACTTTTTGAACTTAGTTATATACAGTACTTATAAGTAAATCCTGAGTTTCTTTATTAGGTAAATTCCTACCACAAGGACTGAAACTTAGCCAGAACAAGGACATGCTCACAGCTGAAATGATTTCTTCTTCTTTTGTGTGACAATAATACATCTATGTGAAAGTCATATAGTTAATGGAATTCTTTCCCAATTTTTCACCAGGACAGAAGTCTTAGGATGTTTGCCTCCTCTACCCTCCTCCCTGCCATCCCTTTCCACTAAAAACATCTAAGAAAATATCAGGATAATGTAAATGTAAACCAATATTTTGTGTATGATGCCTCAATAATGAAAATTCAGTGAAAGAAAAAAGCTCTTTAGCGTGATATCTTACCAGCCTTCAGTAGTACTTGAACTATATTTTGCAAGTCCCAGAGCCAATCTAGGCCACATCTGTGCTAGTAAATCTAACAGACCTGTTCCCTGGATCTGATGTGAAATGGTGTAAGCTATGAAGCAAAAGACTATTTTCATATCTTGTTTTGAGAGAGAGGAAAATGATCATCTGATCAATGGAAATTCATGGGTTCCCTTTCTCAATATAGCTATTCAGTTATGTATCATAAAACCTTGGAATCGTAGAATTGTAAAATCGTAGAATCATAGCATAATTTGGTTTGAAAGGAACCTTTCTACTCTGAAAAATACTACTTCTGTTCCAGAAGTTTTTCACAATTCCTGAAGAATCTAGAAACTTCCTCCCTTCTATAGTGTTCATCCTGTAAGTCTCAGCAGTGAGGCTCTCCCTTTTCTTTCCTTTTTATTCAATGCTGTAAGAGCTTCTAGCTTGGAGCTGTGATTGCTCTGCAGTGTTTCCAAAGACACTGTGGAAAGAATTCTGTCTCCCTGGAGGACCCCACAACTTGCCCAAAGGATTTTCATAGCAGAGCTTTCTTTAATGTGATGGGAAAAAACTAGAAAAACCTAATATAACCTTAGACCATGAAAGTTTGATGACACAGAATAATTCTGGGGAGAAGAGCTCCACAGTCCTTTATGCAAGCCTGTGCCAAGCATGCAGAGGGACTTTTCTGTGACACATGAAGTGTTGAATGTGCTACCAAGACAGATGGCTTCTGCAAAGCGGGTCTCCCCAAAGTAAAAACAATTTGAAGGTGGCATAAACCAGAGGAGTGCCCTAATGTAAGTGAAAATATGAAGGTTGAGTACTGCATGGTAAACATCAGTGAAATAAGGTGTTTTCAAACAGCCGGTCTGGGTGGAATTTTAACTACAAATATTTTTGCAGTTCTGGAGGAGAAACACTTTCCAATTTAGCAAAGGTTCTGAATGAAGGGAGCAACTGTGGCAAAACAGAGTGTGAACACAGTAGATTCTGCCAAAAGAGAGACCCTTGAGGGAAAAGGAGGATGAAGGTGAACTCTCAGAGTTTTTATTGGATTAGTTCCAGTGTAGTGCTGCATGTTGAAATGAACAGCAGCAAGGCTTGAAACAATTTCTGATCAGAAATCTGGATTTGTTTTCTGACTTCCACAATGCTATGGATTATGTATAGCTTTTATGTCATGTTCATTAGCTGCACCTCAATAACTAACCATTTGCAAACCTAACTAAAAATTTCAAACTGAAATGGCTTCATTATTTTTAAACTCTTTTAAACTTAACTCACTTTGACCAATTTATAAAACATAGTTATTATTTTATACACCCACTTGAGCCTGGAACCCTAGCAAAGTTATCAAGATCAAAAACTTTCTCGATTTATGACATTGCAACAACTGTCAGAATAAAATGTCAACAAATGGAAGTAGAAGAGACAAAGAGATACTCAGCTATGAAAAAGGTTAGGGGAAATGTGTTGCTTTTCCTGTTCTCTATCCAACACCTTTTGGAGAGTCTCAGAGCTGGTGACAGACTGAGAATCCCAGGTCCTTCTTTGGAATTATCACAATTTTCTAATCCCTGTGACAATGCCAGATACCTCCAAACCACTGCAAAACAGAGTTAACTTCAGTGTAAGCCAAAACTAGAAATCCAATTCAGTGCTTTAAATCAATGATGAAGCCTTGCAGAAGCCTTTAGCTCCAAACCTTATTTCCTTGTCAAGAGGAAAATCCAAATCCAAAGAGCTGTATAAGGAAAATGAAAAATGGTGCTGATCACTGTGATAGCAGAGGTGTATTTCCTTTAATAAAACAAATACAAAATTTCTAGCAGATCACACATATGAAATAGCAGTTGGTAAAAAAAAAATTAATTAAAATGAAAGACGTGCTAATTGAATAGCTATATTAAGAAAGAAAAAACATAAGTCAGCCTAATGCATTTTCATTCATCAGATGTTCAATTTCCTCTGTCTCTCAAAACAGGATATGAAGAAG
This sequence comes from Melopsittacus undulatus, assembly GCF_012275295.1. Taxonomy (NCBI): domain Eukaryota; kingdom Metazoa; phylum Chordata; class Aves; order Psittaciformes; family Psittaculidae; genus Melopsittacus; species Melopsittacus undulatus. The sequence goes on from NC_047528.1 coordinate 22,954,978, forward strand.
CTTAAACCACAACAGAAAATATTCTCTGGCTTTACAGCTTACATCACATAACAAATTTCAATATCTAGAAAATATCTTTTATCTAAAATCTTAGGGTTTTTATCTAATTCTAATTTAGGTAAAATATCTCTTATTGCTAAAAAAGGGTGAAAACTAAGATTGATGAGTCTGCTCAAGAGCTACTACAAAGGTCAAAAAGCTTAATAAACTTTGTAGGATATGTATGAAAATCGTCAAAGGAGGCTCCTTAGCTGTATCTACAATACTATTTTTCAAACAAGAAACCCAACTTAAGCTCAAGACCAAGGCTCTACTCTTGACACTGCTACTTGTGAATTACCTCATGAGGCCCCTCCTGAGTAAAGAAAATTTAAACCACATCTCAGCACCTTAATGCAAGCTTAAAAAAAATAAAAAAATTGAAACCCATTCCAGCACACACTACCCCAAATATAGTTCTTCTTCAGCACTAAGTGCTGTGAGCCCAATCTACAGTTAATGTAAGAACCCATAATGCACATAAGAAAATATAGATTATGGGGTTCCATACACTTAAACCTCTCTAAGGTAGCGTGTGGTAATCTCCAAGGAGATCTATTAAGGAAAAATGTTGGGAATATGCTAGTTCTGTTCCTTTATGACAGTACAGAAACCCTGTAATGTTTCTTTTTATAAAAAAATGCAAAGGATGGTGTTTGTAGAGGGGTTAATTACACTTGGACAAATATTTAGCTGTAATATGGAAAGCAGCTTAGCAAGCTATTTGGGATCTCCTTGAAACTAGGGCAGTTTCCAGGCAGAACTTCATCTCCATTTCATCCTACAGAACAGTTAGCATGTTCCAGGAAAGGGAGCTGTCTCCTGACACCTCTGATAGGGAACAAACATTGCACACAGCAGGAAAACAGTGAATTGATTAGAAAGGAAAAGAATATGCTAATACCGGTGTATGCCCATGATTTGTAAGTGCACTGCTGAATAATCCGGAGAATACCATTGCAATTGCAGAACAAGCGGGACTGGAAACCCTAACTGCTGCTGTGTAAGCTTCCATCCAGACTGCCTAATTTCAGTCATCAACAACTTTTAGGAGCTCTCATCTACCGGTTTTTTCAAGTAGCTTTATTGTTCCAAGTAATTTCTTGTTTGTTTTTTAAGTTTAAATCTTAATAATCCAATTACTTTCGTGAATTCAAAAAGAGGAATACTATCTGCATGACAAATAATGAAAACCATTCCTAATTTTTTAAAAGCTCTAATGTCAACACTGTTATCAGACCATGAACGGCACCCCATACTGACATCTGGAAAAACACAACTCCCTTACTTTTCTTGTGTACATTTACCTAAGGTGCACAAAAGTGCTCCCATCTGCTCCCCTAAAATGAAGCTTACGGTATTTACCAAATTACCAAGCATTTTTTTAATTTTTAGGAACTCTGAATTAGAGTTCTTTTCATTGTGAGGAAGGAGTTGAAGGTCATACTTAAGTTCCCAACAAGGCCAGATCTCTGGTAAGGAGAGTTTTGTGAGACACTGTACCAGCCTATGCTCCTCAACCTTGGAGCTCTTAGAGTTGCTTTACTGGGACACTCTTTCCCTTCATTCCCAGAAGAATTGCACTGTACCACAGCTGTCTGCATGGCCATGGGTCCCAAGGATCCAGACCTCAATCTGCAGTGTCACATTCCAGCCCAGGCTTAGGGCATCCTTGTTCCCAGGGAGGTGGCCCATTCCCTGGGCTGGGGATGCCCTCAGCCACCCTTCTCACTGAGGGCTATGGGATGGCCCTGGCTGGCGAGGCTCCTTTAGCTGACACTTCCACTCTTGTCAAGCAAGGCAGGATGCAGTTCTGACAGTCAAGTAGCCACAGATCAATGTCACTAAAAATGAGCAACTAACTGGGACTAAATGTAGGATCTTGCACTCTCTCATCCTCCAGAAGAACTAGTGCCCTGACTCTGGAGAGTGCATATAAAGTTTAGTTTCCCACACCTGCAGTAAAACTTTGTCAATAACTCCCAACATGTGCTTTCCATTCCATCTAGCATCTGCAAGCTAGGCATCTTGGACATCAAGACTGTCTAAATAGCTGACAGAACAGAACAAGTATCTACAGAATGTAAATTATCCCACTCATTTTCAACAGCTGTCTCAAGATAAGGCACACACCTTTTACCAGCCGTGGAAGGAGCTCAGATGGCAAAGCCCAAAGAGTGGTGGTAAATGGTATCACATCTAGTTGGTGACCAGCCACTAGTAGTATCCCTCAGGACTCAGTATTAGGGCCAGTGCTGTTTAATACCTTCATTGATGATCTGGACAAGGGGATTGAGTAAACCCTCAGTAAATCTGCAGATGACACCAAGTTGGGTGGGAGTGTTGATCTGCTGGAAGGTAGGAAGGCTCTGCAGAGGTATCTGGACAGGCTGGATCAATGGGCTGTGTCCAGTGGTATGAGCTTCAACAAGGAAAAGTGTTGAACCTAGTCCAACTTTTTCCAACCTAGTTGTTTCTATGATTCTATTAACTAATATTTCTTTCAAATGTTTTCTAAAGCTAGTTTACTGCTGAAATCAATCTAATCTGTTTTGGCTGATGTTACTCCGTATTTTTCTCTTTTGAAATACATAATTTTCCAGTCATGAAGCACCACCCAGTACTGACAGAGTATGTTTTAAAACTTTGTACAAATATCTGTGATTTTATGTGACTTTTTTTTGCTGATTCTGGGTAAATATTTAACTGAAGCATGGCAGTAAGCAACAACTGTATTTCATTTAACCTTAGAGTCATGCTTACTGTATACAATTTCTCCCTCATTTTCCTTGTTAGAAACATATCATAAAAACATGAAACAAAAAATATTTAGATGATAACTGATCACCACTGGAGGGTTTTTGGAGTTTCTGATACTACTAGTCACTCAGATCTGAGAGATCTAAATAGGGGATTGGTATATTTTGCACGATAAGGCCCTGCTAGCACTTTCAGATACACCCCAAAATTCTCAGCGTATTTCTAAACTAGCTCTCTTCCAGGTAATTTAATGCACATACATCAACTGAGCACTACTTCTTTGTGTGACAGATGTCATCGTTCTGTGATGCAAAGATGGTGTTCCTGAATGCAGTCTGGATGTTCTGAAACATGTATTTCCTGTGCTATGCCAGTGCCCCATATTTACTCACATAATTCAAATCAGTATGAAGAACTTGATTTAAACTGGAAGGAGTCATTAAATTACATCCTAGGGCCTCCTCCTAAAATGAGTTTAGTCTTGTGGTTGTATTGCCTGAGACTGTTTATGTCGGGTTCCCTTTATCAGCTTTTCCTTTCACCACTCTCTCTCTCACATATTCTGCACAGAAAAACCTGCTGCCTCCTAAATCACGTCTAGAAATAGTGCAGAAAAAGACAGTCCTGTGGTTAAGCTTCTGAAATGACTTCTCCAAACTATCACAAAATACATATGTGACCATAGACTACATATCACACACAGCTGCAAGTATTTTGCACAGACACATCTAACATATGTTATCCCCTTCTACTAAGCAATGAAGAGAATCCATGGCAGGACTTTAGTTTGTTGCCTAAGGTTAGGTGACCTGAATTGAGAGATAAGATTCCAGTTCAAACAAAAGCTGTTATGGGCATAAATACAAGTTCCTGAGGAGTGTTAGTGAAGTCAATAGGTTTTAAGAACATAATTAAGGTCAAGCCTGCACGTGTTTTGTTTAATGGTGTAGAAATTCTCAAATTAAATATGCCTAAATGCATTAACGGATGGGAGCATTTTCCTCTGTATACCTCCTTCTCTCATCTAGAAAGAAGAGTTATTCTTTTACTTTCTTTTGCTTTCTTTTATTCAGTTTGTGACACCCCTAGGGCAGACAGTCTCTGGAAGTGGAAGTGAAGAAGGTCACTGCTGTCTGTGTCTCTGTATTTCTTTGTAATTTTTTTCTTATAGTTATACTTCCTCAAGTTATCTGAACACTCTGGAATCCAAGCTTTCATTTACAATATTAAAAACTTCTATGCTCAGTAGATACAGAGAGAAGTTTGATACATGTTCAAATTTATCTTGCCAGTTTAGCAATCAGGCAACAACAACAACAAAAAAAAAAAAGCAATGAAAATCTTTAAAGCATCATTACTTCAAAATTGATGTGATGATAATTGGAGCTTCATTTACAGGTTTTGAAATGTTGAAATGTTTGAAATGTTGAAATTATCTCAACAGTGCAATGGGACAAATTATTCATCGGAATCAAACACTGCAAAAAAAATGCCTTATTAATAAACGCAAGTTTAAATAGCATGAGCTCATGTACAGACATTTCTGTCTTGACTTTATCTGGAAATATTTGACCTAGGTATGTAGATAGACTATTTGAATTCTTCCCTCCTTAGCTGAGGCAATTGTCAAAGAGTATCTAATGAACAAGGACACTAAGGACAGGGCAGGTACTGGCATTTAAAATTAGCAAGAATGGTGATCTCAAACAGGGAGCAAAACTTTTCAGGTATTCCCAGATCTGGGGAAACAAATGCAAGTGAAAAGTCAGATATTTCAGCTACAGGATGTTTATTCCCTCTTCTTTTTTTTTTTTTTTTCCTTCTCATGTTAAGAAGAAACCTATTCCAAAAAGAGTATAAATGTACTAGATATGCTTATGTCTATTCCCCTGTTTTATGAAGGACCTAATTAAAAAAACCTTATTGAGCAGAAGACTTTTTCAGAGTTTACTTAGTTTATGCAAAGCCTGGACACATTTTTGGTGATTGCCCTTTGCTGTACATAAAAATCCCACAACACTCTTTCTCATTTGCTAAAGGTCTTTGGCTAGGTCTTTATTTCTTCCAGGTCCATTTGCCCATTGACAATTGTTTGTATTCTGTATGAATGTCTGGTCCCTAAAACAGCTTCAGGTACTGAATAAACTATGTCTCAGCAGGATAGCTACTTATAACTGTAGCTACTTGAAAACAGTAGCAGTAGGAGAGCAAAGTAAGATTATCATATGTGTTTGAGAGCAAAACAAAAACTCAAGGAAAACAAAAGTCACTCAGAGAAATAAATGCTAGAAAAAGAGTTCAATTATAGAATAAGCACATCTACCATTGTGTTTCTTCCTCTAAACACAAATAACAATGCTGCAGAAAAAGGAATTTTATATTTAAAGATGAAGTATTTTTCAACTATGCCAAATTGAAACTTGAGTGAGATAAGGATATATTTTCCTCTTGATGCATGTACTTCAAATTAATGCTAGTGAAGGTAAAGAAAATGTCTCACCAAACACATGTAAAGGAAGATATACCCTAATACCCTAATATCCACTATATATAGACTTCATCAAAGCCATTTATTTGGCAAGACAGTAAGTGAGAAGCTCATGTCTAGCTACTGGTTCAAAATCTGAGTCACTACCACCCGGGTAATCAGTCTGTATGCCAACCAAATTATACCAAAGAGTAAGAAAGAAAAGATGGTGAGTAGAAATGCTCCCCTGAGATGCTAGCTCCTCTCTAGACATCTTATAAGGGAAATTTAGTAGTTTGTTCAGAGTATCTACTGAGGTTTCAAAATAGATAAAGTTAGTTGATATGTCACCAAGCAAAGTAAATGGTGACAGTGTGGTGTGGTCAAACTACATTTCTCATAGGAATTACGAGTAATTAATTTAGTTGATTAACAGTTAATAGGAGTAGCAATGAGAATATTAATATCTATTTGATAGGAATCATAGAATCAAAGAATAGTTAGGGTTGGAAAGGACAGTAAGATCATCTAGTTCCAACCCCCCTGCCATGGGCAGGGACACCTCACACTAAACCATATCACCCAAGGCTTCATCCAGCCTGGCCTTGAACATTGACAGGGATGGAGCATTCACAACTTCCCTGGGCAACACATTCCAGTGCCTCATTGCCCTCACAGTGAAGAACTTCATTATATACAATCTAAATTTCTCCTGTTTAAGTTTTAACCCGTTACCCCTTGTCCTATCACTACAGTCCCTAATGAATAGTCCCTCACCAGCATCCTTATATGCCCTCTTCAGATACTGGAAGGCTGCTATGAGGTCTCCACGCAGCCTTCTCTTCTCCAGGATGAACAGCCCCAACTTTCTCAGCCTGTCTTCATACGGGAGGTGCCCCAGTCCCCTGATCATCCTCGTGGCCCTCCTCTGGACTTGTTCTAACAGTTCCATGTCCTTTTGATGTTGAGGACACCAGAACTGCACACAATACTCCAAGTGAGGTCTCACAAGAGCAGAGTAGAGGGACAGGATCACCTCCTTCGACCTGCTGGTCATACTCCTTTTGATGCAGCCCAGGATACGGTTGGCTTTCTGGGATATGAGCGCACACTGAAGCCGACTCATGTTCATTTTCTCATAGAACAACACTCCCAAGTCCTTCTCTGCAGGGCTGCTCTGAATCTCTTCTCTACCCAACCTGTAGCTGTGCCTGGGATTGCTCTGACGCAGGTGTAGGACCTTGCACTTGTCATGGTTAAACTTCATAAGGTTGGCATCATCCCACCTCACAAGCATGTCAAGGTCCCTCTGAATGGCATTCCTTCCCTCCAGCGTTATCAACCGAGCCACACAGCTTGGTGTCATCAGCAAACTTGCTGAAGGCACTCTCAATCCTACTGTTCTTTCTTTTAGGGATCTTCCTGTACTTTGTAATCTTATGATTCTGTCATTTGAGTATTCCTACAGGCATTTCTTCCTCCTCAAAGTCTGGGAGGAGTCAATTTGTAAAAGTACTTGAGCTCATACATACACTTTAGATAGGAGGAGGCCTCACCAAGACATTCAGTTTTCCTGGAAATGCAAATATTTAAAGAAAACTGAAGCAGTGTTTTGATAGAATTGTTTTTTCTCATACAAAGTAACCCAAACCTAAATACAAGCCGTAGTGAGGCAGGTGAAGTTGGGTTATCAAACATTCTTAAATCAGCTACATTTCTTTCAAGTACAGTACACAGAAAGTTATTCGTAATGCAAGCAGATACCAAGGCAGGAAGCGTACAGGTTGCTGCCCCTGCTGACCCCAGCATTTACCCAGTATTAAGGCTTCTGCAGCTTATTTCTGTTAGGAGCAGGAATGGGTGGAGCCAGGTACCTTTGATCCTCTCCTGCCTATTTAGAAACAGAGGTGTCTCAGTCCTTTTCCTCTCAAAACAGCAGAAATGAAAAAGCCAGAGGCAGTTTCCTTGCTTGCAGCTCCAACCCCCTTTTCAGCTCACCGCTGTTTAATAAATAGCTTCCTTTCACAGCAGAAGACTGAGAAAAGGTAAGAGTATATCTCTGTACCTTGGCCTCCTTCTTGATTTATTTGTGGTGAACTTTGGTGCTTTTAGTAATTCTCTTCAATTTATCACCTCAGTCTGCCTTCACCTCCTTTGCTGTTATTTGACATTTGGAAAAATCCTGGAAACACAAGACCTAAGTTAGCTTCAAGATGCTCATATTATTGCAAACCTATGAAATTTGTCAAAAAAATTAAGGGAGGTAACTGAACATCTAAATTTAGCTGATAGCTAAATTGCAGCATTCCTATTGGCATTTTTTCTTTGGGCTCATCTCAAAGAGGGGAATAGCTGGTCAGGACCCAATTAATCTATTTAGCTTCAATGACAGACAGCAATCACATTCAATCAATTTCAGTGAATAATATAGCCATATCACTTGTTCGTTTGTCGTCTGGGGGCATTTCTTCAAGCTGAACAATATAATTTCCTCTATGATAGTCAATACATACAGTTATACTGAGTGTCAGACCCCTGAGCACATCACCCTGCTTCTTGCCTGCCTAGGCTTAAGGTGAACTTAGACAATGGTGCAGGTGTCTGGCCTTGAAGAGAGCTATTGGCAAAAGCTCTACTAAAAAGCCTCAGTTAGGTCCCTCAACAGGTCTGCTAAAATGCCCCAGCAAGGAGTCCACTTTGTTGCCCAGGAGCTCACTTTAAGCTGAGGCTTGCACCCCTAGGTGCTGCCAGAGCCACACTGCAGTGGTGTTAGAGCCATGCCTGCCCCTTGCCACATACCCACTGATCCATATCTGCACCCTGACCCACAGACTTGCTTCATGCTAGGAACTTGGCTGGCATTTGCTGGACAGTTGACTGATCTGGTTGCCACCACCATTCTCTTCCATTCAGGTGCAGTGGTAAGCTGCTGCCCTGCTGCCCCTGGGAATACCCTTCTGTTCCTGGCTTCCATGGAGCAGACAGCCTCTGCTGAAAGCCCAGTAAAAAGTCAACAAAACCACTACCAAGGGAAATAAGCACCTGAAAAAAAGCACAAGAAAAAAAGCCCCCCAAAAAAAAACAAAAACAAAAAACCAGCCAGAACAAAGGATTGCTCTGATAGCAAAGTCTTGAAAGTAAACAAAAGGTGGGAGTTTCTGTCCTGAAAATTGTAAGTGCTAGTCTTTCTTTTCCATTGTGTACCCAAAGGTGCCACATGCCTTCCCCCCAGCTAAGACAAAATACATTGTACAAACTTTGTCAGGCATAAAGTACACAATCAGGTGATGTATATGGGAATTTGAGCCTGATTTATAGCAAAATGTAAAAAAAGCAAATATAATCTATGTTGCCTCTCCTTATAATGGATGGCATATTAGTTTTGAATACCATTTTGTTTTAAGATGCCTGACTTAGTTCATTTAACAAGCCACAGATTTTAATGAAAAAATATCCAACTGCCTCCAATAAGAATGACAATAATTAAAATTATTTCAACTACATTATCATTAGAGGCCCCAGGTTAAATGAATTCAGATCAGCTTCTAACACAGCTACACACATCATAGCCATCCTCTGTCTTTTTTCTACCATAAGGAAAGAAAAGAAAAAAATAAAGCAGTTGTGCCTTGTTCCAATAATGTTTCTTGAAAGCTTTACCTTGTGGGGAAACTCAAATTCAGACACTTTATTTTTTCTGTGTAAAAGAATCTATTTTTTCTGATCAAAGAGTGATTTATGAACAGAAGTGACTACAGAAACAATAATCTGCAGGTACTTGGCAAGTTCTTACTTAGCCTGGAAACTAGATGTATATTGTACTTTATACAGTCTAAGTAAAATGCAGATCCATTCCTCTAAGTGATATCTTACTCTGCAAATTATTTAGATGAAATCACTAAGAATACTTGCACAGGAAAATTACATCAATTGTGAAAAAAATAACAGAGAATCTGATTATCATTGCATAAAAAGAAAAGGTGGAGGCAAAAAAAATGCTGTTAGCTCTCAGGAATGCTATCAAGACAAAAAGAAAGCGATTCAAGAAACCAAGGTCTACTTATTTGCTGGTGAGCTGAAGTTTGAAGTTAGCTATATAGACCAAGATCAGAATATAATGCAGGAAAACTAAATGGACACAAAGACTAAAAAGGAACCAATGAACAGTATGTAAATAGTACAAGGCGCAGTGTGGTGTAGACAGATAGCTCTGATGATTTATATGTAAACTGGGAGTTTATACTTTGAAACTTCAAATAAATTTCAGGGAAGAGTAAGATATATAGGAATTGTATCCATCAATGTGAGGAGACTGAAAAATGCAACTTTAAATCTAGAGTATATCTCTTCCTACAGAGAAACATGAATATTATAGTCTTCCAGAGGTCCCATCAAGTAGGTCATGCACTTCCTGTTACCTGTGCTCATGGAGGTTACTTCAGATAAGCTAAACTTGGGAAATATTAACCAGATTGTGCTAGAGAATGGAAATCACATTTTATTAGCTGAGAATGAGAAGTGTGGCTTGCTTAGACAAGCAGAAAGAAATCGGGGGGGGGAGGGGGGTGCAATGCTTTCTATAAATATCTGAAGCAGAGTTACAGATCTATTTGTACTAAAGAAGAGCCACTTTGGCACAAGTATGAATGGACTATGAATACATTTGCTGCAGAATAGGCAGGCTATCAACAAATAGCACAGCGAGGTGCTGAACAGGTTGCTTGAAGGCTTGACAGAGAACACTTCCAGTTTTTTCAACCTCTGTTCTAGAAAAAGGTTAATCAATACATAACAGGAAATGGATCTGCTGAAGCTGATAACTCAGGACTTCCCTTCCGGTCTTGTGCATCCTGAAGTGGCATGGGGGAAGTAATAAAGATTATAAAACCCCCTGAGATTAAAAGACAAAACAAAGGAGAAAAACTATGACCTTATAAAATGCTATTACAGGACATTTGGACATTTATTTTAACATCAGTCTTCCATAAATCCATGCCTGATCTGAATCATATTCTGTATTTATAATTTAAAATGGATACCGAATGGATTAGGGCAGAAAGGCAAAGGAGCTGTCCTACTTCGGTGGTGATGAGGCACTGGAATAGGCTGCCCAGAGGAGTTGTAGGTGCCCTATCCTTGGAAAAGTTCAAGGCCAGGCTGGATGAGACTTTGAGAAACTTGGCCACTGCCGTTGGCAGGGGGTTTGGAACTGGATGATCTTAAAGGTGCCCTTCAATACAAACTGTTCTATGATTCTATGAGATATTCCAAGAGCTATACTTAACACTGTGGAAGGAAGTCAATGCTCTAATACTCAAGAGTGTTTCTCAGATTGGTTGAGTTTACTGAAAGCAAGTCTTTTTCCCAAAGGCAGAAATCTGTTGTGTTTGGCCTTTGTCATCTAATATGTAATTGAGATGTTAATTCAGTTACTTGCTAGCCTTCCTGTTCCTTCTTTGGCCCACTGAGACAGAGGGTAGTTCTCACCACTGTGGGTGGTACATATTTCCCTATGTGCTCTTCTTTCAGGCACCTTTTCCGCTAGATTTCCAGTACCAGAAATTGCAGTGAGCTGTAGAAAATCGGTTTTGTAATGCTCTTGCTATGTTCACTTTCTCAATGTCTGATGTGACATTTTATTTGTCCTCATGCCTCTCTGCATGGCATTTAAAATGAGGGAACTCTGAAACCACAATGCTGTTGGAAAGCTGGAGCTCAAGCAGGGTTCACGGAGCAGTTAAATGACCAGGTCCTGTGGCAGCTGCAGTTATGGATTTTCTGAGGATGGCTGTTCAGGGAGGGTGGCTTCCTATCCAGGCCCTCTGCAAGGGTTAGGAGAACTGTTCTGAGAAAAGTTAGATGGTTCAGTGCTTTGCTCTGCACCCTGTACTTCTAAAACTCTGTTTGCATTTTTGCTCCAAGCTGCTGGTCTAAGCTCAATTGACATCCAGTAGCAATGTCCCACATCTCAAGCAGTGTCTCGATGTTTCTCCATATATTCTCTGAGCTACTTCTGTCTTGCATGTAGCTGTAGCATTTCACGTATACTAAAAGGCCAGCAACTATAATTCTTTGTTCCTGCTGAGTCTGTGGCCACATATGTCCCAGGCATAGATAATGAACAGCAGACTGTGGAGAAGACCTATGGGAAAGCACTTTCCAGTCCTGTATCCGTGCTACCTTCTACTAGATTGTTCCTAAAGGACATTCCAGTAAGGAAGGCTGAGCCTTATGCTCCACATGCATTTCAGGCTTATACAGTACCTTCTAGCCCTGCCAGCTATATTCACATTGCATGTTATGTGGGAAATCTTTAGGAATACATGCTGTCCTGCAGGACCCTGTGGTACCTTTGCAAGGGCAGTCCAGACCCCGGGTCGTAGCCTAGCTTGTCTTCAGTTCATATACTTTTTTAATCTCACATGCTTCCTCTATGAGTGAACTGCCTTGCACTCTGCCTCAGCATCCACATCGATCATGCTCTGCAGCACACTAGCACAAACTGCGACTCACAAATTTAGGTGACAGTAACAGAAACAGCAAACCTGCTTCAACATCACAGCACCACTGTGTGGTGGGTGATGAAGAGCACTCAACTTACCCTGTCTTTGATGGTGCAGTTTGTGATGGTTCCAGACACACTGGAAATAATCTCTCACCCTCCCTCCCTGCCATATGTCTGTCACATGCCTCTTGCAGACATTCAAAGCCATCAGTGAAGCCCATATCAGCTTGAACCGGTATCATGTGCTACTGTACTCCAGATAGTGGGCTTTTCCCCAGTAAAATGTCTATTTATTTCTAGTCTTCATTTTTCTTAATGAATTTGGCACATATATTTTTGCATCTGGAAAACTAGAAGGTTCTTGAGTACGAAAATCACCAGCTCACTATCAGTCCTGCTCCTCTGACTGTGCATGTGTTGGTTTATTCCTGAGACTAGTTTCCTCTAGAGCAAAACCTTGGCATGGTTCTCATGGCTATCGAAGAGCAGCAATGACATGAATGCACCTGATGTGTCTCCTATAATTCTGAGTACCTCTTCAAAGTCCTCTTTGTCTTTTAATCTCAGTTTTTTTCATTATCTTTGTTACTTCCCCCATGCCACTCCAGGATGCACCTCCAAAATTCACACACCTGTATTCCTGTTGTCATGTCATGCTCTAGGGTGTGCAACACAACCTCAGTTTCATTATATAAATCTGTAGCTGTGTATGATAGCCAGAAATGCAGGTCTCAAATTATTACGGATGCTTGAAACTAGAAAATTCACAAAAAAAAAAGGAAGTTGCTCTATGACCACAGAGCATGACAGGAGATCCAAGAAGGCCAAACCTTCCACCAGTATTGAATCTGTCATTTTAATGTAGAGGGGACTATTGTCACATTGCCCTGTGACAATACAGGAACCCTACAGGAGGGTGTAAATATTGTACTGTGGAGCAGACAATGTCATTGCTCATTGGGTCTCTAGCAAATGGTTTCCTGGATGCCTGTGGTGAGAGGAGGCATTCACATATATGCCTGTAGTTTGAATAAATGGGGTACCCTTAATCTGAAAGTCTGTGTGTCTTCCTCTTCCTTCCCCTTCTCCTCACTGATAATGATGCTTTCCCCAGTCAAGACTGGGCTAAGTATTGCCAAGGGCCACACAGAAGCTTTGCTGCTGAAGCCCTTCTGTAAAACATTTTTACTGTCAGAATTGCCAGCCCTGGACATTATTAGCTGCAGTGCTGGACTTTTAAGCACTTCTCCCTTGAGTATCAGGATGATTTGGGTATAGGCTCCTAAACATTCAGTCTATCTGTGGAAAATACAGAAAACTAAACTCAAGGTTCCATTCTCAAATATTTTTTTCTTTCTGTTGTACAATAAAATCTGCAGAAATGGAAGACCTTTGAAGGATGTTTGTTTGTTTGTTTGTTTGTTTGTTTGTTTTAAATATTGATTCCAGTATTTTGCATCCACAGCATTTCCCTGTGTTGTGTTGAACTACAAATACAATGGATAGCTCTCTTAAAACTATTAATAAAATAAAGAGGCCACAGTGTGAATTACAACCGGGCCCATGGGTTTTCTTGCTTTTTTTCTCTTTGGATGTTTCCTTATATTATATTTCCTTTCTATTGCTTTTGCTCTGGAACGCTTTTGAAAGGCCTGGATAAAGCTATCTTCGTTTACTTCCCTGGGTAAAGGCGTTAAACTAATTGTCTACGGGATCACACTTCACTAGCGCCAGACAAAATTGTTGGAAGCTTTATCATTTGGGATTTTATGAAGAGACGAAGGAGCATAATATGTATTCCTGTAGTGCCAAGGTAAAGTACCTTTATGTCTGAAAGTTAAGAGAAGCTTCAAGAAGCAGAGGGGTTTCATTTTCCCCCTTGATAAACCATTTGTTATTTGTACATGATGACTTAAACTTCATATGAAAAAACAGTAATTCTTAAAAAAGAAAAACAGCCAGAGGGAAATGGTGTCTTTCAATATACAGCACACAGTCACTGAAGGTAGAGCAGAACACTTCAACAAATAAAAGGTCATATGAGTTAATTAGGCTTTTTTCCTCTTCTATTTAATAAGAAACAAAGTTACCATGGAGACTGTATAATGCATTCTATTTTGGTACAAAAACACCTTTTAGAAAGAACATATTTAGTGAGGAATTTTCAAAGTTAATGCTCTGAAAAAAACCTACATGAAACCTTTAGTCATTCTTTCTCTTCTTCGTTTTTTTTGTGCGTTACTGGTTCTGTTCCTGATGTCTGGTGGTTGTCGGGGAAGAGTCCTCTTTGGTCTCCATAGAATAAATATGTGGAAACAGCAATATTGGCAAGGAAGCAGCCCTACCTGAGATTGCAACCCAGCAGGAGAAATTATCTGCAGATCTGATACTCCTGGGACTCCTGAATTCTTTGAATCTTCACTGAGTTGTTTTCTAATGCCATGGATCATAAATTCCTTGTGTCTAAACTGCTTTGGGCCTTATATTACTGCAGTAAGACCTTCACAGGACAGAGAGAAGTCTCTTAAGCCCTACATATTTCGTTCTTGGCAGGGCATTGAACCAGGACTAGAAGAAAAGTTGCGAAGACGAGTAGTTTTCATCCTGTTTTTTGCCTGGTATAGATACCTAATTCAGAAGAATGCTTCCCTCTGATGATTATCTACTGAGACAAATATTTCAATACCACTTTCATCTTGATAGATGGCGTGAAGTACATTCTCAGGCACCAAACCTGTCTTCTCCAGTCCGTGCTTTGAACAGGCAGCTGACTCAGAGCTCACTGTCATTTGCTGAAAGGACACCTACAAGTTTCCATAAGCTGAAGGGCTTGCCATTAACATTTCCAATTGTTTTGATTTCTGTGATAAGAAATTTCTCTCATGAATACTGGGACTATAATTATAAGACTTTGAGTTTTAATATTTTAGCTTTATATTTCTCTGTAATAATTCATTCAGGTTATTGGGTGACACATTTTTCACCTGAAGGAACAGTCCCAAAATATTTTCTGATTTGTAATTAAGTTTACATTGTCAATATATTTTTTTTTATGTGAGCTTTCATATGAACACAGAACAAATTTGCTTCTCCAGTCACAGAAAAGTTAATGGAAATAGATAATAATAATAAAAAAGTAAATTATATTCAGAAGTATTTGAAATGTCAACAAATATTATTTCATTATTCAATGTTCAGAATACTAGTGTTTAGTAAAAGTTGATTAATCTTACTCAAAATCAGGCTTATAAATAAATTATAAAATGCATATAGTAAGAATATTGTGAAGGACAATCATCTGTTCTCTAGGTTAAATACATATTGATATACATATTGCCTATGTATCTTAACAAGTTAAAAACACTCCGTAATACTAAAGGTATTTTTTTCTGGTTTTCTCATTCATTTTAAATTCCTTGTTTTCCTTTGTATCTAACCCAATTTAAGGAAATAAAATTGTGCATACTTCAAGTTAAATATTTCTTTTAAATAATATACCATTCTCAGCATTTCAACACATACATTAGACTTTGTCTGCAAGTGCACTATTTTAAAATTTCTCATAAGGAGCTCTTATCTAGCAGGCAAGGAGGCAAAATTATCTGGACAAGCCTGATTATGGTCTCCAAACAGAGCAGGTAGTGTCTGTGTGGAACCAAGATAATCTGTCATAAGAAAGGCTTACTTGGGGTGCTTGGTAGAAGTGAGACCATTTAGAGGGGAAGTAATCTTTCTAAAATTTATTCCCGGAAGGGCAAGAGGAAATATTAAATATTTAATGACCACAGAAAAATAAAATTGCCAACTTTAACTCAATTTCCAAGACTGATTGATGCTGTATTATTTCTACAGCTACATAGATGACTAAGAACTTGACATATGCCCATAGTTTCTTAGAGACATACAGAACAGCTAGCAAAATATGGGAAATATTACTACCTTTGTTGGATTTGGTAATTGAACAGAAGAATTGCTCAGCACACAAGCCAGATAGATAGATACTTTCAGGATGACACACCCTTGTTATGTTATCATTAAATAGCAATAGTGGGAAATTCAAAGAAAGTGTTCATAATACACAATTTTTATAAAGTATGTACTTTAATGCTTTTTCAGGGTGAAGTCATAACATAGAACTGCTCTTATTATTTCACTGATTTATGTTGATGTTTATAGAGAATGATGTAAACTTCATTTGCAGTAAACTAATAAATGCTAATAAATGAGGTCTTAAATAAATTTAAAATATGAATCTATAATACAAATTTAAAATAAAACTAAGAAAGAAAAAGCATCAAAAAGAGTAAAATTAGATATCCTACAAGAGATGGTTACCAGTGTAATTAAAGCATAAACCCATGTTTTCCTTCCACTAGCCATGTTTTACAAATCATGTAGAAGAGGACCTGTTGAGTGGGTGCTCGGCGTTCAGCAATAGCAGTCAATTTTTCCCCTTCTTAGTAGCTGATGCAGCGCTGTGTTTTGACTTTCAGCCTGGGAACAGAGCTGATAATACTGATGTTTACTCTGACCAAGGACTTTGTGAGTCTCATGCTCTGCCAGGGAGGAGGGGAGGCCAAGAGGAAGCAGGGACAGGACACCTGGCCCAAACTAGCCAAAGAGATATTATTTCTCTTATCATTATTATTATTGGTGGTAGCAGTAGTGGGTTTGTGTTATACCTTAGTTACTGGACTGTTCCTGTGGGAGTTACATTCTTTCGATTCTCCTCCCCATCCCTCCGGGAGAAGGGTGGGGGAAGGAAAGAAAGGGGGGGGTGGAATAGAAACTGTGTGGCTGACTGGGTTTAAACCACGACAGTGGGAACTGTATTGTCTAACTTAACATGCCTGAAAGTGAGATGTCAAGCCTGACCTAATCACTGTAGGATACTTTATGATCAAGAGAGGAGAATAGGCACTGTCAAATAAGGATTAATGTGTCCTTTGCTGGACTCTGCTCACAGGATCACAATATAATTTATTTCTCCCCTCTGAGAGTAACATGAGCCCAAGTTGCACAGATTTTCTACTTTTCAGATACTGAAGAAAAGGATGATTAATTCCTCTTGTTTCTTGTGAAAACACACTTTCTTTTCAAGCTATTCTCCAAATTAGATACAAGAACTTCTATGAAAGGGGAAGAGTGGACTGTGTTACATTAATACCCTAAACAGACTAAACATCCCATGGTTGCTTGCATCCTGAATCACAGGCAAGGTTCTGGGATTAGTTATTTTTGTATGTTACATATGTTGCTTACCCTGATTACAGCTTTTCATTGAAATATTGATGCTTGAGCTTCGGAAGTAAAGTGTAGATACTATCTCCCTCCAGTAGAATTGCAGATAATTTAGTTAGATTCTTATAGGCAGAAACACTATGGGAAATTGCATTCAAGACAGTGCAAATTGTCCGAGAAAGATTATCCAAATACTTGTAATCATTTTATATGTCTTGAATCAACCAACAACTAGTGCCCCTCGTGTTCTTCCAAATGCATGACTTGATTAGTACTCATAATAGGATAAAGAAACAGAAGTGCCTCTGTTGCACTATTGTATAAGGTGATCCTTATATGAGGTTCACAAGAAAAGGTGTCCTACTTCTTCACTGTGCAGTCAGATCCATGTCTATAAGAACTGCTTCCAAGAAATGTCTTTCCTGATGCTATTAGAGATGCAGTTAAGGAACAAAATAAATGCATCAAACCTGCTGCAACTTCAGCATGAAAATGTTCACATCTTCATCATCAGCCAATTGGACTTTCACTTTCATATAAACAAATTCCTTAAGTTCTATAATGAGGCTGAACATGCTTCTTTTGCAAAAGATTCAACAATGCCAATCTGGAATTCTTTAATTGAATCACATAGTGTTATTCCTTTTATCAGAGAAATAGGGACTCTTCAACTACATCACAGATGATAAAGCATGTACCAGATGTGATGTAAGTCATCCAGTTAGAATGTCTTCAATTGTTTTATTTTTAATTTTTTAATCGCAAAGGAACTGGCAGACATACGGCTTTCTGAGGTACCCAGTAATTGCATGCTACAAACATTTTTAATCTTGCTTCTTTGAATACATTTGTTTTGCTTTAATCTCTGTCTTGTTTTTGTGTAAGTGGAATCCCTCCTATGAAGATTTGCTAAAGCAAGAAGATAATGGGTAGACCTCCCATGCCTACACTACTGATCTTCCTAGATGAAGTAATTTTCTTTTCTTCTTCACAGTAAACAACTTCATTAAACTGTAGATGAACAAGTACAAATGTGCCAAGACATTCAGCTCAAATTGTTAATTTTTAATTATGTGATTCTTTAAGAAAGAATTGCAGCCTGAGAATACAAAGTTTGCTTTTCGGTATTTTTAATAGTTTTATAATTTTAATAACTTTTAGAAATGTATTGGATTTACAGCTTTGTCCATCACTTTAGTGTAATTCTAAATGCAAAGGAAGAAAAGTACTTTGCAGGGAACTGGTGTATGATGCACAATCTCAGCAAGTCCGTGTCCTGGGTTCAGCAGTAGCAGTCATTTTTTCTCCTTCTTGGTAGCTGGTGCAGTGCTGTCTTTTGACTTTCGGGCTGGGAACAGTTGATGGTAGCAAGTATGTTTTGAGTTACTGCTCAAATGTTTGGTTTGTCCAAGGACTTTCTGAGCCTCATGCTCTGCCAGGCAGGAGGGGAGGCCAGGAAGAAGCAGAGACAGGACACCTGATCCAGGTTAGCCAAAGAGGTATTCCATACCATAGCACGTCATACCCAGGATGTAACCGGGGAGTTACCCAGAAGGTCTGGGACTCTGGGGGTTGGAGGAGGTATCGGTTGATGCTTGGTCGGGCAGGGTGGATTGACTTATGGGTTGGTGGCTGGTGAGATGTTGTACTCTCTTCACTTGTTATTTGCTTTATCATTATGACTATTATTAGTGGTAGCAGTAGTGATATGTGTTATACCTTAGTTATTAAACTGTTCTTATCTCAGCCTGTGGGGGCTACATTCTTTGGATTCTCATTCCTAACTCTCCAGGAGTTGGGGGAGCAAGGGGGGAGTGAGTTAACGAGCTGTGTGGCTGGTTTTAAACCACAACAGTTCTCTATGGCTAGCAGTGTGCTTTGCTTAGGCAAACAATTTCGAGATAAAGCAATGCTACTTTCATAGCTTGGCATTCATCTATGCATCCCACAGAGGATCACTTTGTGGTATTTTAAAGATTTTCATTATAAATGGAGCAGAGAATCATCTTCCAAGGGTTTATAATTAAGACTCAGATTTTAATTTATAGATACAAGTGAACAGAAGCAACAACTCCAAACACAAAAAGATATGTGGTTTTGAAAGAAATAGAAATTCAAAAGGAACCTGAACACACAGAGCCATGAAACAGCTCAAAAATCGCTGCCATGTAATATTAGGACTGGATTTTATCACATCATCCAAATCCCATGAGAGCCTGACTGGACTGTTGCACTGCCTTCACAGAATTATAGAATCATAGAATAGTTAGGATTGGAAAGGACCTTAAGATCATCTAGTTCCAACCCACCTGCCATGGGCAGGGACATCTCACACTAAACCAAGTCACCCAAGGCTTCATCCAACCTGCTCTTGAACACCGCCAGGGATGGAGCATTCACAACCTCCCTGGGCAACCCATTCCAGTACCTCACCACCCTCACAGTAAAGAATTTCTTCCTTAGATCCAGTCTAAACCCCTGCTGTTTAAGTTTCAACCCGTTACCCCTTGCCCTAGCACTACAGTCCCTAATGAATAGTCCCTCACCAGCATCCCTGTAGGCCCCCTTCAGATACTGGAAGGCTGCTATGAGGTCTCCATGCAGCCTTCTCTTCTCCAGGATGAACAGCTCCAACTTTCTCAGCCTGTCTTCATATGGGAGGTGCTCCAGTCCCCTGATCATCCTCGTGGCCCTCCTCTGGACTTGTTCCAACAGTTCCATGTCCTTTTCATGTTGAGGACACCAGAACTGCACACAATACTCCAAGTGAGGTGTCACGAGAGCAGAGTAGAGGGGCAGGATCACCTCCTTTGACCTGCTGGTCACGCTGCTTTTGATGCAACCCAGGATACTGTTGGCTTTCTGGGCTGTGAGTGCACATTGCTGGCTCATGTTCATTTTCTCATTGACTAACACCCCCAAGTCCTTCTCGGCAGGACTACCATAAATTTCCTTTTTGCCCAACCTGTAGCTGTGCCTGGGATTGCTCCAACACAGGTGTAGGACCTTGCACTTGTCATGGTTAAAATTCATGAGGTTGGCATCAGCCCACCTCACAGGTGTGTCAAGGTCCCTCTGAATGGCATTCCTTCCCTCTAGCATATCAACCAAACCACACAGCTTGGTGTCATCAGCAAACTCGCTGAGGGCACACTCAATTCCATTGTCCATGTCAGCGACAAAGATATTAAACAAGACCAGTCCCAACACCGATCCCTGAGGGACACCACTCATTACTGGTCTCCAGCCGGACATTGAACCGTTGACCACAACTCTTTGAGTGTGACCATCCAGCCAGTTCTTTATCCATGGAGTGGTCCATCTATCAAATTGATGACACTCCAATTTAGAGACAAGGATGTCATGTGGGACAGTGTCGAACGCTTTGCACAAGTCCAGGTAGATGACATCAACTGCTCCACCCCTGTCCATCACTTTTGTAACCCAGTCATAGAAGTCCACCAAGTTGGTCAGGCAGGATTTTCCCCTAGTAAAGCCATGCTGGCTGTCACCAAGCACATTTCTCTTTTTCATGTGCCTTAGCATGCCTTCCAAGAGAATCTGCTCCCAGATTTTGCCAGGCACAGACGTGAGACTGACTGGTCTGTAATTCCGCGGGTAACCCATTTTCCCCTTCTTGAAAATGGGGGTTATATTTCCCTTTTTCCAGTCGTCAGGAACTTCACCTGACTGCCATGATTTTTCAAATAAGATGGCCAGTGGCTTTGCAACTTCATTCGCCAGCTCCTTCAGGACCCGCGGATGGATTTCATCATGTCCCATGGACTTGTGTACATTCAGGTTCTTAAGATGGTCTCGAACCAGATCCTCTCCTAAAGTGGGCCCAAGGTCTAGGTTTTCACAGTCCCTGCGTCCACCTTCCAAGACATGGGTGCTGCGGTCAGAGCCTTTGCCAGTGAAGACTGAGGCAAAGAAGCCATTCAGAACCTCAGCCTTCTCCAAGTCCTGTGTAGCCAGCTCTCCCGAAAGCTTCCGGAGGGGGGCTACATTGTCCTTAGTCTGTTTTTTAGCCGCTACATACCTATAAAATCCCTTCCTGTTATCTTTAACATCCCTTGCCAAGTTTAGCTCCAATTGGGCCTTAGCTTTCCTAACTTGGTCCCTAACTACCCTGACAACATGCCTGTATTCATCCCAGGCCACCTGTCCTTGCTTCCACCTTTTATAAGCCTCTTTTTTCCTGTGAATTTTTCTCAGCAGCTCCTTATCCATCCAAGGAAGTCTCATGGCCCTCCTGCTGCACTTCCTTCTAGTTGGGATGCAACACTCCTGAGCTTCTAGCAGGTGATCCTTGAATGTTAACCAAGAGTCTTGGGGCCCCTTGCCCTCTAGGGCTATATCCTATGGAACCTTGCTAAGCAGGTTCCTGAAGAGCCCAAAGTCTGCTCTCTTGAAGTCCAGGGCAATGAGCTTACTGCATGCTCTTCTCACTGTCTTGAGGACCTCAAATTCGACCATCTCATGATCACTGCATCCAAGACTTCCCTGGAGAGTCACATTTCCAACGAGCCCTTCCCTGTTGGTGAGCACAAGGTCAAGCAGGGCACCTCTCCTCGTCGGCTCCTTTATTGCTTGCAGAAGGTAGTTGTCTTCCACACAATCGAGAAACCTCCTGGATTGCTTGTGCCGGCCGTACCATTGCCCCTACAGATGTCAGGGTTGTTGAAGTCCCCCATGAGAACAAGGGCCTGTGAGCATGAGGTTTTTGCTATTTGTCTGTAGAGTTCTTCATCCACAGGTTCCTCTTGATCAGGCGGTCTGTAACATATCCCCACAGTAATGTATCCCATCACCGATTTCCCCTTAACCCTGACCCACAAACTTTCTGTTACCTGATCACCTGTCCCCAGACAGAGTTCTATACTCTCCAGCATATCCCTAACATAAAGGGCAACTCCCCCTCCCCTCCTATCGGGCCTGTCTTTTCTAAAAAGCCTATAACCTTCCATTCCAACACTCCAGTCAAAGGAGCCATCCCACCATGTTTCTGTGATGCCTATTATATCATAGCCCTGTAGATGTGCCCACATCTTAATTCCTCTTGTTTGTTCCTCATGCTATGGGCATTTGTATAGAGGCATCTGAGCCGAGCTCCAAATGAAGCCAGCTCAGTGGCTGGAGCGGCTAGAATGTTACTACATTGCTCAGAGCATTTACTATAGGTGCTGGCAACTGAGTGGGTGTGTTGGGATGGAATGATGCTCCCCTCCCCCAACACAACTAGTTTAAAGCATCCTTGACAAGTCTGGCAAGCCTCCCAGCAAAGCCACTCTTCCCTTTCTTTATCAGAGCAGTTCCACCAGCCCCCAGTAGGCCTGGCCTACAAATGTGGGCCCCATGTCCAAGACACCCAAACCCTTGACTATGAATCTACCCTTTTAACCATTTATTAACCTGTCCAATCCTCCTTGCCTTTGGAAGGTCCTCCCCTGTGTTTTGGAGAATTGTCGAAAAGACTATCTGAGCTCCAGAACCCCTGACCACCTCTCCCAGAGCTCTGTAGTCCTTCTTTATACTCCTCAGGCTACTACTGTCTATATCCCTAGCACCCACATGTATCACTGGAAGCGGGTAATAGTCCATGGGACTTACTAGAGCAGGCAGCCTCTCCGCAACATCCCTGATCCGTGCCCCAGGTAGGCAACACACCTCCCTTGCGACCGGGTCAGGCCAACAGATGAGCGCTTTTGACCCTTTCAAGGCAGGTCCCTACTACTACAACCCGCCACCTTTTCCTGGCGGCACCAGTAGAGATCTTCTGTACCAGTGCACCAGCTGACTGTTTCTGGTGCAAGTGCATTTCCTCATCAGCCCCTTGCTGGACAGCAAAGCGGTTCTGGGTCGGTGCAGCAGGTTTAGGAGGAAGCCCCTTGCTTTTAATTGTTCTCTTCCTCCTTTGGTTGTTTTTTTTTGTTACTAATTCCCAGCTTCCCTGATCAACAGCCTCTTTCTTTCCTCCATGAGTTAGAGGGGAAGCATGAGGCCCCTGTGCTGTTTGGTCCTGGAGCAAGCAGTCCTGCTTCCTCTCAGCTTCCCTGACATCTTGCAGCTTCCTGACAGCATCCCGCAGCTCAGCCACCTGCTGGAGGAGGACCTCCATCAGGGAGCAGCGAGCGTAGCCCTGCCCATTCTGCACCTTTCCCTCACCAGACCAGTGCAGGCACTCTCTACACTCCAAGCTCTGCACCGCAACCTCCCCACTTACTGGCTCTGTCTGGGTGCCTACGCTGGCCACCACCGGGGCGGCCAGGGCAGAGCTCCCAGACCGGACCCTGGTCGTACGGCGAGTGCTCACCATCCCGCTCGCCTGCCCGCACAAACTGCCGTGCAAAGTGCCTCGACCTGCTCTGTTTGCCCACTCTGTTTGCCGTGCTCCTGGTCACCGCACTCCCTGGGTAGATTTTTAAGCACTCACAGTTGGTGCCACTCCTCCTGTCTCCGCCCCCAGTGAGTCACCTCCTCGAGGTAGCTGAGCTCTTGGGCAAGTCCTGTCAAGGACCTGAGGCTCCCTTCTCAGTGGAATTATCCAGCCTTGCTGGATATGTGGGCAGTAATTTTAGCTTGGCAACAATTACATTGTACTTCTCCATAACCTCTTCAAAATGCAGGATCAAGTGTCCAAACAGTTATTTTATTTAGCTTAATTTCATTCCATGTTCAGGCTGCCTTCAAACTCCACCTGCACTTGTGCTTGGCAAATAAAAGCCCCCCTAGAAAAGCTCCTGGCATCCCTTTGAGAAAGGACCCAAATTGATTGTTCCACCTGACATCCTCCCTGCAAGGTTTCCTCCAAGAATGCCAGCCTCCTACTAATTTTATAATTAAGTTACCACTAATAATACCTACATTATAGCCATTACTATGATTAATAAACAATTAATATGAATTAACTTGGGCCTGGGTCTGCCCCGTGGCAGTGAAGGCACAGCCATTCTTTCTTGTAAAATGTCATCAGGGTTTTTCTAGTCTGCATACCCACATATGCAGAACAGAGCCCCAGACCAGTCTGTCTAACCAAAATCACAAGCAATCTCCTCACTGAGCCTTTTACTTATGAAAGTAATTTACAGTATTCCTTTTCACTTGGCTGTCTTTCCACTTCATCTAGAATGTAATCATTTGCTCTTTTCTGTGTTCTAATTTCTAAATCTGAGCTTAGTTTTTCCATTTTATTTCAACTTAATTTCTCTTTAAAATATTTTGGGCACTGATTAAAGTAACTGTATACATTTAAAATTGTTGGGTTTTGGGGTTTTTTTAAGTATGTCCTCACTAGAAGCCCTTTATAAAAACAAAATAAATACACATTGGGTAAAGTGATTTAAAAGTTGACTCTAGCAAGTGGCAGCACAAATCAGAAGTGAACCATTGGGCTGGAGACCAGTAACAAGTGGTGTTCCTCAGGGATCGCTGTTAGGACCGGTCTTGTTTAACATCTTTGTTGGTGATGTGGACAGTGGGATTGAGTGTTCCTGCCATCCAGAGGGACCTTGACACACTTGTGAGGTGGGCTGATGCCAACCTCATGAATTTTAACCATGACAAGTGCAAGGTCCTACACCTGTGTTGGAGCAATCCCAGGCACAGCTACAGGTTGGGCAGAGAAGAGATTCAGAGCAGCCCTGTGAAGGACTTGGGGGTGTTGGTTGAGGAGAAAATGAACATGAGCCTGCTGCAGTGTGCACTTAAAGCCCAGAAAGCCAACCATATCCTGGCCTGCATCAAATGAAGCATGACCAGCAGGTCGAAAGAGGTGATTCTGCCCCTCTACTCTGCTCTTGTGAGAACTCACTTGGAGTATTGTGTTCAGTTCTGGTGTCCTCAACATAAAAAGGACATGGAACTGTTGGAACAAGTCCAGAGGAGGGCCACGAGGATGATCAGGGGACTGGAGCACCTCCCGCATGAAGACAGGCTGAGAAAGTTGGGGCTGTTTAGCCTGGAGAAGAGAAGGCTGCATGGAGACCTCATAGCAGCCTTCCAGTATCTGAAGGGGGCTTACAAGGATGCTGAAGAGGGACTATTCATTAGGGACTGTAGTGACAGGACAAGGGGTAATGGTTTCAAACTTAAACAGGGAAGGTTTAGACTGGATATAAGGAAGAAACTCTTTACTGTTAGGATGGTGAGGTACTGGAATGGGTTGTCCAGGGAAGTTGTGAATGCTCCATCCCCAGCAGTGTTCAAGAGCAGGTTGGATGAAGCCTTGGGTGACTTGGTTTAGTGTGAAGTGTCCCTGCCCATGGCAGGGGGATTGGAACTAGATGATCTTAAAGTCCTTTCCAACCCTATCTTTTCTATGATTCTATGACACAAGTTTCTGGAAACAACTCTTAAGCCTGCTGCCCATCCTCATCTGCATGCCCTTGCCTCGCACCACTTTCATACTGTGCAATATGCAGAATTTTGCCAGTTGAGTTGGGCACTCTAAGAGGTCAGTATTACTCTGTACACATCATGGCAGTTTAGAGACAGCAACAAAAGAATCCCTGCATAAATACAATTCTATCCCCTCAGTGCATGCCCAAATTTGTTCAAATCAATGGCTCTTTTCTGTTTGCAAGATTTATGCAGCTATTAAGCCCTAGAGACCTGAACTGACAGTAGAGAACCGAGGAAATCTGCATGCTACTACAAAGTTTTATCATTGTATTGTTATGTTTTACTTGCAGGCTGTCCACATCTGCTGCTGATTTACATTATTACAATGGAAAAAATCTATTATATAGTTCACCTTAGGACTGGCATGGTGGCAGTAGCTTGGCATGTTTGTGTTGATACATCAGACAGAGAAGTCCATATTTTAACATAGCACAAGAAAATTTGCTCCACAGTAAATGTAAGATCACCTTACAGAGATACAAACATAGCTGTCTGTATATGGTTAGGCTAAAAGTGGTTGGAGCAAGTTATACATGTTTGTCTTCAATGAAGTCACATAACGACTTCCATGATTTTACTGCCTGATGCAAAGAATTAACTAGATCACTTTTAACTAAATGTTGACAGCCACCAGTAATTCCTACAGCTGCCAAGAATAGGACCATGGTTCATAGCCCAGACAGAAGGGTGGTATCAATTTTTCTAGTACAGGTGTCACATATCCTATTAAAATGTTCTAGAAATTAACCTTGTGCATTACTGGTAATTCTTGAGTGTAACTTACATTGATGTAAAGACCAAAGCTTGCTCCCTGTGTGGGGCTTTGGCCAGAGCATACTGAAAATCCATGAACCATCTACTTAAGTCCAAAGTCACAAAGAAAATACTTTGGATAATGTGGAACATACTTTCTATAATTGTCAGGACCACACAACTGAGAGGTACTGCTTTCTGATCTTAGCAAGATGTCCAAAGAAGGATACACTAATTTGCTATATTTAGTCCAGCACTACATGAAAAATTGGTTGTAATAAATATTTGCACAAAGCAGAAAGACCAGGAAAATCAAGAAATTACTTGCTTTCTCACTTTGGGGAAGGTGTCATCTTGTTCTTTTTTTGTGTGTGCTCAGGGCTTTTACGTGCTAGTGAAAATGTATGGACAGAAAAGAGTACCTACAGAGTCCTAAAAGCTCAAATCATGAAGCTGTCATTGATGGCGGCCTTGTTAAAAAAAAAAAAAAGAACCCAAGCAGCTACTAATTCAGAAGCATCCACTGTATTTTAAGTTTCCTAAGTTTTCTATTTTTGTGTATGGAGAAAATGGAGCAGAAGTAAAATTGTGAGTGGTAAAAGAATATCTTTAGTATGTGTACTTCTGTAAAACTCGTGAAAACAATTCCACTGCCTGTCTTGGTTAATTTTCCGTCATAAAAGTTCACCAGATGATCAGTGCTCATTTTTGAGCTGTAGCCCGGTTAAGACTAAAATGAAAAGAAACAACTTCTTCAGATACTACAGCAGAACTAAAAGAACCCCTACAAACTTCTGCCAACCTTGTGATTAAACTTGAGTAATTGCATTAATCTGGTGAGTTGGTATTTGATACCATTTATTTATTGATTCAATTTAAATTTTTACCTTGATTTAATTCTTGCATCAGTCTATTGTTAGTCAATCTCAGACAGTAACAGCAGCTTTAATCAGTGATATGTATGTTTAATTCTGGGTTACATTGTCTTTTTAATAAAATTCATAAAAATAATCTGGTTTGGTACATTCTTTTCACCTGCAACATGGGCCAATTCTTCTAAAACAAAGGCATTCAGATAAGGTCAGTTGGTTTTCTTTCTAGCTTCATACTCTTGCCTCTCATAGTTTCGTTATGTCAGTCAGCAGTAAAGTTATGGTTTGACCCATGAATTGTTGTTTACTAGCACTCCCAACAAGAGTTGTCTTAGGAATGTTGTCACTATCACCTGCAGAAACAGAATCACCAACAAGAGACTGTCATTTAAAAGAAAGTAAACTGAAACTATAGTATAACCTGAGTGTCTTTTGCCTCAAAATAAAACACTCAGTGTTTCCCCTTAGCTGGGCTAACATTGCTTTATCACCCCCCTCCTCTGTAAGCAAAAATAATTATTTTATTGAAAATTAAGTGTGAACAATATAAAGAATCATGAAAAAAGAAACTAGACTGGTGGTGGTTTATTAAATTTGAAAGAGAGGATGATGCAGATAGCAAATCAACAGTAGGTTTGAACACCTACTCAGCAGTCTGTCCTAGGCAGATCTGTCATGACAGCACAACCCCTTAGACTTGCTTGTGGATAGCATGGGAACAATGCAGAGGCAGCAGATGTGCAAGACCCTGAAGGCTGAAGCCAGTGCTTTGTTTGTCAAAGGAGGCAATACTGTAGTGTACAATCAGTGTTTTTAGCCTCTTGAGTTTCTACCTACAATGTGCCTCCAGTACATATGTGCATGAACTGCCACAGTCATTCAAGACCATGCTTCCAAGAATAGCAATGATGTTTTCTTCTATGTGCTTTTTAGAAGGAATGACAGTCTTTCAAATTGTAGCCACTACTGTACACAAAGGACTAAGCAACCTTGGAATGCTTCCCAGCCCACCAGTAACAACATGAATGGACAGTCTTCATATCCTCTTGTTTTTTGTTCAAATACTGAGTCAACCATCCTGTTGCATAATCAACATCAGATCTGATAGAATTTCATGAACATGGTGTCCTCCAGCAGAAAACTATGCAGACTCATCCCAGACTGAGAGAAGTGTAGTCGCTCTGCACTGTTTGTGTGGGTCTTGCTGTTTCATTTACTAGGAAGGCATTCAGCCACTCTCTCATGTAGTACTTGTGAACTATCTTCCCGTCCATCACCTTTCAGTAAGTCAGGGCATATCAGATAATAAGCATATTTCATGGTGCTTTTGGCAGCTTCCCTTCTAGCCAGACAAAAAGCTGGTTTAGATATAACACTGAAGAACACATGCTAATGAACATCAGAAATTATCTAGTAGTGGTCTGTGTAGTAAAAGGAGAATTAATGCTTATTAGGATTTCTATCCTATAGAAGGCCCTAAAGGACTTACAGGACATAGTACATGAAGGGATTTCTAAGAATTCGGTGGTGTCTCCAACAATGCCAGATGGTCTTCAGAAAAATTGCCATTATCTGCAACAGGCTAAAATTTGGATTAATTCTACAAATGTGTGCCTAGGAGATGATAGTTGTGTTAAAGCAGTTAACCATTAGTATAGATGTAAACTGCAATTATAGGTAAATAATATATGATTCCTTGTTATTGCTCAAAGACACAATGAGCAATTAAGAAAACTATCCACCATACAAGAGTCCTATAGGCAACTATACCTGCAGCTTTACCAATTCCAGTAAAAATTCTCTACCTTAGACTGCAATAATCTGTATTCCTTAGTATGGATTCAGCAAAATAGGATTTCAAAAAAATGAAATGAAATCAAGTAATGGGTAGCTATAAAACAAAACAAAACAACAACAAAAAACTGTGTACATTTTAAAGACAGAAAAAAACTGGGTTTCAAAATGTTATTTTCTCATATTGCAATTATCTGTGTACTCAGTCTTTAGTTAGATAATTTAGGGACATGAAATACCTGATGAATAAATTGGATAAATAAAGGCATGAATAAAAATTCACCTCTTGCCTCACAGCAAAGAGGGACAAACAAAATGTAATTTCCCTGTTCTAAACATTGAATGAATTAAAGATTGCAGTTGGCTTGTGCTAGGCACAAACTAGTATGACAGATATCTTTTACATGCTCACAATAGAGAAATCCAAGTTTAGATGGTAACTGCAGAGCTGCCTTGAATTCAAGTTATGGGATGTTGAGCTTTAACAGAAAAGTTTAGACTGGGTCTTCACTTGATATGATTTTTTAAGATTCAGTATTCATTTTTTTTGGCAAATTTTCATTTTCCTGCAATAATATTTTTCCTTGGTATTTGAGGAACAGGAGTAGGAAAAAATGATTTGGAAAAGGAGTAAAGGAAATGGGTATTTAGAATGTGTGGGATGCTGAAGTAATAAAGGGACACTGTCATACAGAAATGTAAGTATTTAAAGTATTTTTGCAGAACAGAGATACAGACATGAAAAGTATGTGAGCAGTATCAGGTATATAGCCTTGTGTCCTCTAGGTTCAGCTGTTACAGCCATAATGTACTATACTGTGGAATGCAACCATCAAGTCTGAAATAGAGGTGGCTGCTGGTGTGCACTACAGAAACCTCTCTCCTAACAAACATTGGCTGACAAGAGCATAGAATCATAGAATAGTTAGGGTTGGAAAGGACCTTAAGATTACCTAGTTCCAACCCCCCTGCCATGGGCAGGGACACCTCACACTAAACTATATCACCCAAGGCTTGGCTATCTGTGCTAGCACACATGATCAAGGTCAGGTATCAAATCTTGATGTCAGCCCGACTGAGAGATTTTTTTCCTGCTCTTATCCTGACAGAAGAAAAAGAGTTAATGCTCATAGGAGTGCATCTCCTGCTCGCACCTCTCCAATGACAGATCCTACCACTGTGATGATCACGCAAGGATGAGCTAGACACCTTCAGGGCAAGATGCAAGATACAAGATACTTTTTTGTTATACTTCATATCACATGCATATTCTTTCACACTTCAGAAATCCTCTTGAAACAGAAAGGAAAACTATGGGAGTATCAGCTAGGACAAACAAGGGAAATAAACAGTCCTAGGGAAAGCAAGCAGATCCTTATGCAGATGACCTATTTAAACTGTGCCAGTAGTGAAGGCACACTCATTTTACAGAAGCTAGTGTTGAAGATGGATTGAAGGCATTAGCAATAAAGGCACATAATATCCAACTTGGATTATAGTGCAGACGCATGTTTTTATTACACTGAAACCAGTATTTTACCTGATATTATTACATGGGGAAGAACACAATATTGGTATAGTTATTTCTGGAAATTAAGGATATTCTGTAAAGAATAATAAGACCTCTAAAAAAATAAAAGCTATCAGTTTGGGAAATCATAGTCACTGTACAAATACAGTTTGGTCTTAAAATTTTATGATTTCATAACTATCAACATACTGCAGCTCATATTATTTACAATCAGTCCTTCTTAGAGCCGTGTTTCACAAGGAAATTTTTTAATACTCTCTTTTCTAGACCAAGTTTAAAGTTGACAGAGGTGACTACATATAGAATACTCATTGTCACTCTACCAGTCCGAAGACCTGTCAGTGAAAATTATTGACACTAGCAGTTCTCCCTTCTGTTAGTAAAAATATTCAGAGCTACAGCCAGCAAGTACCAGAGGAACAAGTTTTGTACGTAGATATTCACAGTACATGCAAACATGTATACACTGAAATGGATGATAAATTTTTTTGCATGGGCAGCTATGCAATGTATAATTAGTGTCATAAAAAAATCTTTCACATTTCCACATCATCTCCAGCTGTTTTGAAGCTGCTACACTAGCCTATGCCTATTGAGCCGTTTCAGAGCTAAGAAACAGGTTGAAGGTGGCAAAAAAGATCCATGTGATACTTGAATTTCAATTCTCTTTGTGTAGAGGCAACTTTGGCCAGCAAACAGTCGATATCATACAGTAGGAAGAAAATTTTTACTTTTTTTTTATTAATTCATCCTAATGAATAAACTTATGAAAGGGATGCAGAATTTAGCTAAATTTGAGTATAAGTATGTTTAAATTAGTATCCTAGTTTGATTACAGATCTGGAAAAAAAAAATAAAAAAACCGACAGCCCAACACTGATTTTTGCAAGTCTTACTCTTTAAGTTGTAAGCCTGAAAAGTTTATGTAACTTATGATCTTGGTGTAGCTAGACCGTGTTGAAAGAGACTCCTGAGATCTCATTCAGACCTTGTTTTCACAGCTTTAGGATCTTTGCTCCTGCTCATCAGGTATAAAGTAATGAATAACTTTAGTATCGCATAAAGGTTTAGAAATTCCTGTAAGGATTTTAAATTCTTTAAATTCAGAAATAAAAAATATTATGTGCATGTTTACATACAGTTACCCCATATTGCTGCCAATTTCAGTACTTTCATGCATTAGACTATACATAAACCTTGAAAGGAACTTCTGAGTGTAGTTTCTTCAATAGGGAACTCTGAGGCTTTGGCTGAATACAGAGAGTAAATTTTTTCAAGATACTCCTTACTGCTCGTCAGACAATCACTAGGAAAGGTTTAATTTCAGTATATCAAGTTTACCCTTAGGAGATGATGATTCAGAGTACTCAATCAAAATCATTCAATTAATAGATGCCATTCAGTACTTTGGTGGACTGACATACTCAGGAGATATACATTCTATCTAGTCATATTTTTACATTAGAGATTTCCTAAAGGAAGAAAAAACTCTGCAGTGAGCATTCTGAGAAATGGAAGCAATCTATAGGAATGCTATTTAAGCCTTTCAGTGCCTTCTCATTTATTACTGAGTAAGAGCTATCTGGCTTTTTGAGTATGATTTGTCTTTAAAAGCATGCATTTGTTGATGGAATGGAGACAAATACCTGTTAACCTCAAGCACTAAAAATATCTAAATAAATAATATTACCCATGAATTATTTTTATAGTGTTTCGATTTTCAAAACCTTGTGCAGTTAACAGTTCATTGTTGTAATATGAACTCATTTGCTGCATACTGCAACTTTATTAAGTCCTAGTCCTCATTCTTTCTCAGTTTATAGAAAATGCACTGCAAAAATATTACTTGTTCAAACAGCACAGAATGCCTGTTTTCTGTATTGGTGCTTTTTTCAATAGTAGTATCATGAACAGACTGCTTGGTGTCTTGAAGAATTCATCCAAAATGTTTCCAATCTTTCAAATAAAATTAGTATCTTTCCTAACTCTGCAAATTAATTCTGATTTGTTTCTGCTTCTTAGCCTGCTCTCCACCTTTCTGAAGTTACACTGGTTTACATTCACTTGTCATGACTCATGTTCTCATATTTAGGCAGAGAAATAAAACCTCTATGTTTGCATCAATAACATTCTTTAAAATGAAGAAGTGAAAATAATGAAAGAATAAAAGCAAAAATAATTTAGAAATTATAGTATATGTTTTCCTGTAGCATGCTGAAGTTCTTTGACCAAATGACAGGCTGCTCTTACCATTAAAATTTACAATTAATTAAATCCCATCCAGTAAGAATGCATTCTTATGAAATCATGATGCCCTCAAAAATCACAGAGATTTCTTCAGGGATTTCTCCCTTAAACTTCATACGCATAGGAGGTCTGCCTAGCAACTTGCATTCTCTGGTCAACTCAGAAACTTTTCTGTTTCAGTACAAAATAAAACCTACATATTGCACCACTCACATGAAGGTTTGCAATCAGCAAATTATTTTCTCCAGGAAGGCTGCAAATGCTTCACACCTATAGACTTTCCTTGATCAGGGGGCAAAACCATTGGTCAAATAGTCCTAAAGAGATTACTCTTTCCTTATTAGTCCAACTAAACCTGTCATCTTGATTCCCTCTCTCTTACTAGAAAGAGACAGACATTTCTGGGTTGTAATGCCTAACTATCTCTGATATTTTTCTTAGGATGGGCTTGATTGACCTCTCTTTTTCATGTTTCTTTTCAGTAAATATATTGACATGTACTTCATTATTTTCAGTAAGATAGCTAACATTTAGAAGGCTATGTTCAGTGAAATAATGTCCACCTTTCTGAGTGTTTATTCTCCTAGTGCCCTGAAAGATTCATGTTATTCTTTCCCTTGTGGTATACAAAGAAGGTGAACCCAGCAGTGCCTTGCCAAGATTTCCAGCCCAACCTTGTCCTACACTTTCTAAGCTGTGATGCAACAGATGTTGTGTAGAAAGTAGGATTGTTCACCTCCCTAAAATCACCAGAACTAACATTTGAACTGAAGGACTTAAAGGGATTTCTGAAGTTCTCAAACTTAGGTGGGTCTTCTACTGGGTACTAGTCTGACAGGTACGACTGAGGAGCATATTGTATAGCTGCAGTATAGAAGCCAAGTGGTAGTTATGGTGCATTCTGGGAAGATCTCTGGATGTTCAGTTAATCCAACTGAAATAATAGTGTTACTCAACCTAATGAGCTGAGATGCTCTTTCAGTGAAGTTCCTGCCTCCCTCCCTCACGTGACTTCCTTCCATGACTTAAGGAATATCTTGTCAAAGAGTGTGAGCATTTGAGTCATTGGAATTAAATTAATGATTACATAATCTTTTGGTATAATTTCATGCTTGAGAACACTCTAACCTAGTGCTGTATGCATGCTGATTTGGAGAGTCAAGAGGTGGAGGACAAAATGTAATTATTCAGTCACTTTAATCTTACAATTAAAATGGTGTTCACACAAGAAAGTTTAGATTGGATATAAAGAAGAAATTCTTTACTGTGAGGGTGGTGAGGCACTGGAACAGGTTGCCCAAGGGAGTTGTGAATGCTCCATCCCTGGCAGTGTTCAAGGCCAGGTTGGACAGAGACTTGAGGGACATGGTTTAGTGTAAGGTGTCCCTGCCCATGGCAGGGGTGTTGGAACTAGATGATCTTAAGGTCCTTTCCAACCCTAACTATTCTATGATTGTATGATTCTACACCTTAGTATGACAAACCTGTCCATTGCAGTGTTCTTATATAGTACTGAAAAATTAATAGAGAAATTTTTAGGCAGAAAAGTAAGTCTACATAAGTATATGCAAACTGTGTTGCATATATAAAGAAAAGCACTGCATTTATTATGAAAAAAAAATCCATAAAACACCTCTGCAGTGGTGTAATCAAATTATTTTATGTGGAAATTTTACCCTTCTGAACAGTAAGACAGCAAATCAGAATGGGGCTAAAGCGTTTGGTTTTGTTAACTGAATTGAACTCCTCCACAATAATTACTTTCCTTCAGTCTCACATTTCACTGAAAATTTGGTGCATTAAAAAGTATAGTTCACTGTTTTATTTTCTCTATTTATACAAGGTTTATCATGGTAATACAGTCTGCCATTCTTTATGCAGTCACATAGCAAAATATGAAACAATTGGCTTAGAAAATCCTGATCCCCAGCTTCCCTTATATGGCACATAATTGGCAAATGCCTCTCATGGATACCACAAAAATGTAATTATAATGTCATGGGGTTTTATCATTCAGATTCAGTCAGTATTAGTCTGTTTGAACCTAGTGCATGGGACTTTGAGTCTAGACAAAGCATGAAAGCAAAGCAACAGCTGACAATGCCTTTTGATGTCTCATGTATCCTCATCAGTCATAGGTTAGTGCGCCTGTTTCATCTACCCTGATCCTCTATTTTATCATGAACAAAAATGCATTTTCAAACTGACTTGCCTTTGATACAGTGCCAGTGTTAAGAATTTATGGGACTTCCAAATAACAAATTTCTATCTCTTCCTTACAGATATATTGGAAATGTAAAAGAATATGCCACACAGTCTATGTAAACAGTAGTACAAAAAAATAAATCAGAAGTATATACAAAGGAGTAAAGAACAATATGATATTGTCTTGAATTATGGGAATTTCCATTATTGTAGTTATTGTGTCAAAGCTGTGCGCAATACGGGCACTAGAGTGTTAATGATAAGGCTAAATTAATGGTCTATGACATTGTAACCATAAGCAGCAGGATGTATCAAGAAGAATCCACAGTATGAAGAAATAATGGTCTGTTTGCTATGGACACAAAGGCAAAAATGATGAAGATACAGATGCATTTTGTAGTAAACTATGTTCAGAGAAGGAGTTCACAGTCTATAATATCTTTCAGCAGTGGGAAGAGATGACATTACTCTTAAAACTCCAAAGGCAGAATTATCCTTGTGCCCTTGTTTCCTACCTAGAAGAATTTTTCTCAAACTGAAGTACTACAATGCTGTAAAGCATTCACATCATTCTACCAGAGGAAATAAAGTAGAATATCTACTGTCAATAATGTGTAACTTTACCAAAGTCGTAGATTAAATTGACATATAAAAACCTGGAATGAGATTCTGTTTCTTGCAAGATCCTAGCTTGCTTTCAAATGAAAGGAAATTCTAGAATTAACTTGCATGTCACATTTCTTTTGAGACATTTTAACTAGGTTAAAACACTTTAAACCTGATAGCATGCCTGATATATATTCTACTTATATATGTTGTGTCTTAAAATACCTTAGACCAAAAATTTTATGATAATTTAAGGAAGAAAGACTACTTCCATTCCGTTTACTGAGGTTATCTGTAGCAGCTTAGCATTACAGATCTTTTTAATATATCTTATATGAGATGCAAATATAACAAAAGGCAACTCTAAATTGTGTGATAATCTTCAGTAATCAAGTACAGGCAAATGAAGTAGGCATTCATGATTCAGTTTTCTCAGAAGCTGAATAGCTGCTAATTACAGTAGACAGTGTTTTATTCCATTTAAAATACCTAGTAATACTTTATGTTTGTTACTAGGAAACCATTAACACATTATAGAGAACATGAAATAGCATAGTAATGTATAATTTTGTTATTTAGCCTTCCCTTTTCCCTATTAACCCTTAAAAATAAGTATTTTCCTGTGCTTTTGTAGTGAAGAATAGAAATATTTTCCAGAACTCCTGAAAGATATTATATTTAAGGTTAAAAATCCTTTACATGTTCACATGATCAGTAATGCAGTCCAAATTTACACCAGCTAATTTGTTAATATATCTCCTAACCTAGAAAAGCCCTTTAGGCATAAAAGATTTCTCTGGCACTTTTAAAAGGGTTGTCATTTGTTATCCACTGGTAGAGTTTGTGTGATGATACCACATCTGCTGGAAAGCGATTTAAATATGCATAACATCCTAGTTGTTTGGTTTTTATTTTGTTTTGTTTGGGGTTTTTTTGTTTTGTATTTTTGGGGTTTTGGTTGGGTTTTTTTGGTTGTTGCTGTTTTGTGGGTTTTGCTTTGGTTTTCTTTTTTTTTCTCCTTTAAGTATGAAATATTAATAATTCCTATGTTAAATGAAGTAGGAATTGGCTGCAGCAACAAATCCGTAATACAGTGGGTTTGGTAGGAAAGCCAGCTTAAGAACTTCTTGCTCCCTATCTAACTCATGCTTCTGAGATTTAAAAATGGATTGAGTAATCTTAACCCCATATGATATAGCTGATGCAATGAAAAGAGCACCATGTTCCTTACAGAATCACAGTTTCTGAATGGGGATGGGAACAAACAGGCACGCAGCTGGCAATGTTAAGCCAACATTGCTGGTTAAGTCCTTCAACTGTGCAGCGGATGTTCCACCGAGCTCAGAACAGGTTTCAACCTGTTCAGCCATTACTAGAGGTAAGGTGCCATTTCTGTGCTTTCAGAAATGAATTTGAATAAATCATACAATAGTGGAGAGATAATTTTCAAATTACAATTAGGATTGATAAACAGTGATAGAAAGCCATACTAATACCATTTGGTAGATATCTATATAAGAAAAAACATGTTCAAAAAAGCTGGGGAAGGAGGACTACCTATTGGAAAGCAACAACTCAGAAAAGAAAGAGTCACAGTGGACAAACAGCTTAGAATGATATCTTAATATCACTTTTCAATGTAAGTGTAGAGGAGTATTTGAGAAGAGTTGGGAGATTATCTTTTCCCTCATTACATGACATTACTGGACTAGAAATTGCATGTAGTTCTTGCATTTACAGCCCTAAAAGCTGTAGAAAAATTACAGTAGGAACAAAAAATATGACTCACATTATTCAGAGCTAGGAAAATACTTTATAGTTGTAGACTGATGGTAATCAAAAATAAGCATAAATTATTTTTGTACATGTAAACAGATCTTCTGGGAGAAAATATTTTATATATGAAAATGTTGTTTGGACAAAGTCTTAGATATCCAGCTCTATCAGTTGATGAAACACATTAGGTGCTAATGACATTTCCTCTTGCAAATAGTTTTAGTCTCACACAACAATAATTCTTTGTATCAAAAATAAATGTAGTCTAAATATAGAAGAAAGTTCTGCTACACAAATACAACAAACAGGAGTCTAAGTCTATTGGATTTTGAAATTTGATGTAATAGCTGTTTCTCTTCTCTAAATAAAAAAGAAAGAAATGTGTAGCTTTATGAATATACTTGGAGATAAGGGAGTATGAAACATCTATACATTCATGAAAATATAATGTGGAAAAAACTGCTTAGGTTCCCAGAAAAAAAAAAAAGATCGTATAAAAGTCAAAATTCCATAAAATACCATCTTCTTTGCTCCAACTGTAACAGTAGCTTTTTGAATTGCTAAAAAAAATTAAAAGCTAGCAGACAAAAGTTTTCCAGTATTTCATTAATCAAACCCTCTAGAGATTCAGACACATTGATTTTAACAGCAAAATGTATCATCAATATGTCAGAAAAATATATTACTATGATAAACAATAAGGTGTCCTTCTAACTCTAAAAAAAAAGAAACCATCTAAGATCTGCTCATATCCAACCAAGGGTTATTTTTTCAGATTTGCTGACATGAGAAGAAGTGTCAGTGAAGATCTGCTTTGGTGAATAACAATAATGTGTCTACAGACATGCAGCGTTCAGTTGCTCAGTGTTGCCCAGTGTTGCTCAGTGTTGTCCATTTGAATTTGAATTAAGAAGAAATATTTCCTGTTTATTTTTAATTTAATAATGCTTATTTAAATAAAACAAACAAGAATATAGATGCAGTAGTACAGAACACTAGCATCATCTTATTTATCCTGCACTTTCTTTACCAAACTTATTAAAGCAACATGTCATATTTATGGCAGTCAGGAGAAAGGATCAGTGCAATAAACCTGAGACACATAGTGTGCTGGCAGGAGACTGATTGGTTTTTTTCTGGCACGACTCACACAATCTGGATAATGACCACCATAGACTGACTTTTTTTTTTAGATTGGCTTTGACAGTTTAGGCCACAAGAGGACAGGATGCTAATCTTATCATGTTTGTACAGTGACTCATCTTCCACAGAAGTAATAGAGGCAAAGAAGAAGTAACATCTTTGCAGTGAGTCTTTCCAGAGTACACATTACCAGAATCTGTGGGGCAAAATATGGGAGGAAGGAAAATTAGAAAATATGAGTTAAAAGGGAGGATGTGCAAAATTGCTGAGCTTTGCAATTCCAACGCTGCTCTTTATAAAAAATGAAGATTACTAATTCCCTGCTCTCGTGACCAGGGCAAATGATAGTAGAGATTTAAGCACACCAAATCTGCACATTTCAGAAAAATTAATGCTACTGTGGCCTTCACACTTTCAACATTTCTTTGAATAAAAGAAGAGGAATATAGAAGGATGGGCCTGGGTCATGCAGGAGACTGAAAGAATAATCGGGGAAGGAAGCATGACAGAAGCTGAGTTAGTTGCTGCAGACATTGGTATAGGACAGAAGAAAAATGACTGGTTTACAGAAGGACAGTGTATCATGCAGGCTTGAGCAATAACAGAGCAGCAAGAATTACAATAGGACATCAGCAGCTGCTGTAAGGTGTTGGCATGAGTATATGTGGGCATATGATATTGGGCAGTATTTGTCTTTAAGAGTTGGTTTGCCTATATAGCAGAGCACTGATACTGGAGACACTAGTGTTCTTTCTTCTTTATCATTGCTCTTCATCTGTGTGGCACTTCCCCATAGCTGCTGACTGTAAGATTGGTGAAAGACAAGGCAGAAAAAAAAACACATGAAAAGAGGATGATAAAGGAAAGGAAGAGCTATTGAGTAATGTCAGCAGCCCTGATGAATGTCTAGCATTCCAGTTGGGCTGTTAGAGACGTGAAATGAATGTGTTTTGGCAGATTAGAAAATAAATCTAAGCTCAGAAAATGCTGCTGACTGTTGAAGTCTTTCTCCTTTTACCTAGAAGGCTTTCAAGATCAGCTGTTGATGCAAGAAACGGCTATGGGTTCAACAATAAAGAGCTATATGTCACCCAAAGGAAGATCCCAAGTGAAACAGCTTCAGTCCTGAATGCAAGGGAAAAAAAGAAGTAATAAAAGCTGATGTGATGAACACTCTGAGTGTCCACACAGGAAAGGATAAGAAAAGACTGAAAGGGAAAAAAACTGCTCATTGGAGAATTTGGACGGAAAAGAGGGCTTGCTATTGATAATACCAAGATTGAACTTTGCATGAACTTCAAAGCATATACCCCTTTCTTATTTAGAAGGCACTTGGGAGACATGGGAAAACCACGAACTGATGAAAGAACATTACATTACTGAGAAGGTCCAGTGTAACAACACTGAAAGGGAGCAGAGCAAATACATGATCTACTGGTAGCTGCAGAAGAATGGTTCTTTGAAGGGAGCACATAGTAAAGTGAAGAATGACTTTATTTAAAGAGCAGGAATGGCTTGGAGGAGCCCCTCATAACTGCATGCTGTTATCAGAGGGAGGAGTTAGGAGAACATTTCAGAGATACAGACAGATATGCAAAGCAGCATTCGTTGGAAAAAGGAATTGATGAAACAGTGATAACATCTGTGGAAGCTATTAGATAACAGCAGGAGATATTGAGGAAGAACAAAGGAAAATGCTGAAAGTATGTGATCAGAAAGAGGACTAGAGCAGGAAATAACCTTGTGATCAGCAGGAAAGCTACTTAACACAATGCAACAGGAGATGAGTGGGAAGGTCTGGAATAAATTTGCTGGAAAGGCCTCAAAAGTACAAGGAAATAAATGATCAAGGGACACATATTCATCTAAAAAGTTACATAAAAATCTTACGGGAAAAATATTTATGGGGTCGTGTTTATCAGAATGCATATGACTTTTAAGGAAGAGGAATTGAATGATGACGTGCATTTTGCAGAGTATCTGCTACTCTGCAATCCTCATCTTGACTGACGCCTATGAAGTTACCATAATATACATACTATTGTTGTGCTTTAAGCCCAGATGGTAATTCAGAACCACACAGCCTTCACTCAGTTGCCACCTTCTCCCCCTCCCGGCCCCGCTCCTTGCGAGATGGCAAGGAGAATTGAAAGAATGCAAATCCCACGGCTTGAGATAAGAGCAGTCCAGTAACTAAGGTATAACACAAAACCACTACTGCTACCACCAGTAATAATAATGATAAAGGAAATAACAAGGGAAGAGAAAATAAAACTAAAAGGGGGAGAAAACAAACAAATAAAAAAAAACAACAAAAAACCCACAAGTGATGTTCAATGCAATTGCTCACCACCCACTGACCCATACCCAGCTCAATGTGAGCAGCAATCTGGGCCTTCTGTGTAACTCTGCCCAGTTTATACACTGGGCATGATGTGCTGTGGTATGGAATACCCCTTTGGCTAGTTTGGATCAGGTGCCTTGTCCTGTCTCTGCTTTCTCCCAGCTTCCTGTGCCCATCCTCATTGGCAGAGTATGAGATTGAAAAGTCCTTGATCAGGATAAGCACTACTCAGCAACAACTAAAACATCAGTGTGCTATCAGTGCTGTCCTCAGACTGAAGTTGAAAACACAGCACTGTACCAGCTACCAAGGAGAAAAATATAGCTGAACCCAGGACAACTGTGTTATACTAATATGACAATAATTTTACTACTTCTGTACAACAAATAGCATAGAAATTGTATGGCTTTGGGCATATTCTTTGTGTTTGTGCATGTAAGATCATTTCAGGCACATGTATGAAGACTTAATTTATTTAGATTTACAAAATATGCTTAAGGTGTTTTGGGCACCATGCCACCAGATCTATATGTGAGCCAGAGCCAATCTGCTGGCTGGTATCTTTCCAGTCCTTGTAACAGAGGCACAGAAGTCCTTTGCCTCCCGCATAACCATGACACAAAATTTAGTAAGTCTATCATAATCACCTGAATACTGAGTCTTTCATGACCAGTATTCTAGAATCACTTTGTTTTCCAAATGACTCTCAAAAAACAAAGAGGTCATGCAGGACAAAGTACTAGCAGTATCCAGGATTAAAGCAAACTTATTTTGCTGAAAGTTTGGCTTAAATTGTCCTGCTTCAGTCTTTTAGCTTGTTTCCTGATTTCTGGTTATATGAAATCAAGCAGAATCTAGCTTTATCATTTCTGACAGTGATATTTATGCTAAAAAAAAACTAGTAACAAAAGCATTATTAGTAAAAAAAATAAAAGGAATAAGAATTACTTTTATATGCAGAGAAAAAATAAATGAGAGCAAAAGAATCTAATTAATAAATGAAGATGAAGAAAATTAGTGATGATGATATAATTGCTGAGGTGCTGACTGCTCTGTTTTTAATGAGGGGAAAAGGGTGGGAAGTAAGTATAATTAGGAAGTAATGAAGCTTCTTTAAATACAGCTGTTTCTAAAATAGAGGTAAGAACATGCTGGAATGTATAATGGCTATATCCACCAGTATTTTTGTTTGTACAGAAACTATTGACCAAGGCCAGAGTTTCTTCTGCTTAGACTGCTGTGACTCCTGAGTCAAGAAGCACAGAGGTTATCTAAGGATTTCTAGAGGAGCTACATACAGCAGATAACCTAAAATATTCTGAAGTGAATTGGCTAAATAATTTCTGATATTGTTCATAAAGAAATGAGAGCACAACACAGATATGATTCTGGAGTTAAAAAGTAACGTAAGTTTTTTTCTGGTAAGTAGTGTTTGTTAGCTTAACACTTTTAAAAGAGCAAACAGGTTGTTATCTAAAGTTTGGAAACTGGCTGCTGTCTGAAAATGATTCTGTAGTTTCAGTTAATTTCTTAGTGGAATGTAGTCAATTTCTGATGTAGTCTACAATATTTGTTATTTCCACTGTAATTTCCAACAGGCAGGGCAACTCTGAAGCTGGTATTCTAGAGAGTTTACCTTTAAGGGTGATGCTCTAAATTCATACGTGGGGCACCTAGCACAGAAATATAAAGACATTCTTCATGCTTCCTGAAATTGTATGTCCATGATGACTGGAAGGTAGCCAATATACAAGAAGGGCACGAGGGAAGATCCAGAGAACTACAGACTGTTAGTCTAACCTCAGTTCCTGGAAAAATTAGGGATAGGATCATAATGGGTGCTGTTGAAAGACATGTAAAGAACAATGCTATCATCAGGCATCGTCAACATGGATTCACAAAGGGAAAGTCCTGTTTAACTAATTTGATATCATTCTATAATAAGGCCACCTGCCTAGTAGATAAAGGGATGTGGTGGACATTGTTTTTCTGGATTTTCGTAAGGCTCATGGCAGTGTCTCTCACAGCATCCTTTTTAGATAGCAAGTTGTCGAACTGTGGGATGAGGGGGTCCACAGTGCACTGAGTGATGAGCTGAATGAAGGGTTGGGCTCAAAGTGGTGCAGTGAATGGGTCTGGCAACTGGTCACCAGTGGTGCTCCTCAGAGCCTAATTTAGGGCCAGTTCTTTTCAATATTTTTACCACTGATCTGGATACAGGAGTTGAATGCACCATAAGCAAGTTTGCAGATTATACTAAGCTGGAATGTGTTGTGCAGTCCCTTAAACAACAGGCCTTGCAGAGGGATCTAGAAGACTGAAACATTCATCAATGACATGACATTGAACAAGACCAGGTCATGGATTCTGCACCTAGGAGAGAGTAATGCCAGGCACAAGTATAAATTTGGAGATGAATGGTTGAAGAGCAGACCTGCAGAAAGGGAGCTGGAAGTGCTGGTTGATAGCAGGGTCAACAGGAGTCAGCAGTGTGCCCTAGCAGTTAAAGGGCAATCATCATCCTAGGGTGCCTCAAACAGCATAACCAGCCCATCAAAATAGTGGTTATGTTGCTGTATTCAGCATTGGTGCTGCAGAATATCTCGAGTACTGCATGCAGTTCTGGGCCCCACAATTTAAGATGAATGTTAAGGTCCTTGCATGTGTACAAAGGAGGACAACAACACTGGTGAATGAGCTGGAAGGAATGCGCTGTGAAGAGTGGCTAAAGACTCTGGGCTTGTCTCATTTGAAAAGCTTAGGGGGTGACTTCATTGCTCTCTAGCAGCTTCCTGAGGTGGGGAAGTGGAGAGGGAGGTGTTAATCTTTTCTCCCTGGTATCCAGTGTTGGAACACTTGGGAATGGTTCAAAGCTGCACAAAGGAAGGTTTAGACTGGACATTAAGAAGCATTTCTTTACTGAGAGGATGGTCCAACACTGAAACAGGCTTCCTGGAGAGGTGATCTGTGCCCCAACTTGTCAGTGTCTAAGAGGCATTTGGACAATGCCTTTAACAACATGCTTTAACTTTTGGTCAGCCCTGAACTAATCAGGCAGTTGGATTAGATGATCATTGTAGGTCCTTTCCAACTGAATTACTCCTCTTTTCTTCTCTTCTCTTCTCTTCTCTTCTCTTCTCTTCTCTTCTCTTCTCTTCTCTTCTCTTCTCTTCTCTTCTCTTCTCTTCTCTTTTCCTCTTCTCCTCTCCTCTTCCCTTCCCTTCCCATACCTTCCCTCTTCCCTTCCTTCCCTTTTCCCTTCCCTTCTCTTCCCTTTCCTTCTGTAAGAGAATTCATGAGAGATACAAACAAAAATAATCCCATGCATAGTAAACTGCAAGGACCAAGTTAAGGTAGAGACAGTATGTTTAATATTCTAAAATTACACCCACAAAATAAAGTTACAGAAACGGATGGTGATATCTGCATGCACAGGGTGTTTATGTGTTAAATGTC
The DNA here is from genome assembly GCF_012275295.1 of Melopsittacus undulatus. Lineage (NCBI taxonomy): Eukaryota > Metazoa > Chordata > Aves > Psittaciformes > Psittaculidae > Melopsittacus > Melopsittacus undulatus. The sequence goes on from NC_047528.1 coordinate 22,999,120, forward strand.
ATATGTTATACATTGCAAATTACTTGCCCATATTGGTTTGATAGTAAACAAGTCAAATAGCAGTTTTACATGCAAGAAAATCTAAAGGGAGTTGGTAAAGAAGAAAAAAATCATGCTCTTTGTACCTGTTCATCTACAGAAAATTAGAACAGTGTGGTTTTATAGTTAAAAAGGTGGTTTACATTTTAGAAGGTGTTTTATACTTCAAATGAAGCATAGGCAGTTCCAAGTTTCATTTTATACTCCCAGGTCTCAAGATCCAAATTCAGCTCTGATGTCACACAAAACTTTCAATGTGCCTAAGTTCTTCCCCATTTATGTTCAAGGCTGAGCAGCTATAAAGGATACCAGATTTTTGTCTTGCAGATAAAACTCATTTATTCTAGGAAATAATATTTGCACAGTGCCTGTTATGACAGGATATATCTCTACTTGGTGTCTCTGGCAACGTTTAAAACACAAACACATTTAGTCTGCACTGTACCAAATAAAAACAATACAGTTTATACAATTCAATACTAAATAGGTACAAAATGAAGCAATAGTGCTATTTATCCTCATTTTATGGTTCATTGAACCTAATCAATTACATTTAACATATTTCATAACAGTTATATAATAACAGTGGACAGAGCTCAAGGATGAATGAATTAAGTTGAGCTTCAGCAGGTGAAACTGAAGTCCAGATTTAAATTCCTTGAACTCATGTAGTACCCAGATCCAAGCATCGCCTTGCACTGTCTTCTATGGATATAAATTTTGCAATATGATATTGTAGGGCAACAATTGTAAGGCTGATACGGTTTGAGAGCTCTGTTACAGCTAAAACCCTTTCATTTTCTTAAACATTTGTCATGGTTTAGCCCCAGCCAGCAGCTGAGCCCCACACAGCCACTCGTTCACTCCTCCCAGTTGGATAAGCGAGAGACAATGTGAAAGGTAAAACTGAGAAAAACCATGGGTTGAGATAAAGGCAGTTTAACAAGTAAATCAAAAGCTGCACATGCAAGTAAAGCAAAATAAGGAATTAATTCACCATTCCATGGTCAGGTGGGTGTTCAGCCATCTTCATAACAGCAGGGCTCCATCCCATGTAATGGCTACTTGGGAAGACAAGCAGCACAGTTTCGAATGTCTCTTCCTTCCTTCTTCTTCCCCCTACTTCATATGAAGAGCATGACACCATATGGTCTGGGACGTTCCTTTGGTCAGTTGGGGTCAGCTGTCCTGGTTGTGTCCCCTCACAACTCCTTGTGCACCCCTAGCCTGCCCACTAACAGAGCAGTGTGAGGATCAGAAAAGGTTTTGACATTGCATAAGCACTGCTCAGCAACAGCTAAAACATCAGTGTGTTATCAACACTGTTTTCATCACAAATGAAATCTCACAGGAGAATGGATATTGTAAGTTGGTTTGCTTGGTTTTTTTTATACTTTGTATTGTTACTTTTACTACTGATGCTTGTTGTGCAGGCACTTCTCTGTCACACTCCTAAAAAAGGAGCACCTGCTGTCACCCTGCTATTTATGGGATGGACCCACAATACATATGGCCTTGGAATTCTTGGTGTGGAGAGAAAACCTTGGACAGCCCTTCTTTTGTCAGATAAACAAAATTTTTGAGCTCTCTTGAGGGCTACCTTGCCATGTGCAGATGACCTCTACCCAGGACATAACAGACATAACTTGAGAACCTACATTTGTTCAGATGACATTGTATTCACCTCAGCTTAAAGAAACCCCAACCCAAACCAGACCAAACCAAGAAACCCCCCAAAACAGGTTGGGGGGGGGGGGGTTGGGGGGGAGGGGGTGGAATCAGACATGCAGATGAGGCCTTGAGGACTGCTTTAGCTAAATCCGTTCTCTTCAGTGCTTCAGGCTCCTTAGTGGCTGGTGATATACGAAGATGGTGTGCCCCTCTGAAGCCTTCAGAGAATGCTGAGCTGCTCAAGGATGTTGCTTTCGGAGGACTTGCCAGCGAAGACAAGCCTATACATTGCATGCTTCAGTTCATCAGGTTTGCGCATTTGACAGAATTTGGGATGTGTAGACCCTACTGGATATTTTAAGAAAATACAAGCATACAAGGTATGTTGATGCATTCTGTAATTATTTTCCTTTTTTTTTTGGTGGGGGGGAATATCCCCTGCGTTATGTTTATGCCAATAAAGTAGATGCTAAGAAAATGAAAGAATAATTTTGCAATTGTTTTTCTGGTTTAGCATTCTGCTCCCACAGAAACCAGTTTTTCTTGATTATCAGGAACAAGTAAACAAAGACCATCCCTAACTGATCTGTCATTTAGGGCATTATATCCTCTTTGGCAATAGTTTAGTGCAAATAAAGAGTGGGCAAGCTTAACTTTTTTATGCATTACACAATAATTCCCAAATGACAGGCAGATAAATTATACATACCTGCATTTATCTTCAACTATGTCTCAACCGTAATTCAGAAAAGTAAAAAGAAAAATATTCTTAAAAGGTCATATCACTAGATTAACTCTTTAGCTCTCACAAGAAACGTGTATCAAAAATGGGGAATGTCATAGGCATGGCAGGGCAATAAGAAAGACTGCAAACGGTTATCACAGTAAGTCATGGATCCAAAAGGTTGCCCTTAAAACTATGTTACTGGTGTTGTTAGGCAAGAGGTGTAACTCTTGCTTTGCTCTTCACATCATTCTTTGTCACTGAACTTAGAGTGTGCAGCTTCTTCCCATGACTTTTCTTTCCCTCTTCTCCTTGTAACACTCAGCAGCCTCAAATCTTTACTTCTGGAGGGTCCCTAGCTGCTCTTCAGGAAAGGCATAATCTCCTCTCAAAGCATCCTACCAAACCCATTCAACTTCTTAAAATAACGGATCAATAAGAGAACATATACTATCTGTTAAGGTGAATATGCTGCTACTTGATATGAATTAAGTGCACCTTGCCCTTCTGTCTGATAAAATATTGGAGATGGTAGAAAGGGTGAATAAAAGATCATCTGTCATGTATTTAAAAATACTTTAACAAACATAGCATTTAACTGTTAATATTTTGAGAATTAGGATCTGTAATTTCTTTCCATACCCTCTCAGAAACTCCACCCTCCATATATTTTATACCATGGCTTTTGTTTCTTTTTCATTGTAAGAAACTGTAGGGGAATTTCCTACAAAAGTATTTTACAGAATATTTAACTGTCCATGATAGTACAGCAAATGTATATAAGCTAATTAATCTTATTTCTTAAAAAAAAATGTTTTTCTTGTTCACTTGGAAAATCAATGCCAAAAGTGCTAACACAGTTGTCCTTCTTGCTTTTCTGTGATCTGTTCTATCTATATGCTTTCAGACAGAAACCTGGATTCATCTGACCCATCTTTGGATTTCTAGCTGTATCTCTAAGTGCATGTTTCTGTACCATGACCCTAAAATGCCTTCATAGTCAATAAAAAGAGGTACTTGCAAAGGGTGACCCAGAACTTCATTAGGAATTTCACTCTGTGTGGAGTATAAAGGAAGTACAGAAACTCAGCTTCTAGCCTCGGTAATTCAGTTAATTCTCTATAAAGTTAGGTGGAATTGATCCTTGACTGGGTCTTAAACCTTGCAATAGCAGAGGCACATGGCAATTTTCTAGCCCAAATTATATTAGTGAGAACAGTTAGCAAAGCAGGCAGCAGACAAGCAAAATCAGAGTATTATTTGTCTTCTTCTTTGTTGTGGTTTAAGCCCAGACAGTAACTCAGAACCATGCAGCCACTCACTCACTCCCCCTCTTCTTCCCTCCCACTCCTGGGGGGATGGAGAGGAGAATTGAAAGAGTGTAAATCCCACTGGTTGAGATAAGAACAGTCCAGTAACTAAGGTATAACACAAAACCACTACTGCTACCATCAATAATGATAAGAGAAATAACAAAGGGAGTGAATATAAAACTAAAAGGAGAATAAGAAAACAATAAACACAAGTGATGCACAATACAATTGCTCACCACCTGCCAACCCATACCCAGCCTGACCCAAGCAGTAATCTGGGCCTTCCAGGCAACTCCCCCAAGTTTATATACTGGGCATGATGTGCTGTGGTGTGGAATATCACTTTGGTTAGTTTAAGGCAGGTGTCTTGTCTCTGCTCCCTCCCAGGTTCTTGTGCCACTCCTAACTGGCAGAGCATGGTATTGAAAACTCCTTGATTGGAGTAAGCATTACTTAGCAGCAACTAAAAACATAGGTGTGTTATCAGCACTGTTCTCAGGCTAAAATTGAAAACACAGCACTGCATCAGCTACTAAGAAGGAGAAAACTTACAGATGTCCCCAGAACACTCTGTCTTATGGTATTCACCCATTTCCTATATTACCTGCAGAAAAAAACCCAAAATTCAAGTACTGTAAGTTTGTACAGCATTGAATGAGGGAAAAATCAAATTTGCATTTTCCTGTATCTTAACTGTTTTTTTTTCTGGTTATCTATGATTTTGATTTTGCTACACTCTGGAAGGACATGTGACCTGAAAACCTTAACTTGGTATTAACAATGATCCTTGACACTGAATATAGACATCATGTGCAAAAAGAAGGGTTTTCTTTTCATTTGGCCTGCCATGATATCATTTAGAACAATCAATTCTAATCTTGACACTACAGTTTTTAATAAAATTGTGAGGCTTCAGAAGTTAAAAACAAATTCTTAAGAAAGATGGTATGATAGATACATGACTTTTTCTTCAAGTAGTTAAAAAGTGGAAATGTAACAGCATTTGGAAAATACAGAGAAGTGTAAATACAGGAAATAGCTGAAGTTGTTCCAAAAGATTATGACTTGGTGAAACAGGAAAGCTGTATAAAAAGAGCATGACTGAATAGTAAGAGCAAATAAATCATGAATAGTTCATTAAAAAGGGTGATGAATGTTTCATTGTGAGTAATTCCAAATTATACTAGAAAGTATGTGATAGGTGCCGTAGGAAACAGTTTATGTTATTAGGCATAAATCTCTTAACCTGCTTATTTGAAGTTGCTGAACATGTGGAGCCATACCTCTCTAAAATCCAGATTGTTTACTTCATCTGTTCTAGCTTTAGCAACCAAGCTAAACTAACAAACTTAGATGCTTAAATAATAGCTAGTAACCACAGTTGCCCTCTATAGCTAGCAGACAGAAATAAGCAATATGCGGTGGGCAGGACAACTCATCCCAGGGTATCTAAAGATCCTTGACAGTGTCATTAATGATCTGGGTGATGTGGCATGACATACCCTTAGCAAGACCTCAGATGACACCAAGTTGAGAGGAGCAGCTAGTACACCAGGCTATTTGGTTGCCATCCAGAGAGACATTGACAGGCTGGAGAAATGGACTGACATGGTGTTCAGCTGTGAGAAGTGCAAAGTCCTGCACCTGGGGAGGAACAACCCCATACACCAGCATATGCTGGAAGCCACCCATCTGAAAAACAGCTTTGCAGAAAAAGACCAGGGGGTCCTGGTGGACCACAAGTTGTACATGAGCCAGCAGTGTGCTCCTGCAAATACAAGCAGTACCCCGGGCTGCACTGGAAGTGTTGCCAGCAGACTGATAGTGATCCTTACCCTTGGCTCAGCACTGGTGAGGTCACACTTGTGCAGCTGTTTCCAGTTCTGGGCTCTCCAGTGCAAGTGAGACATGGACATACTGGAGAGAGGCCAGTAAAGGGCCACAAACATGAGTAAGGGACTAAAGCAATTTACATATAAGGAAAGGCTGAAAGAGCTGGGAGTGTTCAACTTTGAGAATAGAAGGCTCAGGGTGGTCTTATTAATGTATATAAATGCCTGAAGGGAGACTGTAAAGAAGACAGAGCAAGGTGCCATTGGTACCTAGTGACAAGACCAGAGGCAGTGGGCACAAACTGAAACACGGGAGGTTTCCTCTGAATGCGAAGAAATATGTTTTCCCTGAGAGTGACTGAGCACTGGCACAGGTTGCTCAGGGAGGTTGTGGAGTCTCCCTCCTTAGAGGTGCTCAAAAGCCACCAAGCCACCTGGACAGGGTCCTGGGCAACTAGCTCTAGGTGGCCCTGCTTAAACAAGGGGGGGTTGGACCAGATTATTTCCAGAGGTGCCTTCCAAACTCAGCCACTCTGTGATTCTGTTAAGGAAGCTTACACATTCCACCCTCCACAGAAGCTTGTTTCTCTCACTTGATTATGAACAAAAGGGATGGTGAACAGATGGTCTTACAGGTTCAGCTTCTAGATATACGAAGTTAGGTTAGATGATCTTGATGATTTTCATTCACAGTTATCTAAATATACATTTAATTGCTTTTGGACATATAGCCATAGGCAAGCCCTTAAGATGACTTCTGCATTTTGTTAAATTTAATTTTCAACAAGGTCCAAACTAGCATGTGAAAATTATAAAACTTTCTATTTCATAAACAGCTGTTCTGATACCTTATCTGGTCTATTTTTGTCCTGATGGAAATTAATTCACAGAAAAACAAAATCGCACATTGTAAGCCCAGCAACTACAGCATAATTGCTGTCAAAAGCTACCACCCCATTGTAACATAATCTTTCAAAAGTTTTGACCTCTGCCTTATTCTTTGTAAATTTTAATAATGTAGCTAATGTAGTTTGTAAGTGGAAATTTGCAACTTTCTTGAAGTACATTAAAAACAGTCAAACAAAAACACACAGAGTCAACATGGAGTGTAGTTTTACACTGGATTCTCCTCCTAAGTTATGAATATAACAAAGTATTTATTGGAAACCACTTACTAAACTGACATTACTTAAACCTTCGTATGTATCAAACTAACACAAAATTACTGTAAATCTCGTGAATTTTTAAAGTGCTTCCTTATTTTTTTCATACAAATAGGATCAGAGTGTGAAGCACCGTAATTCCTCAGCTGAAAGTTACCATTCCCATTCATCACCCTCCTCAGTTCAAATACAGGTACTATCATTAAGACAAAGAATCATTCAGGCTGAAGTAAAGAGTCTCAGGTCCCACCTCCTGCTCAAATCAGAGTCAACACTGAAGTCAGAGCAAGTTGCCAGGGATTTACCAACAGTTACTCTATGCTGACTATTCTGAATTACCTCATTTTAATCCATGTATCCAGAAATACCTGCATGATCTCAGGGGACAGCCTGAAGTTCTTTGGATTGTGGTTCTTGGCATTATCTATTATTTGTTCTTCTAACTATTATTTCTTCTATTAATTAACCATTATCTTGGCATCATCTGACTATTCTATGATTCTATGATTCTTGAGGACATTACTTTTGCTTTCCTCCAGTCATCAGGAATCTCCCTGCTCCAATGTCTATGATCATTCAGGTATGATAAAGCTAGCATTCTCAGCATCCTTGGAGGCATCCTGTTTTGTTCCATGTGCTTTGATAGGTTAAGATTTCTCAGGTGAACCCTAACTTGATTTTTTTCTACTACTGTTATTTCCTCTCCTCCTCAAACTCTGACCCTGGGCACAAATGCATCATTTAATGAATCTTGATTTCAGAGGTAGTTTCAACTTAACAGCAGTCATAACTGACCCCCTGACAGATTTCTTGGTCAAATTCAGTAGAGTATGGAGGGAACAGCATTCAGTGAAGCTAGGTCCTATTTCAGCCATCACTGTCAGCCAAATAAATGCTTGTCAGATTGAATCCTTGGCTGAATAAAATTTAGATATCTACAATTAGACTAGACAGATTCCATCCCTTATGTGTACACAAGGTAACCCTGGAAGTCTTTATGCATGAAATATTTGAAGCTCTATTAAAAAAGAGACAAATCAGATATGTTTTCTGATATTCCTTTTTATGTTATGTGTAGATAATAAACTTCTGAAAGGTTTATTATAGCTAATGGCAAGTTATTTTCAAATGTAGACTTACAAAGTTGGAACCAAAGATATGAGCATTTACAGGTATGAACTAAATGCATAGTTATGGGCTAGTACTTGAAGATTCGTATCTTTTGGATGTGAATCTTGGCTTAACTCATTTCCTTGTTTTTCTATTTTCACACTGAGGGAAATTTATCATTCATTTCAGCAAATTCTACTCTAAATCTGATGTTTTGGAAGCTTAGCTTGGAGGAAATTAATATTTGTGTTGAAGAAATAATAAAAAATATTTTAAAAATATCTGTGTTCATAAATAAATATTTTGAGTATGTTGAGTTTTCTGTAAAAGCAATTCCCAGCTTACTGTCCAAGTGCAACATTTACACTCTGCTAGACATACTGAAGTAGCTTAATTATTCAATAAATAAATGCATTTATTACTTATTTAGTGTAGTACCAGATGAAAGAAAGCAGCCAGTGTCACCTACAGATTTTCTATTTTGTTAAAAATTATCATAAGAGCATTGACATTTAATAAGAAGCAATATGTATTACTGGGGTTTGTGATGTGAAGAGGTGAAAAGGGGCTGCTGTTTTGCTCCTGGTGCTGCAGGTGATGATGCAATTTGCTTTCTGTTATAAATTATCTGGCCTGAGAATTTCCATTCTAGTGTCACTCAGAGAAATGTTAATGACTTTTCAATCTTACGTTTCTTTTTATGTTGGTGTGCTACCTAAGTTCAACACATTGCCCAGGAATATATTTATGCTCCTAAATTAAATCAGCAGGTGATCAATATTTAATGTTTATACTGCAGCCATGTCAAGATTCCTTAGCACCTAATTACATTTGTATTATTCAATTATTGTAAAAAAAAACTCTTGGACCAGCTTCTTATCCCCAGAAATACATGTTATGACACTGATTTCAATGGTGTCCCATTGAAATGAAGGCTTATATGAATTAAAAATCAAACTCTTAATGGAAGAGACGTTAATGTTGGAGGATGGGTAAGACTAGAGTGAAGCACTTTTGACATTTTTATCAGACTATTTGCTTTTTCAAGATGGATTACAGAAGAAAACCCATTCATACGAACCTAACAGATGTGTTTTCCTCTTATAATACAAAGAGTTACAGGATCACTATTAGGAATAAATAAGAATATATAGGTGACAAGTTACACAACACCACTGACCAGTTTCCATTAGGTTAGGTTCAATCTATATCAATCTTCTTCCAGGTTAAAGCCATTCCCCTTGTCCTATCCCTACATGCCTTTGTAAAAAGACCCTCTCCAGATTTCTTGTATGCTCCTTTTAGGTACTGGAAGGCTGCTTTAAGGTATGACCAGAGCCTTCTCTTATCCAGGTTGAGCCATCCCAACTCTCTCAGCCTGTGCTCATAGGAAGGTGCTCCAGCCCTCTGATCATCTTTGTGGCCTCCTCTGGCCTCGTTTCTACATGATCTTTCTTAAGCTGTGGACCCCAGAGCTGGACACAGTACCCCAGGTGGGGTCTCACAAGAGCAGAGTGGAGAGTAAGATATCTTTTAATTTTGCTTACCTCTCTTGAAAATATAAAGATATGGGTTAGACAACTCATTTATAGCGATAACAGCTCTCACAGATAGTGTAATGTGCAAAGAAAGCTGCCACGAACAGGGAAAATTTAAAATACCTTCAAAGCTTAAAAAAATAATTGGAAATATTGTACTATAATAAAATCTGTTAGGCTTTTCTGCTAAGCAGTGAAGATAAACCCTGTGAAAGGAGAAAATTTTTATCTAACCTTTATCCATACTCAACACTGAAGTTAAACGCTGAAGCAGAGTGTCTTGTTTCTTTCACACCTACATCAAACCCAAATGCCTTGTAAGCTATCTATAAAGAAATTAAAGATAGCATTGATGTGTCTACCTAAAGTTGGAAACTGCAAGTAATTGAACTGTGTGGAGGTTAATAAAAATGCTGTAGCTATCCAAGAAAATGAGTCAAAGCTGTGAGTCTCCGCAAGTCCTTTTTTTAACCATGCAAACCTTTGAGGTGCAATGTGTACAAGGCACAGTGAGACTGACAGTTCTGATCAAATATAACATTAACACTGTTCAAAAATTGCAACTTAGTTATTACTCGCCTGGTCTGTATAACTGTTGTGGTTTAAACCAAAATCCGCACAGCTTGTGCACTCACTCCCCCCCCCCCTTTCTCCCCCAAGTCCCAGAGAGTTAGGAAGGAGAATCCAAAGAATGTAGCCCCCATGGATTGAGATAAGAATGGCTTAATTTCTAAGGCACAACCCAAATCACCACTGCCATTACTACTACAAATAATAATGATAAAGTCAATAACAAGTGAAAAGAATACAACACCCCACCAGCTACCGACCCATAACTCACTCCACCCTGCCTGGCCGAGCACCGTGTGCTCCTTCCTCCATTTTCCTCCAGAGCTCCACCCCTCCAGCTCCCTCTCCCAGTTGCATCCTGGGCATCACGTGCTATGGTATGGAATACCTCATTGGCCAGCCTGGGTCAGGCGTCCTGTCTCTCTTTCCTCCCGGCTTCCCCTCCTCCCCGGCAGAGCACGTGCTCAGAAAAGGACTTGAACAAAAACACCCTCAAAACATGCTCGCTATCAAGCAACTGTTCCCAGCCCAGAAGTCAAAACACAGCACTGCACCAGCTACAAGAAGGAGAAAAAATGACTGCTACTGCTCAACCCATGACAATAACCTATAGGGAAAATAGCCTGATGCTATATTGCACTATATTAGTATAAACAGAAATATATTGAAGTTATTTCAGTGGAAGAAAAAAAAAAAGCAAGCAACCAACCAAACAGCAGTTGATGAAGCTTTATGTATAATAAGTTGTATTAATGTATTCTTAAAAGCTACCTTCCATTTACTCAAGAAAAATAAAAACGCTGTAGAAAAGAAAATTCTACATCCCAGATATTCCAAAGTTAAGTTTTGCTGTGCAATTACAACTGCTCCCTTGTGCTTACATGCTATGGCAGCGTAATTGTTTGATCACCTACTAATTTTCAAATGATACATTAGAATATCTTGCAATAACTTTTACAGCCCTTATGAGACACATTTTTAAAAGTATGGTTTTCCTGGGGACTTTTTCTGCATCACTGGGTCTTGGTAAATTAATCTTATTGATGGACTTTCACATATAAAACACTTGTATATTTATAAAAAGATTGGTGAAAATCTATAATTTTATCAAGAAAAATTTATATAACTGTGAAAATGAGGATAAATTGGTCACACTACAAAAACATGCAAATACCTTTAGTGAAGCCCAGTTTACCTTACCAACCCTTTATCTGTCTAACTGTCCTCTCTATTGCAGAGAGGACCCTAGGAAAACTAACTAAAGAGTGCAGATGAAATCCTTTCAAGAACTTCAGCTATGAAGGTATCTACTGAGGAAGTCTTCAAAACTTCTTCCTCTAATGCACAAGTTTTATGCACAAACATATAACACCCAAAAGTTGTGGGTTTTTTTCCCCTTCATCTATATGGAGAAGTAATTTACAAAAAGCCTGACTCAGTAAATGTATCATGGCCAGCAGCCAAAAAAAATATTAGAAGTTGCCTGCCAAGCAGGTAATCTTGTTTGTATGGGAGGGAAATAGGGTTGTACCGATCTTCTTATTTGACCAGCTCCTAGGGAGTGCCAGGGAATGCCCCAAATGGTGTAAAACCAGGAATTCTACAGCCAACGAAGCAGTTCACACCAGAGGGAAAAACAAAGGAGCTTACAGTATCTTCATGAGACTGCACAGGACTGCAAGAGTCAGCACAGCTGTCAATGTTGGCATGTCACAACAGCAGCTCTCCAGTAGCAACCACACTGACTGCTCCTGGCAGAAGTCCTCACTGAGATGAAGCTCTTAAAAGAGGACTTAATCATCTGGGTCTCAGGCTGCAGAAAGAGCCTGCTGCTTCTCCCCAAGACTGTTGGAAGTGATGGTGTATTCATTCATATGAGGCTCTGCTCAAGTCATTGAGCCACCAGGTGAAAATGCCGAGGAAGTCGAACAGGCACAGTGTTGGAGGGAGTGAATGGGAGGAAATCTACAAGTTCTTGATGAAGATTTATCAGAGGTCAGCAAGAAGCTACATTTGAGTGAGTGGTGTCTGGAAATACTTGTCACTTCCACCAACAGAATGAAGGGTCCTTCTATTACTACACACATGCAACTGAGGGACACTTGCAACAGGGTAAAAAGAACAAGTTCCATCAGGGGTTCCAACTGATCCATATGTTAAAAATCTGAGATTGAGAGGCACTAAGACACTGCAGTGGTAACCTGCTTTGTGTAGGTGACAGAGGCACCAAGCAGCTGATAAAGCTTGCCATACTTGGAGGTTTGTTTGCAGGGGCTTGGATCTAAGATGTTCCAAAGAGATTGCCAAGGCTTGTCCAGGCCTCAGACCATAATATCTATCATCCTTGTGGGCACCAACATTGTCAAGAGAGACTCCAGGGTTCTGTGACTTAAGTGGAAGAGCATAGGAGCCCAGATAGGCTAGGGTATGAGTAGAAATATGCTATGGATCAGCAGTTGGCTGAACAGCTGGTTTTGTAAGCAGTGTTTTGGTTTCTATGACCACAGCACTGTCTTCGAGGAATGAAGACAACTACAGGGAGATAGCATCTATCAGTCAAAATGTGGAATCTTTGTCAACAGGCTCAACTCATGAGGACAGCTTTAGACTATACTTATCAGGGGATAAAGCCCAAAGCTTGGAGTAGGCAAAGAAAGGAGGACAGAAAAGCAGGGCCTGTTGGACAGGTTCACTCTTCCCCTGCAAAAGCAGCACAACTGCATATTGGAATGGGAAACCTTTCAACTTGGAACTGGAAATGAAAAGGAATTAGAAGTCCATATGCAGTCACACAGCTATGGTCAAAGACATATGACCTCACTGGAATCATAGAGGTGTAGTGAGATAGCTCATATAACTGGAGCAATGCTATGGATGGATGCATATTATTTAGGAACCACAGGTTGTGAGACAAGGAGGAGGTGCTTTCTATGACACAGAGAAAAGTCTTGAATACACAGAGCACTGGTATGGAAAAAGTAACGAACAAACCAAATCTCATGTAACAGGATCATAGGGGAAATTAACATAGAAAGCTGTGAAAAGCATCTACTGCAGACTGCCTCAACAAAAATAGGAGACAGGCAAAGCTTTCTTTGAACAACAGAAAGAAGCCTCAAAATTGCAGGCCCAGGTTCCCATGTTGGGGTCTTTAACCATGTTAATATCTGTTGGAAGAGTAGCATGGTGGATTGTAAGCAACCCAAGAGTTTTCTGGAGTCCACTGAGGACAGACTTTTGACACACGTGACACATGAGATCAACTACAAAGATCATCTGAGTCTTCTACTATAACAAGTAAGGAAAAAACAGTTGGTGATACAATTATCAAAGGAAGTTTTGGCTGCAGTGACCAAGTGATAATAGGAATTTAAGATCCTGACTGAATTAATGAAGGCAAGTAGCAGAATAAAGATCTTTGATCTCAGAGCAGATTTTGGCTTGTTCAGGCATTTGCTTGTCAAGAACCTATCAGAGGCTTCTCTAAAGAGCAAAGGAGACAGGAAAGCTGGTTAATCTTCAAGGATATCTTCCTCAAAATGCAAGAATGTCTCCATCCTGGTGTATTGGAACTTAAGCAGATATAGCGGAAGGTCAGTCTGACTTAATGGGGAACCTCTGATTGATCTCAAATGCAAAATAGTAAGTGTACAGAAGGTAGAAGTAGGGACAAGCTATTTAAAGTAGGGACAAGCTATCAAGGAGGATTACAGATACAGTGGTTGAATGTGCAGGGAAAGAACTGAGAAAGCAAAAGCTCAGCTGGGATTCAAACTGGCAATGGGTCTAAAAGGTCACAAGAGCTTTTACAGGTAAAACAAAAGGAAGAGTAAGAAAAATGTGGACTTGTTGCTGAGGAAGTTGAGGAACTAGTGATAAAGGATACAGAAATGCTGAAGTACTCAGTGCTTTCTTTGCCTCAGTCATTACTGGCAAGATCTGCTCCCAGCCTCTGGTCCCTCTCAGGTCCCTGAGTCCAAAGGCGGAGTCTGTGGGAGTCAAGTGCTACCCACAGTAGAGGAAGAGTGAGCTGATGGTAATTTAAGCAAGCTGGACATACAAATATATTCAGTACTGAGAAGGAAATTGGCCAATATTATAGGGCTGCTAGATATTATTGTTGAAAAGTGTCATGGTTTAACCCCAAATGGGAACTAAGCTGCTCACTTTTCCCCCTGGTGAGATGTGGGAGAAAATTGAAAGAGTATAAGTAGGAAAACTTGTATAAGTAGGAAAACTTGTAGGTTGAGATAAAAACAGTTCAAGAGGTAAACCAAAAGCTGCACACAAGCAAAACAAAACAAGGAATTAATTCACTGCTTCCCATTGGCAGGCAGGTGTACAGCCATCCTCCAGGACAGCAGGGCTGCACCACAAGTAACAGTTACTTGGGAAGACAAAACACCGTAACATTCCCACCTTCCTTCTTCTCCCTCCTGCTTTACATGCTGAGCATGATGCCGTAGGATCTCGGATATCCCTTTTGTCAGCTGGGGTCAGGTGTCCTGGCTGTGTCCCCTCCAACTACTTGTGCACCCCCAGCTCACTTGTTGGTGGGGTGGTGTGAACAGCAGAAAAGGGCTTGGCTCTGTGTAAGCACTGCTCAGCAACAACTAAAATATCCCTCTGTTATCAACACTGTTTCCAGTACAAATCCAAAACATAGCCCCATACCAGCTACTGTGAAGGACATTAACTTGATCCCAGCCAAAACCAGCACAATAGGTTATGGGGATCAGGTGAAATTCCTGATGACCTGAAAAACAGAAATGTCACAATCATCTTCAAGAAGGCTGAGAAAGAGCCAGGACACCAGGACAGTCATCTTCATACCAGTCCCCAGGAAAATGGTGGAGCAAATCCTCCTGGAAATCATTTTCCAGCACATGAAGATGATTAGGAACAATCAGTGTGGATTTATCAGAGGAAGACATGCCTGACCTGACTGCCTTCTGTGGACAGGGGGAGAACTGTGAATGCTCTTTTATCTTGGCTTCAGCAAAGTTTCAGATAAAACCACCCATAGTATCTTCCTAGACAGGAGACAGAGGTACTGGATGAGTGGACTACAAGGTACATGCAGAGCTGGCAGTGGTCAGGAGCCCGAAGTCCACCTGGCAGCTGATCATTAGTGGAATAATCGGTCCTCAAGGGTGGATACTTGGGGTGATTATAAGGAAGCAGGGAAGTCCCCTGCTCCACAAGGGATGGGGAGCGAGAAGCTGACTGCAACAACACAGGCAGCAGGGCATGGGCCTTGGTGGTAAAGACCCTGTCCCACAGTACCTAAATGAGGCAAGTGGGGTCTGGCTGAGGTAGCCAGGGTGAGACATTGTCCCGTGATCACTAGGCAAGTCCACACTGGTAAAGCACAGCCGAGATCAATCTAGGAAATCAGGATCAGGGTCTGAGCCTGGATCAGCAGGGCCCACAGCCAAGCACAGGTGTGGCTGCAGGACAGTGGGAGCTGTAGTTACAAACAGTTGAGCTGCAGCTTAAAGCAACTCTTCCTAAGAGGAAGGAGTCATTCTTTGCTGAGGCTTTCCTGGGACCACTCTGTCCAAGGCCACCAGAGGAAGAGGAGTGGTCCTCAGCTGCACTATTCTCAAATTGGCCCTGAGCCCAGGATGCCAGACCTCCAGGAGGAAGAATGCTCTCAGGGCCCTCTGGCAGGCAAACTGATAGAGTCTAGCACAAGCCATCAAGATGGTTAAATACTTTTCAGTGTCTTTAATAAAGACCACAACAGGATGAAGTGCATTCTCAGTGTTGTGAATAGTACCACTGACAGAAACGGCTGATAAGGTGGAGGGCTGAGCTGCCATTTGGAGGGACCTCAACAGAGAGAGAAACTGGATGGCAGGAACCTGTCAGAGAGCAGCAGGGGCTCTCTCCCCTGCAAAGAAAATTAACCGGCAGCAAGGCAGGCAGAGGCAGGCCTCATTAACAAGGAACCAGAATGTTGAGTCATTAAATCTGGGTCAGGATCAGGTCTGGACACAATGAACAGCTCCAGCTTCGATTCAGTGATCACCTTAAAAGTCTACAGTAACAAGACAGGTCCAGTGCTGCATTGATGAGGTGCAAAGCCAAATTGGAGGTTCTGGACCAGAGTCAGGTTCAAGAGACACAAGATCTCTCAGCTGTAGCTGCTACACAATTGCAATGTCACACAGGCAGGGGCCTGCAGTACAGCCCCAGCTTAAAAGCAGTTTCCAAGGGAATGGAGGGGCATGCCCTCACTTCTATCTTGCTTTGCAACAGCTTTCACCAGTGAAGGGGCTGACCTTGGACTGAGACAGCTACAGTCCTTAGCTCAGCCGACTAAAATACTAGAAGGGGGAGAATGTGCTCAGGAACCTGAAACCATCTCACGAAATTCAGCAAAGGCAAATGCAAAATCCTGAATGTGGGATAGAATATTGTAATGGCACAGGCTGGCTATTTAGAAAGCAGATTCACAGAAAAGGACCTAGGGTTGCCTAAAGGACAAGAAGATAAGCATCAATAACCATTGCATTTCTGCAGCAATGTAAGCTTAAACACAAATCGGGTTGCATTAGTAAGAATATAGCCAGTGGGTTAGCTGAATTGCTTATTCTCTTCTAGCTGGCATTTATGAGACTGCATTTGGAGAATTGTGCCAAGTGTGGGACTCTCCAGTATAAGAAAGACATTGACAAACTGGCAGAGTCTGGCACAGGCCATCAAGATGGTCAGAGAATGAGAACATTGGGCTTGTTCATTTTGAGTAAAAGAAGTCTGGATGACAGCTAACTGCTGTCTTCAACCACGCAATAGTTGGAAATAGAGTACATGGAGCCAGAATTCTTGGATATGCACAGTGAAAATATCAGAGGCAATTAACAGAAGTTGCAGATGACCAAATTCCTGATAATTGCAAGGGCAAAAAGTCACAATGAGTATGGACACATATTGGAAGAAAATTCCAAGACAGGCTGTAAAATATTCAATTCTGGAGATGTGACTATCTAGAGATAGTCAAAACTTGACTGCTCAAGGCTCCTCAGAACCCAAATTCAATATTAGATCTAACTTCAAAGCTGACCCTGTTTAAGGCCTCAGTGTTGTGAGTTGGGGGTCTGAGAAAGGAGAATTGTATCAGGTCACCTTCCAAGAATCCTGCCAGCCTAAATTACTTTGTCATGCATCCTTTTGTCAGCTCAGCTTTTAGGATTGTCTTAGATCATATTTTGAAAGCAAGACTTGGAATCATTGTATGTAACTTTTATCATAAGATTATAATGATGTAAATATACAGGTCTTTATAATGAAGACTAGATACAGATGGCACACTGTCCACATGGAAAACAGTGCCATGTGTGCTTCTGCAGAGGTGACCAAGGTTTGATGCTATATAATAATGTCATTAATGATCTGGACGATGGAATAGAGTGTGTGCTTATTAAATCTGCAAACAACTCTAGGCTGGAAGCAACTGTGTGTACACTGTAAGACAAGATTAGAATTCAAAATGATCCTGACAAACCGTAGGAATGGTCTGAGGAAAACAGGATGCTATTGAACAGACGTAAGTGTGAGGCATTACTTTCAGAAGGCATACTAAATTGCAAATACAGGATGTGGCTCATTCAGCTTGTTTGTACTTCTGCAGAACAGGATCCAGGGGCAACAGAGGATCATAGGCTGAGTAATAGTCAACAGTGTCATGTTGCAGGAATAAAAGCAAACTACACTGGCATTTTTTCTTTAAAAGACATACAAGACATGAGAAATAACCCACTAAAGAGTACTGTTAAGTCTCAACTGTAGTAGCCAGCCCAGTTTTAAGCACTACTACAGGAAAGATACAGGGCAATTAACTAAAGGTCATAATTGTAAACACATACCCTATTGGAATTCTAATGACAGGTTAACTTTTACTTACTTGGGGCAACTGTAAACAGCCAGAAATACATCCTTAGAAGTGTATCATAGCTCTTTCTTGACGATAAAATTCTTTTTTTTGGGGGGGGCAGGGGGGCGGGGAGGTGATGTCAGAAAACAAAAGAATTACCCTGAATAACAAATTCTTTTCATTTTAGGGCCAGCAAAGAGCAACTACATAAAGCCCTTTGGAGAAATCCTGTACCTATTTTCACCCATTAAACTTTGAAGTCAGTTGGTTTGTAGGAGTATAATGAATATGTTTATTGGGTCTTTGGTTGTTGTGGGTTTTAACTATTTCTAATGTTGCAGATATAACAGCTAAATACATGATTTAGGAAGGTAATCATAGAATAATTGAACCATAGAACAGCCCAGGCTGAAAGGGACCTTTGAAGATCATCTAGTCCTAACCTTCGTGGGAGAGGGAGCCTGGATGCGTTTATCTAGCACCCTGCCCAATGACATCTTAAAAACCTCCAGAGATCAGGACTCTGCCATGTCCCTGGGGAAGCTGTTCTAATGAATGATTCAAAAATATTTAAAAATTAATTTCTTATGTTGATCGTCCCAGTGCAATTTGTACCCCTGCACCTTGGTCTTCTCCACCTGGCTCCTTCTGAAGAGTGAGTCTCCATCCTCTTTGTAGCTGTCCTTTCAGTACTGGAACACTGTGATAAGCTTGGCTCTCAGTCTTCTCCACAGAGAAAAGACCTAATTCTTTCAACATTTCCTCACAGGGCAGGTTCTCCATCCCTTTGATCATCTTTGTGGCCCTTCTTTGGACCCTCTGCAGTCTCTTCACATCTTTCCTGAATTGTGGGAACTAGAAGTGGATACAGTACTCTGAGTGCAGGTTGACAATTGCTGAGTTGAAGAGGAAAAAGAATGTTTAGTAGAGTAGAAATACTGTCAAATAATACTCATAGTTACTGTAGGCTCCTGCTGATAATATCAATGATATTTCAATAAACTGTTGAGTGTTTCCTGATAATAAAATTAGGCTGTCAAACACACACTTAGTCTGTGGTAGATAGACAAAGTGTGTGACCAGCATCCTTTCTGTCTCAGCATTTATTTGGTTCCAAGTAGTTGAAGTATAAACATGCAGAAGCATACAAAATAAACATAATCCGCCAATGAATTAGGACTTTTTCTTAAACACAGACATGTATAATAATAATGATTAGTTTGTTGTATTATTGCAGAGAATGTTTCCACCAGAAGTTAATGTACATCATAAGTTATTGCCTAGGAACCTCTTACAAGAAAAATCTCAGTAGTAAAAATAGTTTCACTCATACATATGGAACTTAAAACAATGCTTGTTTCTTGTATCATTTTTAGGACATCTCAATTAATTCTGTAAGAGCTACATGCTTTTAACCCTAATTAGAATTTTGAATTTATAATTAAAAATATTTTTTTCTAAAACCAGCACATGGAGATCTAGTTGTAAAAGGCATCTTGGACTAACAGTGGTAGTATGGAGTGATTTCTTTGTGAATTTGCCACACTCTAATGAATGCTGAAGGATATAAGTTAGCTGGCAGCTTGGCATACTCTATGCAAATGGAGCACTTAACAGAGAGTAGGGAATACAGGGAGAGGAGAAACTAACGTGATTTTTCTTATGATCTTTACTACTGTCTAGAAAATAGATCTTTATGGGTCCTCATGTTACCAAATTCCCATTGCATTGTGCAACAACAACATAGACTGAAGCATCTAAAGATCAAGGAGATGAGGTATCAGGAAAATTGAAACAAAAAGTTAAGGAGAGAACCAACAAAGAGATCAATATTAATCATTAACCTTCCTAATAATTTCCATTATAATAAATTCAATATTAAAAGTGACTGTATTAATTTCAGCACTGAAAAGGCTCTCATATTTAAGTTCATAAAAATGAAAAAGATGAGGATGAATGGCTGGACTGATTAAGCAGCTCAAACTCGTGGTTTTAAAGCAAGATTTGTAACTCAATCACGGAATAAACCCTTTCAAAGCCAAGAACATAAGAGCTACACATGAGTATAACAAATTGTTCTGTATGTTTTTCTTGTCATTTCATGAATCCTGCTATTTTCATATAATTTCATGTATCCTGCTATTTATATCTATAATTATACCATAATGAAAGTAAGTACAAATTCTTTAAAAAAGACAAATTGAATACATATTTTCATGCCAGAGTTATATTTTAAGTGGATCTGGTTTCTGTTTAGCGACTTCTTAGACTATTACCTCCTTTTACTCTAAAGGTTTACATTTACTGAATTCTTCCCAGTAGTATTTACAACCATGAGAACAAACGTAATGTCTAGTTTATTTCTACTGCTCAGAATGCAAAAAAGGAGAAAGTCATTTAAGTTTGAATAATATAAATTTCATACAGATATTAACTACATCTTTCTAAAATCACACCTGAATTATTTAGATAACTTTTGCAATAAAATTCACAATAACTTAGTGATGTTATACTGGCTTCACCTGATTCACTTTAAGTGAAATGTTTATAACCTCACTTGGAAGGCCTGTTACAGTGTTTCTGAAATTGCACAGGGTATAACAAAACTTGCCTCTAGAAATACATCCAAGGGTTTGTTTTTTGATAGTTTTTTTCACATTTTTGTCTTTCAAGACTAAAAAAAAGGCACTCTAGAAAAAGCAGGTAAAAATCATTTACAGTTAGAGTAGTAAGAAAAATCTAATTTCATGGTTTTGACTTCTGCTTTCATGCACCCCGTCATGTGGAAGTTTAAAAACAATGAATGGAACAACTCGGTGCAATATATATGCACAGTATGGTAAGTTTAGATGATGTGATGACCTTTCAGTTTCTGTTTCCTAGCTTTTTATTTTAAACTTATAAGAAATCCTGGTTATCATGAGAAAGGGGCTAACAGCACTTCCTGAGCCTGGCACAGGAACAAATCACATTATCCTTCCTCAGGGGAATAGTCTAATTAAACACAACAGGAGTCCTCATATGGACATGGTAAAGCAAGCAGTAGTTTAATGCCACAGTGGCAGATAAACGAAAATTGTCTCTCTCAAACATAGCTCCACCCTGATCTACATCAGTTCACTCCTTTTTTTTTTTTTTTTGGCTAAAATTTAGTGTACAAAGCAGTCCCTATTCACTTAAGTAGTTACCTTATTGGTAGTCAAGAGTCTGTCTTCTAAAACATGTTTTTTTCAAGCTTTCTGTGCAGAATTAAAATATATTTTTTAATCCCCAAAATAAAGTAGTATTGCTACAATTTATTTTCCAACTGAAATAAAAGAGCTAAAACTTGCTGATTTTATCTTTCCCTCATTTATTTGTTACAAGCATAGAAATATGGGTACATGTATTTTTCTTTGATTTTTGAAATTATATTTGAGATGATCTTCTGGCTTTTAAGGAGAATTGATGCTGAGATAATTTGAAGAATAACATAAAAGAAAACTTGTCATCTATTACAGGTGAAGCAAAGGTGTAGTCTGGGAGCAAAGGCATTGCTTTCATTTCAGTGGGGCAGAAGTGTGTGAAACATACAGATCAGATCCTGGCATCAGTCTTTCTGGAGGATAAAGGAGTGCATAGCATCCTTCCACTCATAGCATCTCCTACGACACCTAGTCTGGGCCTGTGTCAATGACTGATCTTGCAAGCTGAACTGAAAATGGTTATAATCATGTAAATATTATGATTTTCTAACACGTTCAGAACACTTCGCTGGACTGGGATGCAACTAGACTATTGAATGATGCTGTCACTGACAAATTCATTCTTTGTATTGAATATGTAAATATCAAAGAGATAAAACAAACATTAAACTGAAAGTGGGCAGATTTAAATTAGCTATTAGGAAGAAGTTCTTCACAGTGAGGGTGGTGAGGCACTGGAACAGTGCTCTTTCAGAATGCCAGTGCTACAACAACACTCACATGAGATGATGAATAGCTCATCTCAATGAAAGTTTGCTTATCAAAAATAAACACTTTTGATTAGAGAAGACAGCTACTTCTTAACAGTGTTTCAGCTTATAAAAATAAAGAGAACGTGATCTTGTAAAACCAAATATGAATTTAAGACCTAAAGAAAATCTCTTTTATTAAACCTAATGTTGGGAGTTTACCTTATTTTAATAAGTTTTTTCATGTACAATACATAGCATATTATGTAATTTCAGCAGAGGAAATGACAGTCAGACAGCTCAAGTCCTAAACTGGAAGTTATATACTGAAGGATTTCACAAATATAGCTTCTGAACAAACTCTTGATTGCAACATTATCAGAAATTCAGTGTGGAAGAATGCATTGATAGCTGTATATAGACCAGCCATACACATGTACTAAATTACCACAGCATGTGGATATATATGTAAATCATGGAGTCTCCTATGAACAGTAGTATGAAGTATAGAATAGATAACAAAACATACCAAACCATATGTTGTTATCCTACTTTTCTAGAAAAAAGAAGTTTATGTGGTTGTGCTATCGGTCCATCTGTTCCATCATAAAGATGAACAAGTCATTGACAAATTTTAAGTAAATTTGACACTGGATCTCAAAATTACGACGTTATTTTGGGATTTTTAAAAGTTGGTAAGTTGCTACACAAATTAATATACCTACCCACAGGAAAGCAATTATAACTTTGCTGAGGAAACTTGACAGGAAAAAAGAGGCTTCTAAAAGTTGGAAGCAAGGAAAAGTGGCCTGGGAAGAACACAGGGATGTTGAACAGAAAGCTAGGGATCAGGTAAGGAAAGCTAAGCCCCAGTTAAAATTAAATTTGGCTAGGGATGTTAAGGATAACAGGAAGGGGTTCTATAGGTATGTAGGGAATGAAAGAAAAACTAGAGACAATGTAGGCCCCCTCCAGAAGCTGTCAGGAGAACTGGCTACCCTTTATTTGGAGAAGGCTGAGGTTCTCAATGACTTCTTTGCCTCAGTCTTCACTGGCAAAGGCTCTGATCACACCACCCATGTCTTGGAAGGCAAACACAGGGACTGTGAGAATGAAGACCTTGGGCCCACTGTAGGAGAGCATCTCGTCTGAGATCATCTTAAAAACTTGAATGTGCACAAGTCCATGGGACCTGATGAAATGCATCCGTGGGTCCTGAAGGAGCTGACGAATGAAGTTGCTAAGCCACTGGCCATCTTATTTGAAAAATCATGGCAGACAGGTGAAGTTCTGAATGACCGGAAAAAGGGAAATATAACCCCCATTTTCAAGAAGGGGAAAATGGATGACCCAGGGAAATACAGACGAGTCAGTCTCACCTCTGTGCCTGGCAAAATTTGGAGCAGATTCTTCTGGAAGGCATGCTAAGGCACATGAAAAACAACAAGATGCTTGGTGATGGCCAGTATGGCTTCACTAAGGGGAAATCCTGCTTGACCAATGTGGTGGCCTTCTATGATGGGGCTACAGAACTGATGGACAGGGGTGGAGCAGTTGGTGTCATCTACCTGGACTTGTGCAAAGCATTCGACACTGTCCCACACAACATCCTTGTCTCTAAATTGAAGAGACATCAGTTTCATAGGTGGACCACTCGGTGGAGAAAGAACTGGCTGCATGCAAAGAGTTGTGGTCGATGGCTCAGTGTCCAGCTGGAGACCAGTAATGAGTAGTGTCCCCCAGCGATCAGTGTTGGGGCCAGTCTTGTTCAACATCTTTGTCGGTGACATGGACAGTGGGATTGAGTGTGCCCTCAGCAAGTTTGCCGATGACACCAAGCTGTGTGTTTCAGTTGATACGCTGGAGGGAAGGAATGCCATTCAGAGGGACCTTGACATGCTTGTGGGCTGGGTTGATGCCAACCTTATGAAGTTTAATCATACCTAGTGCAAGATCCTACACCTGTGTCGGAGCAATCCCAGGCACAGCTACAGGTTGGGCAGAGAAGAGATTCAGAGCAGCCCTGCGGAGAAGGACTTGGGGGTGTTGGTGGATGAGGATGATCAGGGGACTGGAGCACCTCCCGTATGAAGACAGGCTGAGAAAGTTGGGGCTGTTTAGCCTGGAGAAAACTGTATGGAGACCTCATAGCAGCCTTCCAGTATTTGAAGGGGGCCTATAAGGATGCTGGGGAGGAGCTCTTCAGTAGGAACTGTAGTGATAGGACAAGGGGTAATGGGTTAAAACTTAAACAGGGGAAGTTTAGATTGGATATAAAGAAGAAGTTCTTTACTGTGAGGATGGTGAGGTACTGGAATGGGTTGCCCAGGGAGGTGGTGAATACTCTATCCCTGGCAGTATTCAAGGCCAGGCTGGACAGAGCCTTGGGTGACATAGTTTATTGTGTGGTGTCCCATCTACTATGGCAGGCGGGTGGGAAGTAGATGATCTTAAGATCCTTTCCAACCCTAACTATACTATTACTCTATGTTTCTATGAACCTAACTCCCTACCCATTTAACAGGCAGCAGCCATGTGATGAATCAGAACAAGAAAACTGGTCAACCTATGAAGCTTCCAGCCAACCATATTATTTGTAGCAATATGCCTCACCATATAGATGTGGATATGGGAATAATAAAGGGAGCTGTTGGGTGTTAGCTCCTAATGGTGTTACAATTTTTATCAGTGTTACAGAGTTCTAAACTTAGGTTTCAGTTTTGAAAAAAAAGTCGTGCATTCTTGATTTTAAAAATTTATATTTATAATGAAATAACTTGGATTTTTACCCAAACTTGAGGACCTCTAAACGCTAAGAGGTCACATGGTTGACAGATAAGACTCATTAAGAACAGCGCCTCAGCGCTGCCCCGCATGCTACAGTGGTGGCAGCGTGGCTCCTGTGCACCTTTCTGAAATCAAGATGAACAGTTTAGGGCAGCCTAACTTAACATTTACTTAATTGGCTGTTTTGCAAACTGGAATGGCAATTTAACATTCCTACATAGTCAAAAGTTTTACCTTTTGGAGAGGCTTTTTTTCTGTTTGTTTTTACAGTAAATGGGGCAAAATAAAAGAAGTAATGGGATCTTTCAGTGATGTTCCCAAGCTAATGATTTTTGCCTAGATTCTTCTGGAGAATCTTTTTGAAAGCTTCTAGAACAGGACTTCCTTCAGCCAAGGATAGAAATAGCAAGTGCAATTCAAAAGACACTACTCCATCAGCTTATTATTATCCACTACCTAGAAGTTATTGTGCCTAGACCTCACCCTGTGATATATGAGAGCTCATCCTCTATAGTCGGAAGTCTGCCTGATTACCTCACTGGAACACCCGTCTTTGGGGGCTTAAGCTAAGATGAGCTGACTCTGTTGCAAAGCAGTTAAGCACACGTGTATTCATTTTTACTAGTTCTGCTATGGGGCTGGTGGGAATAGGACCTTTGGCCCCTCTGTAAGTATATGAAATGAAAGTATACTTTTACTGAGTCATACAAGGTTGCTTGTGGATGGCGAAAAGCTGTAAAGGAATTTCTCTCCAAGAAAATTTTGTGCTTTCTTATCGCCCATAACCAACCCTTCTGGGTTTTCTCTCCATCTTTTGCAGCTTTCTGAAATAGTGTAGTATCTGTGAATTCCAGCTAACCACTGCTTTAGTTATGTCTATGCACCTGGGCTATGCATACTGTCAAGCACCTATAGACCTTTCAGACTAGTAAATATAAATGTATTTACCAGTTCATAGAGCTAATGCATCTCAGTACGGAGCTGAGGTCTTCTCTTTCTTCTCTTGGTGAAGCATAGAGCAGCTGCTGCAGTTCTGGAGGACGGACTGATCAAGTCCCGCTGGTTGTGTTTATGCAGTTTATTATCTAGCTGGATATAAGGAGAACTGGCAGTCTAGAAAATTCCCAAATATGGAGCTATAGAAGAGACAAGATTAATGGTATTCTCAGAACAAGGTCACCAGATTTGTTGTCAAATTCAACTTTGTAATGATAATCACTACAAAGCCAAGACAGAACACGTTTTTGAACAGGGATAGATTATCTCCAGCACATGTATAGCAAATAGATACAACTTTCTTCAAATGACTATTTGAATAATTTGAGCCTCCTCAAAAAAACCTCTGTTTCTCTGATATAATACTGGAGAGACTTGGAAAAATGCTATTGCCATGAAATCAAGGGGCTTGGTAAAACTGCTGCTGACTGGACACCTTTGTATGTACCATCACCACCAACAATGAGGAGTGCAGGTATTAACAAGAACTCTGGAAAAACATCTCTATCCTCAAACGAGCAGCACACGAGCTCTCAGTTTGCAGATCCCCACGTTTCCCTGATTACTCCCCAAGGGGATCACAGCTCAGAAGCTCTGGGACAACCCCTGACACCCTCACTCAAACATGATCACTTCCTAAGACTGGAGTTTCTAAAATAACCCACCCCAGAAGGTTACTACCCAGACACTTCTCACTCAACAGCGTGGGACCAGTGGAGAAGAGTCACGGCAGAGAGCACTGAACCTGAATCAGAGAGCACTGAGCCGGCTGAGGAACCTAACAGAGGCTGGTCAGGAACCCTGCAGAGTCCTGGAGGAGTCGAGGAAGCGACACTTCCCAGTGACGAGTAGCCCGAGGGCCGGTACAGCAGCCAGCCCCTCCAGTAGGGGGCGCCCTGGGTCTGCGGGGGGTAGTCGGGCCCTCCACCGGGGAGCGGCCCCGCGTCGAAGCGGGAGAGCGGGCACCACCCCCCTGCCCCTTCAGGCGGCGTTGCGTAACCTCCCCGCGGTGGGTGGGCACCGGCCCGCAGCAGCCCGGCAGGAAGCGGTGGCTCCTCGCTTTGGCGTTGCCCCTCACGCTGCGGCGGTGGCTGAGCGACCCCCTCACACCTGCTCACCTGTCTCCCGGCCGGCTGGGGGGGCTCGGCCCGGCCACTCCCCCTGACAGGCTCGGCGCAGGCGCCTTAGCGGCTACCGCAGGCAGGGGGCGGCAACATGGCGGCGTGAGCGGCGGCGGTTTCGGCTTCACAACAACAGCGGCAGCCGCGATCGCTCGCGCCGCCGTCAGCTCCGCGCGCCGCTCGTCTAAGCCGGGTCACGCCACGCCGCGGTCGGCCGCGCCCGTTCTTCCTGCCCACAGCGGGGAGGCGGCTCCGGCCGGGCAGCCTTCGGATAACGGGGCATCAGCGCCCATAATAATCCCTCATTATAACGGTGCGGGGGAGCGGCTCTTGGGACGGTGCCTGAGCTTTGGGCCGGCTCCCTGTGGCCCCGCCGGGTGCGACTGCGGTGGATGCGTGGCTCGGCCCGGCCGGGCGGGGAGGCGGGAGCGGCGGCAGGTGCCGGTAACGGCGGGAAGTAAATGGCGAGCGAGAAGCTGATGTCGGGGCCCGACCCGCAGCCCGCGGGACTCATCTCCGTCGGGGCCGGCGGTGGAGGAGGCGGAGGCGGCGGTAGCAGCGTTGCGGTGATGGGGGAGCTGAGAGCGTCGGGCTCCGGGTCCGTAGTGCTCCCCGCGGGGATGATTAACCCGTCAGTGCCGATCCGCAATATCCGGATGAAATTCGCCGTTCTCATCGGACTCATCCAGGTCGGGGAGGTCAGCAACCGGGACATCGTGGAGACGGTGCTGAACCTGGTAAGCTGCCGGGCACCCTGCCCCGGTGACGCCCCGGCGGGCAGAGGGCCCCGGCCACCGGCCCGCGCAGCTCACCTCCTCCCGGGGCTGCTTTCCCCCGCCCCTGGGCAGCCCGAAAGGGACCTTCATTTTCCCAGCCCCTGCATCCTTCCTACACGTACGGCCCTTTTGCAACCGTCCTCCCTTCCCAAACTCCTCTTGTGCCTCTCTCCCCTCGTTAATACTGCGACCTGCGCTTCTCCTCGTCGTGCGTGTGACAGAAGCCCCCTCAGCGCTCCCTAACTCCATGCAGGACCCTACCTAGTATAGGCAGGCCACTCTTCCCCATCCTAGTGCCTTCTCTCGGCCGCCTCCTGCAGAAGTGGAGTGTGCAATTCCCAATGTAAATAAAATAAGGAGATTAAATAATTCACAGTTTCGGGTGCTGGATGCTGCCCTATAACGTGGTGGCTTCCTCACTGGAAGGAGAGTGGTGTGAATGAAGTATCTGTTTTTTATCGAAAAACATTTTTTTTTTAAAAAAAGGCAGCTCGAATTGGTATCTTTTCTTAGTGGCTGAAATGTGAAGGGTTCAATGCTGTTAGCTCAGACCTAGTTCAGTATTTTATGTAGATGAAGGGGGAGGAGGGAGATTTTTGCAAGGATTTAATATGCTTTAATATCTGTAATAAAGAGTTAGTTGTATTGCAGTATTGAGTTGGGTTGCTTATGTCTTAATGATCTTGCATGGTTTCCAAAACATGTTTGTGTCTGCAAAATAGGTGCTGGTGTTAATTTTTTTTTAAGGTCTGTGCATTGCAAAGTACTGTTGTATGCTGGTAAATAGCTTTGATCAAGAAGATGCTAAAATGTAGCTCCTTAGTCATCTGCTCACTTCACGGAGTGAAAGAG
The DNA here is from genome assembly GCF_012275295.1 of Melopsittacus undulatus. Taxonomy (NCBI): domain Eukaryota; kingdom Metazoa; phylum Chordata; class Aves; order Psittaciformes; family Psittaculidae; genus Melopsittacus; species Melopsittacus undulatus. The sequence continues at coordinate 23,027,425 of NC_047528.1, forward strand.
TTACTGCAGGACTGTATGACTTAATGTTTTTGCGCTACCTACACCAAAGCCTGAGGAACCTACAGAAGCCAAAGGAGTGGATCTAAAAATGAATCACTTTCAATTATGTGCAATTTGGTGCTGTTCCTGAATGCAAGATTTGCTGCAGCAAAGCTTTTGAAGCAGTTCAGTCAATGAAGTATCCTCAATTTTTGCATACGAAATAGGATAGAAAAATGACTGCTCAAAACTGAGTGGCAATTAATTGAAACTGCCTTTGTTTCAGACGAGTTTAATGCTTCTGTGCAAAGTCACATAAAGAATATATTTTGTTTCAAACACTTTAAAAAGGTGTATTCTTCTGTTTGACAGTTATTTGCATTTGACCTAGCACAGACTGAATGGAAAAGCTGCAGCATGCAGGGAAAGACGTGATTTGGTCAGATCACTTTAATATTTATAATTTATCTGAATACACAGGATTAAAGCCCTGTAGTTTTATGAACATGTCAAAACAGTAATTTGGTATATTTCCCACTCCTCTCTACAAGCTGTTTGACACCTAATTGAAACATGATTTATAAATATTTTATTATTTTTGTACAAGTGCGGTATATAAGTCATCATAACTTTATTGGATTATTACCCATTCCTTTTAAAGTAGCACTCAACATAGGGGAATGACACGCAGTTATTTTATTAACTGGCTTTGTGTAGGTCATGACAGATACAAAGATGTTTAATCCTTTTCCAGTTTTCTTTCTTCTTTCATTCTTACTGATATTTAAGCTTATTTTAATTCTGGCTGCTAATGCATCAGAACTGAACTAACATTGACTTGTCTTTGGGAGTAAGGTTACAATGTGTTTTTGTATTTGTGTGGAGGACATACAGTGCTTGTCACAGTGCTTCTGTATCAAATCTATCTACTAATTAGCTTCTATTGCTGAAAACTATGCTTATATTTAAAAATAAATGCAAGAGTGTTTAACAGTGCTCTCAGTGTCGAGAGACATGTATGAATGTGAAACTGCTTGGGAGTCTGCTGCAGTAGCGATGCATTCTGGATCAGTCATTACTTAACAGATGGACTCTAATACACAATAGTCAGTATTCCCACAGCAGAGAGAGGTTATATTGTGTCTGTTGATCTTTTTCTTCTCAGGTCTCTGAATGTCTCAAACTTATGCTTGTATATTTGAAATGTAATTTACTTCAATGGAAAACAAGCATAGTGAATATGGTTGATGCAAAGTAAAGCTGATGACATATCCCTAAACTACAAAACATTACTGATTCTCTATTAAAAATTTTAATAGCAACTTTAAATAAAATGCAGTTTTGTATTTTAGAAGCATTCTTTGGGGTCTCAGTGGGGGTGGAGAGAACTTCACTTGGGGGTTCTTTTGGTGTTTTGTTTTTTTTTAATCCCATCAGCCTTTACTATTTCTGAATGACTTCTGATGCAAGTCTGATAATGAGTGCAGAGTGCTTAAAGAGCTGATCTCAATTTGATATGGCAGTTGATATGTTAAGTCCCTAGGAGAAATATAACCTATACATTGAGTATCTGTAAGTCATTTGCGGATAGCTTTTTAGTATAGGAATTCTGCGTAGCTGAGACTTTTATTATTGGAGAGAATCAGAAGCTAACAATTGAGATGTTTTTTCTTTTTTTAATTTACTTATCTTGGATTACTGCTGTCTTCTATATAAAGCTTAAACAAGTCTATTCATTCTTCGTGCATTGGTGTGAAAACAGCAAACGTTCAAGACAAAACTTTGGTTTGGCTTGTCCTTGTCATGGGGATAGTCACTTTTATTTCCTGTGAAGTTTTTCTCTTAGGGTTTCTCTTGGACAGTTTTTACCTTTGAATACTTTCTTTTTGGTGACCCCACACTGTAGTCTCTATTACTGCAATTGAAACTTACTTCATGTAGTACCTACTGATACTGACAGACACAGTGATTTATTGTATCTGTGAGGTGATGAAGTGTGCTTTATCCAGTGCTGAAAATCTTTTTCCATGTCTAATACTTTCTTGGATTTTCTGCTTTGACAAATTTTAACAGTTGACTTTCAGCTCAGAGAGTATTTTGTTCTTGGTCATGCCCATGCTGTCTATGAGATAAGTTGTTTCTCTTGATGCTTTTCTTTAGTAACACTTTTCATCAAGATTTACCATGTGTTCAAAGAGCTGTTACATTGGTGAATTTATTTAATGGAGTATCACTTGGTAGAGTTACTAGTATTGCTTGTGTTATTTTTCATTTAATATTCCAGTGGTAGACATAATTGAGAGAGGTTTAATCCCTTTATATGTCAATCCCTATCTATGAACTACTTACCATTATCATTAAAAAAAATCTGCTAGTGTTAATACTGTTCATAGTCAGAAGGTGTTAAGAGTCTATGAGCTGAAGCATTTTCTAAAATTATTTTTAGTGTATTGTGTTCTTTTTACATTTCTGGAAGTAAAAGGGGACTCCTTATTGTACAACATACATTCTTCTGTGGTGGTGCTTGTTTTGATTTTGGTCCATGGGGTTAATATGAATTCTCAGGTTTAGCATGCTGTCCCTGAGATGTGTGTTCACTGACCCTTGTGTACTGCAAAGCACCAAACTAGAAAAGGCCTTCCTCACAAGAAGCATAATCTTCTAATTGCTTTAGTGATTTTGCTTTGGGGATGTTTTGACATCAGTTCTGTGCTTCTATTAATGAGGAAGCCTTTTCCCTTTGAACAGCTCTATTAGTTTTCTTAGGGTACTGTCAAGGATGTTGTTATTGTTGCGATAGATGTGCTTGCTGGTGGTTATTCTCCATAGTTCCTTCTTTATACCCTCTTGTACTTATGTATTAGACTGATGTTTAAAATAGAGTTCTGCAGCACGTGTTCCAGACAATATGATACTACGGTGAAAGTGGGTCAGTCTGTCCACCTGTATTCTACTTGAAGTGTATTTTTGTATCACTTATTTCCTACTGCAAAATTTCCACACATGGCTTTAATTCGTTTTTGTATAATATATCTCAAATGGCCTTTCCTTTCATTAGTTTTAGTTACTTGCCTCCTTAATTCTCTGATTTTTTGGTATTTAATGGTTTGGGATTTTTTCCTTCAGTGTATATTTCTGAACTGTCTCTTGTCTGGACAGCTTTCATCAAGCATGACTACGTGAATTGCATTGTTTCTTAGCTTTTAGAGAGCTTTCTCTGTTTCAGTTTGAATTTCCTAGAATTTTTGATTTTGAGGTTTTTTTGTGCTGATTCTACAGCAGTGCAACATAAGAAAGGTGAACAGGCAGTGACTGATACTTAAAAACTCTGAGTGGTACTAACACATGCTGCTTGTTTTGCCTACGCATCTTGAACAGATAATGTGATGCAGCTTTGAACAGATTTCAGTCTGATAGAGGTGTAGCTGACCAGGGTTTTCCTTGTGCAGTCTGGAAGGCTTTTATATATGTTTTGTCAGGCTAGAGAGTGCTTATAGGAAGTAGGTCAAACACCAGGCATAGTTCAAAAAGTCTGTTGCTGTTCTTGTTGACTTCAGCCTACGCTTCTGCCTAGCTCTTCTTGTTTTCTTGGTTGTTCCATCCTACTTCAGTGTTAGTCACCCATCACAAGAGGTAAGCCATTTTTTTAGTGCTCTTTCACCTTGTATACTTGAAGGAGAGTGGCATCTGCCACTTTAGAGCAAATGGGTTGGATTAGGTGAGAGATCCTTCTGCCCTACAGGCTTCTGTAGTAGTGGGCATAAGGAAAATGTAAAGAGAGGCATATGTAATAAAGATTATTTCTTTTGGTGGTACTTTTCTTCAGAGATTGGTTGAGGGTTGTCTTAAGGCAAAGTTGGCTTTTGATATTTGAGTTCTTTGAATCTATTTACAGTTTTGGTTGCTGTAACATCCTGGGGCACAGTTCTGCTCTTCTGCAGGGAAGAAGAATCACTTTCGTTCATTGGATGCAGTTGTATTCTGAGAAAGCGTGGACCACATGAATTGTAGCCTCCATCATATGACTTCTGTATTTCTTGTGGAACTAGCTTTGCAGGCTTGTTAATCCTTCCATTTTCTTGGAGTATGTGTTCTAATTTTTATGGTATATTTCTCTGCTGATAGAGGGAGGAATTTTGAAGTGTGGGTTGTTTTTTGTTTGTTTGTTTTTTGTTGTTTTGTTTTTTTTTGTGTGTGTGAATTTTGTTTTAGGTAATACTTAACTGGAGGTGGCAGTCGTTGTCCAAGTTACTGTCTGTCCTACTGGTTTTTATCATTCTTCTGTCATCTCCATACTGAGCTGTGTCTGGATGTTACTGTAGAAACTATCAGAGCCATATGAAACGAGTTGTACCCAATGTGAGAGCTTGTAATAGAAATCCATGGGCAGCTACTTAAGAGTTTTGTAGCTTTTGTCATTATCTGGTGCTTCCATTGACAGCTTAGGTTTTGTTTTGGAAAATCTTTGAGTGAGTGAATGTTCACTTAATTTCTTTTAGCATAGCTGATTTCTTTTGGCTTTTTTAATCTAACCCTTGATAGCAGTATTTATGGGTGGGAAATTTTTCAATCCTTGCATCAGTCATGAAGCACTAGTGGTATCTCAGCAGGGGGCTTGGAGTCTGCTGTGGTTTTGGTAAGATGGATTGATACATTTCTATAGGTGTTAACATTTAAAAATCTATCATGGTGAGCATATCACTGAGTATTCCTTAGTTTTACATCTTGTCTTTGGAGGATGCAGCTTACAGATCATAAGGGAAATTAATAACTAGAGTCTTTGTTGTTATTTTTGTCACGCTGAAGTATTAAAATTCTGAGAGTGGTATTAATAAAACACCTCTGATCTTTGGCCTTTCCTCCTACTCCCACCTGTTTTATCCCTTTGCATCAAGCAAAGGGTTAGCACCTTTCACTGTCAAGATGCTATTTTTACAAAATTGTGACCTGATGCCCCATTTAAACTGGGTGTTTACAAAACTAAGCATTCACCTGTGTACTCAGTTATTTACTAATCTTTTTTTCTCCTCCGTATTTTCCCTCACTCTATTCTTTCCCTCCCTACCCCCCCTTAGCTCTTGGATGGGTACTCAAAGATTATAAGTCAAGGAAATGGCTCATTACATTCACAAGGTTTATGTCTGGGAGGATGCGGTGCATCTCCTGTCTTTTATGTTAATGCTTTTCAGTGTCTCCACTTACACTTTTCAAATGTATGAATCACTGTCTATATTACACCCTTAAAAAAACCCATACCAGATACACAACTCCCCCCCCAACACAAAAACCGACACCCTAAAGCCTGCATAATCATATTTCAGTTTCTACTGAACCATTTGTTCTCCATTAATGCTATATTGAATTGAGTCAAAGTGGAATGAAATCTGTGATTGGGTTAGTACCAAACCTGAGACTTCTCTACCCTGATAAATACTGTGCACAGTATTAACACAGTTGTGCTAATTTAATAAGCTCTCCAAGTTATTTTAAATCAGTCTCGTTATCTTACCTGTTTATTACTTGGTACTACACTTTTTTGGTTTTGCATCTTAACCTGTCTTGATAAATCTGTCATTTCAAATCGACTTGTATTGCTCTCCCATTACTACAGCATTTTGTAGTACTTTGCACAGAAGAGTATCATTGTGGCTGCGTCATTAGTTGATGTCTTGTATGTGCCTGGTGGCCAAAGGACCAGTGTAGTCGTGTGTGATGGAGTTCTGTTTATTTCTATTTTATTTATGGTGGAATGTGATCCTTATGGTGGAATGTGATCCTTATGGTGGAATGTGATCCTTATGGTGGAATTTGATCCTTAATTACCACTCATATTCTTTGGCAATAGCTGACTGTGGAGTTCTATTAATTCTTACGTAGACAGAACCCTCAAGCTTTCTTTCAGTCTAAACCAAATTTAGAACTTGCTTTTATAATCAGAGGCAGCAGATCTTTTGAAACATCAGTTTTCAATCTGATGATCTACCTCCCACTGTCTTGCAATAGTTTGGCTTGGATGTGCTATGAATGATACAGTATTCAGTATGTGATACTCAGCATAAAGATAATGAACAATTTAAAAAAGGATTATTTGTAGAGGATCACATATTGCTTCCTTATTGATAGAAATACCTGTTTCAACTATAAGGTTATGATGGATTGCAGCTATTTGAACTAGAGTTTCATAACTTCCAATTTAGGAAGATTGTTAGTGACATTCATCTCTAAGAGAAAGATTATCTGTGACTTCAAGTAGAGCAGCACATCAACTACTGACTCTCAGCTAAAATCTTCATTCTGGTAATTTTTGTGGTTTGGAGTTTGTTTTATTTTTGAAGTACATGGAAACTAATAATGTTCAGTAAATAAGTCTTAAGTAGCTCCAGTGTTACTGAAATTTATACCAGTAACGTTGATTCAGTTATGTCAGTGCAACCCTATAATGTGACTGCCCTTCTTTAATTTAAAATTGGGTTGCATCAGTGAAATTGTGGCAGCGTAACAATTCACTGAAAGCCGACGTGAATGTGAGTGAGTACTGATTATGCTATTCAACAGCTTACAAATGCTTGTCTTCCATATTTGGACAATTATGTTTCTTTCACTGCCCTTTTGTTTACAGTTGGAAGCCTTTAACTATTCAGAATAGGTATTAGGGTTTGGGGTTAGCTGAAAGTAAGATAGGGCAAGATACAAGTGAAATTGTTATTCGTATCATGGTTTTTGGAACCTGATGCTTTTGTAGTACTGAGAAAGTGTAGATAGAAGACTAGAAATAATAATTCTCTTAGTAGAGCCTTCTAAACCAACTCCAATACAAGCAATATGGCATTGTAATCAGTTTTACATGATCTTACTTTTTTTTTTTTGCTTTAAAGTCTTCATATTTTGTGTCAAATACCCAATTACGTAAAATTTTCTAACATTTAGTGACTTCTGCTTGCCTGCTTTAAAACCCATTAAACAGGGTGTTTGTTTTCAGGTTTTGCTCTTTTGTTTTGTGAAAAGAAAATATTTTAAGTGTTTATAAATACAGATATGAACTTGGAAATAATGTGCCCTATGAGTCACAAAGGAGATTGTACAAACCTGTTGAAACAAAGACTCTTTCCTACTACAGAATTACAGAAAAGAGCTTTCATTAAAATAGACTAGTAACCATAAAATACACATTCAAGCTAGTAATGAATGAACTGAAGTGAAGCCCTGTCTTGGCTTGCTCATGCCTGGCTGATCAGTTTGCTCTTGCTCTACAGCAACAGTTTGTATAGCTCACTATATTAAAAAAATATTTATTGATTTAATTGAGCTACAGAACTTCCTGTGTTGAAGAATCTTCAGTTAAAAAGAAAAGTAGAAAAAAAAAGATTACTCTAAATTCAGGGAAGCATTCTTGCTTAAATTGAATTTGTTTTATAGCTAGCAGAATGGTAAAGCTGTCTGCCCCTTCCAATAGTACATGCACATGAGAACAGCTACAGAGTTTTGTCACCTCTAGTTGCGTAGCATCCGCATGATGTAAGTCTGAACTAGTATATCTGGGGATGTTGTGCAGGGAGAATGAGCTTCCCAGTGGTCTGGAGAATGGACTTGGGGATTTGGCATCTTTGCAGAAAGGCATTAGCAGGAGATGTTTAATTGCAGGAGCTGAAATTTTGAGAGAACAGGACAAGGGCTGTTGCCTCAAATGAGAAGAAATAGCTGATTTTGTTGGAAGAAAGAGCTTCATCCCTCTTCAAATTGTAATGTTTATCTTAAATGAAACTTATCAAGGGGCCCCTGAAAGCTGCATTGTGGCTATGCTAAGCTATGGAAGGAGGGAAGAGATAAGAACCTTATGAAGTGATATGTTACTCTTTCATGGCTGGTGACTTTCTGTTTTCTTTGAGATTGAGAGCTCCAAAAAAAGCCATCTCTGTAAATTTAGTGTTTACATGTCCAGTAGTATGGTTTGCTTCATGACGTTCCTCAATAAGCAAGAAGTTCACTGACATAAAGCTGTCAAAATTGGTGTCTATTTCCTTCCATTACTCCAGTGAAATACATTATCTGTTTTGGTAAATGGAAAGATATGTGGTGTTTTTGAGTCAGATCTGTGACCGACTTGAATGGGTGAAACTTACTGGAACATTTGTATTGCATTGGACTGAATAAGGTCTTCTAAACAAGATGCTCAGGAGGTGGGAGCTACTTCATTGTTTTAATTCTTTTTTTCCCCTTAAGATTTGTGGGCCTTTTCTGCACATTTTAATTTCTGGAGATCCAAAGATCTTCTTTGCTTTTCCTTCTGTCTTTTCATTTATACCTCCAAATGACCTGAAGAACTCTGGGTTTTGTATATATTTTTTTTTAATGCAGCTTTTAGGTGAGTTAAAAGATTTTCTCATGCATTCTTTCCAGTTCCATGTAAATGTTATGTTCTCCATTGCACCATTGCATCCTTCGCTATCTTAAAAGTGCATTATGTGAATTCAGAAAGAAACTTCAGCATAATGTCCTGGGCTTGGCAATACATATTTTTTATTTATTCTCACTCCCCCCAGTCAAAAACATGTTAATGATCACGCGTCTCCATTCTTCTCTTTGGCACTAGCACTACAATATCCTCCTGAAAATTCATAGTCAGAACACTTTGAAATGTCTGTAATTCTACTAGTTTACAAACAACTGTCGAAGAACAGTTGAGGATGGAAGGGGCCTCTGGAAGTCTCTAGTAAAAAATCCATACTCAAAGTAGGTCAACTAGAGCAAGTTACTCAGGGTCTTTTTTGCCTGGGTTTTGCATATTTCAAAGGGTGGAGACTCCCATATCAAATTTTTAGTCAGGTATAAGTGGAGTTTCTTGGGCCTGTTGCTACACATTCTGTTGCTGGGTGCCACTAAGAAAAGTCTGGCTCCCTTGTCTCTGCTTCCTGCCCACCCTACCCCCTGCAAATATACATACACATTTATGAGATCTCTTCAAACCTCTTATTAGAGCTAAACAATCCCAGCTCTCTTCAGCCTGTCGTTATATATCAGATATCTCAATACCTTAATCATTCACACATTTAGATCTTTACTCTCCTTGTGCAGATAATAGTGCTTCCTTTCAAAAAAGTTGGAGGTGGAGTCTGAGAAGCCTTTTAATTATAGCAGCCCTTTTCCTCATCTCACAGTATGAGTTGCAATATCTACCATAAATAATTCAGTCAATATTACTATGCCTTAACCCAGCAAAGGACAATTTGCACCACATGCAGCTAAGAAAGAAAACAGACCTCTGTGAGCCACAGTAGTGAGTGTTTGCTTTTCATCTGTTGTTCCTGCTTGTTAGTAGATAGCCTTGGATGAAAGGCACAAACCTGAAGAGTGTGTATCAGTTCTGCAGATCACAGTTATGGTTGTAAGTAAGCTTTATTTCTTGGACTTCAGAAATAGTAAATGTAGCTACATTTGATATTTAGCTGAAAAAGTATGAAGTTGAATAAATGAAACTTTGTGTCTGTTAATTTATATTAAATACTAAGTTCTTCAACAAATTAACATGAATTGAATTTGAGCTAGAAGAGCTGTTAACGTACTCTTCAAAGTTACAGATGCTTTATATCAGAAGGAGAAAAAACCCCAAGCCACATAATATTCAGTGTAGAGCCAAAGCTGTTGTTCTGCATTGAGTTTGTTATAAAGAATAGATTCATGACTTTATATGTTGTCTTATATTTGCAGATTAAATGTTCTATAGAACTTTATGTGCTTTTAACTTTGTAACTTAAACTGTAGTATACTGAGCAAAGATGATTCTGTAACAAGTTCATGTTTCATGCAAAGAAAATAATGAATTCAAGGTAACTTATACAGTAATAAATGTGACTGGAACAATGTGTCGGCTTAGTCACTAAGCGGGAGTTAGTCTTTAACAGTTAATATAGTGCAGTATTTGACATTTTAAAAGTAGTCCTCCATTGGAATTAATACAGTCTTTAAAATGGATTGTTCCTCAGTGAAGAGGTTGACAGTTACAGGTATTTCCTAAAATCCAGAAGCAGGTAATTCCCAGTTCTCACAGTCATGATAATTTCTCTTATTACTATTATAAACAGTTTTATAACAAGGGAAAAACTAAAAAAAAAAAAAAAAACCAAAAAAACCTAACTCCCCCAACCCCTTCCCCAAACCAGCTCAAGCTGTTGGGTTTCTGAAAGCAAATAATTGTAAAATGTGTCTTAAGAACATTTTGTGTAACTATAGGCAACAATCAAAATGAGGATGGGAAAGGGGAATGCAGAAGTATCAGCTGAAAGATGCTAGGCCATATGAGTGAGTACCTTTTGGACTTGTTAAAGCTGATACTTCTGTAGCGGAGTCTGTTCTTGATAGTATAAGCACTTAAAAAAATAAAATTACTTGTGGTGAAATTTAACTATTAAGGAATGATACCACTGACAGCTTTACATTTAAAAAAAACTTTAGCAGTATGAGTGGAAAATACTGAGTACATCAGGTTCTTTTCTCTCAGTGGTGCAGTTTCTGCCTGGATTTACAGAGACCTTGAAATGACTGTTTATATGATGTTTTATTAATTTTTGAGGTGTCTGAGGGAATTACCACCATCTGTTAATACCAGAGTCTAAGCCCACATGTGGGCTTCAAAATGCTTTAAGTGTTTAATTTTTTAAGTAAAAAATCCTTCTTTAAAACTAAATTTAAAGCAGTTAAGAGGTTTCAGATTTACATAGAAAGTGTCCCCTCCATCCTCCCCTCCCCCTTTTTTTTTTTTAATACTTCAGATTTAAGCTCTTGTGTGGTTTGTCCCAGCTTTGGTTTGTGGTTCTAGCCTATTCTCTGAAGTTAGAATAGCTGCAGTACTTGTAAATGAGGTCTTCTGCAGTGGCTTTGATTTTTGTATTTGCTTTTCAGCTTACTTTAAGTCAGTCGAGCTCTGTTTTACCCAAAATTTACTTCCCCCTGAAAAGAGACCAGTGCATATAATGTATTTTTTTTTGTTCTGGCTGAGATCAATCCTAAATATGCCTTGTACCAAAAGATTATATTATCCAGATGTGCAGAAAAAGCCATAAGAAGCTTGAAGCGTTGATGCAATCTGAATCCATTCTGGAGGTCAGAGAAATCTTAGTAGCACCTTGTTTAAATTATTATTTTAAAATTCCCTTCTCATATGATCTTTGTGGAGTTACAGTAGAGATTATGGCTTCCTCAGAAAGGAAGGTGTTTAAGCAACATGAACTAAAACTCATGCCAGCCTGCTAACATAGGGATTCAGTTTTCTGAGCTATGTATGTGATCCTCTTATGTCTTTTTATTCTACCATCTCTTAAAGTGGTGTTTTCCCTGGCCCCTTACAGGTATTAGGGCATCTGAGGGTATGGGACATTTTTGAGGATGAGGGTTGGGCTTTTTGCCTTTGCAGTACATCTGAACTCTCTATGAATGTTTTGCTCGTTAATCTTTTGAAAAATCTTGGGTTTAAAAATTAACGTATGTATACATTTTGTAGAGTGTGAGCTGTTGAGTAGACCACATACTTCATAGTACAAGCAGGGCATGGCACAGGCTGCAGCTGACAGTGCAGCCAATGTCAATTTTGATTAAAAATTCTGTTAAGAAATACTGAAGATTTTCTGGGAGATAGGAAGTTGTTGTTTGTGGTCTAAAAACAAATCTCGACTTAAACTCTTTGGCATTTCTATTTATTTAGAAAATTGAAATCCAACTAAATAGTCTATACTTAGTGTAGCAAAATGAGATCTTTAAAACACTATAATGGAAGGCTACTGAGGCATTATTAAATATTAATGCAGCCAAGAGAGTTATTGAGAAAAGTAGCATTTAGCGGTAATTGTTAATGCATTTTGGAACTGCTTGTGGTAAGTAGCTTCCCGCTTCTTAATTTGTGATCAGTTTCCCTAGTAATGTTTTTAATTATTTTTTCAACTTTTATTTCTTCTCAAGTATTTGTAAATGAAGAGTAACCATTTGGTGTCAACAGGTTTGCATCATGACTTGCCTAGTCTTTTACTGCTATAAGCATCAAAATAGGCTGTAAAGGAAAAATAATTTATGTAATCAAACTGATCTTTGGGGAGTAAAATGTCATAGAAGAAACTATATTATGCTCCTTTGTGGGGACGGTGTCTAGGATAATGGTCAGGTTTTGAAGGTGCTGGGGTTTGCAAAATTGAAGAGATACAATGCTGGTCTCAGAGGGTGTATTGGGTTTGCATAGCAGGGTTTTGATAGGAGGTGTGGTTACAGAAGAAACTGGTAGAAGCTTCCCACATGTCCAAAAAAGACAGTTCCAGCTGGCTCCAAGACAGACCTGCCGCTGTCCAAGGCTGAGCCTATCAGCAACAGTGGTAGCACCTCTGTGATAACATATTTAAGAAAGGGGAAAAGTTAACTGCACAGGAGAAATTGCAGCTAGAGAGAGATGTGAGAGTATGTGAGAGCAACAGTTCTGCAGACACCAAGGTCTGCAGAAGGAGGGGCAGGAGGTACTCCAGGTGCCAGAGCAGAGATTCTCCTGTAGCCTGTGGTACAGTCCATGATGAGGCAGGCTGTGCCTCTGGCAGGACATGGAGGTTCTCAGTGCAGCAGATACCTACCTGCGGCCCATGGAGGTCCATAGAGGAGCAGATATTACCTGCAGCTCATGGAGGACCCCACACTGGAGCAGGGGGATGCCCAAAGGAGGTTGTGACCCTGTGGGCAGCCCATGCTGGAGCAGGCTCCTGGCAAGACCTGTGGCCTCTTGAAGAGAGGAGCCCACACTGGGGTGCATTTGCTGGCAGGACTTGTGACCCCAGGGGGATTCACGCTGGAGCAGCCTGTCCCTGAAGAACTGCACCCAATGAAAGGGACCCACACTGGGCAGAGAAGAGTGTGAAGAGTCCTCCCCTGAGGAGGAAGAAGCAGCAGAGACAACATGTGACGAGTTGACCACAACCCCCATTCTGCATCCCACTGCTCCACTGGGAGTAGGAGGTTGAGAATTCAAGAGTGAAGTTAAGCCCGGAAAGAAAGGAGGGGTTTTGGGGGAGGTGTTTTTAAGATTCGAATTTACTTCTCATTATCCTACTCTGATTAGATTGATAATAAGTTATATCAGTTTCCCCAAGTCTAGACTGTTTTACCTGCTGAGTGATCTCTCCCTGTCATTACCACAGCCCATGAGCTTTTTGTCCTATTTTCTCTCCCCTGTCCTGCTGAGGAGGGAGAGTGGTTGAGCAGCTTGGTGAGCACCTGGCATCCAGCCATGGTCAGCCCACCAATTTGAGATAGGTTTTGCTTAAATGATGCAAACATTTTTAAATGCAGTTCTTAAGGAGGTACAGAACATGTGGGTTAACTATTTTTATAGTTGTAAACAGAATTAGTTTAATATAGAAATTGACCGATGTACACTACTATTAATTTCCATGTATTTTAAGAACCAGCTGTTTTTTCAGCTTTTGAAATTTGTGGGCTTTCTTTATTGCGCTGACATTTGCAGTGGTGACTGGTGATGCAAAATAAAAAAACGTGATTAGTAATTTTGAGTGATGAACTTGGGTTTAGTTATGCATACTGGCTGCCCTGGATGCATTACTGTTTTTGACTAGTTAAAAGAACTGGCTGTGGCTAGGAGCTCTCTAGCAACGCCACTGCCACCTCTGTAAAGCCTTGTTTGGCAGAGAGGAATCAGGTACTTCTCATGTAGATAGCTGATGTTTCTTGGGAAGCTATTTAGGGGCTTCTTGGTGGACAGTGTTACTAGTAAACAGTATGTATTGAACTTTTTGTGTCACTAATCCCATGTTATACTTGTATGCAATGCGGATGAAAGTGCTTGCATTTCATGCTCTGTAGCTTTTACTTATACACGTAGGGATTATTTCCTACGATCTAGTGCCCCTTATGTGACACATCCACTGGAAATGCATGCCTAGTTTTCATACCAAAGGTCTTGTAGAATTTGTATGTATCTCATAGCTATATTGTGCTTTTTATGTCTCTGGCTAAATTGAAAGATGACTGTAACTGTTCCTGTGGAGAGTACATAGTGATTGAGGTGTTTTGCCCTGACTTGGAATGTTATAATTGAGTGTGTATTAAAGAGGAAATCAAGTGTTTTCTTTTTCAAGTCTATCAGACAGCTACGGCTATTCAAAACTCTTGTACAGGAGAAAACTGTAATTTATTTGTTATGGTCACTGAATGGTAAGCTACAATTTAAATGTAACAAACAAACTTAGAAAGTCCCTATTCATTATGTTGGCTCTGGTTATGTTCACAATTCCCTCAGCTAGTTTTTAGTTAAGCATCATAGTGCCATGGCACTGTTACTGTGAGTTTTCTTTTTTTCTTTTTTTAATTGGAAGGCTGGAAGTTTTTTTGTTCATTTGTTTTTGTTGTTTTTTTTTTTTTATCATAGAAGAAAGGAGTTCAAACATGGCCCAAATCCTTCCTTCTTATCACTATAATATAGTATTTTCTGTTTTAGTTGACTGCCAGAAATCAGTATGTGTGTGTGTGGTCTACCTGGAAGCATTCGAATGTTTTTAATCTGTATTTGGTAGTTTGTGATGGATGTTTACATAAGATTTTCTTTGTGTAAGATAAATTAACGTTGTTTAATTTTGTGTGCTTTTTAAATTGCAGATCTATTCCTTCTTTTCCTTGCACAGGGACAGTTAAGACTTTCAGAGGTGTCTGGCACATCTAATTGCAAACTTCCATTGAATTGCACACACATTGTTCACTTGGATCATCTTTTCTTGTTTAAAAATTCATGGCAAAAATGAAAGAAAATGGAATGCCTAGTAAGAATCAGTGAATTAGAAATGTCAATATAAGCATTTGGAGGTACTTCTGCAGTATGAAAAAAAAAAAGTTAATGTAGATGTTGTTATCCAGCTTTGAATCACAGGACTCTGAAGCTTTAAAGGTGAACCCTGAAAGTTTGTTGATATCAGTAAAAAAAAATAAAAAACCAACATGAACCAACCCCAAATGAACAAACTATCAAAAAAACCCAAACCTTGGATCAGTTGCAGAATGTTAAATCATGAGTCACAGAATAATTTAGAATGGAAGGCCTCTTATTATTGTAGGCACAACTGAGAAAGCATATATTCAAGTGTAGACTTTGGGGGGAGGACACAATGGAACATGTACAGATGTAAAAATCTCATGCCTTCCAAGTACTGTAGGTTTTTTTCCAACATGCATAAAAAGATGTGGTTTTACTTTCCTTTAAAAAAATGTTAAAGCTTGCTTGTTTAAAAAACATGACTTTATTGAACCTTGTCCTCAACAAGAGTGTGGCCTTATGGCTCTTCTTGATTATTTCTGTTAGTGACGCCTTATTTACGGGTGAATAAAATTTGCTCCTTTGAGATGAAAGAGGTCTACATAGCTGTTTACAGTAAAAAAAAGTAATTTAAAAAGCTCCATGCCTGCTCTAAGCAAGCTGATAAAACTGGATATAAAAGAGACATATCTGTTTATTTGATTTGTTGTTTTAGGCATTTATTACCCAGTGATTTCTTTGTCATTGTTCAGTTTGTTGAGCTTTACTTTCTTCAAAATGGAAATTTGAATCGGTGTACTTAAAAGGTTCACTCTTTATTCTGTCATCTTCACTATTTAAATACAATTGCATTTTTAAAGTCTCCTTTTGATCTACAGTAGTAAAGTTCACTGTAATCCTTGTCGTAAGTGATGTCAAACTGTGGGTTATAGCTTTACTTTAAAATTAAGTAAAAATTGAATTGTCATAGAGAACAAGTATTGAAGATGTATTTCAATGACTGTAGTTGTGGAGTACTGGGTAGATACTGTTAGTGAAGGAAACAGAAACCGAGTATCTGCTGTCGGCTTTCTGTCTGGTATTTTTGTTGTTGTCGTTTTTCTTCTTTTTTGTAGGCCCATTCAGTTAGGTTTATATATGTTCTCACTTTAGCTTCCATAGCTTCACTATTATAACTTATCTGTAGCTGAAATTATAGTAATTCTTTTTCAAAATGCTTATTTAAAATAATTCTTCAAAGTGAGAATTGTTACTTCTGGAATGAGAGTAGGCTACCATAGTCTTATTCCGAGGAAACAGATGAAATTTTTCTGTACTTAAACTTTCATGGAACATCAAAGCTCTTCCTATTCTTACAGGATTTGGGGCTAATTGTTGTGGGTCTTTTGTTTATTTGGGGTTTTTTTATGATTTTCAAATGAAAAATATGCATATGTTTCTAGCTCTGCATTCCTTAAGATACAAACATACATTTCAAATAATGTTCACAGTATCTGACATGTGGAGTATTTTGGCAGAATTCTTATTTCTGTAAAAATCCTTGATGTGCTTACATTATCTTTACGAAACTACTCTCTACAAAGAACAATGAAAAAACAGTGTCAGAACTGTGGTGTGATTTTGTGGTTGGTTTTGGTGGTTTTTTTTTGTTTGTTTGTTTTTTTCTGTGTTGGTGTTTTTTTTGAAGAAATAATTTCAAACAAACAAATCTCAAACACATATTGAAACAGCCCCACTTGACTGAAAATCAAGTTTCTTTTTCAAGTTCTTTTTTAAACTTCTTAGAATACCAGTCATTTTAAATAACTTTTTTTGAACTAAAAGTTAAAGCTGGTTATTTGCACAATAGGATTAGGAAGTCTCAGCTCTGGGTATGGTCTGTGAAAGTTTTCTTTGCAGACTGATTTGGGATAGACGCATCTACGAAGGGCTAGTATGATATTACTAATACCATTATCAGTTTCAAGAGAATGCTGGATTTTAGGCAGCATCAATAGGAGTAAAAAGGTTAATTCATTTGTTCCCTGTTATGGTAGATTTTATTTCTACCATTCTTTGTAAATTATTTTTTTAATGACTTCTGAACATCAGAAATGTATTTTACTGGGTTCCTATATACTGTTGAAGAAAAGCAGGAGTTTTAAAAGCATACAATAAACTGTACAAAGAAGCCCCAGAGAAAAAGTTTTTGTGATCATGAAGTTTAATTTTTGCTCAAAGGGATATTTTCAGTGAACATTTTTAATTGTACATGAATAACCTCTCATATGAAAAGGGGAAAAATATTTTACTTGCAGATTTATACAAATCAAATAAATATGCATCTTAACACAGCAACATAGATGCAAATACACCCTATTTATTTTTAAAGAAAAAATAAATGCATATGAATTTTTCCAGAAGTTTCAATTGTTTTTTTTTATATTTGTTTTGTTTGGTCTTGTTTTTAAAACTTCTTCCTTCCCGTGTGAAAAATGTTAGGTAGGTCAATATCTTTTGTTAAATAATTGGTGGAGGTAATAATTATGTGGTGGAGATGTTAAAAAAAAAATGGTTCCTGGACTATTAGTTGAGTTCTTCAGCAATTAAGTTCTATTGAGGAGGCCAGATTCAGGAGGCAGAGTAACTTTTCAAAGTGGGATTTATACAGTTCTGAAAAATCTCTTCCAGATTTCTTGGTCATCAATGTAAAAGACATCCTTTCACCCCTTTAAAGTATTTTCTTAGCCAAAGAATCACTGCTGTCAGCTAAGTTTTTGTACTAACGTGTATTTTGTACACTTAGGTTACTAACTGAATTTCAGATCAATTTTAAATATTCAAGTACAGTATTAAACATCTTGTGGAACTTATCTTCATCAACAAGTTAAAATGTTTCTGTAAGTGCTAAAAGGAAGCTATAAAGGCTTATCTTTTAACTTGAATAAATTGTTTATGGAAAGGAAAAGATGGGGGGTGAGGGGGAGGAAACCCCTTCAACATAAAGCAGTTTCTCAGTTTCAGTATTTATGCAGCTGTGTTCCAAAATTAATTGATATATTCTTTTCTGGCTGAGTTGGATATTCATGCTATAACAGTGTGTTTCTGTATTACCCAAAGGTTTGATTACAGAAGTGATAGATTTGAGTGAAAATATCAATTTGAGATTATATTATTGGCATATTTTTATGCCTGAATCTAGTCTTTCCAGTCATACTCCATGGGATTTCTGCTTAGAATCATAGAATACCAACTTGGAAGAGACCTCAAGGTTCAACCCTTCTTGACAAAAGCCTCGCCTAGACAAGATGTCCCAGCACCTTGCCCAGTTGAATCTTTGAAGTGTCCAACACTGGGAATCCACCGCTTTACATGGGAGATTATTCCAATGGCTTATTGTTCTCACTATAGAAAATTTTCCTCTTGTGTCCAATCAGAATCTTCCCAGGAATAACTTGCACTCATTACCTCTTGTCGTTTCCATGTGACTCCTTGTAAAAAGGGAGTCTGCGTCTTCTTTGTACCTACCCTTTAAATTGTGGGACATGGTGATAAAATCTCTGAGCTGCCTTTTCTCAAGGCTGAACAAACCCAGTTCTTTCAGACTTTCCAACACAGCAGGCTTCCCAGTCCTTTGATCATCTCTGTGGCCCTTCTCTGGACTCTCTCCAGACTGTTCACATCATCTTTTGCATAGCAGGGGCTAAAACTGAGCACAGGATTCTCAATGTGGCCTGACAATTGCTGAGTGGAGAGAGATAATGACATCTTTATCTCTTCTTGTGATGCCCTTGTTGACATAACCCGGTATTCTGTTGGCTTTCATTGCCACAATGGTGCACTAATTTGCTTGTCCTTGATTTAGTAAAGGCAGAAAAGTATATTCTTGTTTTCATTGTGATAATTTCTTTTTTTGAATAACTTATTTATTTTAATAATAGCTATATAGTATGGCAGTCCCTGACTCCTGAGCACTGTGAGGTTCTTGCGTCAGAGTTTTTCAACTGGAAGGCAACAGTATATTCCATAATTTACTGCTGATGAAATTGCAGTAATTGTTATTAAGTTGTGTATTGAAATAGGGTGTACATAGTGCTGTTCTTAAAAGAGAAAAATCTGTGACTGTGAGTCAGACTCCCAACAGAGAAGAGGATGCCATTTAGAAGCTTGGCTGTTTGGATCAGGTTTTGATGAAAGAGGATCTACTGACAGATAAATGTAACTGAGTGATGCCATTCCAAATTTAAATTATGCTGTCACTATGAAAGATAAGGTCTAAAACTTCTGTCTCTTCTAGTGAGACTTCAGGAAGTCCTTTTTAAAAGAAAGATAGGATAGGTTTTAGAATTGTGAAGCTGGAAGCTATATTTTTTGGGTGTGTGTTTTCCTTGCCTTAATCTCTCTCTCTACATCTTTGGGAAAAAAAAAAAAAGTAAAGGTGGTCAGTCAGATTTTAGTTTTTCAAAATATACTATCATTTTTCTCAAAACACAGGCAGAAATCCTGTGTCTGATACAACCATCCATTTCTTGTAGTTGTCCTTGATCACTACTCTGTATGTGTGCTATTGTGATTTCCCAGTTTCTTTTTACCAGCTCTGTTTTAGTGTCATTCCTTAGTGTCATTTCTAAAACTCCTTTTTTTAGTATGCTTTTATAAGCCACCTAGAGTAAGTTTTTTGTGTTTTTGTTTTTTTTTTTTTCTTTTAAGTCCCTCAGGGTGGGATTCTTCTCCCCTTCCCAAAGACTCTCTCATATGCACCTGAAGAAAAGGTAAAGGTCAGGCTTCATTATACTATTAACAGGAAAATTCAGCTTCTGAAAACGGGCTTCTGTGAAGTCAGTCTAGCACCCCTGTCAGGTCTCATGAGATTTAGTAAATATATCAGTATGAAGCTCCTGAAATCTCAGATACCATCGATGTAGTAGTAATGTGGACATTGCCATTGTGTTGATCAGGGCCTTCTTTTCTTGGTACTTGTTCTTAACTGTGACCCCTGTGATGCTGCTGATCTTTACTTGCTGTCCTGAGGTCAGTTTGTGTCAGTGATCAAAATTCAGCTTGTACTTGTGTGGCCACATGTAGCAAGCATTGTTTTTGTAGCCAGCTAAACTTCAGACTTACATCCTTGAAATCACCTACCTTTGGAGTGCTGCTGGCACAGTTCTGCTGATTTTACTTTTTCCACAAAACAATGGCAGGACCATCAGACAGTCTGAATTAATAAGCCTTTCCCTTGAAATTGGTTGTTCTTTATCTTCTGATTTGGAAAGCTTATTCATGTAGCTAGAGCAACATGGACCTATCAATGCCATAGAAAGTGGTTGTACACCAGCATAGCATAACACTGGTAAGGAGCATGTGCCTGGCATTTGTCTCGTGGCCAGGATTAAGATGTACCTGTGAATGACAGCGTGACTGTGCTACTTTACTTCCATAAAAAGAAATCTGAGTTTGTTTCACTGAACAGATTTGTCTTTGTGAGTAGCGTATAAATATTAGTTTGCTTATCAGAAGTTTCCCTTATAGAAGTGATGAACTTATAAGACAGCTTATAGAAAAAATGAAGACTCTACCAAAGCTTCAAGTGACAGATCAAGGGTCAATGTTTTTAAAATGAAAGAGTAGATTTTGATTGGATAGGAGGAAGAAATTTTTTACAATGAGAGTGGCAAGACGCTGGCACGGGCTGGCCAGAGGAACTGTGGCTGTCCCATCACTGGAACATTGAAAGTGTTCAAGACCAGGCTGAGCAGTGCTTCGAGTAAGCTGGTTTAGTAGAAGATCAGCCTTCCAGTATCTGAAGGGGGCCTATAAGGATGCTGGTGAGGGACTATGCATTAGGGACTGTAGTGACAGGACAAGGGGTAATGGGTTAAAACTTAAACAGGGGAAGTTTAGATTGGATATAAGGAAGAAATTCTTTACTGTAAGAGTGGTGAGGTACTGGAATGGGTTGCCCAGAGAGGTTGTGAATCCTCCATCCCTGGCAGTGGTCAAGGCCAGGTTGGATGAAGCTTTGGATGACACAGTTTATTGTGAGGTGTCCCACCCACTATGGCAGGCGGGTGGGAAGTAGATGATCTTAAGGTCCTTTCCAACCCTAACTATTCTATGGTTCTAAGATGTCCCTGCCCATGGTAGAGTGGGTTGACCTTCATAATCTTTAAAGGTCTCTTCCAACCCAAACCATTCTATGATACTATGAGCACTCTGACAAATGAAAAATGGGCATTTCATTTGCTTAGATGATACAAATAAGAGCTATATTCTGCCCTTCATGTTCTTGAAGATCCATTTCTGTGGGATCAGTTTTCCTTTGAGGGCTCAGAGTGTGCAGCCAGTCTACTCAAGGGCTGCAGTCTGTGTTCTGTTTTGTATTTCTCCTAATTCCTTGGTGACTGAGGTGTTGAAGTCCAAGTGGGGAGAGGGGAGGAGTGAGGTGAAGTGCTTGTGACTGTGTGGAAGCTTAGGTGCCATTGTTGTTTCAGTCAGTTAAGCCAGTTAGCTGGGCTTTGCAGATCTGTCATGTTCTGTCATGTTCAGAGGATGAAGTGATATATCTTAGCTGAACCTCATATTGCTTGTGAAATGGATTTTGTATGCTAAGTACCTTTTTTTCCTTAAATCTGTTTAAAAACAGGTAAGGGCTGCATGTATCCACCAAGTGAACCAGACTGAAGTATGAGTCTTCCTCTTGGGTGGTGGTTGTCAGAGTAGGATGCTTCTCAGGCTGTGAGCTACATTAAGATCTCGTATGTTGAAGCTATCCAACATCAGCTCTTCACAGATCTGCTCTTTGTTCTGTCTCTCCATGCTCTTCCCATGCAGCAATAGTAAGTTGCTTAATTTTGCCAGGTAGCTTGTATCTATCTCCATAGGATCTGAACTTGACAGTTGTTGATATATGTTCTGCCTTTTGCAATCCATTTATTGTTTCACCTCTTCAGAAAACTTCTGTCTCCACTGGAAGAACTGTCTTTAATGGCAGGTTACTGTTATGCTTTTTCTCCACTAAGACTGAAAAATCAGATCACCCTTTCTTAGTGAGGGTCAATACTGAATTTCTCCTCAGGTGAGCTTAATTCGTTTCTGTTTTGTTCTCTGCCTCTCAGAAGACAGAGGCATTCCACTATATCCTGGATCCAGGGAAATGACCATCTTAGCAAGACAAACCATATTACCATGTGGTTTTAAAGATGCAGTCATCTTTGTCTGGAAGATATCAGAGTTGCATTCTTCTGCCCCAGGACTTTAAACAAAACTATGGAAATAGATTTAGTTCAAAGTTGGAGAATTCTCCTCAGTGGACATCAAAATGTTGCTGTCTGGAACTTCTTATTTCTAACAACTGCAGGTAATAAAGTATCCAATAACAGTGTTTTTGGCAGAGCAGATTTGCAGTAACCCTTCTGCACAGATTCTGAAAAATAGTTCCAGTAGCTTGTGATTTCGCAAGATACTGCACAAGGATTGTTAGTTCTCTTGGAACTACCTAATGTGTTTCTGCCTTACAGATATAAGAATTAATAAAAATTACAAAAAGTTATTCCTTGTGATTACAGTTAGTTTACGAGTGCCAAATTGGGAACTTAATTTTTCCTTCTGTGAAACCTGACAAGAGCCAAGATGTTTTCTTAAGAGCAGCGTCACCTAGGAATTAACTTAGTCCTTTGGCTAATGCACATGAGCTATTGGTAACCCACTGATGCAGGAGTGTTAGTGGAAGGTGTCTGTGTATGTCAGGATCTTTCACAGTAATTTTAGTCTGATCCTGTTTGGTAGCAACTGAAACACTCTTTATTTTTGAAGATCTGGATTTCTCCAGGTAGATTTTTTGTGTGTACCTCTGGAGTGCATCTTTTGATTTAGTCATCTGAAATACAATTTGTAAACTCCAAGATCATGCTGTGATGTGAACTGAAGCATCCATATTCCAAATGAAGAAATACAGATGATTTGCTTCAAAGGCACACACATGATCTTGTGAACTATGATGCTAATGCAGACATACTCTGCCTTTTCCCTTCTCACTTATTTTTAGATATTTCCTTTCCATTTAAATGCATTAATTGTCAATCTTAACTCCCACTGTTAAGGAAGATGTAAAATTGTGACCATACTTTTTCTTAGTCAAAAGTAAAGAGTAGCACTTTATTTAGTTCTTACTCTAAATTTTCTTCTGTTTAATCTGCATTTTTCCACTATGAACTTTGTTCCCTACATAATGCTGAGCTATTTATTTATTTATGAGAAGTTCTGCATCTAACTACTATAAGTATTCAAACTGTGTCTGGGAAATCTGTGAACAGTTACACTGTCCACTGGTGCAGAGATCCTGCTGTTATCCAAGGAAAAATAAAGGAGTGATTTAATCAATCTTACGGGGTATGAGGAGGGAGCTGAAGGTAATATTTAGAGTCATGCTAACCTTGCATTGAAGTCTTCACTCCCTTGTTTCAAAGCAATGCAAATTTCAGAACCTTCAGAGTGTTAACACCTTATTTATGGCCAAAATGAAAAAAAATCTAGAAACAGCACATGCTTAAACATGTCTGATAACCTAGAGAATTTGATTATTGCAGCTGCGCTCTGCTCCCTCCCCCCAGCTTAATTCCATAATGATTTGGTTTCTTCAGTTGAAATTCAGTTTTGAGTGGATGCTGTGTTTTGGGGGAAGAGGCTGGGAATCTTGTTTGCTGTTGTTTTTTTTTTGTTTTGATTTTTTTTGTGGGTTTTTTCTTTTTGTTGTTGTCGTGGGTTTTTGAGGGGGGTTTATTTTGGGGTTTTGTTTGTTATCCACCACCCCACCAGCCAATATTCCTTTGTGGTGGCTTGACCTTGGCTTGATGCCAGGTGCCCATCAAGCTGCTCTATCACTCCCCTCCTCAGCAGGTTGGGGGGGTAGAAAATCAGATGGAGAAGAACTTATAGGTCAAGATAAAGCCAGTTTAGTAGAGCAAAAGCAATATTTGCATGCAGAAGCAAAGGCAAACAAATGATTTATTGTTTCCCATCAGCAATGTCCAGCCACCACCCAGAAAGCAGGGCTTAAATACACGTAGCTATTTCTCTGGCAGATAAATGTAGTAGCAAATGTCCCTCCTTTCTCTTAGCTTTTATTGCTAGCAGATGTCACATGGTACGGAATATCCCTTTGGTAAGTTTGGGGCAGCTGCCCTGGCAGCTCTTGCCTGCCCCCAGCCTACTGGCATTTGGTGTGTGTGAGTGGTACTGGAGCCACCCTTGATGCTGTGGGAGCACTACTTAGCAATAGCCAAACTGCTGGTGTGTTAATTGACACCTTTCGACTTACAGATAGTGCAGCACTGTGAGGGCTGCTATGGGGAAAATATGCTTCATCTGATGCAGACCCAACACAACCTTTTATATGTAACTTCAAGTGCATGGACTTCTGCATTCTTCCTCAGTAAATGCTGAGTTAAACAGATTGCTTTGTGTGTGTGTGCTTTGATACACGTTCAAACCCATGTCTTAGAGTCCACTACAAGAAAATAAATGGCAGGAAATTGGTGCTGCCTTCACAAATGAAATCTGTTCATGCTCTGGGAAACTAAGTAGCGTGAGTCTGTCAGTACCACTGTTAATTCCCCAGTGGAGTTTTTCATCATGCCTTTTTAACTGGAGATTTTATTTTACTATTTTGGGACAGCAAGCATATCCTTTCAAGGGAGAATCTTGGTTGTTCTCATTAAAATGTTGCTTGTGCCAAGTTGCACTAAAGAGTCATCTAGCCCAGTATACTGTTTTTCAAGAGTGGGTGTATAGGGGAGATTTGAAGAGCAGGGAAAGCATATAATGAAGCCTTTTCCTGATGTTGCCCTAGCCACTAGCAAAACATGGCTCTGAGACTTCCTAAGTGCCTTCCTTTGTACTGAGCATTGGTCAATGCATTTCTTTTTCTTCTCCATCAAAATTCTCTTTGAACATATGTAAAATGTGGTTTAGCATACATTCCTGTGGGAAGGATTTGCAAAACTGATTATGTTGTATTTATTTTTAAACCTACCTTTTCTCATTTTAATGTAATGCGCTTTAGTTCTTGTATTTCAAGAGCTGTTGATTTTTTTTTACCATACCACCCAGCATTTTATAGCTCTCGTTTATTTTCCTCAGATGCCATCTTCAAGCTGAAGAGTCCTAATTTACTTATTTCTTGTAGGAAACTACTGCATATCTAAACAGAAAAAAATATAAATGGTGAATACTTTAAAACCAGCATTTCTGTTTGTAACTGGAGTGAAAAGTGTTTTCTAGAATGACACCTTTCAGTCCTAAGTGCTGTTTGGGTTTTGGGTTTCTTGTTCATGAGCTTGCTGGAACAGACTGAAGTCATGATCCCTTAGTTTTAAATTCCCACATTTTGAAGACATACTGTTTGCGTTTTTCTCCCCACTGTTTAACTGTGTGATACATGAAGCAAATCCTTATCTGTTTCGTTTGCTTGCTCCTGTTTTACTAGGCCTTGCATCACTGCTGATACAGGTTAGATATTTTTGTCACAAGTAATTGCATTAATGATGTAGGAATGAGTCTGTTTTACTAGAACTAAGTTTTATGACCATTGATTTTTTTTTTTCAATGGAAAAAGAATACTGGGAGTATTTGTGAAAGCCATTATTCAAATTTAATTGGAAAATTCACACAAGCCTGATTTGGATTAAATTGGTTGCTTACAGGTATCTGGTTTTTTTTTGCTACAGTGATGTAATGATGCTGCCTTGATTCTTGTCTCAATTTAGTTACCTGTGAGTTTGTTACCATGTCATTGTTTATCAGGTGATATACTGAACTTTAATTTATCAGAAGTTTTCACTGAAGTGGATTATTTTCCTGATGTTTATATAACTGTCATTTTTAGAAAGTAGGATAACTTTCTAGAGAACTCCTCTCACCTTATACAAGGTATAAGGATCAATATATTTAATTAGTGCTTCATAATGTGCTTTTTTTTGAATATATATTCTTTAAGCATTAAATACTTTAAATGCCAGATTGTACATTTTTTGACTATGATTCTATTGCAAAGACACTTGGGAGCACAGAGGTACTAGTGTGTTGTTTCTGGTCTTTTTAAACAGCATCTCAAGGTGCTGCTATTTTGTCATCTTCCCTTGGTTCCTGGCAGGAGAATTCAAAAGGAAGTTGTAAAATCTTTAGTATTTCTCATAGCAGCTCCCTTAATTTTCTGTCTGTGTTTTGCAAAATAAATCACACTGATGAAGCATATACGCTTTTGTTGCCTAGGTGTGACAAATTATCTGGGTTTAATGGTTCAGTCTTGAATGTAGAAAAATTGTGACCATTTTTGAATGCCTTAGTTGCATATAAATGTAGTCAGATAATTGTATAGTTCTCTGGTTTATTTATCTGAATTTTGGGCACTTTTTTCAGTCTTTTTGGTTCAGGTGTTTGTAATAGCCTAACTTGCTTTTATGTGTGTGGTATTGAAATTCAGTATGTTATTTCACACCTTTGAGATGAATCCAGTCTGTTAACATAGGTACTGACTGATCTGTGCTCACAAAAATGTGACCAAAGTCATTAAGAATATATATTTAGATGGCATTTACACCATGGTTAAATGGCAAAATACCAGTTTTCTCTATTTCAGCAAAACCCAAAAACCCACCAAAGTAAACCTCAATGCTACCATCCTGTGAAAGAGGCAGTGGTATCTTCTTGTCCTCTGACCTGCTTCAGGACTCTGAAATGAGTAATTAAAAGCACTGTGGAGTAGCAGTTCTTTTCCTGGAGTTGAACACCTGTTAAATTGTGAGACTGTGTAGTTGGAAGCATATCCAGCACTACAACATGGATTTTCTGACAGGCCAGTTTTCTGAGACTCTGGTGACTCTGAATGTGTCGGGAGGATGAAATGAAGTTGCAGAGTTGGTGGTGATTACAATGTGTATTAGGTACCAAGTCTGGGGCTATCCTCTTTATAGGTGTACATTATAACCATTAAAGGAAGGGAGGAGATGGAGAAGGACTATGTTTACAGAGATGGGAAAATGCCTGAATTAGAATCTTTCTTTCAGTTGACCTTAGGAAAGCTTTTCTTTTTTTTTTTTTTTTTGTCACTTGTCTCAAGAGATTAATCCTTTGTTTAGGAACCAAATTAGGTCTCAAATTTGGTTGTGCAGATGCTTTCCTAATTACCTAGTGATTAATTTTCACTTAATTTGAGATCTGTTACAGTACAGTTAATATAATCTCTCTTCTTGTGCTATAATTAGTGGTACTGACATATTCAAATCTGGGATTTGAACTATGATGGTTTCTTGGAGCTTTATAACAGTTTTGCGTTTGTATTGGTTTTGGTTTTGTTTTTTTTTTTGTTTGTTTGTTTTTTTAACAGAGTCTTTTCTATTGTAGTCTAGTTTTATATTGGCATTGAGAATTATTGTACTGGTTACTACAATGGTATCTGTAAAGATTTTTCTTAGAGCAGTTTGGTTACACTTGACCTAAAATGTATAGAATCATAGAATAGTTAGGATTGGAAAGAACCTTAAGATCATCTAGTTCCAACCCCCATACCATGGGCAGGGACACCTCACACTAAACCATGTCACCCAAGTGTCTGTCCAACCTGGCCTTGAATACCTCCAGTTAAAACTATTCACAACCTCCCTGGGCAACCCATTCCAGTGCCTCACCACCCTTACAGTAAAGAACTTCCTTCTTATATCCAATCTAAACTTCCCCTGTTTAAGTTTGAACCTGTTACTGCTTGACCTATCACTATATCCTCTAATGAAGAGTCTCTCCCCAGCATCCTTATAGCCCTCTTTCTGACACTGAAAGGTTCCTATGAGGTCTCCACGCAGCCTTGCCTTCTCCAGGCTAAACAGCCCTGCTCTGACCCAGGTGTAGGACCTTGCACTTGCCATGGTTAAACTTCATAAGGTTGGCATCAACCCACCTCACAAGTGTCAAGGTCCCTTTGGATGGCATTCCTTCCCTCCAGTGTATCAACTGAGCCACACAGCTTGGTGTCATCGGCAAACTTGCTGAGGGCACACTCAATCCCACTGTCCATGTCAGCGACAAAGATGTTGAACAAGACCAGTCCCAACACTGATCCCTGAGGGACACCGCTCGTTACTGGTTTCCAGCTGGACATTGAGCCATTGACCACAGCTCTTTGCATGCAGCCAGTTCTTTATCCACCGAGTGGTCCATCTGTCAAATTGATATCTCTCCAATTTAGAGACAAGGATATCATGCGGGACAGTGTTGAATGCTTTGCACAAGTCCAGCTAGATGATGTCAACTGCTCTACCCCTGTCCATCAGTTCCTTATCCCCATCACAGAAGGCCACCAAATTGGTCAGGCAGGATTTCCCGTTAGTGAAGCCAGGTTGGCTGTCACCAAGCACTTTTTTTTTTTTTTTCTCATGTGCCCTAGCATGCCTTCCAGGAGAATCTGCTCCCAGATTTTGCCAGGCACAGAGGTGAGACTGACTGGTCTGCACTTCCCCGGGTCATCCATTTTCCCCTTCTTGAAAATGGGGGTTATAATTCCCTTTTTCCGGTCATTGAGAACTTAACCTGTTCACCTATATGTTTAAGTTTCTAATCGAAACATGAATATTTATGATTTCAGACCATGTTTAGAATAAAATCATTGAAATGTTAAGTTCATTATTTTCTCTCTTCCGGCAATGTGCATATATTTGCACTGTCCATGTCTGCCATGGGTAGTTTTTTCTTGGTTACAGGACAGTTGCCTACTTAAACACAGTGGATTTATTCTTGATTTATTTTCTGACCCAGATGCAGTCATTTTTGTGTTTCTAGCTTTGTTTAAATAATAAAGCTTTTATTGCAAGCTTCATTGTGTTTTGGCAAAGAACATTCTTGTGCATTTATTTTTGTAATGTTTCAAGCCCAGAGTTACTAACACCGATAGCCTTCCTTACAGGCGGAAAACTATTAGTTGGAACTCACTTTTATTTATTGCATTAGCCTTAGAAGTCCTAAAACTCTTTAAAAATGTAATAATCTGTTCTTGCATCTTTTAGAAAAATGCTGTTTCTATATGTGAATCAGTACTAGATTTTTAGAATCTGAGTAATAGATTCATACAGTAAGTGGTGTCACAGCTGTAACTTGTAAAGCTTTATAATGTAACTTTTCAGTGCCAAAAACCCCAAAGGAAGCAGGATAAGCAAGGTAATCTTACGGCAGTTTTAATTTATTTTTTTATTTTAATTAAAATAAGAACCCCCCCCCCCCCCAAAAAAAAAAGAATTAAGTTTAAAATATTCATCTCTGATTTGTTGGTCTGTTCATTGAATAACTACCCTGAGGCTTGTAGTTTGTTCCCTGCTTCAGTGATGTTATGATTGAGCATGTCTAAGGAGACTGATGGAGATATTAATTAGGAGTGATTCCTATAAAGAAATAGTGTTGAACACTGGAGGGCAACATTACTGTTTGCTGAAAGCAGTCACTCTCTGCTTGTGGGAGAAGTTGTTCTCACATTCAGTGATTTATGCCTGCTAACTTTTCTACTTGTCCTGTTTTAAGGTTTTTCACATGTAAGTTACAGTGAATAGCTTAAGTCAGCTAGAATCAGCTCACTGCTACAGCTGACTGCTGCTGTGGCCTTTACTTTGCTGTTTCCTGCAATGCAGTGATGTAATGAAATTATTTCAGTACCCAATTTTAGTCAAGCTTTAAAATGTCAGACAAGATGTGTCTACTTTTAATGAGCCCTGCTTACCATTGCTTGGTAATAAAAAACTTATCTTCCATTTTGTGTAAGTTAATGGTTCTTAAACATTGATTCTGTACATATTTTCAAAAGGCATACCAAAATATAAATTTCCTTACTAGATAACTGAGATTCATATCAGACTGAATTTGGAGGGCAACTCAGCTTCATTCAAGTATAGGAAAAAGCATTTTAACAAGTTTTTAATGAATTTTATGAAGTTTTTGAAATACCAATGGTCGCATGCTTGGTCTTTTAGTATTTATCAATGTATTGGTCAGGAAATAGAAAAATTAATAAGATCAGTGTTCAAAAACAACTTACACATACCTGTACCTCTGCAAAACTGGCTCCACATCTCCTAATGATTTTTTTTTCTTTTTATAATATATATTACTTATAACTTGCTTTTTGGAGTACAGCTTTTGTGTTCTTATTTGCAACTAGTTCTGGTAAAATATTCTGCTTTTCATAAAACAGGATAAGCCATTATCTATGTTGCCTCCTTTAAAAATAGAATGCTTACCTTGTGTGTAACACTTGTGTTTCTGCTTGCTTGCTTTGACTTGGGACTTGCCTTTTGATTTCTGAATTCTAATCTGCGATGCAAAATTATTTTTGCAAAGATGCTGGCAGATAGCATTTTGTTACTGACATTCTTTAAGGATAACTGTTTCTTCATGGACTTACTTCAGCATAACCAAAGTTGTCTTTTACAGGTAGAGTATTTTTGTTTGTGTCTTCACGTGAAGTCACATGTAATGTCTCTGTATTTATACTTACAGACTTGGTCTACAAGAAAGTTTAGATACCCCATATTTTAAAGTATATTAATTTATTTGTATTTATTGGAATCAGTAAGTGTGGGGTTTGCATTCAAGTTTTTTGAGTTGTGTTAGCATGTGTGTATGAGTTTGCCATGGAATAGTCTTTGCAAAATGTAGGTGGTGAGGTCTTTGTCTCCAGGTGATTGCTGAAACAGTTGTCTTACCTAAGGCCATGAGTAATCTGAGATGGATTAATTTTCTGACATAAAAATCTATTGGCAGCCTAAAGTGTGTGCTTGTTAGACTTTGCCCTTTGAAAGCACTTGGTGTTATCAGTGAGCTGAGATTCACCTTGGACAAATATAAGGATTGTCAAGAATAATGTGCCTAATTCTTCTAATATGATAAATATTTAAAAGACCCTGATATGTCTACCTATTCAAGAATATATGCTAATAACATTGGTACTGAAAGTATGAAGGGGAATAAAGCATTCTGGAGAGTAGGAATTAAAGAATGAGGAACTGATGGGTAAGAATATGTATCTATTTTGGTAGAAATGGGTGTAAGGGGTGGAAAAAAGAGGAAAGAGAAGTAAGGGGATATTTGACTGATAGTGTAAACAAAGTATTTGGAATGCAGAAGATTCAAGAGACATAAGCTGATAAAAAAGGAAGATTAATATTCTTGGAAACATGGAAAATGTGCTAGAAATGGTGTGAACCACAAGTAATAAAAATAGAGATAATTCTAAAATTTGAGGAGAGGGAGGAGGAAAAAGAAGGAAAGAAGAAGAATGCTCATAGATGGGGGAGGAGCAGTTAAATACTACAGTTTGATTTTTGATTGAAAAAAAAACCAAAACTGTCTTTAACAGTTTATTTGGTGTAAGTCATTAGTCTTAACATTCTTAATATCCTCAATTTGTAGTGATGTGATTCTAATAAATGACAAAAGTAATCATGCTGTGACTTCTTACAGAATTGCAGTCTTCAATAGGAACTAAGGAAGCCCTTGGTTTTGCGACGCTGCTGGCTGGGTTGTGGTCTATGTATTTTCCTTCTTTGTGTTGAATGATCACCACAGTTCTGGAGTCACTTTTTCCTTTCTTCCCAGAGCCCTCTGTGGGCTGCCTATTGCAGCCTTTTAAAGACCATTTGCCTTTTTGGCTCCTCTGTGCACACATTAGACTCACTGCTGTAATAGAATGATAAAAAGTGAATTCGACCCAAATCAAGGAAATACAGCATTTAAACAGGAGTACATAACCTGTTGTAATTGAAAGTTGATACGTGTTAATCTTCTGCTTGGTATTTTTATCTTCTAAAATAGCTGAAAATGTGTCTTACAAAGTGTAGTATATTTCTAATATACTTGCAGTTATAGTTAACATACTGGAACGAAATACATATTTCTGCAACATACAGATTACATTTTTATGTGTGGATCTTTGTATAACTAAAGATATTATTTCAGAATTTATTCTTGTACCCATGTGATTTGTGGTAGCTAGATTCAGGCAGACAAAGTAAAACATAAAAGGATTGTCAGGAAGATAGAGTGAAGTAGATAAAACAACCTATTTTGTAATCTGAAGGTGTGGCTTTAATGTGGTTGGAAATACCATAATTTGTCTAAGTATCAGTTTTCTCTGAAAATTGAACTGGTTTGGCTTGGAAGGGAATTTAAAGATCGTTTAGTTCCAACCTCCCTGCCATGGGCAGGGACACCTCATACTAGACCAGGTTGCTCAAAACCCTGTCCAGCCTTTCCTTGCCTTAAACACTTTCAGGGATGGAGCATCCACAACTTCTTTGGGCAACCTGTTCCAGTGCCTCACCACCCTTGCAGTAAAGAGCTTCTTCCTTATACGTTACATAAATCTACCCTCTTTCAGTTTCAAGGTATTCCCCCTTGTCCTATCACTACATGCCCTTGTAAAAATGTCCTCTTCAGTTTTCTAGTAGGCCCCATTTAAGTACAGGAAGGCTGCTCTAAGGTCTCTCTGGAGTCTTCTCTCCTCCAGGCTGAACCACCGTAACTCAGCCTGTCTTCGTAGGAGAGGTGCTCCAGTTCTCTCATCATCTTGGTGACCCTCCTCTGGACTTGCTCCAACAGGTCCACATCCTTCGCATGTTGGGGACCCCAGAGCTGAATGCAGTACTTCAGGTGAGGTCTCACGAGTGTGGGGTAGAGAATCACCTTTCTCAGCCTGCTGGTCACACTTCTTTTGATGCAGCCTGGCATATTGTTGGCTTTTTGGGCAGCAAGTGCACATTGGTGGGTCATGTTGAGCTTCTTGTCAACCAGCACTGCAAATCATTCTTCTTGGGGCTGCTCTCCATCCATTCTCTGCTCAACCTGTGTTTGTGCCTGGGATTTCCCTGACTGACATACAGAAACTTGTACTTGGCCTCGTTGAACTTAATAAGGTTGGCATTGGCCCACCTCTCGAACCTGTCAAGGTTCTTCTGGATGGCATTGCTTCCCTCTGGTTCTGTTGACTGCACCACACAGCTTGGTGTCATCTGCAAACTCGCTGAAAGTACATTCAATTCCGCTGTCCACGTTGCTGACAGCATTGGTCTCAATACTGACCCCTGAAGAACACCACTCATCACTGTAATTATTGTATGTATAGTCCCTTACCCACTTAATTACCCATTGAACAATCTGGTTGTAGGGAAAAAAAGGGTTTTTTTGTACTTTGGCTCACTTACATTGTCTTGAAAAACACTGCTTATGCTCTTAACTGTTAATCTTCTTATTTCTTTTAATAAGCTTTCATTATTAAACACCTGCAAACAATGTCCTTTTTGAGATTAGCCATAGCTTACTTCTGCATACCCAGCAAGACCAAAGGAGGGTTTGGACTGATTGTTTTACAGATAAATCAGTTAAATGACACATGTCTTTTTTATATAGTGAAATAGTATACCTTAGAAAAACTTGGTCACATAATTGAAAGATAAATTTGTGATGATCACAAACTTATATAATTACATGTTTTTAACAAGTAAGCCTTGTTCTGTAGGGATTTTATTTTATAAAGGTATATGTGTGTGGAAACTTGAACTGTTTTTACTTCAATTCTAGTATAAATGCTTACCTTTTGTTGCAGGCATTTGGGGAATGTATACTTAACGCAGATACTAATAGCTATGTGAACTGTAGTCCCATGGAATTTATACAGACTTAGGTAGGTGCCAATTAGGAAATTGAAGTTGTTGAGCTGGTATTTTGTTTTAAAATTTCCTACTTCTCCATGTCTTTTGTCCCATTTTGGAAAGGTTTCTCAAGACTTACGAAAGAATACTTCTCTCAAATGGAGTCTAAGAACCACTTTCAAGAGGGATGAAACTTGGATGTTAGTTCAAGTGTTTTTGTACATTCCCATTTGTATGAGTTAAAGAAGATTGTGGCATTAACTTCTGGAACTTGTTTGTGAACTGTGTTTTGCTGGTCAAGTTAAAGTACCTCCTCCTAACACAGAGTTTAGAAGGGTGAAAGACTGTCTTTTTGGTTCTGATTTCTTGGGATGTAGTAAGTTTGTGTTACCTTTAGAGTTGTGATTGCTTTCTTTTGCTCTTTCTGTGATATTTTAATACAGAGGAAGAAAAAGGTTATGTACCACCTGCAGGGTGCATGCCCTATCTCTGCAAAGGTTCACTTATTGGACTAGTGGACAACAATTACTTAAAAGAATCTTAGGAAAACATGATTTATGTATTAATGAGTGTTGCAATTTAGAGTTGATAAAGTTGTATTAAAGCTTATATATGAAGTTACATATAGTAAACCATCTGTGTTAAAGCACTCAATACTGTGGTTATTGAAAGGTGCCTAAAGTAATAAATGTTTTAGTACACCCATGTTTGCATGTACATGGTCTGAAGCTTGCTGTCCAAGGAGACTGATATTCAAAGTCCTAAGTATCAGATTCTATTTGATACATTTTTCTTTAGTGTTAGAATATAGTTAGAACAGTGTTAGTTAGTGAAGTGACTTTTAAATAACACTGCTTCTGGGATGAGATTAACATCAAATCTGAAGGTGTTTGATAGTGACTTTTTAAGGCAGAGTTTGATTAAATAGAGTTTGAAAAGCTTTATGAACCCAATACAGACCCAGCTACTCTGATGCTAGGACTTGGTAGCTCTTCAACAACAGTCTGGTGTTTCAGTGTTGCCTGCAGTCTGCTCGATGCAGCATGATCACAAAATCAGATTGGAAGTGTTCCACACAGCGCCTGTAACATCCTCCTCTGTAGTAACCAGTGACAGATACAGTCATTGCTGTCTGGTTTTTCCACTTGCTGATAAATGAGTACAACATCAGTTACTTAATGAGTATCTTAGGGAAAAGGGAGAAAAAGGGAATGTAATGATTTTTTTTTATTATTTTAACCCATTTTGACCTATATATTAACCTGGTATATTTTTATTAAGAGAATGTGTAGTTTCTTTTGGAGAGGTTTGTTTCTGTTCATGTAATTTGTTAAAATAGGACATACCCTAAAACCTGCTTTTTACAAAAGAAATTTAACTGTTGGGAAGCAAGTGTGCAAACATAATCATGGACTTGATCCCATATCTGATTCTATGTCATCTGACTTTTGAGGGGTCTGTTTCTTATGTCACCATTTTCTCTTGTGAGGCAGTGCTTGGTACACTGTGTGTACATACCTTCCAGTAGTTTGATGGTGTAAGGTGTGTGCATTTTCTCCCAGCAGTGACTAGTAGAATCAGCAGAAGCGTATTTGAACAATTACTTAAAAATAAACAAAGACATTCATTGACCTTGAACTATTATTTTTCAGTCTTCATTGCTCGCAAATTGGAGATATACCATACAATTACAATTTCGGACTGATTCTATTTAAGCTGAGTATGAGTTGCTTAGGACCTGTAAGCTGTGGGACTGTGTGAACCTGCTGGGATTTGCAGAGCAACCCTTCCTTGCTGCATGAATCAGCAATTTGTTCAGCAACACACAACCTTTCTTGCTTTGGTATTTGGCTGTTGAGCTGCTTGATCCCACTCTGCTGACCCTAGCAGTAAATGTGCTTGTTATGTGAAGCATCGGCTAATAAGACAAGCCATCTTTACCCAGCATTTCTAAGAAATTTAAATATGAAGAAATTGAGTTATAATAATGGGCCTCTAAGAAAGACAGGGAAAGCCTTTTTAGCAGGGCCTGTTGTGATAGGATGAGGGGTAATGGTTTTAAACTAAAAGAGGTGGTTTCTGGCTGGATGTGAGGAAAACGTTCTTTACAATGAGGGTGGTAAAATCCTGACACAGGTTGCCCAGAGAAGTGGTGGATGCACAATCCCTGGAGACATTCAAGGCGAGGCTGGATGTGGTTCTGGGCAACCTGACCTAGATAAAGAAGTCTCTGCTTATTCCAGGTGATTGGAATAAGTTACTTATGAAGGTCCTTTCCAACCTGAACTATTAGAATAGAATGATATTGGAAAGGAGCTTAAGGTCATCTAGTTCCAATCGTCCTGCTATGGGCTTGGGACACCTCACACTAGACCATGACTAGGCTTTGAACAGTGCCAGGGATGGCGCATTGACCGTGTCTTTGGATACCCTGTTCCACTGCCTTACCGCACTCACAGGAAAGAACTTCTTCTTTATATCTAACCTGAACTTCCCCTGTTTAAGTTTAAACCCCTTACCTCTTGTCATTATTGCTACAGTCCCTGATGAAGAGTCCCTCTCTGGCATCTTTGTAGGCCCTCTTCAGATCCTGGAAGGCTGCTATGAGGTCTCCAATCAGCTTTCTCTTCTCCAGGCTGAACAGCCCCAGTTTTGTCAGCCTGTCTTTGTGTGGGAGGTGCTCCAGCCCCCTGATCATCCTCTTGTCCCTCTTTGAACTTGCCCCACCAGTTTCATGTCATTCTTTACGTTGAGAACACCAAAACTGCTCCCAGACCTCTTGTCCTTGCTTCCACTTTCTATAAGCTTCATTTTTCCTTCGGAGTTTTTACAGAAGCTCTTTATCCATTGTCCTGGGTTCAGCAGTAGCAGTCATTTTTCTCCTTCTTAGTAGCTGGTGCAGTGCTGTGGTTTTGACTTTCGGCATGGAAACAGCACTGATAACACCAATGTTTTTAGTTGTTGCTCAATAATGTTTACTCTGACCAAGGACTTTGTGAGTCTCATGTTTTGCCAGGGAGGAGGAGAAGCAGAGAGGAAGCAGAGACAGGACACCTGACCCAAACTAGCCAAAGTAGCCAAAACCCTGAGTACGGCACCACCTCTCTAACCATTTGTTAAGCTGCCAATCATATTCTGTGATTCTATATAATAATGAAATGGTTCTGAGGGTATCAGAGGAGGTATAGGTTCAGTACATCTGACAAGTGTACGGGTAAGCAGGAGGAAATCGTAATAAAGAATAGAATTAGCATATGGGTGAATACTGGAAAAGTATTAGTATGTTTTAAGTATCAGCTATGGATATGAGCTAAAGAAGCTGTATATATGAGCAATTGATACCATCTGAAGTGTTTGTTTAGATTTTTCCCCAAAGGCTCTTAAAAGAATTTGAGGTGCTGCGGTACACTGGAAGATTCTTACATGTCTAAAAAGTGGTTAAGATGTTAAGTGAAAAGGACAAAAATAAATGCCCCATTTTCATACTGAAGGGAGGTCACCAATGGAATCCCATAAGGATCAGAACTGAGACCTGTGCTCAGTGAAATCATTTAGAAGAGGAATGAATAATATGTCAGAGTTTGCAGACACTATCAGGCAATTCAGGATAAGTAAAAATAGTCCAGTTGATAAATGGGTATGTATATGGAGAAAGGGAATAGTTCTGATTTTACATACAGACCTGTGGTGCTTAAGATGATAGTTACTACTCAGAGAATGAAACCTTGTAGTTAAAATAGATAAATGAAAACGTTAGCTGAATTCTCAGTCACAGAGAGGGAAGTTTCAGGAATCGTTACAAATGCAATTGAAAGGAAAAGATCAGAGCAGCACACCAGGAGGGTAGTTCTGCTGAAATAATGATATGGAGAGTTGAACAGATTTGCAGTTGCTTCTAAGAGTTGTCATACTAATCTAATGAGTAGAGAGCATTCAAAACTAGGAAATATCTTTTTCAGCATTATGTATAGCTAGGTTCTGAGACAGCTTGCTATGGGTTTTTGCAGCAGAAGCTATTGCATACAAGCATCTGAAGAAAATACTGGAGGGTAGACTTAGGGTAAGCATATACATCCCTTGAGCTATCCTTGTATTTTTGCCATGATAGAGAATCAAAGAATCATAGAATAGTTTGGGTTGAAAAGAACCTTAAGATCATCTAGTTCCAACCACCCTGCCATGGGCAGGGACACCTCAAACTAAACCAAAGGCTCTGGCCAACCTGACCTTGAACACTGCCAGGGATGGAGCATTCACAGCCTCCCTGGGCAACCCATTCCAGTGCCTCACTTCCTTATATCCAATCTAAACTTCCCCTGTTTAAATTTTAACCTGTTAACCCTTGTCCTGTCACTATAGTCCCTAACGAATAGTTCATCCCCAGCATCCTTATAAGGCCCCCTTCAGACACTGGAAGGCTGCAATGAGGTCTCCATGCAACCTTCTCCTCTCCAGGCTGAACAGCCCCAACTTTCTCAGCCTGTCTTCATATGGGAGGTGCTCCAGTCCCCTGATCATCCTCGTGGCCCTCCTCTGGGCTTCTTCCAACAGCTCCATGTCCTTTTTATGTTGAGGACACCAGAACTGCCCACAATACTCCAAATGAGGTCTCACAAGAGCAGAGTAGAGGTGCAGGATCACCTCCTTTGCTCTGCTGGTCATGCTCCTTTTGATGCAGCCCAGGATACAGTTGGCTTTCTGGGCTGTGAGTGCACACTGCCAGCTCATGTTAATTTTCTCATCAACCAACACCCCCAAGTCCTTCTCTGCAGGGCTGCTCTGAAACTCTGCTTTGCCCAACCTGTAGCTGTGCCTGGGATTGCTCTGACCCAGGTGTAGGACCTAGCACTTGCCATGGTTAAACTTCATGAGATTGGCATTAGCCTACCTCACAAGCATGTC
The DNA here is from genome assembly GCF_012275295.1 of Melopsittacus undulatus. Classification (NCBI taxonomy): domain Eukaryota; kingdom Metazoa; phylum Chordata; class Aves; order Psittaciformes; family Psittaculidae; genus Melopsittacus; species Melopsittacus undulatus. The sequence continues at coordinate 23,065,753 of NC_047528.1, forward strand.
AAGGTCCTTTGGATGGTATTCCTTCCCTACAGTGTTTCAAGTACAGTTTACAGTACATCAACCGAACTACACAGCTTGGTGTCATTAGAAAACTTGCTGAGACCGCCCTCAATCCCACTGTCCATGTCACTGACAATGATGTTGAACAAGATCAGTCCCAACATCAATCCCTGAGGGACACCACTCGTTACTGGTCTCCAGCTGGACATTGAACCATTGACCACAACTCTTTGCTTGAAGCCATCCAGACAGTTCTTTATCCACTGAGTGGTCCATCTGTCAAAGGATGTCTCTTCAATTTAGAAACAAGGATGTCATGTGGGACAGTGTCAGACGCTTTGCACACGTCCAGGTAGATGATGTCAGCTGCTCCACCCCTGTCCATCAGTTCTGTAGCCCCATCATAGAAGGCCACCAAATTGGTCAAGCAGGATTTCCCCTTAGTGAAGCCATGCTGGCTGTCACCATCCACTTTTTTGTTTTTCATGTGCCTTAGCATGGCTTCCAGGAGAATATCTTTTAAGGTCTTTTTAATAAACAGATTTTTCTCTATAGATTCTTTTTTTTTTTTCCTTGTCTGACCTAGTACAGCAGTTCATTTGAACTTTCTCAGTATACGAACCTTTTCTGGCCACAGGCTTTAATTAAAACTCTAATTAAAATCCTCTCATGAGGGAGAAGTAAGAGGGAGGGGAGAAGTAGTATTTTTGACACCTCTCTTCTGATGTGGTAGTATTAATATATGGTTCATCCTCTAGTCCTGCTGCCACTGGCAGTCTGACCTTACTTCTGTGTCGTAGTTTAAGCCCAACCAGTAACTCAGAACCATGTAGCCGCTAGCTCACTTTCCCCTCTTCCCTTCCCCCCCCACCCCTCCTTGGTCTGGGAGGGATGGGGAAGAGAATGGAAGGAATGTAACTCATATGGGTTGAGATAAGAACAGTCCAGTAACGAATGTGTAACACAAACCACTTGGTCAGAGTAAACATTACTGAGCAGCAACTAAAAACATTTGTGTTACCAGTTATCATTGCTGTTATCAGGCTCAAAAAGCACAGCACTGCACAAGCTACTAAGAAGGAGAAAAATGACTGCTACTTCTGAACCCAAGACATTCTGATATTCCTTTTGTCATACAGCTATATGTCTATTTGAAGTGGTTCTATTTTGTTTCCTATTAACAAGCTAAGCCTATTCTCCTACTGCAGCACTCCACTTCCAGCATACCTAGTGCTTCTTCCTCAGCTCTGTGTATGAGATTTAACAAACTGATGGGAAGCTACAGTTATCTGCAGGAAACACAGATTTGCTTCCAGCCTTGTTGTGGAGCAGGAGATCAGGTTTGAAGTTATACTTAGAACCATAGAATAGTTAGGGTTGGAAAGTACCTTAAGATCATCTACTTCCCACCCCCCTGCCATAGTGGGTGGGACACCTCACAATAAACTGTCATCCAAGGCTTCATCCAACCTGGCCTTGACAACTGCCAGGGATGGAGCATTCACAACCTCCCTGGGCAACCCATTCCAGTACTTCACTACCCTCACAGTAAAGAATTTCTTCCCTATATCCAATCTAAACCCCTGCTGTTTAAGTTTCAACCCGTTACCCCTTGTCCTATCACTACAGTCCCTAATGAATAGTCCCTCTTCAGCATCCCTGTAGACCCTCTTCAGATACTGGAAGGCTGCGATGAAGTCTCCATGCAGCTTTCTCTTCTCCAGGCTGAACAGCCCCAACTTCCTCAGCCTTCAAACAGAAGGCTTCATCCTCGTGGCCCTCCTCTGGGCTTGTTCCAACAGTTCCATGTCCTTTTTATGTTGAGGACACCAGAACTGTCCACAATACTCCAAATGAGGTCTCACGAGAGCAGAGTAGAGGTGCAGGATCACCTCCTTTGCTCTGCTGGTCATGCTCCTTTTGATGCAGCCCATGATACTGTTGGCTTTCTGGGCTGTAAGCACACACTAAAGCTGGCTCATGTTAATTTTCTCATCAACCAACACCCCCAAGTCCTTCTCTGCAGGGCTTTGCCCAACCTGTAGCTGTGCCTGGGATTGCTCCAACCCAGGTGTAGGACCTTGCACTTGCCATGGTTAAACTTCATGAGGTTGGCATCAGCCCACTTCACAAGCATGTTGCAGTCCCTCTGGATGGCATTCCTTCCCTCCAGTGTATCAACCGAACCACACAGCCTGGTGTCATTGGCAAACTTGCTGAGACCACCCTCAATCCCACTGTCCATGTCACTGACAAAGATGTTGAACAAGACCTGTCCCAACATTGATCCCTGAGGGACACCACTTGTTACTGGTTTCCAGCCAGACATTGAACCATTGACCACAACTCTTTGCTTGAAGCCATCCAGACAGTTCTTTATCCACTGAGTGGTCCACCTATCAAATCGATGTCTCTTCAATTTAGAGACAAGGATGTTGTGTGGGACAGTGTCGAACGCTTTGCACAAGTCCAGGTAGGTGGCATCAACTGCTCTACCCCTGTCCATCAGTTCTGTAGCCCCATCATAGAAGGCCACCAAATTGGTCAAGCAGGATTTCGCCTTAGTGAAGCCATGTTGGCTGTCACCAAGCACCTTGTTTTTCGTGTGCAGTTATGTAAACCAGCCTATGTATAAATACTGCTCCCCCTCCTCTCTTCTAACTGTTTCAAATTAGAGCAGGATAATCAAGGTGGTGACTAAAACATTACTGACCTGAGTGGGAAACTGAACTACAGGAACTTAACTGCATCTGCCTCTGAACTGAAGAAGGAAGATTTTCTGTGCCCTGGCTCATTAGCTTTCCAAGGAGACAGCATGTGCAATGTTAAGGTTGTTTGGGGCTTGCTAAGGAACAGTTTTCCTGTTAAATAATATTAAGTCATAGACATGCCTTGCTGTGAAAATTGTAAAGATATTGATGATCCTTGGTTCCAATGACATGCATTGGTATTGAACTGATTCCTGTAGAAATTTGTAGAGTAAGGGAGACACTTCATTTTTACTCTTCAAAGTAAATTATCAGCTGCAAATTTAAACACAAAATTGTAGGAGGTCTTTTAAAAATCAAAAAAGGGAAGCATAGAACAACCTTAAGATAGATACTAAATCTTTCATTGTGATTGTGATACTCTGAGAAAAGCAGTATTGGAAGTGGGAGTACATATATGATATGCTTATAGAATTTGTTTTCTAGTCACTGAAGGCTGTGCCCTGACATGCTCTTCTGCTGTTGTTCAGCCAGACAGGGCAAGTTATTGTATGCTTAGATTACACTTCATTGTCTGCATTTGAGACACCACTGCATAATCATGTATGATTAGTGTCACAAGGAGGTGCTGGAAGTCATACTAAAGTACAGAGTGAAGGTTTATGTTTTCAATCAGTTAGGACTTCAGCATAAACTGAAAACCCTTCACAGTCCTTTCCTCTTTCTGTGGGGGCAAACTCCTATGCTAACTCTGGGTCTTGTCAAAATCAAATCTAAGAAATGTGCTGTAGGCTATTGGTAAAAGATTTTCTGAGATCAGTTCTGTAACACAAAAAAAGCTGCAATTATTTGAAAATTAATTTTATATTTGTACATTTATACTAACTTGCAGATTTTGACTAGTTGTTTGAAAAGTATCCTTTGGTTTACCTAAGCCATACTTTGTTTAGAAAAGAAGTAACACTTCTGCTGCAAAATGTTAAAAGTGAGCCTGTCCCATCTCTGTCCCCTCTCAAGTTTTTGTGCATACCCAGCCCACTTGCTGGTGGAGTGGGGGTGAGAATCAGAAAAGGCCTTGGCTCTGTGTAAGCATTACTTAGCAATAACTAAAACATCCCTGAATTATAAGCACTGTTTCCAGCACAAATTCAAAAACACTGCTCTATATCAGATGCTATGAAGAAAAGTAACTTTGCTATAGCTAAACCCAGTACATCCGGCTTTCTCAAAATGTGAAGTAAAGCTGCTGTAAAAATTAACTCCCTCTCCACACCTGTCATGGTTTAAGCCCAGCCGGCAACCTAGAACCACGCAGCCACTCTCTCACTCCTTCCCCATCTGGACTATAGGGAGAAGAATTGAAAGAATGTAACTCCCATGGGTTGAGATAAGAACAGTCCCATAACTAAGGTATAACGCAAACCACTACTGCTACCACTAATACTACTACTACTAATAATAATAATAATAAGGGAAATAACAAGGAAAGAGAATACAGCCACTCACCACTCACCGACTGATACCCAGCCTGACCCGAGCAGTGATATGGCCCTTCCGGGTATCTCCACCCAGTTTATATAGTGGATATGATGTGCTGTGGTATGGGATACCTCTTTGGCTAGTTTGGGTCAGGTGTCCTGTTTCTGCTTCCTCTCTGCTTCTCCTCCTCCCTGGCATTACATGAGACTCACAAAGTCCTTGGTCAGAGTAAACATTATTGAGCAACAAGTAAAAACATCAGTGTTATCAGCACTGTTCCCAGGCTGGAAGTCAAAACCACAGCACTGCACCAGCAATTAAGGAGAAAAATGACTGCTACTGCTGAACCCAGGACAACTGCCAAACCAGCCCTCAAACAACCCAATAACTGAAAATTATATTTAGAAAAAAAAATCCCCTGGATCATGCATCTTTATGTTTTTTTCCAGATTTTATTTTGAAGCAGATGTCTTTTCATACTTCCTTATAATTTCTAAAGAATTAATTTAATTTTACTTAATTTTCATGATTTATTCTATAAATACATTAACAACAAAAGGGGAGCTAAGGAGAATCTACATCTTTTATTGGATTCAGGAGAAATATAGTGACAAAGGTGTCGTGGTTTAAAACCCCACCTCAGTCTCCCGCAGTACCACACACCCTTCCCCCCCCCCCACCTCCCCACTCCCAGAGGGATGGGGAGGAGAACCGGAGGAATATAACTCCCATGGATTGAGATAAAAACCAATCCAGCAATTAAGGTATAACACAAATCACTACTGCCACCACTAATAAATCAATGATAGAGGAAATGAACAAGGAGAGAGAATACGATACCATCTGCCGAAACGAGCCCAACCCGGAAGAGAGCTAACCCCCCCCCCCTTCCGGCCAACTTCCAGTTACCTCCCCGAGCGTGACGTGCTGTGGTATGGATTACCTCCCCGACTAGCCCAGGCCAGGCACCCTATCTCTCCCTCCTCCCGGCCTCCCCTCCTGCCTGGCAGAGCATGAGCTCAGAAAAGGCCTTGGACAAAATCAAACATTTGAGCAGTAACTCAAAACGTACGTGCCACCAGCAACCGCTCCCAGCCCGGAAGTCAAAACACAGCACTGCACCAGCTGCCAAGAAGGAGAAAAAATTACTGCTACTGTTGAACCCATGATACAAAGAATAAGTCTGGAGTACTTAATGCTTTCTTTGCCTCAGTCTTTAATCATAGGATTGTTTGTTTCCTGGGTACTCAGCCCCCTGAGCTGGAAGACAGGGATGAGGAGCAGAATGAAGCTCCTGTAAAAGGAAAAATGGTCAATGACCTGCTATACAGGTTAGACACACAAACGTCTATGGGGCTGGATGGGATCCACCCAATGGTACTGACAGAGTTGGTGGAAGTGCTCAATGAGGAACTTTCCATCATTTACCAACAGTCCTGGCTGACTGGGGAGAGCCCAGTGTACTGAAGGTTTAGAAAGGTGACACCCATCTACAAGAAGGGCCAGAAGGAGCATCCAGGGTACTACAGGCCTGTCAGCCTGACCTCTATGTTGGGAAGGTTATACAGCAGATCACCTCGAGTTCCATCAAGTTGCACGTACAGGACAACCAGGTGATCATGCCCAGTCTGCATAGGTTTATGAAAGGTAGGTCTTGCTTGATTAACCTAATCTCCTTCTATGACAAGGTGACCCTCTCAGTAGAGGAGGGAGAGGTGGTGGATGTTGCTACCTGGACTTTAGGAAAGCCTTTGACATAATTTCCCACAGCATTCTCCTGGAGAAGCTGGCTGTTCATGGTTTGCACAGGCATACTCTTTGTTGGGTAAAAAACTGGATGGATGCCTGAGCCCGAAGAGTGGTGGTGAATGGAGTTAAATCAAGTTGTCAGCCAATTACAAGTGGTGTTCACCATGGATCAGTACTAGAGTCAGTTCTGCTTAGTATCTTTATCAATGATATGGATGAGGGGATCAAATGCACCCTCAGTAAGATTGCAGATGGCACCAAATTGGGTGGGAGCGTTGATCTTAAGGGTAGGAAGGCTTTGCAGAGGGACCTGGGCTGATTGGATCAGTGGGCTGAGGCCAGCTGAAATGAGGTTCAACAAGGCGAAGTGCTGGCTACTGCACTTGGGTGACAACAACTGCATATGATTATACAGGCTTGGGGAAGAGCAGCTGGAAAGCTACCCAGTAGAAAAGGAGCAGGGGGTGCTGGTCGACAGCCAGCTGAACATGAGCCAGCTTGTGCCCTGGTAGCTGAGAAAGCCAAACAGCATCCTGGCTTGTATCAGAAATAGGGTGGCCAGCAGGATGAGGGGAGTGATTGTCCCCCTATACTTGGCAGTTGTGGTGCCACACCTTGAATGCTGTGTTCAGTTTTGGGCTCCTCATTACAAGAAAAAAACACTGAGGTGATGGAACATGTCCAAAGGGCAGTGAAGCTGGTAAAGCATCTAGGGCACAAGTCTTATGAAGAACAGCTGGGGGAACTGGGCTTAAACAGGCTAAACAGCCTGAAGAAAAGGAGTCTTTACAACTCCTGAAAGGAGGCTGTAGCAAAGTGGATATCAGTCTCTTTTTTCCCATGTATCAAGTGATAGAACAAGAGCAAATGGCCTCAAGAAGCCCCAGGAGAGGTTTAGACTGGCTATTGGGAAAAATTTCTTCACTGAAAGGGTGGTCAGGTATTGAAACAGGCTGCCCAGGGGAAATGGCTGCATCACCATCCCTGAAGGTATTTAAAAGATGTGTAGATGCGTCACTTAGAGTATGGCTTTGTGGTGGACTTCGCAGTTTTAGGCTTACAGCTTGACTCAATGATATTAAAGATCTTTTCCAACCTGAATGACTTTATGATTCTATGTTTGTCATATTTGTTTAGAGAAGTTTACTTAAAAGCATTTTACAAGCTTACCGTATCTCTCAAGTTTTCCAGTTTTGCTAATATGGCAAAATTAAACTTTGCCTTTAGTAGAAGTATAACTTCGTACTCAACTGTGTACATGAGGCAGCTGTGGCCTGTGGGTATCTGAAGCAGGGACACCACTGAGAGACTACAGCCCATGGACAACTTGTACCAGAGCAGGGATACCCCTGAGTTTCTACTACATAGTGATTCATTCATTGATTAACATGTCTTTAAAATATACAATACAGATAGTATTTTTCTTGGCTATTTAAATTGATGCTTGAGAGATCTGGCTAACATTTCTGGCTAAAAATTAAAAATTGACACTGTTTGCATGAAGATGAAATTAGACAGTTTAACCCCTTGTGTCTAGACAATCAATGTGTTAAACTAAAATGAACTGAATCTGCTAAGACCAGAAGTTTGTTCTAGTTAATGTTTCACTTCATCTTGGTACCTTTTTACTGTGTTGAATTGTGAATGGTAGCCCTTTGTTGTTTGCTGTTGTATAACTTCTTTACCTGTTGTGTCATTCACTTAAAGACAAGACGATATTAGATAAAGCTGAGTTAGTACCATAATATTTTAAAATTCCATGTGATATACCCCAGATAATGTGTATTTAAAATAAGCAGAAGTCTAGTATTTAGTTCTAAAAAAACATTAATTTTATGAATAACGAAGTTGTTTGTTCTCTGGGAATATTTTGGATTATATTAAATTAAATGTATCAGTGTTACAAAATAGTTGAAGGGTTTTTTGTTTCTATTAGAACTTTTGTCATCCATAAAAGTTAGGTCAACTTAGAAATTCTTATCACAGGTGAACGTAATATGAGGCTGACCTCCCTCCCATTTTTCTCCCTTTAAGTAAAAAGTCTAAATTCAATTCTAAAACTAACATTTCAACAAAGGATTACTTCACCTTATTATTATTTTGTAGGGTCATGCATAGACAGGAGACGTGTATATACTAGTTTCTGTAGATGTCTTCACAGGAGAATCATCCTGATTTAGTAAAAGGCAAGATAATACACTTCATGTACAGTATTCAGATAAAAATGCCACTGATGAAAAATTTGCCTTAACTCCTAATATTTTTATTAAGTCCTGTCCCAGGGTTCACATGTCAAATTATAGGTACCTGAACAGTCACTCCAAGAGCTATTTGAGTATTCTGGCAAGTAGTGGTGTAACTTATGGCATAATATCAGTAAATCTTAATTGCTCAGCAGCTGGAATTTAAAGTTTACTAGCCATGGATTCCATTATATGCCACAGCTTAGTACTATGTAATTACATCAGTGTTAAGTGGTTGTGTATTATATTTATAATATATGAAGAGAAGGCTGTGTGGAGATCTTACAGCAGCCCTTCCAGTATCTGAAGGGGGCCTGTAAGGATGCTGGAAAGGGACTCTTCATTAGGGACTGTAGTTATAGGGCTAGCAGTAGCAGGTTAAAACAGGGGAAGTTTAGATTGGATATAAGGAAGAAATTCTTTACTGTGAGAGTAGTGAGGCACTCTGGAGGAATGGGTTTCCCAGGGTGGTTGTGAATGCTCCATCCCTGGCAGTGTTCAAGGCCATGTTGTATGGAGTCTTGGATGACATGGTTTAGTGTGAGGTGTCCCTGCCCATGGCAGGGGGTTGGAACTAGATGATCTAAAGTCCTTTCCAACCCTAACTGTTCTATGATTCTATGATTGTTATGTTATGTAGCACATAACTAATTGTCCATTAAGGTATTTATATATACATATCCAAGTTCAGTACCTTGGTTGTGTTCAGTGTAGGTATGTGCTATTTTTGTAGCTATTCTGACTCTTCCATTTGAATTAGGTAAAATGTATGTGATAAAAATATAAATTCAAATTACTTGCTTAACTGTTAGTGCTAACATCTTAATACCAGGTGCAGTCCTGTAGCAGCCACCAGTTTTCATGTTAATTGTTGCTGTATATAGTGTTTCCAGTCTTTTAAGCCCTGGTCTTTTCTTTCAGAATGAATCAGTAGATAGAGATCCATGCTATTTTTTATTAGTTAAGGATAATTTCTGTTTTCAGCACTGTGCAGGTTGAATGCAGTGCAAGAGCGCTGTTCAGATTTGCTCAGGGGATACCTCATAAAAGGGACACTGTGCATGTTCATGCAGTATTGTCTGGTAAAAGCACAGTAATGTAGTGAAAGTTCTGTATCATCACAGTCATATTATTTTGGTCTTAATAACCACCTCCTCTTTTTTTTTTTCTTAGATACTGCTGCTCAGTTAAGTATCTCATTTTTCACTTGCTTCCCTTCTCTTTTGAGATCCCTACTAAAAATATGGGGAAACATGGGATCAGATTTCTATGATTTCTGTTGCAGCATCCATTAATTTGCCAGTACTATTTTCAGGCTACTCCTAAGCAATGCTGATAAAATGCTATGATTAATAGAGTCACCATGTGAGTCTTTTTCTTAGTTGAATATGATTTTCCTCTTATGGGAGAAGGAGAAGATAAGCAGTCATTTCACTGTACCATTCAATGGATAAACTGTTTTGACTCTGCCTGCTTTGTCTGAAGAACATGTCCTCTGTAAGATTCTGGTCAAGGAAGTCTGCATTTTCTGTAATCTCTCAATTACTGGGTGTTTGCAGAGAAAGCCTCAGAAGTATCAGATCAGTTGTACTCTGTCTGTTTGTGGGTTTTTGTTTGGTTAGTTTGTTGTTTGTTTTTGTTTGTTTCCCCAGTTTAGGCCTCTCAATTACTCTTGTGGACAGATGTTTATGTCTTGTTGAACTGCAGTTGCTTGTACAGGAGCTGCATGGGTATTTACGTATCTTTAATCCAGATCATGTGCCTGATTCATTTTAGCTGGGCATTTAACAGTGCCTTGATGGATATGCGGCTAGCTTACTGAAGGATTTCATAATTTCTAACTTGTAGTACTACCTCAGTTAATGAATAAATGAAGGTGGGGCATAATTTCTTTTCATGAATACTGCTCAGGAGACATGTCTAGGATCTACCTGTGTCATAACATAGGCAATAAACACAACAGCAGTCTGCTAAACGCAACAGCTTAGAACATTTTTAATCTGGTGGAAAGCCTTTAACTGATAACAACTCCGTTCTTTATAAACTTGTCAACTGTGGTATGCTCTTGCCTGCCAGATATAATTTCTGTACAAATATTGGTGAGATCATTCAAGATATTTATCACCTGAATAACATGTTTAAAGATCAGAGGATTCTGAAAGAGGATATTTCCAATCACCTCCAGCAGTTTGACTCCACTTTGCTGTGCCAGTTGTATGTTATCTTTTCTTGTATAAAATAGACAGTAAATGAAGCCTAAATCCTCCTGAGAAAGTTCTTGAATTCCAAATATAACATGAAAGATGTAATTGCTTACATGGTCTTTTAGTGCACCTCAGAGATTATAGCAGAGGTAGGTGTGATGTCTTTTGTGGATATCAGCTCTTCTTCACTGACAGTGAAGCTCATATGTAGTAGCTTTTCTGTTCGAAAGAGGCAATTTAGTGGTTTGTGTGTCAGCTGTGGAGGAGAGGTGAAAACTAAATACTCTATCAAACAGTCCCAAAAGAACAGCTTTATTTTTGTGGCTGTACTTGTGCTAACAGAAAGTACTTTTAAAAAATTCTCTGCTGGCATTTACAGGTCAACATAAGGTATTCTATGAAACTAGCAAAAGTCTTTGGTGATTATTGTTAAAGATGTAAGACTTCATAGTCTCTTGAAATGTGCATCTTGATTTGGGCTATTTTCTTTATAAAGTTTCATGTTAAGTAAACCCTGAACATATAAAAAAAGCTGTAAACTAGCGTAGTCCATTTCTTGATTCTTTTCTCTCTGTATTTGTTTCATCAATAAAAACAATTACAGTATTTTATAAGGTTTTAACTCCTGTAACGCTCACCTGTTGAACAGAGCAGGGAATTCAAGTTAGTATTTGGGAATACGAAACGTGCAGGGATAGCTGTGAGTTTTAATGCAATGGGATATGAAGTTCAGCATCTCTAATACAGATCTCAGCACAATATGAATTAAGTGTATAAATTTTGTAGAAAGTGAAAAGAGACTTTCATTTGCCTAGCAACTAGATGGTACATAGAGAAAAATAGGTTAATCCCTATTTTGTGTACAGTACTAGTACTTACTTATTAGCAGATTTCTCCATAGAAATTTCAATCTGGTTACAGTAGAGCTCTGTGCCATTGTTGTTCCAGCATTTCTGTTTTTGTAAGGATCTTGCATAACATCTAGATCTCTGTGAGCCTGGAGTTCTTGAATGCTAAGATACATCTTTTCTTAATCAAATCCCTCATAAGAAACAAAATATGAAAGGATGCTTTGGATGTTGTTCATTCTGTCATGGATGTTCAGTTGAGAAGTATGAAAAAAGAATACCCTGCTTCACTGATAATATTATTTGCTAAAATAAAGTCCTTCACTCATGGCAGGAAGAGAAATTTGGAGGAAATCATGCTTGAAAGCTCTGTCCTGATCCCTTATCTTAAATATTTACAATCACCTTTGCTCTAACTTAAGAGTGGCTCTAGAATTTGGTTTTGAAATGTGTATGCGTGTGTATCCAAAGGTTCTTTTCCACAGGCTTATATGTACTCCCGAGAAAGCAGTCTACATGAAGGATGTCTGTAGTGGCTTATAGAGTTATATAGGGCAAAGTGAATGCTCTTCAGTTTGTGAATAACTCTCGCATACTGAACAGATGTTGCCAGAAAGACCTCAAAAGCAGAAGGGGCTTCTGACTACCCTTTTCCCGAAGTACTGGTGGCATATAAGGTTTACAGAGGTTGAACCAGATATGGAATGGTCGTGTTGTGAGGTACCTGGAATTTTTCCAGAAGAGTCAAGAATGTCCATGTTTATTGAAAGCAATCATAGTCCTTCTCCATAGACAGGAAAGTCAGCTTCATTAGGGGAAAAAAGAAAATAAGTGAAGAAATGGGTTGCCCAGGGAAGTTGTGAAAGCTCCATCCCTGGCGGTGTTTAAGGGCAGGTTGGACAGAGCCTTGGATAACAAGTGTGAGATGTCCCTGTGCATGGCAGGGGAGGTTGGAACTAAATGATCTTAAGGTCCTTTCCAACCCTAACTATTCTATGATTCTGTGATTCTATGAAGTAAATTTTAATACCTTTTTTCTTTGTCACATTAAATTGATGGTACTTAGTTAGTCATAGTTATAATGTACATACTAGAAAGAGTAATTATTGCTTGCTTCAAGTATCCGGAATGACCTTGTTATTTTTTTCTTCCCCAATTGTTAGAGTTCACTCTTGACTAAATATATACCATAAAATGACTACAGATTCCTTCCAGATAATAGGATAGTAATTCTAAATGACTTTCCGTAAGAGGAATTCACATTAACTTTTTCATTTAAAGAACACAGATAGGAAGTATTTCTAGGTCAAATGAAGTGTTGGTTCGAACAATCATTATAGCAGTTTTCCAAAACAGGAAAAATACATCTAACAAAAGAATAATTTGGGGCTTTAAATATTTTAAAATGTAATTTTTAATGTCTTGTTTGTCTTTACCTTTTAGAATATTTGAGTAGAGAACTAAGAAGGGTCTTCTAGCATCTGTGGAGGAAAGACACCTGTTTCTTTTATGTACAAGTAGTGTAATGAACAGAGAGGTAATGAACTTCACAGTTCTCCAGTACTTCTACTGGTAAAGCCTCTTTGTTGGACTTGCATCAAAATCCATTATCATTTTCAGGGCCTGGTTTTTAGAGATTTAGCTTGTTTTTTCAAAAGATGTTTGTAAAAAGCCATAGAGCAGATTTCCTTGCATCTAAAAATCGAATCAGTGCTTACAATTAGTTGTCAGAACTAAGGCTGAATGCAACCCTAGACAGAAACTGCGGGGATTTCTAATGGTCCTGCCTTTCTGTCCCTCTCCCCCATGCCCCCAGTGTTGATGGTTTTAAAATAAAACCCAGGATTCTCATTTAATTGTCTAACTTAAGAAATCAGAGCCAATTCTAATATAACAATTTAGTGATTTGATATACTTTGCTGAATATGCTAATTTCTGAAGACTTTTGGGGGGGAAGGCTGCACATATGAAAGCCTTTTTTGAGTCTGAAGAGGACTTATTTTCTAAAATTAGGTTGTAATCTTATTTTAAATCAAAGTAATTTATTAGGGGAATAAATGTATATTTTCAAAGTATCTGAATCATACTAATTTAATTGTTTTTAGGCAGTCAGTATATCTTCTTCTACATTGTGCTTTTTCAATTAAGTTTCATAAAGGATGTTAAGATATTCTAATGTATCCCCAAATAAAGCCACATTAATGAGCTTGATGCTGCCTTTCTGTCAGTGAGCATCAAGGTCCAGTATTTTAGAACTGCTTTTGTTTCTAAGTATGTATATTTTTAGGTGTTCTGATTAGAGTTTCTCAAAATCACCTCTGAATTTAAAACAGCCTCAAAAATAGTGCCGTAGGTTGGATACTCAGTTGACTGAGTTCCTGGTTCTTGACATTAGAACTAGTAGATCCACCTCTTCACTTACATTCATAGATTAAAAAGGGAAGTGGAGTACTTTTTGTGTACCTTAGCCCATTTCAGAAGTCTGACTGAACTGCTAATAATGTAGAGGAAGATACAAATAAATTTTAATAATAGACTAAAATGATGTATTTTCCAGAGTTTTTCTCTTCACAAGAGATTTCTGTGTCAAGGGGTGACTTAGCCCTTCAGCAAGCAGACTTTGACAGTTAACCAATGGCTTTTGTAGCCATGTATCTCTACAATTTCAGATGTGCTACTTAATTAGAGCATTACTAAAATGTATTTGCTTAAGATCCAAGCTTATGTGATAATTTTAGATGTAATGCTAAATTGAGTTTTAATAATTGTTTGCTATTAAAAAAACATAAATGTCTTGAAGATTTAGGCAGTTTTAAATGCAAGGAATTAAACTGACCTAGATAAGTGGTAATTTGTTGGTGTGGTCTAGAATGGCTAACAGATATGTGACATTCTCGTCTTTTGTCTTCTTGCTGAAATTTAGGCCATGTTCTCTAAAGGTAGGAATAACTTTTTATAGTGTATTTACAGTTTTGGTGGCTTGCGTTCCTTCTGTAACTATTTTGATAAAATGTTAAGCACTTAAATACAAGTAGTTAATTTGTAGCAGTAGAAATAGGAAGGACCTTTTGTTGCTACAAGTACTAAGGAAGAACAACAGAAAATTCTGCGTTTGCTGGTTGATTTTTGTCTGTCACTTGAGCAATTACTGTGCTGCTTTATATACAGGGAATCTTACTCTGCTGGAAATCTTGATAACGATCCTTCAGGGCACAGCATCTGGAGGTCTCTCAGAAAGAGACTTGTGTTACTGAAAGCAAGTTTAAGCTGCTGGCTTATCTGCTGTTGTCTTTCTTCCTGCAAAGACAAACAGTAGGTATCCAGGAAAAGAGGAAGACCTAGCAAGGTGCTGAGGCTCTATACAAGGTTTGCAGGACAGAAACTTTAATGATGCTTATCAGTTTCTGCAGAAAACTATATATAAAGTACACTGATTTTAATCAAGCACAATCTGCACCTTCTGGACAAAGAGGTAAATTGTGCTAATCATCTACATAAATGACACATTAGAAGTAGGATTTCTGTAGTGCAGAGAAATGACTCAACAGCTAGTTTTGCTTCGATATTTCAAAGATTTTTTTTTTTTAAACTGACTTAGTAATATAGGGAAATTCACTGACTGCGTCTTTGTCAATTAGGAGTGTGTCTTTTTACTGTCTCCTGCTTACTGAAGGAAGCTTGGGAGGATCTTTCTGGTGACTTTGCATTTAGAAGTGCAAACACTGACCATTACCACTGGGTGGGAATAAAGAAATTCATATCCTGTCCTGAAATTCATCTGCTTTGGCAAATACTGTTTGCTTAGAGAGCAAGAACTGCAGCATTTGAAATCGCAACTTCTTGAGAAGGTATGAAATCTGTTTTTAAATCCAATTTCATGATAAAATGGAAAAAAAAAAAACCTAAACAAATTTAATAAACAGAACATTTCCATTCTGTCTTGTACTGTGAGATGACATTTACTTAAATATATTAGAATATGTATATATAATATATATGAAGTTCCCAAAGACTAGAAAAAGGTCAATATAACCCCCATTTTCAAGAAGGGGAAAATGGATGACCCAGGGAAATACAGACCAGTCAGTCTCACCTCTGTGCCTGGCAAAATCTTGGAGCAGATTCTTCTGGAAGGCATGCTAAGGCACATGAGAAACAGCAAGGTGCTTGATGACAGCAAGCATGGCTTCACTAAGGGGAAATTGTGCCGGACCAATTTGGTGGCTTTCTATGGTGGGGCTACAGAACTGGTGGACAGAGGTAGAGCAGTAAAATGTCACCTGGCTGGACTTGTGCAAAGCATTTGACGCTGTCCCATATGACATCCTTGTCTCTAAATTGGAGAGGCATCCTTTGACAGATGGACCACTCAGTGGATAAAGAACTGGCAGGATGGCTTCAAGCAAAGAGTTGTGGTCGATGGCTCAGTGTCCAGCTGGAGACCAGTAACAAGTGGTGTCCCTCAGTGATTGGTGTTGGGACCAGTCTTGTTTGATATCTTTGTCGGTGACATGGACAGTGGGATTGAGTGTGCCCTCAGCAAGTTTGCTGATGACACCAAGCTGTGTGGTTCAGTTGATACACTGGAGGGAAGGAATGCCATCCAGAAGGACCTTGACACGCTTGTGGGGTGGGCTGATGTCAACCTTATGAAGTTTAACTATGACAAGTACAAGGTCCTACACCTGTGTCGGAGCAATCCCAGGCACAGCTACAGGTTGGGCAAAGAAGAGATTCAGAGCAGCCCTGCAGAGGATGACTTGGGGGTGTTGGTGGATGAGAAAATGAACATGAGCCAGCTTTAGTGTGTGCTTACAGCCCAGAAAGGCAACCTTATCCTGGGCTGCATCAAAAGCAGTGTGACTAGCAGGTCAAAGGAGGTGACCTTGCCCCTCTGCTCTCGTGAGATCTTGTGTGCAGTTCTGGTGTCCTCAACATAAAAAGGACATGGAGCTGTTAGAACAAGTCCAGAGGAGGGCCACGAGGATGATCAGGGGACTGGAGCACCTCCCATATGAAGACAGGCTGAGAAAGTTGGGGCTGTTCAGCCTGGAGAAGAGAAGGCTGCATGGAGACCTCATAGCAGCCTTCCAGTATCTGAAGGGGGCCTATAAGGATGCTGGGGAGGGACTAATCATTAGGGACTGTAGTGATAGGACAAGGGGTAATGGGTTAAAACTTAAACAGGAGAAATTTAGATTGTATATAAAGAAATTCTTTATTGTGAGGGTTGTGAGGCACTGGAATGGGTTGCCCAGGGAAGTTGTGAATGCTCCATCCCTGGTGTTCAAGGCCATGTTGTATGGAGTCTTGGATGACATAGTTTAGTGTGAGGTGTTCCTGCCCATGGTATGGGGGTTGGAACTAGAGGAACTTAAGGTCCTTTCCAACCCTAACTATTCTATGATTCTGTGATTCTATTGAATTATGTTATTTAGCTAGAAATGGTAGTTACTAGCTAGAAATTATAGTTTTCATCAAGTCACAAATTCTTCAAGAGCATGCAAACCTTTGTAAGTGGTCTATCATAAAATACTTATTCTAGATGCATCTTAAAAGAACCTGAATGTCATGGTTGGTGTCTTCTGACAGTGACCACAGTAGACATTCTATGAAGTTAAACTTGGCAGGTTCACTACCTTTTTCAGACAGTGCTGTCCCTGCTGTAGCATTATTTTGGAGTTCACCTATCATAGTTGATTAAAGATGTAATTTCAAGTGTTAGATTAATTAAACAAGTTAAATGAAAAAAAGGTCTGTGGCAAATTATTGATTCTGGGTGCATCTTCCTAAACCTAAATGTCATGGTTAGTGTCTTCTCATATTGGGAGTAGTAGACATGTAGGCAGTTCAGTCTGGCAGTTTTACTCCTTTTTCTAGACTACACTGTCTCTGCTGTAGCTTCGTTTTGGAGTTCAGCTATCATGGTTGATTAAAGACTTAAATTGAAGTCTTAGATTAGTTAGACGAGATAGATGGAAAAAAAAGTGACTATGCAATTACTAATCAGTCTAAGAAGAGAAACTGCCAAAAACATTAAATAAAATAAGTAAATTTATCACTTCTATTTTGCTTCTGAAGTTCAGTAAACTTTCATACATTACAATAGCTGAGTTTTAATTTCTGTTTTCTTCCAAATTAAAAAAAAAAAAAAAGAAAAAGGTGGATCTTATTCAAATAATGGCACAGACTTTGTTGGAAGTGTGCTTTTCAGGAATTTGGATCTGAAAGTACCAATTTTTGCCAAAGGAGGATGCCTTTAGATTATTCCGACATTGAAGTAAATACTTAATGAAAAATTTATATCACTCTTGGAAAACCTTAATCTATTAAGAAAAAAAAAAAATTCCGATAACCAAAAGAAGAGCTGGCCAACACAGTCCCTGTATTTGTTGGGAACTAAAATAAAACTGAGGAGAGGAGAAAAGTAATGAATGTTTAATTACTCAAAAGTCTCATCCAAAATTTTCATTAGATGAAGACATGTAGTCTCTCTAATTTTAATTTATTGGAAATCTTTAGATGTGATACCAATACAGAATCAGAAAAGTATGTATTGCTCTGGGAAATGTTTGAAATGTCTTTGCTTTGAATTTCAAATGCAGATGTAAAAGTTTGCCTTTTAAATTAGGGATGCATATATTATATTTCATACACAATTTTATTTACTATACTGACACATAGCTTATTTACTTGAAGTACATTCTGTAATATATGGGTTTGGTTCCAAACCCACAGAATACATTTGATAATTTTATTTTAGTTCCTGGAGTCTAGAAATATGTAGCAAGTTGTCTGTATGTCTTATAAACACTTATTTGAATAATGTCCTTCATAAATCACTTTCTGTTACTGAGTTTTTGAAGGAAATTATTGTACACTGTTGTGCATGAAAACAGGTGGTTAAGTGGGAGTTTAAAAGTCCAAGATTACTATTTTGATACCAACATAATTCTCAATATTATCTTTTACCTTAGGTGAAAACTGAAATCCATAATTTATGTTAAATGTCATTATATTTGAAGTTAATGCATTACTGAACGTATTGATTATTTGAAGGGCTTCAAAATACCATCTGAGTTGCCTGACCAAGCTCTGTCTCTGGTCTGCTCAGTTAAAATGAGCTCAATGCAGTCATCCAAATATAAGTTGATGATTTAACTGTGTGCTGTGACTGTTTACCAGACAAGTGAGTGTTAATTGTTGATTATGACATGGAAGTGAAGCATGAACAGAGAACAGCCTCTGTGGACTTGGTGGCTCTTTTCATTCACTTTCAGGTACTTCTTCCTTATTCTAGTTCAAAATAAGGTGAAGGGAAAAAAGCAGATTGCATTGCTCAACCTGGCAAGATGCATCCTTTGACTGAGTTACTAAACTGCTTCTGCAAGTTTCTCTTCAGTGACTGGCACAGGAACAAAAGCTTGAGAAGACAGGGAATGTAGAGCAGCACAGTTAGTCCAGGGAAAAAAGGTTGCTTTATATCGTCCCAGCAATTTTCCACAGTCTTCACTGATCAGCAATTACCCACTCATCCTGGTGTTGTTCTAGCCATTTAGCATCAGCAGCATCCTATAATCTGTGCTATACTCTACCCAAGCATTGTCATTCCAGCCACCACAGGCCTCTGACTGTTTCTGTAACTGAAGCAAGTTCTGAAGCAGTAACTTAATCCCTTTTGCCACTCTAAATTCCCTTTGAATATTGGTGTCACTTAGATGTAGAGGAGAGGTGATTGCATGGAGATTACAAAAGACTGAATGGGCATGTAGCTAGTTGGAGGAGAGGAAGGCTGTGTGAACAAGGATGAAGAAAATTCTGGTCTGGCAAGATTTACAGTGTTCTGCTTTGTGCAAACACCTCTGTGATTTATGACTTTGTTACAGGGAAAGGTGCTTCATTAATGGCAAGAGAACACATACATATATTTCTGCTTCCATAGTATTAAACTAGTTTACACCATTAGTGGCTTCTTCTTAAATAGAAATTATGTTTGTTTTCTCCAGATTGCATGTATTTTGCAATAAACTAGCAGTATGGAACAGCTGAATTAATTCAGAAGTTGAATAGGCAGAAATTTTGAAGTCAGAATGCATATAGTAAGCAAGGATGAAATACATAGCTAAAGAGAAAAATGTCAATTCACAGTTCGAATGACATATATAGGTAAGGTTTTAGCTGAATAGGGTAAATTTGTTGGTTTTGGTCAGAGTGACTGTTGTGAAATTAATGTGGGGGAAAGCTGAAATGATCCCTGTATAAACAATGATATGATAATTCCTCTGTTAATTTATAGAAAGGAAGTGGTGGATTGGATGACTGCTAGAGAACGTAAGTAATATTTATCTTTCTGTCTGTGTTCTGTAATACAACCGTTAGAGTCTGCTAGATATTCCACTTTATAGAGGAAAAGGGAAGTCCCATGCTGGAGTGTGATTTATGTGACTTCATTGCAGTAATAATTATTGTGGCTTTCATGTCTGGTTCTTATTAGAGAAAAAATGTGCTATGAGTTTAGGTGTGTGTCAGGCATAATTTGTGCTTAACACGCAGTAACTTTGAAACAGGTAATTTTTATATAGGCAGATTTTTTTCATAAACTGCAGCCTGAACATCAGTACAATGCTAGAATTGTTCTTCTGAAATTCATCTTCTCTTTTGTATGCACGCTTGCACATGCACACACAGCAAATCAGAAAAGGTTTCTGTTAAATATTTACCAGTAAAAAGCATAGTATTAAAAAATGAGTAACAGTGCCATCTGCTGACCCCTGTCATAAAACATAACTAAGTTGTCTGCATGGGCACTGGGAAAGTCAATGCAGGAAAACGAGCTACAGTCAGCTGATGTAAACTGAGAAAGGAGACAAATCGGGTAGAAATTAGTACACTTTGAGCTTATCCTAGTGTAACAAAACTCAAGCCCAAATAAAACTAGAAGTAAGTGTTGATCACAAGGGGAATTTTCTTGGCAAGTTTTTGGTATTTATGTTAACAAATTATGAGATTTTACAGTAAATTAAGGTCAATCTGATGCTTTCCTGCTGTTCAGTAATGTTGTGGACTTTGATCTTGCTGAACATGAATAGTTTTGCTGTCATGTGGTGAAACACATATATCTAGAAAACTCATCCAGCATGAGAGATTATAGGAATTTTTGGCTATAAAGAAGCTCATAAGACTGCTTGTTTCATTGGAGTGACTTATTGGACTGTCCTAAGTTGGTCGTGAGGCTGTCTTTGTTAAAGACTTCATTTGAATGATTGTGAACCTCTTTCTGTTGTATTACCCCTGTCTTCCTTTAGTCCTCATTCTTAGTTTTTCTATGAAATTTCCATTGTAGTATTCCTGTTCTTAGAGGAACTTCTTGTAAAGGCTGCTCTCACTAGCAGCCATGTAGAAATGTACTTATCACTCTGCTGGAGAGAGCAACACAGACTTTTGAGTAATTGGGTGCAACATCTAGAAGAGCAATAGTCTTGGAAGTCAAGATGATCTCAGAAGATCATCTTCTGTTTTGAAGTTCTGAAAACTGACTAAATGCCTGGATAGAGAAGATTACTGCAGGCATGTTCGTACATGATTGGAAGGAGAGGCAATATTCAATATTTAGATCACAAGCTGAAATATGGGAGGTTTCTCATGAACAGGAAACAGTTGTGGTACAACTTAGAGAGGTGGTGGAGTCTTTCACTTTGGGGATATTCAGAGGCTGTCTGGACATGGTCCTGGGCAACTGGTTCTAGGTGGCCTTGACTGAAGAGGCCATCTGCCTTGATTGCTCCATCCCTGGCAGTGTTCAAAGCCAGGCTGGATGAAGTCTTGGGTGACATGCTTTAGTGTAAGGTGTCCCTTCCAATGGCAGGGGGGTTGGAACTAGATGTTCTTAAGGTCCTTTCCAACCCTAACTATCTACGATTGAAGAGGGTGCCTGGCCTGATACGTGTTGCCCATCTTCCAGTCACTTTGTGATTCTGTGATATGCCTTTGAATTTTTAATAATAAACTAGCAAAACAGGTGTAACTTGTAAACATGTTACTTCTAGCAGCTCAGAAGTAAAATTCATATTGGACTGCCTTGGTTCTTGACTAAATCTCTTTTAACCAAGTTGCTAAGGTACTGCTTTATTTTAAACCTTTGTCTTCATAGTAGAATTAGTCTGGGGTGATGTAGCTTTAAAACAAGTATGAGGACAGCCCACAAACCCAGCTTTCTCAACAAACCCTGAATGGGTGATTTGAAAAAGAACAATTTGCATTTTCACTAACCTCCCAAAGTGATATCCTTGTGGCAGTGAAAAGTTGCAGAATTTCAGTGAGGACCAGCTATCTGGCTGACTCTGTGTCTGCTGTCCCTGCCATTTTTTGGACACCTGTGTGCATCATCATAAAATGCAGACCTACATGTGACTCGCTCAGTAGTTCTCTGGATTCACTGACTGAATTGCTTAGATTTTAGCTGTCAAGAATGAGTGCTTACATAAGCAGCTGTCGTGTAGATACATAAATTAAGAGCATGTTGAAACTGTACTAAAGTTCCACCTGGCATTCCTACAAGACCTTAAGGTACTTTCTAGTATTGGTTCCAGTCTAAGCTGTGCCCATCCAGGTTTCTTAGTGAATTAGAAGTCTCCAGATGATTCCGCTTGAGCCCCATTTTAAAACAACTTGGGTTTTTTTTTGTGTGCCTAGATTTTGTTCAGGGTGTGGTGTTTGTCTCTTCCAAGTCGCCCTTTTAATATTTATGGGGAATCACAGATCTTGTTTTCACTTCTACTACACATAACATTTTTTGTTTCCTTTTAGTACATATTTTTCATAGTCAAGAGCATAAAACTTCTCTCTCTGTATTTTGTTCTCCTATCTTGTTTGACAATTTATGTCTTTTTCCCTTATTTTCTCTTTTTAAAGGCTTTTTGTCTTTTGTTCTCTATCAGTTAAAATTATTTTCATTCTTTTTGTTTCTATTTCTGTCTTAACCAAAGTGGCAAGACATCATTGTAACCTCATCTGTGTTGTGTTAAAATACATTCTTCAAACTTCACTGTTTAATCCAAATGTGTTCTGGTTATCCCAGCTGTATCTTAAACCATTTTATGTCTGTTTAGTGAGTTTAGTTTGTTTTTTCTTTTTGACTATAAAATCCTGAGTTTAATAACAGATCGATCGATGATGAACTAACCTCTTTACTCAGCGACTCTCTGACTGGCATGCTGCCATTGATACAACTGAGCTTTTATTCTTCCTGGCCCCTTCTGTTTCTTTTAGAGAACTATGTTATTTTCTTCCCAGTCTTGTATAAATAGTACTGACTTCTTTTCAAAGTACACTGCTGATTTCTAGCTTGCAGAACACTTCATAGGGCACCTTGTGATCTGTCCTGCAGCCTAAACTATATCTTAAGATTAAAACCCAATTTAGTGTGCTCATGCAATTTGAAAGAAAGGCGAAAACCGAACAAAACCTCAGCATATATTTGATTTACATGGAGGTATTGTGGTAAAGCCCTTAGCTTCCAGATGATGGCTTACTATAATCATTATAGGAAATAATACAGAAACTTGCATATTTTTACAAGTTTATCTGAAAGGTCAGTCTAATGGAAATTTTAGTAACATCAGCTTTGGTATTTTTTGGTGTGTGGGTTGTTTTTGTTTGTTTTACTTTTTGTCTTATTTTCAACAGCAATAAACTCAGGCTGCTGTAGACAAAGATATGCAGCTTGTGGCCCCAGTGCATGTGTTGGGAAGCAGACTCAAAACACTGATGCTCTTCAGTATTTTGGCGGGGTTAGTTACAGAGCTTCTTATTGTAATACTTTCAGTAATGGTAATTGATTTTGCTTTGTAATTTCTGATTAGCTTCAGCCTGCTGCTCTGGTATCACTGCTTCTCATTTCCAGGTTTGCCTCCCTCTCCATTTCATTTTCAGATATAATTCCTTGTTGTTGCTAAGGGAATCTGGGACTGTAGCTCTTGCTATTTTACTGTCTTACAATGGGTGTAAGTGCTTGAAACACAGTAGGTTTTCTGAGTTATTTTCTTTTATTCTCTGGTGAATTTCTAGGTGTTCTAACTTAATTTATGTCTCTTGTAAAATCTATAAGCTAGAACTGTAAAATTTGTGTGAATTACATAATTTTATTATTCCTGTTAAAGATGTTTGTTAGTGGAATACAACCTTACATATTATGAACAGATTTGATTTATAAAGACGTGAGATAAGTTTCATGGTTTATTTTTCAAGTCTTTTTTAACCTGTGTCAGTTGCTCTCTACATTTTGGCTTATGGTTTGTTTTTTTCTTTTTATGTTAACTGAGAACAGACACCTTAAGGGAGTTGCATCAGAATGCTATGGGATTCCACATTTACTTACCTTAAAGAATAGTGGAAACCTCATTGCTTCCAAATCTTTCAAGTCTTTGTTTTTACTTGTTCCATTAGATATTGCTGAGTATTATTAAACTTCTACTTGTATTGCTGAAGAGAAAGGAAGGCAAAGTAAAAAAAAAAAAAAAAGGGAAGACTGGCATTGTGCTTTCTTTTGTTTTGCTGTTTTTTAATCTGTTACACAGTTTCCAGGAACTTGACACTAAATCTAGCCAAATTGCTTTAGGCCTCAATTGCTTTGCCACTGCCTCTATGTGAGAAGGGGGCTGCTCATGCATGGTAGAACATGAAAACTAAATCGGTTAGCTACCAATGCCTGGGCTACTCACCATTGCCATACTTTGGTTGGATGGTCTTGCACACTTCCTGAGTTGCCTGTAGAATCTGCTGAAATACAGAACTTTGTTTGACATTTCCAATTATTCTTAATGGTTTTGTGATATTAAAAATTAAACATAATCTCCATGTTTTTCTCAAGGCTCTTATATTAGACAAGCCAAGTCTTTATCACTGCTGTGTACTTTTTCAAACGATTCGGACTAATCAGCCCTGATTAGTGAAAGTTAACACTCCTTTCCATGGTTTGTGTGGCATTGCAATGATTTTATTGATGCAGGAAATTTTTAAGGCATTACTATAAGAATATAGGCTCAAAAACTTTTCATGTGCAAGATGGATAGTTTGTATAGAAGAGGACAAAATCTCAAATATGATATGAAGTGTGTTCTTCCTTGAGAGAATGTTCTTCTCTTTCTTAAATAATTTATTTGAATAAATGTTTGGTTCCTTGTTTTGAGCCATTGAAAAGGTAGGCTAAGCAAAACCTTTTGAGAATTTTGAAAAAGACAAATCTTGAAAAAGTAGTTAAATAGAATACATGTAGTTGACTCCACAATCTTTTTAATGCAGACATTCAGTAAATAATATTTCTAATACAAAGCTACAATATTATATTTTCTTTGCAGAATTAAAATAATTGGTTTGACATTAAAAATTCTTTTATCTTTGAAGTGTTTCTCTTTCCAGATTTAAAAAAAAAAATATATTACAAATGAAATATTTGCATGGTTAGTATTGTGTGGCAGTTTCTATGTAAATAGTTTTGTTACCTATGAAAATCTGTCAAGTTTTTGCACAAAAATTTTCATTATTTCAGCATTGTGTGTGCACAGAGAAAGGAGTCAAGAGGAAGCCAGCTGGGCCTGGGCAAAAGACACCATTGTGTATCTCTGGTTACATTACAGCAAGGTCATTTGGAACAGGCACAGAACAGTGAGACACAAAGGCCTGGGGGATACTAGAGTCTCTTTTGTTAATGCTTAATAAGCGTAATGTAAGGGCAGCTGACAGTGGAAGCAGGTGGAAATGCTCTAAGTAATTACAAATGCAGGTTTGAGAATTGCAGTGGTAAAAAAGGCAATGAATAAATTGAGAACATGAATATTATACTTTATATGTTTTACCATAAGAATTTTCAAGTGTACTGTGGTAAAATAGAGGAAAAGCTAAAACAAGAAACAAATCCAATGCCTTTTGAGTCACTTAGTATCTAGGATTTGTGTATGTAATGTTGAGTTATGCTATGTAGTTCTGTATGGAATGCATTCAACTTGACTATACTGTAATTTGTAAAATTCCTAGCAAATGCTTCACCTCACAAGGCACTTGTTAATATAATTGCATAGACTGGTTTTTATCTCTGAAAATGAAATAATTAATTGCTTAAATAAAACCAAGAAACCAGGCTCAATAGTTAAGTCACTTTGCCAACAGTTCTTTCATCAGCAATCTCAAATACCTTTCCATGCATAAATCAATTACTTTGATCTGACATTTCTGTAAATAAAATAGAACAGTTATGTGATGGTAGCTGAAAATAGTTTTAGGCAAGATTATGAAATTCTCTACAATATGATAATGAAGACAAAAAGTAACCATTTCTCTGAGGTCTGGTTCTCTGGACATGTCTCTCTAAATTGTACTTTTCCCACCTTTTTTTTTCTTTTTTTTTTTGTATATTAGCTTCAGATAGTGTTCTCAGTTTGAACTGTTACTTGATTTTCTTTCTCTTTGAAGTGTTTTATCTGTAATGAATAAAAGTATTTGAAGTCAGGTGAACCAGCTTGTCTCCAGTCATTAATCAACCACATCTTGAAATCTGTTACTGCACAGAGATTTACAGTTAGTAGAAGAATGGATTATGGACTGATAGGATTTTTAAAAGGATTCCTATTGCTCCATTACTAGTGCAGTTTTTCTTATAGTTACGTCAAATGCTTAGGTGCCCTTGTGTGTTGCATGTTCTGATCTAGTGCTTCCATCTGTTAACAGAAGCCTGAGTAAATGGCAGTAGTCTGCCTATCTGTTAAGTTGTTATGGGCAAAATGGCCTTGTCTTGGGGATTTTTTACTTAATTTATAGATTGTTAAGAACTTTGATTTTGCATTCGGGTGTTGAGGAGAACTAAATAATCCAGCTATTACATACCTGCCAAAGACAGGAGGGCATATAAATAACTATAATCCCTCAGCCCTAGCTTCGACTCCTGTCCCTATGCATTCCACTTGGTTCATCGCAGTCCCTCCAACAGGCTATGGGCAGCCTAGTCGGGGTCATTTGTGTTATCATAGAATAGTTAGGGTTGGAAAGGACCTTAAGATCATCTAGTTCCAATCCCCCTGCCATGGGCAGGAACACCTCACACTAAAGCATGCCACCAAAGGCTCTGTCCAACCTGGCCTTGAGCACCACCAAGGATGGAGCATTCACAGCTTCCCTGAGCAACCCATTCCAGTGCCTCACAACCCTCACAGTAAAGAACTTCTTCCTTATATCCAGTCTAAACCTATGCTGTTTAAGTTTCAACCCATTACCCCTTGTCCTATCACTACAGTCCCTAATGATTAGTCCCTCCCCAGCATCCTTATAGGCCCCCTTCAGATACTGGAAGGCTGCTATGAGGTCTCCATGCAGCCTTCTCTTCTCCAGGCTGAACAGCCCCAACTTTCTCAGCCTGTCTTCATATGGGAGGTGCTCCAGTCCCCTGATCATCCTCGTGGCCCTCCTCTGGACTTGTTCTAACAGCTCCATGTCCTTTTTATGTTGAGGACACCAGAACTGTACACAGGATCTCATGAGAGCAGAGGGGCAAGGTCACCTCCTTTGACCTGCTAGTCACACTGCTTTTGATGCAGCCCAGGATATGGTTGGCTTTCTGGGCTGTGAGTGCACACTGCTGGCTCATGTTCATTTTCTCATCCACCAACACCCCCAAGTCCTTCTCTGCAGCACTGCTCTGAATCTCTTCTTTGCCCAACCTGTAGCTGTGCCTGGGATTGCTCTGACCCAGGTGTAGGACCTAGCACTTGCCATGGTTAAACTTCATAAGGTTGGCATCAGCCCACCTCACAAGCGTGTCAAGGTCCCTCTGAATGGCATTCCTTCCCTCTAGCTTATCAACAGAACCACACAGCTTGGTGTCATTGGCAAACTTGCTGAGGGCACACTCAATCCCACTGTCCATGTCACCAACAAAGATGTTGAACAAGACCGGTCCCAACACCAATCGCTGGGGGACACCACTTGTTACTGGTCTCCAGCTGGACACTGAGCCATCGACCACAGCTCTTTGCATGCAGCCATCCAGCCAGTTCTTTATCCACCTAGTGGTCCACCTATGAAACTGATGTCTCTTCAATTTAGAGACAAGGATGTCGTGTGGGACAGTGTCAAATGCTTTGCACAGGTCCAGGTAGGTGGCATCAACTGCTCTATCCCTGTCCACCAGTTCTGTAGCCCCATCATAGAAGGCCACCAAATTTGTCAGACAGGATTTCCCCTTAGTGAAGCTATACTGGCCATCACCAAGCACCTTGATGTTTTTCATGTGCCTTAGCATGCCTTCC
Source organism: Melopsittacus undulatus (assembly GCF_012275295.1). NCBI lineage: Eukaryota > Metazoa > Chordata > Aves > Psittaciformes > Psittaculidae > Melopsittacus > Melopsittacus undulatus. The sequence goes on from NC_047528.1 coordinate 23,093,279, forward strand.
AGAAGAATCTGCTCCAAGATTTTGCCAGGCACAGAGGTGAGACTGACTGGTCTGTATTTCCCTGGGTCATCCATTTTCCCCTTCTTGAAAATGGGGGTTATATTTCCCTTTTTCCAGTCATGGAAAATTTTTCTGACATGCCATGCTTTTTCAAATAAGATGGACAGTGGCTTAGCAACTTCATTCATCAGCTCCTTCAGGACCCGCAGATGGATTTCATCAGGTCCCATGGACTTGTGTAAGTTCAGGTTCTTAAGATGATCTCAAATCAGATCCTCTCCTTCAGTGTGTCTAGGGTGTTCATTCTCACAGTCCCTGTGTCTGCCTTCCAAGACATGGGTGGTGTGGTCAGAGCATTTGCCCGTGAAGACTGAGGCAAAGAAATCATTAAGAACCTCGGCCTTCTCCAAATCCAGGGTAGCCAGTTCTGACAGCTTCTGGAGGGGGCCTACATTGTCCCTAGTCTGTCTTTTATTCCCCACGTACCTATAGAATCCCTTCCTGTTATCCTTAACATCCCTAGCCAATTTTAATTCTAACTGGGGCTTAGCTTTCCTGACTTAGTCCCTAGCTTCCTGTTCAACATCCCTGTGTTCTTCCCAGGCCATATGCCCTTGCTTCCACCTTTTATAAGCCTCTTTTTACTTTGATTTTTCCTCCGCAGTTCCCCAGGCTACTGCTGTCTATATCCCTAGCACCCACATGGATCACTTGAAGTGGGTCATAGTCAGTGGGAGTTACTAGAGCAGGCAGCCTTTCTGCAACATCCTTGATCTGAGCCTCTGGTAGGCAACACACCTCCCTTGAGACTGGGTCAGGCCGACAGATGGGTGCCCCTGTGCTTTTTGAAGTAGAGTCCCTTACTACTACAACCCACCACTTTTTCCTGGCAGCACCAGTAGAGATCTTTACCAGTGCACCAGGTGGTTGTTCTTGGTGTGTGTTTCCTCATTAGCACCCTGCAAAACTGCAAAGCAGTTCTGAGTGGGGACAACAGATTTAGGAGGAAGCCCCTTGCTTTTAATTGTCCTCTTCCTTTTTTTTTGTTGTGGGTTTTTTTTTTAGTTTTTTTGTTTTGGTTTGATTTGGTTTTTTTGTTACTGTTTCCCAGCTTCCTGGGTTAACGGTCTCCTTCTTCCCTCCATGAGCTACAGGGGATGCTTGAGTCCCCTGCACAGTTTGGGCCTGGAGCAAGCATTCCTGCTTCCTCTCAGCTTCCCTGACATCTTGCAGCGTATCAACAGCGTTCCGCAGCTCAGCCACCTGCTGCAGGAGGGCCTCCACCCGGGAGCACCGCGTGCAGCCCTGCCCATTGTGCACCCTCCCCTCACAAGACCAGTGCAGACACTCTCTAGACTTTGAGCTCTGCGCTGCAGCCTCCCCTCTCATAGGCTCTGTCTGGGTGCCTACACTGGCCGCCGCAGGGACAGCCAGAGCAGCTCCCAGATCGGGCCTGGTCCTACGGTGAGTGCTCACCATCCTGCTCACCTGCCCACAAGAGCTGCCTCAACCCACCCTGATCGCTGCAGTGCTGGTTGCTCCTGTTCCCTGGAGCAGGTTTTTAACCACTCAGGGCTGGTGCTTCTTCTCCTGGCTCCGCCCCCTGTGAGTCCCTGCCCGCCTCAGCTGAGCTGCCGGCTTCTGGGCAAGTCCTGTCGAGGACTTGAGGCTCCCTTGGTGGCTTTTGCTGCTCTGAGTTGAGAGTCCTGAACGCTGAGCTTCCCCCCGTTCTGGTGGCAAAGGTGTCCTCTCTCGAGCTACTCACCTCAACAATTCTGATTATGAATTATGATTTCTGTCTGTCAGTTCTTGCTTCTTAGTGATCTGCTCTGCTATGTTTCACTTGCTCATTTTTTTCCTGTGGTTCTTTGCTTATTAATAAATTTCCCCTACTACACAGGGCTGCTTGAGGTTTTCCTCTGACATGATTGTCCTCAGTGGCCATGCCTCATGGTGTCAGCCCCAGTGTGAATTGCCCACGGCTGCTGTTCCTCGGGGGGTGCACATGCCTTCTGTAGTGAGCTCTGCATTACCCCAAGTACATGTTGCTGCCTTCCCCTAGGGCTGCTGTCCGTGGCTTACAGACACCCAAGCAGAGGATCAGCATGCTTCTTGAGGAGGGTGTGTGTGCTGTTTTGGGGTGTGACAGGTTACTCACAGTGGTTTTGGAGCCAGCTGGAAACTGGTTATGATCAGCCAAGGGAAGTTCACAGCCACTCCTACGCACGGCCTCCTGTAGCTTCCTTATAGCAAAACCCTCCCAGCTATGCCCTGTACATGTACAATGTTTGTCTGTAGAATTTCTGTGTCATTCCTTTTGGAAGCTGAGGTGAGAGGAGGAGGTATAAGAGTAAATGGAGTAGCATGAGACCTGTAAAAATAAAGTGTGAATTCACTGAAATTTCAATGTTTGGATCAAGCAACTTATCAGGTAAGTTATGTTGCTTTAACTTGGAGGGTCTGACAGAGGCTGGAGAATTTCAGCTGTTACTTTGAATCCATGTTTATGCACAGTTTCATTTTGCTGGGCTTCAGAAAAAGCTCTGTACTTGCATCATGAGAAATCAAGTATGGTACTGGTAGTTTTCTGCTCATGACCCCTTGGAGAGCTGCTTCTCTCCAGCATTGCCTGCATGGCTTTGTTTTTTTGGCCTGAAGCCCACATAATTGCCATTGCCAACTGCACTCCATCGAATGCTGTTTGGTGCCACCATAATTCTTAAGCTTTCTTCATTCTGGGAAGTGCTAAATTCTTAAGAGCATGTTCTTCACCGAAGATGTCCTTCTTCAGGTTAAGTTACTTTACTTCTGCAGCTATTGCAGCTTGTGTCATCCTAAAGGGCATAACTGAGAGAGGTATCCAGTGCTATGGAGATAATACCAGGTAAGAGTAGCTGGTTAAGGAGTGGGGATTTTGGCATCAGTCAGAGCAGGAGGGTTTCTTTGTTTACCTTTTTTTTGGGGGGGGGGGGGGGTTTAAACTTTTACTGAATGTGACCTCTGTATATTTTGTTTCAAAATGTTCCATTGTTTAAGACTGATTTTACCATTGCAATGATGGTAGAATTATTTATGTTCCTTACATGTGGGAGTACTTTATAAGCCAACCCTGAAAACTAGGCATTTTTGCAGAATGTGTAAAATGTCAGAACAGCAAGTGTAGCAGAAGTGACGTTCATCAATATAGTGGCATCCCTGGGACTCATAGTGTCTCTGATTTGAGTGTATAACAGGTTTATTCATTTTATTTTGTTTGTCTGTGCCTATTTTTTCTGTTGTCAGTTTTGTTATGGTTCAGGCTCCAACTCTAAAATCTGAGTGTGTTGGTGCATAAAGCTAAGAGCTATGAAAACCCTGCTGTGCTGGCTTCTTGCTTGGATGATAAGTGTGTTAATCCAGAAATTTCTTTGGGAACACTATGCATTTTAAGCTTACTAATTAAGTGTTTATTAAAATACTCAGACTGTAACATGATCAGTTCATCAACACTACTATATTTGAATACAAATTGTATGGGGAAGGATCAGTCCTATTTCTAAATGAAGTTTTCCTTAACCACTGGAGAACATAACTGAACCTTGGATAATTCTTAATTTTTGCATATCTATTTACTTTTTAAAATGAAAAATCTGTTCAAAATTCACATTACTGTTCAAGATAACAATCCTCTTTGTATGTTCCAAATAATATCAGAGCTCTGCAGGATGAGGTAGATACTGTATATATTTATAGGTCATTTTCAAATGGAAAAGCATAAACAGCCTATAAACCCAAGAAGGTTGCATTTATTTTGTAACCTGGGGACAAGTCTACTTAATAGTACATATTTTTGATTCCTGATTACGTAGGAAATTAACCATTTGTGGAGTATTTGCACCACAGAGGTGACTTAGAGAATCTGTAGTGAATGTATAGGAAAAACAGACCTGTAAAGCTGCAACACTTCCTTTAGTTACTAAATTGCTGGGCTAGATAACTTTAAGGGATGGACTGAAAGGCGTATATTGTATTTTCACTCAAAATTATAGTAATTTTTTCTTCTTGTAAATCTTGGGAATTACATTGTTTTGATAGAGACATTTCAAGAATTAGATTAATATAAATTTATTTATATAAAAGTGAAACTTAAAAACCATATGGCTGAAAGAAGAGCCTAATGGCCCAATAAGGGTCATATTGGAATTCTGTTAAATTCTCTTCAGGATTTTGAAAAATTTCCTTCAGTGTTTTGAAAAAGAGGCAAAACCAGTACATGTGTAGATATAACTGTTGTTCTCTGGGGAGTTGCCTATGCATAGGGAAACAAAGTAAATTTGTGAACAGGGAATAGCTAATAATGGAGCATTTAGAAACTAATATACAGGTAATACTGAACATTAACATAGAGGATAGTCCACATAAATAAACTGTTTCTTGTATTTCCATGAATATTTTTATGTATTTCTGTTACATAAATTAGATATGTTCTGTAATTACAGCAATTTCAGTGATTCTTCTTCTGGTACATATTCAGAAAAATTCTTCCCAGTTCAACAAGTGAATACAAAAAGAGATATTTTAGAATTCATTAAGAACATAATAGAACCAAAAGTTAAACTATTAATGGTGGTTTTATAAACAAATCTTGAATACTGTTATTTGGCTTTATTCATGGAAGAAAAGAAGCATGCATAATTACCAAGAAGTAGGAGAATGATATGAGGAAGAAAGAACAGTGAGTTAGGAAGGAAGAAGGTAGGGACATTTTTCAGTAGGGGCAAGGGGAGGAGGGACTGAAGAGATGACCTTCTTTATATCATTACGGTTACATGGAAGAAAAATACTTGAGACCGTTAACCATTATGGCAAAATTAAATGGCGTTAAGGTTTTTTCACTTGCTGGGCAAGGCTGAGTGAGGAACTCTTGAGATGCAGTTGTTTTCATAAGAACAAAAGTAAAAAGTGTGATTTGAGAGGGGGTTTTCTTGTTTATTTTCATGTAAGGTAACTTGAGTGTTGCTTAGGAGAACAAATTTTTCCTTATGCATTTGTTTATCTTTTATTTGCTGTTGAAGGAAGTACAAAATTGTGAAGGTAAATGTTTGGCTTCTCCCAGTTCCTCTTTCCTTTTCACTTCTCTCTTGTCAAGTATTTGTGCATAAATTCTTTTAAAATGTACGCTCAAGTAAGATTCTCTGTAACAATGCATATATCATACTTCTTTATTTTCCTTTTCTTTCATTCTCTGGTATGCCTAGAGCTTCTTCATTCCCCCCCCCCCCCCCCCCCCCCCAGCCTTCAAAAGTAATTTCTTTTCATGTCTGTGAAAGAACATCTTGCAGGAAAAGACATAAAGCTCAGTCAAATGAACTTATCAAAGAAGATCAGGTGTGACTTCATTTGAAGTGTATAGGGGATTCTTTGTGGTAAGAGTTTCTAAAAGTCTTGTTAACCTAGTGACAAAGAACATCATAACAAATGGCCACAAGCTGTAACCAGGCAAATTAAAAATGAGATGCACATTTTTAATAGCATATAAAGCCAACCCAGGAGGAGTAGTATCCATGTAGTATCCATGTCTTCTTACTACACATTTTGAAATTAAGATTTTGGATATGTTTATATGGTCTTTAACAAATCTAAGAACAGGCAAACACATGCTTCTTTGGATGGGCTTTATAATTTGCTTAAATTTGAATACAAAAGCAAAAACACATTCTGATGACTGCTGCATTTTAAGATACTTTCCAGAGAAAAGCGAGCTAGAGATTTTCCAGGAAGTGACTGTAAGGATGCAATTTTTTCCCCCCCATTGCTGTTTTGGCAATACACTGTCAAAAGTATTCAGTCCAGAGCAGACATTTTGTAAAATAATTATATTAATTTCAGCATGAGGTCCTTAACCTAGAACCCCATTGGAACAGGGATTTTCTGAGTGTTACAGTATAACCATCATGTTAGTAGGGGGTTGAACATGGCTATAATCAAACTGTCACATGGAAATAGAGCTCATTCCACTTATTATTTTTGTAAGGTTTCTGCTTCTGATGATATAAACTTTTGCTCACTGTCCCTGTTTTTTGTTATTAGTGTCTTTGTTGTAGAGTAGTAGAATTTAGGTCTTACATTACTTTTGATTGGAGAAATTGATGAACTATATTGTGACATAAGGTATTTTTTTCTTGGTGTCCTCCCACCTGATAAAACCATGAATATGGTGAGTAATTTTGTATGATCTATGTAATGGCATTTATGATTCTATATGCAGTAACCAGAGGAAAACATTTTTACAATGGATAGTCTTTTTAATCATATATCCTTTTAAGCAGAAATTTCTCGTGAGAGATAAAGGGCATAAATCAAAGGGGTAAAAGAATATTATCTTCATCTTGCAAGGTGGAAGACTCGAGAGGAATGAAAGGCATTCTTACAGGTGTTCTTCATGTGGAGGGACATCAGTTAAATCTAAATGAAGTTTTGGCAGCAGGAAAGCTTTAATATCTTAGAAATGTTACATAAAGAATATATAAATATTAATACTTTATACTAGTTCTCTAAAACTAGCTTACGGTTTAACAGTTTAATTGCCAAATTTATGATCAAATAAAGTCACATACATATTTTTATTTCTGTTTTCTCAATGTGATGATTGACACAGCAAATAACCCTGAAACTTAAATGAAGTTATCAGCCATAACTGAATTTCTTAATTGTACAAAGTTTGCTAAGCTTCATCAGAATTAATTTTTTACTACAGCAGTGGTGCTGGTTAAATCTGTACACAAGTCTCTAAAGCTTGCAGTAAAGAACAGAAAATAACCTAGTTTCTCCTTCTCATAATAAAAACACAAAGTAAAGGCTTTTTATAAGCGTATTTTGTAATGGAAATTTCAGCAGCCTTTTGAATGAACAATTATGTCTTTGTTTCCATGGAGCTAGCACGGAAATAGCTCAGAAGCAGTGTGGTGGTATTAGGAACATAATGTTAGGGCTACTTTGGGGAACTTTCCACCTGATCTGGCAAAGGCAATTTCAAGTAAGTAACTTGTCAGGAAATGTTAGCTGATCAAAAGTAAAATTTAGAAGAGTATTATTTTTGTGTTGTTGGAGCTTTACTTAGCAAAATGCTCCTCCTGCTCCTCCTCCCCTGAAGCCTTCAGTTCCACAATAGGAACTTTTATGCTTTCTGTGTATAAATACTGCAGTGGCAACTTCACCCACAGTCTCTCACCTATAGGAGGTATGCACCGACACCCAGGATGCTTGAGTTTGGGGGAGTACATTTCTCTGTTCATTAAAAGCATACTTGGACTCTGGAAAGTTTTGGGTTCATCTAGTTGTGGAATTGGAGTCTCTGTATATGGGTGGGGTATTTATTTAAAGTTTGGGGTGATTAAACTGACTGTCAACCAACACCCCAAAAGTTTCTGTGAGCCAGCTTTCCAGCCACTCTTCCCTAAAAAGTGTGTTTATTTCTCAAGGGGAGGGGAGTGTGTGTGGAAAGGGGAAAGATTTTCCCCCTAAAGATAACTAGAAGTAGTTTAGTGCTTCAAATCTTATAGTCTTTGTTTTCACTGTTGTTAATGACTGGGAAGGTATCTACTTCTCTCATGGGATCTCTTGTTTCCTAGAGAATAAGTTTCTTACTCCCTTGCTGTCTCCACCCCTCCACCCCCTTAAAACTCTTCCAGCACCAGCCAAGGGTGTATATTTTCTGTAATGAAAAGGCCTTAACACAGGCATTACTCCTTATTAGCAAATTCTGCTCTGTATTTTGGAAATCGGGTAGTTTGTATCACAGCAGTGGGTATCGAAAGAAAACAAAATGGAATTTATTTATTTTCCTCTTCCCTTTTAATCTTAGACTCGTAGCCTTAATGCACCATGTTGGAACAGGTAATCAGATTATTAAACACAATGGCAGTAAAAGAAAGAAAACCAGAAACAAAACCAAAGAAAACTTCAGGAAATCTGAGAAAACAACAGCTCGATCAATATAGTTATTCATTACCTTGCTCGCAGCCATATCCTTTAGAGCTTGCAGAGTAAAATCAATGCACATTTAATGTCAGATGTTTAAGCAATTATTTCAAAGGACTTCAAAAATGTTACAGGGGAGTTATCTTGACTGTTATAAAGCGACTTGCTTTTTTCCAGTTATGTCACTGTAAAATATTTAATGCAATCTGGTGTTCCTTTGTTTCCATTCAGTCTGTTATCTCCTGTATTAGTTGGTTTGAATTACAGAAATACTATCATAATTTTTTTTTAAATTGTTACTGGGGTTTTTCTGTTCATTAGTTATAATTATCTTTGGAATGTCTACTTTGTCTATCTGTTATGCTTTAAAGAAGTGTTCTGCAAGAAAAGATTGCTCTTTCTGCAGACAGATTTATAAAATTTGGTTAAACTGATGTTCTGAAGTTCACTAGCAGAAATTTGTCTTGCCTATTGCAGTCTTTTGGGTAGATTGTTTTTAATAAAATTATAAAGCTGTAATAATTTGATATGTTAATTACACAACATTACATGGAGTACTACTATGTGTTGTTAAATGAGGGCATGCATAAACTGAATTCCTAACATTTACTGATACTCCAGATTGTGTAGTAAATTTTTGTTTGTAACAGCTAGATTGAACCTCACGCTTCGGCAGTCCCTGGCTGATTTGCTGCAGTCTGTTCTTGTGGTCCCCATCCAGAATTATCTTGTTGTCTGGCTGAAGGTTCACCTGACTAATTGCAGTATGAATCAGTTGTTCTCTCTGAAATCGTTTTGTTCTCTCTGAAAAAACCTCACTGTATTGAAATTTTGGTATCAATTTGATTTTTACTTCTAGTTTACCTACGTTTGGATACGTGTACTTTATGCAGGATTAATATTTACAAAAGCCTGAGCAGAACTGAAAGAAATTGAGCTTGTCTACTGTAACTGGGGAAGGACTAGTGTGTGATCACTTCATTGACAGCTCTCTTCTAGGAGATAGTATATAAGGAACATTATCAGGGGCTTTCCTAGCATTTTTCCTGTGCCTGATCTTGGTGTATGTCTCTTTTCTATGTCATCTTCAGTTACCCAGTGTTGATTGTATTCCCATTTCCAATGTGATGAATTACGGACATCTTCTGAAAATACTTGAAAAAAGAACGTGAAGCATGCTTAATTATCTGTATTTAAGCTTATTTCTGCATGTTGTAAATCACTGTTTATTAAGGAGATCAGAAGTTCATGTAATGTTTACTTCTAGCACAATAGTGCAAAAGATTTGCCAATATTTTCAATTTTGAACAAGTACTTCCAGAATTTTGTCAAATTGGATCTTGTCTTTCACAACGAGTTGTGAGATGGCTAATAACTTGGACAGTAATCATGTAAGGACATCTTAATAGTTTTACTTAGTAGCTATGTGGAATATTTTGTTTTCTGTAATCTGAAAGGGTTGTTGTTGATGATTTTTACTTTTTGAAAAGATAGAAATTACTTTATTTTGTATTTTTTTTTCTTCTGGATTTGAGAATTTCAAGTTAAAACAGAAGGAAAAATAATCTGTGGCACTTCAGTGTCCTATAGCCTCTGTAATCATTTGACCCTAGTGGCTTTTTAATAAAATGTGATATATATGGCATTTGGTCATCCATATCTTCTGTTACATAACTCCTTGTTTTCACATGCTGTGAGTATTAAGTCTAGTTTGGCTATGACCACGTACATGTTAACATGCCTTTTCTAAAACCTATAATTTTTATTATTTTCACAACATGCAACTTGGGACATTTTAATAATTTTTATTAAACACAATTGCAAGTTGATGATTGCTGTCTTGTGCTTCTGATTGCTGTTGTAAATGTAAATATGTAAATACCATGTTGCATGAAAGAATAGTATTTAAAATCTGAAGTACATTTAAGTTGTCAGTCTGTGTAAGGACTTAAATATCTCTCTTACATGCAGGTAGCTTAAGTGTATAAACTGCGTATAACAGAGAAGCTTCCAGCAAATCTCTTAATGACATGAAGCCTCCAGAAGTTGAGTGAAGTGCTTGATATAGAAAATCCCATTTTAAATTTTAAAATGAAAAAATGCATAGAAATTCTCTAGAGAAGCAGTAGAAGGTGTGTGGTCTGGAGCAAGATAGAGTAGTTGCTGATACTCAACTTGTATAGTTGATAGACGTAGTAATGTACTACTTTGCCATGTATGAGTATACTTTATGAGTCCATGTCTTGTGAGAACTGAGTGCCTTAATGCTCTGCAATGTCTTTCTGATGAAATTTGTCTGTGTCCTTTGTTGTTAGGAGTTGAAGCACAAAGATGTGTAATGAATTCTTACCCTTTTTCAAATGCACAAAAGTGTAAACTTGTTTTAGACTGCAAACCATGTTATTTTTCAGTCAATTTCTTCAATACAAATTATCATAAAACCATAAGCACAAAAGTGTAAGCTTGATTTATACTGCAAACCATGTTATGCTTCAGTCAATTTCTTTGATACAAATTATCATAAAACCATAGAATGTCTTGAGTTGGAGGGGACCTATAAAGATCATCATGTCTAACTCCCTGCTCCTTGCAGAACTACCTAAAACTAAACCATGTGACTAAGAGCATTATGCAGACACTCCTGAACTCTGACATGCTTGGTGCCATGACCACTTCCTTGGGGAACCTGTTCCACTGACCAGTCTCTCTGTCAGTGAAGATTCTTTTCCTAATGTCCAACCTGATCGATGCACCTTCACTCCATTCCCTTGTGTCCTATCACTGCTGAACACAAAGAGATCAGCACCTCCCCCTCAGCTGCCCCCCTTGAACAAATGTACCAAGTATGAAATACCTGTATTGCAGTTGATGGTAAACCTTTTGAGTTAGAGAAAGCTTTATTCAGCGAATTCAGCATTTACAGTCAATCTTCATGTGTCTGTGTTCTTAGCTTTCATAGTTTGCAATAAAATTAATGTTATTTATCTAGGAAAAATAAATTTCATGTTGTTGGTTAAGTATCTTTGAAGTGGCTTAATAATTATTTTTCAAATATAGATTATTTAATATGTATGTTTATATACAACTACAGTGTCCCAGATATTAAAACAGTTGTATTAAAAAGAGGGGCATCCTAAACCAACAAAATAAAAAGTGGAAAAAAATGAATTTTGTGTAGCATTTTGGAAGGTTCTTTAAAATTCCATCCTACCAGTGATCTAAATTAAACATTAAATATTACTTATGTTATCTAATTATACATGAAATGCATGTAGCCTGTGCTTTAAGGATGTAGATGCTTAGATGAAAGATTACAGTGTTTTTACACTTCTATTAAGACTGAACATGCTAAATAATAAGTTTTGATGCATTTTTAAGAATCCCCTAAGTTCAAGGTTTTTAAGATATTGATGTAAGTTGAAAATAATTAACAGTGAAGTAATATCTAAAAGGAACTATATAATGTCTTTGGAAAATTACATTGTAAATACAATTTGGTCTGGAATATCAAAAAATGAATCAGATGACAGAACTATGTGGAAAGTACTATTCATCTGAGATACTTAAATATCTGCTAGCGATGCTAAGATACTTAAAATGACTTGAAGTAGGAGAGCAAGGGTTATGAGAATTTTTGTAATAGGGTGCTTTCCATCCACTTTGTTTGCTTTTGCATGCTTGCTGTGTTGTCCTGTATTGTTAAAGTTGGTTTGGATAGCTGCTTTATTTTTATTTTTTTACCTGTTACAGCTAATGAAGGGGCATGCTGTCTTGCTTATTATTTCCCTCAAACTGTGAGGCATTTTCATTTGTGAGCTTAGCCTTTCTTATACACTTAAGCCTATTAGACCTATACTAAGGCTGCTTTTCTGTGGTAAAATTTTTATTTTAATTGGAGTAACTTCGAAATAACTTCTTAAAAACACAATTAATGTGATTTCTGTTGCTTTGAAACACAGAAATTTTATTAAAGCTCTAACTTAAAATCAGAGGAAAAGTTCTAATAAAACCATTTCACATAATAAGGGATCTTGAGTGTTTGTCAGTATGGAGTCTGCTTTAAATGTACTCGTGCCTTAACTGTATAATTTTAGTCAAATATGCTCGATGCACACCATGGGTCCATTTGTTCTGGTTCAAGTCTGTGAGAACTAGGGAATCTGTGACCCTTCCCATTTCTCTCTTCTACCAGGAGCAAGAAGGGATCTAATAGCATTCAGTCCATGATGCTCCAATCTCAGACCTTTAATCACCTGTTCCAAACCAACAGAAAAAACTCACCTCCAAAAATACTTAATCTGAGGCAATTTAATCAACCTTTGTAATCTTTACAGTTTTTAGTAATTTAAAATAAATTAAACCTCCTCCTGTAGTGTCGGTATAGTGTGGTTGACATGGCGTTTTAAACCAGAGAGAAACAAGACCAGGAGCGATCATCCCTCTCTCTCACCTTCTGACTTCTCCCCATGTGGGCTCATGGGCCTCTTTGCAGTCGCATTGCACAGGCCCCTCCAGCATGGCCACCGCTACCAGAACCTCAGTGGGTGGGATTTTGCATGCATTAAACTGCTCTTGTGTTGCAGTAACTACTTAGCTTTGGCTGACTTCAGATTAGGAGAGAGGCTGGTAAAGCAAAACATCTTTATTAATGAGGGAAAAATCTAAGTTCTCCATGTCAATCAAACTTGGAGTGTGTTACTAAAATGCTGACCTGAGTAATCAAGAGCGGTAGTGGAAAGTGTCTAAGCCAAATAAAAATTGCATCAGTATTGTCACTGGTATTGAAAGTAGTATTATTTACAGTACTAGAGATTACTTTTCAACATAGAGGAGACATGAAAGTTATGTGACAGTATTTCAATAGGTATTTCTTTAGACACAGTACTCCATAGGGGAAACATTTGGAAATAAACCCTGAAGTCTCATGTTGGACTAAAGAGGGAGCGATATATGATGCTTAAGGTTAAGTGAAGCTTAAGTTTGGTAACAGAATTTTCACTGGTACTTCTTGAAAGACAAATTATACAGATTTGGGTGCTTTCAAGTAATAAACATTTTTGACACTGACATTACTTTGTTTGCCCCAACAATTTATCTGCTTTCCAGAGCCTGTGCTCTTTTTCTTTGGGAGTGATGCCCACTTTACAGTTGAGCTATTTATTTTCTCTCAGTTGTTAAAAGCAGTCGGAATTTAGTTTTGCAACTTTTTGTGTTTTTTAATTCCGTTTAGCTAGTTATAAGTAAGTATATTTTCTTTTATGGATTTTCCTGCTGCTGTGACTAATGAGAAATGTACCAAAAGTACAGAAACATAGAATATTTAGTTAATTACTTAGACCTTCAGAATCAGATCAAAGCAATCCATTGTTTATAAATTACCAAAAATAGAACAACTTAATAATTTTTACCTAAATCAAGAACCAGTTTTGTTCTACATAAGCCAAAACACACCCATACTCTCTGTTGATCCTTGCTGAACAATTATGAGATCCAGCAAGCTTCTTACATTAGGAAAGGTGTTCGACCACTGATAAATTGTTTCTTATGCCTGTTTCTCAACCTCCCAGTTTCTTCCTTTCAGATTATCTTTTGTGGTAAAGTTGCATTATTATTAGAGTTGCCTTATTGACCTCTCCTATTTCACTGTATGATTCTGGCCTTTGTTCTTAACTGTATTATCTTCTACAGATTAAAGAGATTATTTAATTGGTTGAAGAGCCATATAATAAATTAAAAAGAGTGGGGGAAAGGCAATTAGGATGCACTTCTGGCTTTGTAAAACAACTGTCATTGTGGTCTCTGTGGTGACTCCTTTAGTGGTTGAGGTTTTGGGTTTTATCCTCGCACAAAGTCTTAAATCATTCCTGACAGCTAGAACCCTGTGGGAGACCAGTCATAAACCAGGACAATTATCTCACACTATCCTGTGAGTTATTTAAAGAAAAATAGGACAAATATTGACAAATCTGGTTTAAAAACATACCTTAGTCTTATAAGTCTAAGTATCAGCACTTGCCTTTATGGCCTAAAGGAGATTCTTGTAAGGACTTCATAAGAAAGAAAGTTTCGAAATATTGATACAAAAAATGGTACTAGATATCTCAAAATTATTGATGTAAGCAAACAGCAGGATGTTAAGAATTAAGGACACTTCTTTGTTCTTGCCATGAAATAAAGCTATTTCTTTTCAGCAACTTGAAGTACAGGATAAGACCACCATTGTCTCACTGCAGTATTGTTTGAAATTGTCTGTCCCTTGTTTGTGGTTCTCCTCGGCTCTCACCCTGTCATTAGTCAGTAATAGGATACTTTTAGGATACTATCTGTAACAGGATACTTTTGCCACCTATATGTATCAGTTGGAAAATGACACTGTCATAACTAAGTTCATTTGAATTTTTCTGATCTTAAATACTGCATAACCATGATTTATAGTTTCTGGGCTTTTCAGAGTCTTAGAGTGTCGGGGTTTGATACTTTTCTGACAAGAAGGAAATGTTAAAATAGGTTAAAATAGATAGCTTAATCTTAATGAGAAGAAAGTGGATACTTCCTTTCATACCAAACAGCAATGCAGTGGTATAAAAAAGCAAGCTGGGTTAATGGGAGTTAGTATTTAGCAAGGTAAGTGAATTGCTTATGTTGATTGTGATATAGAAACCTGATTGCAGTATAAACGTTCCTTAGATTAAACTTCACTTTCTTTATGTTCAGATAGTCATATCCTTTAAAATAAAACATAGATGATTTCTTGGCTAGCTGCTGAGTATCTCAGGTAACCAAATTTCACTTAATACGATGGAAAAAGTAACTAGGGAAATCTTTTTCTCTATCGTTTCTCAGGAGAGATACGGAACCTAATGCTGTCCTGATCCCGTTAGAGTGTTTTGGATAGAGACCTGCTTTGTAATGGTGATAGAGTGACAGGTTGAACCTCCTGTGTTTGCAGGGGATGCTGAGCAGAAAGGTGAGGCCTGAGTGGGGCAAGGTCTGCCCATTATGTCTAGTAGCAAGGAGCTTGCAGAAGAGGTGCTGATGGGAAGGGGTGCAGCAGAGGTGCTGATGTGGATACATAAGAAGGCTCCTTAACATTGAGGAAAAAGCAGGTAGTGCCAGCAGAGAGCAACTGCTTTGTGCCTCTGACTACCTCATGGGAACAAAAGAAATGGGAAGAGAGTATGCAGGCTATTCATTTTGGATTTACAGGCCAAGGATTAATATATGATAGCTATTTAGAAGAAGATAAGGGGCTACTATACTTTCTCCTGATGGTATGTGGCTACTTTAATAATCTTAGCCAAAGGAATCAGGTACAACATAGACCACAATTCTCATGGTTAACATCCTTTATCATGCTTTTCTTCTATGATCTTTAAGTTGTATGTCTTTGATATGTGGGAACCATCACACAGACTATTCTGAAATAAAATCCACCATTTTCCAAGACTAAAATTCCATTAACTGTATTGTTGAAATTTATTCTAGTCACAGAATGCATCTGTGAGTTAACAAACAGACAAACACATTGCTTTAACAAATATGTTCAAATAACGACTGATAAATAAAATTAAAATAAAAAGTAGAAACCAAGTATTTTTATTTACTGTAGTAGACTTCTGTTGACTAAAATTGTCTCTTGCTATTTATAGGACTATAGCTTATGAATTTGATAGTAAGTATAAACGAGAATCTAGAACAATATCTTAAGACAAAAGTACTCCATTTAAATAGACAGAAACCTTTTTTTCTTAGGTACAGTTCCTTTGGGACAGCTTGCTGAAGTGACATAATGTTATCATTGTCATTATTTAAGCATTACCATTATCATTAGATAAGTACTGATGACTGCTGTTTTGCAGGGCTTATTAGATTGGCAAAAATTTCTTCTAGGACTTGGAAAATACTGGAATCATAGGACTGGACTGAATGGGTCTTGACAGATATACCCTGTGGCTGTTACTATCTATAATTACACATTCTAACTTGCTTTTGATATGTACTTGCTTTTGTTCGAGAAACTCTACAAAGATGAAAGTTTACACCCTCAGTGGTTGGTGTTGGGACCAATCTTAACATCTTTGTCAGTTACATGGACAGTGGGATTGAGTGTGCCCTGAGCAAGTTTGCTGACAGCGCTAAGTATGTGGTCCAGTTGACATGCTGGAAGGAACAGATTTCATCCAGAGGAACCTTGACATGCTTGTGAGGTGGGCCAATGCCAACCTTGTGAAGTTCAACTAAGCCAAGTGCAAGGTCCTGCACCTGCATCGGGGCAGTCCCAGGCAGAGCTACAGGTTTGGCAGAGAAGAGATTCAGAGCAGCCCTGTGGAGAAGGACTTGGGGGTGTTGGTTGATGAGAAGCTTAGCAGGAGCCACCTTCAGTGTGCTCTTGCAGCCCAGAAAGCCAACTGTATCCTGGGCTTCATTAAAAGGAGCATGACCAGCAGGTCAAAGGAGGTGATCCTGCCCTTTGCTCTTGTGAGACCTCAGTTGGAATATTGTGTGCAGTTCTGGTGTCCTTCACATAAAAAGGATATGGAGCTATTGGAACAAGTCCAAAGGAGGCCATGAAGATGATCAGGGAGCTGGAGCTCCTCCCATATGAAGACAGGCTGAGAAAGTTGGGGCTATTCAGCCTGGAGAAAAGAAGGCTGCGTGGAGACCTCATAGCAGCCTTCCAGTATCTGAAGGGGGCCTACAGGGATGCTGGGGAGGGACTATTCATTAGGGACTGTAGTGACAGGACAAGGGGTAACGGGTTGAAACTTAAACAGCAGAGGTTTAGACTGGATATAAGGAAGAAATTCTTTACTGTTAGAATGGTGAGGCACTGGAATGGGTTGCCCAGGGAGGTTGTGAATGCTCCATCCCTGGCAGTGTTCAAGGCCAGGTTGGATGAAGCCTTGGGTGATATGGTTTAGTGTGAGATGTCCCTGCCCATGGCAGGGGGGTTGGAACTAGAAGATCTTGAGGTCCTTTCCAGTCCTAACTGTTCTATGATTCTATGACCCTTCATCAGGGACTGTATCAATAGGATGAGGAGTAATGTGCTTATATTTAAACAGGGGAAGTTCATGTTACATAAAAGGAAGTTCTTTCCTGAGAGTGTGGTGAGGCACTAGAACAGGTTGCCCAACGAAGTGGTGAATGCTCCATCCATGGTGGTGTTCAAGTCCATGTTGGACAGAGTCTTGGATGACATAGTCTAGTGTGAGGTGTCCCTGCCCATGGCAGAGGGTTTGGAACTAGATATCTTAAGGTCCTTTCCAACCCTAACCCATGCTATGATTCTGTGGTTCAAAGTTGCAGTCTATGGCTTGATGTCCAAGTGGAGACTGGTGACAAGTGGTTTTCCTCAGGGGTTGGTACGGGGACTGGTGCTTGCTTGAAATGAGGAAACAAGCTTTATAGTGTATTCAGAAAATGTGGGGTTTGATGTTCTGAAGGCAACATTGAAAAGTAATGTTTTTCAAAGAGCTCAGCAGGCAACACTCAAGATTAGTTGGGCTCATATTCTTAAGCAGTTTTCTGTATCATATTATGGGTTGACACTGTAATTTGCAGTTTTTCCTTTCAGCACTTTTTAAGACCACTTATAGGAGATTCATTAGTTTACTGAGTTGAGCAGTGATGCTCAGTGGTCAAAACTGTGTAAATTGGAGGACAGAAGCCAAAGATTTTAAACCATGGTGGCTTGATCCCAGAAAGCAATAAGCACCTGCTACCTTACGTGATCCCACCCACATCACCACACTGGGGGAGATACTCAGAAGAGCAAAAGCAAGGAAATAAAACTCCTGGGTTGAGATAAAGGCAGTTTAGTAAATATATCTGGGGAACAAGTGATGAAAAGGCAGAGCAGTATATAAATGTACAGGAGTGTCCTCCTTCCCCAAAATAAACTATTAAGAAATTAAAGGTAAATATTTTACTGAAATATTTTTAAGTTTGCATAATAACAAGTTTGTGTTTAAAAGTACCAGAAGTGAAGCAGAATATGTTACTTCAGTCACACATTCACAGCAGTTATAAAAGATGTTTAAATTATTTTCTTTTCTTGGAATAATTTTAAATTGTCAATAAATTTGAGGCAGCATTCTGTTAGTGGAACACTGCTCTATGTGTACTATACATTATTCAGGATAAAAATGTTTTTGAAGCTAAAATAAAGTGCCTTTAACAACAGTATGATAATGTGGAGAATTAACTACTGTTGCAGTAATCCACATGAGAATAACTCTTTTTAGTGCTGTCGTTCACTTATAAATCATACTGTGAACACACTGGGTAAGGTTAAACTTTAGATGTGCTTGTCTGAACTAGTTGTCCTTTTACAGTCAGTGAAAAGTACTACATTTCCAGGAAAATACTTATTTCATCCTAAAACCAGGTGAGTTGCATCTAAAACCAGTGAGATGAATTGCTTCCCTGAAGCACCTTTTAGGTTCTATTGAAGGCAAAGAGAATTTTGAAAATTACCGTAGATACACATACCTGTAATTCAGGTCTCTGAAGAACTTCATTCAATGATTAAGCTTTTAAAAATAAAAAATATTTTTTAAGAGAAATATATACAAATTATGGAAAATAAGTTTTTCTTATCTGTGGTTTTCTGTGTGATACATTTCAGTTAGCAAGTGCATATGGTCAGCATGTACATTGGTCCCCGAAAAGTTTGATTTATTTAATTTAGCATTCTAAACACTTCTACTTAAAGAGGTCTTCATTAATATAAAATTGAAAAATTATCTTTGCCTGACCGAAGTGTCAGGCATCTACCTGTAGTTGAGGTTTTCACATTTTATAGTGTTTCTGTGTATTTGCATTACTGTGTTTTTCTTACTTTAGCAGAATGCACTCATGGTTTTCATTTAACCAAAAAATTGCCAAGTGCCTCTAAAATATCATTTTGCATCTCCTGCACTTCCTACAATCCTTATACTTAGCAGTTGTTTGGTTTCTTTTAATCACAGATGAAGTTGTGTTGAAAAGTCTTCATGTCTTCAGGAATTTTAAAAAAAATCCTCCCAGAATAAGTTCTGACCTCTGCTTTGATTTTCTTGCCATTTAGTAGGATTTTCATAGAATCATGGAATAGTTAGGGTTGGAAAGGACCTTAAAATCATCTAGTTCCAACCCCCCCACCATGGGCAGGGACACCCCACACTAAACCATGCCAAGGCTCTGTCCAACCTGGTCTTGAACACTGCCAGGGATGGAGCATTCACAACCTCCCTGGGCAACCCATTCCAGTGCCTCACCACCCTAACAGTAAAGAATTTCTTCCTTAGATCCAATCTAAACTTCCCCTGTTTAAGTTTCAACCTGTTACCTCTTGTCCTGTCAGTACAGTCCCTAATGGATAGTCCCTCCCCAGCATCCCTGTAGGCCCCCTTCAGATACTGGAAGGCTGCTATGAGGTCTCCACGCAGCCTTCTCTTCTCCAGGATGAACAGTCCCAACTTTCTCATCCAGTCTTCATATGGGAGGTGCTCCAGCTCCCGTGATCATCCTTGTGGCCCTTCTCTGGACTTGTTCAATAGTTCCATGTCCATTAGGACACCAGAACCGCACACAATACTCCAAGTGAGGTCTCACGAGAGCAGAGCAGAGAGGCAGGATCACTTCCTTCGACCTGCTGGTCACGCTCCTTTTGATGCAGCCCAGGATACTGTTGGCTTTCTGGGCTGTAAGCTCACACTGAAGCCAGCTCATGCTAAGCTTCTCATCAACCAACACCACACGTTTTTTTTCTGCAGGGCTGCTCTGAATCTTTTCTCTACCCAGCCTGTAGCTCTACCTGGGACTGCCCCAACACAGATGCAGGAACTTGCACTTGGCTTGGTTGAGCTTCACGAGGTTGGCATTGGCCCACCTCACAAGCATGTCAAGGTAGCTCTGGATACATCATCCTGATGTTCCATTTGTTTATTTCTTCCAAGACTGATTACTATCTTTCTTTTCCTTCTGTGTTCATGTGATGAATTTTCAAGTAGAGAAGCCATCTATTATTGGAGAAAAGACAACCGAGGGGCAACATCAAATCTATCTCCAGCTTCCTGGGGAGGTGACCTGGAGAGATGTACTGATGCTTTCTTCCTTGTATCCAGTGATAGGACATGTAGGAACCTTTCAAAGCTGTACCAGGGAAGGACAGGGAAACTGGATATTAAAAAGTATCTTTTTACTGGGGGGGGGGTGGTCAGACACTGGAACAGGCTGCCGAAAGAGGTGGTCAATATCTGGAGCTTGTCAATGTTCAAGAGAGATTTGGACAATGTCCTTAATAACATGCTTAATAACATGGCAACCCTGAATTGTCTGAATCGGTCAGGCATTTGGACCAGATGATCATTATAAGTCCTTTCCAACTGAAATATTCTATTCTGTTCTCTATTTCAATCCATATCTGAATAATATCAGACATATGTAGACAGTTTCTTTATTTTGTTAGAGTATTTTACCTTTATGCTAGATTAAAAGGGCAGGAAAGACAAACCTAAGTTCTGTGTAGATGCAGCAACTCAGGAAGCAACTCTTCTATTGCATAGCACAGTGAATGGCAGATGCTTACTGAGGAATGGCCACAGTATTAAAAAAAATGAGATTCTGAGTAGTGAGCTACTTTTGAGGGTAGTGGTAAGGTAAGTTCTTGGAACAAATTGCAAGGAGCATCAACCTGTAAACAACCTCAGTACAGGAAAGCCTAATTTACTTATAACAGCCATGTCAGTACTTCTTCAGGAGGAGTTAAGTTTGTTGGCCATAGTCATCTGACTTGGAAACATGGTCTAAACATTAGTTTGCTGCTTCATTTCTTACAGTTGTGCTGTGAAAGATGCAGAATAGTTAAAAAAAAGTGATACATGAGCTTGACAAAGTACAGGCAATAATTCAGGATACTTAATCACAGTGAAAGCATGGTCTTTACTGAGTATTAAATGTTCACTTGAAAAATGCAAAGTAAGACTGAGTGTTTGACATTAGAAAAAAAGATTGTATTTGAGATCTATGATATGGAAAGAACTTTGATTTATGGTATGGTATACTGGTTCCTGTAAGGATTTCTATCTTAGAGTTCATATTGTACTGTAGATGAAATTTGTCTTACTATAGAAATCTCCACACGTTACATTAAAACTAAGTTACTTTATGGCAGTATGATTTAACTTTTTTTGTGTGTGGTATTGCATCCAGAATTGTACCCAAGTTATGAAGTTGCAGATTTATTATGAATTTGTGGTTGCCTACTGACAGTTTTTAATGTGCCATGGTTATTTAAAGTACAACCCATAGGGACACCAAAATCTCTTTTATATCTGATCATAGCAGATTTGAAAGCCTGACATTTTGTACATATGGGTAAAACTATAATAATGTGGTATTAGTTTGCATTTACTAACTTTGAACACTTACACGTGGTTGGCCAGCCACTTGATATCAGAGAAGCTCTGCAGCCCTCAGTAGTTGGTAGGTTCTAACTGTATTTAATTATTTTTGGCTATTTAGCAAACTTTGTACTTTCATTAGTATCAACACATGTCACCAACTCATTATTGCTGTAGTTCTCCACAGATAACCTCCCTCTGTTGTGGAGACTGACTCATTATTCCTTTTTACCTACTACTTTTTCTTGAGAAATAGAAATGCAAAAATATTGTTAAGAGGATGCTTCTCTTTGTAGCAAATATTCTACTGCTTTTCTTGTCTGAATTATATTTTTTTTCACAAAGAAGTGGTTGCTTTGTATTATCGCTTCTTGAGCACAATTTATGTCACTATTTTTGCATGTTTCTTTTCTGTTAAAATTTTTCTTCTTAAGTCTTCTGAAACTTCTTTTTATCATGACTTAATATTTTTAATTTATGCTGATTTTTAGGATGGCTACTTTTTAAAAGTACTGCCCTGCCACCCTAGCTTTTTGCCATCTATATTAATTTGTTCATCAATTTGTTTATTTTATTAAGTTGATTTTCATAACTGTGATCATTGATAGAGGCTGAAATAGGCTTAAACTGCAGTTAAAGGCAAATCAGGTACATTTTAGTGTTTTCTTTGTGGAAATAAAAAGTCGTTCTGGTAGATTATAAATCTCTTGCTGCTAGTTGGACAAGTCTTATAATTGTAGTGTCTACCAGATAATCCATATCCCAGTAAAAGATTCTCCATAAATCCAATTTTACTAGCATTCAGTGTATTTTGTGATTCAGATTTTCTGAGGTGTTTTATATACAGGCAGCTTGTTTTTAATAGTACTGAAATGTCCCATCACTTCAGAGTGATGGTGAGGTCTATTTCAGTCTTTTAAATGTCACATATTCTTATACTGGTTTACATTAGCAAGCAAATACAGTTTGACTTATTTTACTCTTTTTTAACCATTCTATGTTAATTAATTTATGTAGCACAAATTTTACGATGAATATTGTTTGAGGGAAGAGAGGTCAGTCTGTATTGAGCCTCTGCATTCCAACTGAGGTATTACTAGCTTTTATCCTTGATTTTAGGTCCATCAAAAACAAATGGTGGAATTCATCTCTCCTAAATTAGGTATCTGAAAGTTGTATATCTAAATATTATCATAGAATTGTGGAGGCTGGAATTGACCTCTGGATCTTTTCAGATCCAACCTTCCTGCCCAACCAGGGACAACCAGAGCCTATTGTCCAGGTCTATGTCCAGGTGGCTTTTGAATGTATGCAAGGTTTCAGACTGCACAAATGCAATTTTTAGTCCTGTATTTCCTGCATGGAATGAAATAAAAAAATTAGACACTTCCAGAAGGGGTTCATTTCATCTTAGAATAAGCATCTGAGAGAGTTTAACTGAATGTCTTCTACAGGTGCTTGGTTTACCTCTGTGTGTTTTCAACAATCTCAGAGAGGCTTATCCAGGTGGAGAGATACTGAAAAAAAACACCCAGATTGCTCTTGAAGTGTGTAGCAGTTGCTGCTGTTTTCAGAAACAGAAACTCTACCAGGATTTCTTGAAAAGTGTGGTGGTTTCTGCTGTAAAAATATTTAATGATTCTAAGGAATAACCGTAGAAGAACTGTACTTCTAATTTCGACCATTTTATTGCCTGCCCTTGGTACACATTATGTGTTCAGCCAACATTCAAATATATGATATGGAGTCACAATTTCTAAACTAAAATACTGATTATAGTCATAGAATCATAGAGTGGTTTGGGCTGGAAGGGACCTTAAAACACCATCTAGTTCCAACCCTCCTTCCATGGGCAGAGACATCTACCACTATACCAGGTTGCTCAAAGTGCCATTTAGCCTGGCCTTGAACGCTGCCAGGGATGGGGCAGCCACAACTTCTCTGGGCAACCTGTGCCAGTACCTCACCACCCTCATACTAAAGAATTTCTTCTTAATGTTTAATCTAAATCTGCCCTCTTTCAGTTAGGATAATAGTTTTATTTGAATGTATTTAAATGTCTCAGGAGAACTAAGATAGTATATATATTTAATATATTAGAGGCTTCAGGTTAGAAAATTGTAAATTTTTATTGGCAGTTAATTGACAGAGAAAAAGTAATTTGTAAGTGGATGAAAAGTATGAATTATGGTAGAAACCAAAGCTAGTCCTTGCTTAGTTTTGATAATTTTGTCTAAAGATTTGGTCTGAAAGAAGACTTTGAATATTTGGATAGGTTTAATAGTCAAAAATAAGTTGGTATAGGATTTCAGCTTGCTTCTTGTTGGGAGTTCAGTTTGAAGGCAATGCCAACTGCTTTTAGATTATGAAACAGCCTTCTATTAAAAGTTACTTGAAATTAAACACTTAGATGAATTCTTTGAATATCTTTAATTTAAAATATATTATTGCAATTTTAATTCCATATTTTTCTGCAACAAAGAGAAAATAATGCTTTGAAATTATTTTAGAATTATTCTCTTGTTTTGCCTTCCTAAAATTGGTATTTGCAGTTATTGAAATTTAGCATTGGTGCTTTCAAAATTCTTCAAGGCTACTAGGATAAAGTAGGATGCATGAGAGTCAGGCTTTATTTCAGAAATGAAAGATGGTTTTGCCATTTGAAGGAGTAAGATTGATTTTTAAATATGCCTGGCAGTTGTGCTATTTAATGGGAGTTCAGGACTTTGGATAGTGTTTTGCAAGTATCTCAGTAGATAGGAGTCAGGCTGTAATTTCATCAGTACTGCTGTTAAATCACTTTTCACCTGAGTGCTTGTTCTTCTCTCAGTGCTGTCTCTGCCTTGCACTAGCAGTGGGTTTCCTTGGCCACATGACAAACTGATCTGTGGTGTAATAGAACAAGTTTTCCAAGTCTGCATTAATCCAGAGCATGTCACTGATACTTTTTCTGAGCATGACTGTTTGGGTAGTACAGTGGAAAGAGCAGTATAGTCTTGCAAACATGTAATTTAAGGGCAAATGTTGACTTGTATCAGGAGAGCTTGTGAGCTTTCCAGATTTTACAGCTTCTGCACTACATCTCTCTTGGCCAGACTGCCATTTCAGTTACTTCGTAGGAAGGAATATTTCAAATATCTTTTTATTTATTTTATGGAAGTATTGTATTTACCACTATGACAAAATTGAAATATTTTATGATAGTGTGTAGATTTTGTGCAAGCTGTATTTTGCATAGCATGATTTTTAATTTGCTGTATACAGATCATAGCTGTGAGTTTCTCATATCTAAATTACTTCTTTCATAAGGAAAAAAAAAAATCCAGTGTGGGTCACAATGAAGATTGTGAAAGACACTAAGCTGTGTATTTCATATTGTAATATTGTTCTTGTTTTCTTTTGTAGCTGGTTGGTGGTGAATTTGATCTAGAGATGAACTTTATAATCCAGGATGCAGAGAGCATTACGTGCATGTCAGAGCTTTTGGAGCACTGTGACGTAACATGCCAAGCAGAAATCTGGAGTATGTTCACAGCAATTCTACGTAAAAGCGTCCGTAATTTACAGACTAGCACAGAAGTTGGCTTAATTGAACAGGTACTGCTGAAGATGAGTACTGTGGACGACATGATTGCAGGTATAAATTGTCAACTGATAAAATAATTATTGCATTCTTGAACTGTCAGTGTTCTGGGATTATGGAAGGGCTTGGGATGTCTTGTTTTTTACTTAAAGTGATATTTTGGTTAGTATTACTATTGAGTCAGAAGTACTTTTTAATCAGTTTCAGAAAAATGACAAAAATTTATTCTTAGTATAAAATATATATGTAGATACATTGTTTAAAATAATTGCTATTAATTCATCTGAGGAGATAACATTTTTGTGATAAAAAAGCAATTTTGAACATAATTAAGAGCAGTACATGTCAGACTTCTCAACTGACAAGGTAATGTTTTAAGTTTTTAAGTGTATAGATCATTTTGAGTTACTCAGATCTTAAAATTGTTACTGTGATTCACTTTAAACATAATCTGCATCTGACAACATACCAGAAATTATTCACAGGTTTGAATGCAGGACACTTGGATTATATTAAACAGTAATTTCATAGTGTATAGCTGTGCTCCTTATAATAGCCCCTTGGGTTTTATACTTGTGATATTTAACATCTGTAATTTTTTACAGCGTTAAAAATTTTCATACTTTGTTCACTTACTGAAAATAAGTGCTAAAGTTGTTGCACGGCATTTTCAGTGTAGGGTTTTATATTTCATGCTGTATCTCTCAGTAGTAGGGCACAGGTTGTAATCCTGGATTACTTGGTTGGAGGAACAGGTTTTATTGTCACATTTAAATATGATAAGCTAGAGCTACCTATGATTAGTATTTATCTACTTATTTTTCTTGGGGAAAAACTTAAGCCAGCTTCTTTCAAATCACTGTGAAAGTATTTCTTAATTTTTATATAGTAGGATACTTAAATTGTAAGGCATTTTTAAAAGATTGAAGAGGTTTGTCTTTCATAATCCTGAGATTTTGGTCCATAATCTGATTCCTAACACATATATAGGCTTTGGGTACAGTAAACTAGCAAGGATTTCAAACCAGAAACAAGAGGAGGATCCCTCAAAGCTGTATTGTTCAGGAATGGTTTTGTCCTTATCTTTCTTTTTCACTATAAATGTGTCTTAATATTAAAGTATTTGGAAAAACTGCATTTTGTATTTCAAAGCAAGTCATAGTGAACAACTTGTTGATTAGAAATGTATGCTTAAATGCAAAACCCAGAAGTCTTATGCAAGTTCTGCAAGCTTCAGACTGAAGTCTCATACATCAGTATATTTACAAACCAATTGTTTTTGCCAAGTACGGGTTTTTTTTTCAGGACTTGTAAATACATCAGTATAGTATAAGGGTGAAGATACTGCTTTATTACATGTTAAATAGAAGACATTAGTTGATGAAAATAAATATTTCTGTCTTGTTTTACTCATGGAAATAATATGCTTACATCAGTAATCATTATCAATAAAATGTGTCCAGTTTGAGCTGCCCTAAATAGTACTTCTGTCTTTGGCATATGCAACTGTAATGATATACCCATTTTAAAAAACTGAGTAGTTAATTGCAGAAACAGAAATCAACAGTATAGGATCTGACTTCCAGGAGCATTTTGTAATTGGAAAATCACTCTGTATTCACAACTATTAATATAAGCCACATTAATAAAAAAATAATGAGCCTCTACCCCATTAATCTTTTTTCGAGAGTTATCAGACAGTCCTTCAGAAAGACACCTTTTGCAGAGAAAACATGACTCAGCTTACTCTTCTGTATACTCATACAGACAAAGAGAGCACATTTAATCTAAAATCAAACCTAAAAATTGGAATTATGGTGGCATTTTAGTTCTGCAAATTATCTGAATACTCTTCTATGTATCATGAGGAGAGATTTAACAGAATTATGTTTTGTAGGGTCTTTCTTTGGTAACTGCAAATAGATGAGAACGCAGGGGTTTTAGAATTTTTCTGATAAAGGTGTGGAAGCAACCAAATTCATCATTTTGCTTCTGTCTCTTGATTTCTTCAGGCATTTCACATCCCTTTTATAAGTGGCAAAAATGTTGGTAATAAGTCATAAGTAATAATTATGGTCAGATATTAACTAGTTCAGTGGTAGGCACTTGATAACAAAATTGGTGACAACTAATGCAGTATTGTGTTCCCTAATTCTGCTATGCAATGTTGAGTCATTATGACACCGAAACTACTGAGCTGCTTTGCCCCAAACAGTTCTAGGAATTTTCCAAATACAGAGAATAAAATAAGAATTTTGGCGGTAAAATGATTTTTAACACACAGGGGGGATGTTTTGAACAGAAGCTGTATTAATGCTGGCTCCTAGGAACTTAGTACAACTTTCTTAGCAAAACAGTTGCTGAGAAAGACACAGTCAGCCCTGTATTTTACAATTGACTTTTATCATCTGTAAAGGGTACAGATTTTTATTTGGGTTTTTTGGGAGTTATTTGGTTTTAGGTCATCTCACTTGCTCCTTTGGGAAATGCTTTGATTAGACCTAGATAAGGTTTAAATAGACAAGACAGGCATAATCTCTGTTTTGTGTTCTGACAGCACGCTTTTAAGGACCAGACTAAGTCTGAAGCCACTCTTCTCTGGTTTTATGGAAGTAAGACAACAGCAAATAAATATGTACCCAGTCTTTTGCAATGAAAAGAACTTCTCTGTCTAGATTATGACTGTCAGATTCATGAGGCTTCTCAGCATTTTATATATCTCACTTCCTGAGGTTTCACAAATTCTGTGGTCAAGAATAAAAGCTTAATCACCTTGAAAGTCTCAGTTACAGTACAGATGGGATCACTGCTACTCATATTCCCATTTGGTTCAGAAACATCACTTGTCAGAAGTTGTCTTTGTACTGTGATAATCTGTTATACTAAGACAGAGGATGGTCAGCCATTTTATCAGTGGTTAAAGGGAAAAGGTTGCTAAAATATTTGCCTAGGTTTTTTTTTTTTTTAAGGATCTTCCTTGAGGGATTCACTTTTTGCAGTTCTCTGTTTCCCCTGATGAATAGTGAAGCAGATCATCTGCTGTGAGAGACTCTTTGGGACTGTGTGTTGGTAGTACCTTCAGAGAAGTCTGAATGATGGATGAGAAAGTAGCCTGAACTCAGAGTGGCTGTCTCCACTAAGTCTCATTATATTTCCTGCAGTTCTGTTGTGATGCTGTAGGTCGTTGTTCTAAAATTGTTGGAACTGATTTCTTAAGCATTTAAACAGTTCCTAGTTTTTAAGTAAAAATCTAGGTTTTGACTACTGTGTCATTAATGATCTGTTAACAAGCACTTCTCTTTCAACTGGTTCCATAAGAAAAGCTTCAACATTAACACAGTTTGCCAACCTGTAGAAATTAAATCACTGACAGAATTCAAATTCACATTTACATGGCAATCAGTTATTAAAAGGTTAAGGAGGCATGAAGGTAGTTTTCCTGAACTGTTTAATATGTTTCCAATGCTGTTTAATATGTCTTCTAAAGTGAATGCCATACCATTAATTTTAATATAAGCTCACTGTTACTTGAAAGACAGACTGGCTCTTTTACCACTGTACTTTCATATTAGATGATGGAATTAAGCATTCCTTCAAGGTTTCTTGTTAATTTATAGATCATATATAAACTGCTTAGTATAAAAGTAGTCAGAAGTTGCTATTAACAAGCATAAAATTGGTTGCTTTCAGTGCATTTTAGAAAGGCACTGAAAATGAGAAACAGTGCCTGTTTTCTCCTTCTGAATGTAATATTTTTCAAAATCTTGTTTCTGAAATGAGATCATAGATATTAGTTATACATGTGGGAATATTTAATATAAAAAATGGAGTAAAAAGTAAAAAAATCCAATTGTAATATGTTTTGTGACCTTTCTCTCTTTATAGATGAGTGGATTATTAGGAATTATAAACCAGATGTGGACCAACTCTTTTATATGAGTATTCTAATAACTATGAATAAAGTTATGTAATAGAGTGCAGTTCTTTTTATGTCTTGTTATATTGAAGCAAGAAACAAACCTTCTTTAGATATATTTACAGCAATATTTTAAAGTAGAAATAAGGGATTTGTTTTCTACATGTGTTCTTTTCTTTATGTATTACCTACTGGGCTTCAGTTTTTCAGGTCTTTGTTTTACCCGGAGTTATGTTGTTAGGGAGCTTACGTTCATTTCTCTCCATCAATGTTTTATTCATTATTTATAAATATGTATTTCTAATGCCTGCGGATTAACAACATCTTCAGCAGAAATAAGAAATTTTCTGTGCTATAAGGCAGCACAGGGCTATAATGATGATACAAAGCAGCACATGTTCAGTAATTTTAAAAATATGTCAATCATGAATGTGTTTGATTGCATTAATTTACACTTTTGTCATCTACGCTGGAAGATTTTTTTCCAGTCATGTTTGGATTTTCATCTAACAACTTTGTTTCTGTCTAAAGGAAACAAAATTTGAAGTAATTTGATTTAAAAAGCAAGCTAAGACTACAAAATAAGCATTGGGGAGTTCTCAGCCAGAGATTGGTATTCACTTGTGCTGATTTTCCTTTCTGAGTTCCCAGTGTGTTATGGTTCCCAGTTTCTAATCATATACAACATATGCAATCACTGCCAGCTTCACATTATAGGCTGGAGACTGTACAGTGAAAGAGGCAGGTGCTTGTAGGTATTTGATGAGGAGCTGAGTCATAGAATTCACCATCATAAATGACATGTGATTTTTATTTTCTTAGCTATATTTTGGTTTCCCTTAAGAAATTCTGTCACAAATAGGTTGTGGCACTAATTTTAAAGGGAAGATTAAATAAATTTCTTTAAAGAAAGGAGGGGAAAAAGACTGTGCTTGAGCATTAGGAATATCTTCAGATCTCAGTATGAAAATGACTGCAAGTTACAGTGTTTTTCTTTTGCTTTTCTTGACATAGTTTTATTCACGGAACTGCTTATTATATGTCTCCTGTAAATTAAATGATATTTCAGTCTTCACATATACGTTTTGCGGACTGAGGACCAGAGGCTGGTTTCACAGTGGAACAAGTTAAATAGATACTTATGGTCTTACTCAAAAATACATATGTAGGGATTTGCAGAGAGAAAATTTGTTTTAAAACAAAATATCAATGCAAAATCTCCTCAAAAAGGATGAATGCTTTTCAAGACTACTCTTTGTCAGCACCTGTAAGAGTCGTCCTTTCTCTAAAGGAGAACATGTAGTCCTGCAAATAAGATATTTGCTTCTTCATGTTTTATGGGGGAAATTTCTGATTTTTGACGATATTGAAAGTTTGTTAATGCTGATTCTATCCTTTTTTTTCTTTTGTGTTTAAATCTCTGTACTTCACTGCTTTATCTCTGAATTATCTGTGACGATAAGTAAAACATTGTTCCTCCTTCTAGAGGAAGTAGTAATTCTTAGTAGTGCATTTTATTCCAAAAGTGTGGAGTATATAGTGAGGTCCAGCATCCCATAAGTGTCCTTATAAGTGTCCTTATAAGTGGGTTCAGCTGGGCTTAAACCACAACAACAAGCTAAAAAATTGTGAAAATGAAATTCTGTGTTTTGAAATAAAGGTCCAAGCACTAGCAGTTATTTTAGACCTGCTATTCTTTGAAAGGCCAGCTATGTAACTGTATTAGTTTAAAAATATATGGGGTTTGAGGAGTTTCAATGAAAGCCATATTACATAAATCTTGATCACTTCTTTTTATCTTTTTATTGTTTCTTTTTTATTTTTTTGTGGGTTTGTGGTTTGGGGTTTTTGTGTGTGTGTGTGTTTGTTTGCCTTGGTTGTTTTGGTTTTGTTTGGTTTTTTTCTCCTGGTCTTTCATTCATGTAAAACTTGGAAGCATTATCACTGTGGCAAAACTGTGGGAACTGTACAAATTCTCAGTAATGCTGTGCTTAAGTTAAATAATAATGTCAAGCATCTTTTAGGTCAGAAATTTTTGGAAAATACTAACTTCAGAGGATTGAAGAAAGTGTTATCTCAAAAATATGTGACAGAAAGGAGCCAAGCAAGCAAGTTTATAATTTATAATGAATGTGGTTATATGGGAAGAATTATTTTTCATAAGTTTAATAGATACTTTGTTGCAAGTGTGATGCAAATTCTAAAGCTGCACGTTTGTTTTTGTTTTTTTT
The DNA here is from genome assembly GCF_012275295.1 of Melopsittacus undulatus. NCBI lineage: Eukaryota > Metazoa > Chordata > Aves > Psittaciformes > Psittaculidae > Melopsittacus > Melopsittacus undulatus. The sequence continues at coordinate 23,124,356 of NC_047528.1, forward strand.
CTAAAATAAATGGAACAATGAGAATATGAAATTCTGTGTAAAATATTTAGGGCAACTAAGTTTGATTTTTGGAATTTGTGAATACACTTAATCTTAAAGGTATTAACTTTTTCAGCTTTTTTTTGTCAAAACAATTAAATGCAGAGTTCAGAATAACTTTATTTTCCTTTGAAGATCTCCTAGTTGATATGTTGGGGGTTCTTGCCAGCTACAGCATCACTGTCAAAGAGTTGAAGCTTTTGTTCAGCATGCTTCGAGGCGAAAATGGAATCTGGGTAAGCTGTGATCAGATAAAGCATTAAGTGTCATTCTGTTAGAGCCTGAAGTTAACATAAATTGTCTCCTGGGACATATAAACTTGACTTTTTTTTTATGTTGATTGAACATATGTTTATGAAGCATTTTTGCTAACTACTTTAGAGTTAATTTGCTGTGTTGTTTGAAAACCATCCAGTTTCCGTTGTAGCCTAGAGAGTGCAAAAATGGTTGTATTGACTTTTGTGCCATTTTCTTGTTTTCACAGCCAAGGCATGCAGTTAAACTATTATCAGTCCTTAATCAGATGCCACAGAGACATGGGCCTGATACCTTTTTCAACTTCCCAGGCTGTAGTGCTGCAGTAAGTTTTCAAACAAAATAATAAAGCTTGAGGAACAAATAAATTGCTCATAATTTCCATTTCCTTTTATTTGGTTTTGAAAATTCTTGAAAGGGAAATGAGTGGGGTGTACATGCTTGAACAGTGTAGACCTTGCCTTCTGTAGGCTTGCAAGGTAGTTGTAGTGTTGCAAAATTGCACTTACGAGGATGGAGTGTCAAATAGCAGATGTTTGTCTGGGGAAGTTATCATAAAAGTGAAACCTGAAAATTCCGAAGAATGGTGTATTTTATGTGAATGATATAATTGATATTATACAGAGCAGAGGCTTGATGAAAATCTAGGGATGAGCTTTTACAGTGACAGCTGTTTACAGTGACAGCTTCATGATAAACTTTATTATGTCTTTTTATCTGAACTCCATCAGCTGTTTCCTTTCCCTCAAGGCAGAGAGTTAAATGCATTCTTTTGGCTTTATTTTTTATGACCACTTACAATGATGAAATTGTATTCCGTTTGCAACCTTCTCAAATACATATTCTCTCTCTCATTCACTGCATGTATCTACAAATAAATTCAAATATTGGATACAGGTTTATAAATATAATTATTAAGGCAGTAAATACAAATGCTTAAAACTGAGAAATGTGGATTTGAGGTTCAGTTCCATTCTGGTATGGAATAGCATATGCTCATGGTAAACTTTGAATTTTGTAAGAGGAAATAATCCTGAGATCCCTGTCTTTTCATGCCAGTGCATGAAGGGTGTTAGGAGCTGCTCTTGGGCTGTTCTGCATGTATTTCTTCAATAGCACTAAGGTTACTCTTCAAGACTAAACCACCACCTCCTCCTGTTTGTGAATACTGCTGCTGGTGTGGCAGATTGCATCAGGGAATAAACTGGCTGAAAATCACTGGTTTTCACCTAGGTTATTTTTGGCTAGATCACTTCCTTGATCTTGTTTGATACTCAGCTGCACAGATGCGTCAGCAAAATGCATAGGGTGGATTGTGTAAGGAATTAATTACTGAGTTCTGAAAGAGAGTTTCATTTGCTACTGCTGAATTAAAAAACACAGTTAAGCTCTTCTAAAAGTATATGCAGCAACAAGACAGCTGTTGCAGAGTATGAATGTCTACAATGAAATATACTGCTTTGACATTTCTGGGCTTCAGAGGCAAACCCTTATGAAATGTCTCTTATGAATTTAATTTTGTATCAGAGGTTCAAAAAAGGTTTTGCAAAATAATTTCAAATATTCCTCCCTGTCCTAAGAGGACATCAATTACAAGAGTATAAAGTGTCTTGATTGAAATGCAAAATGAGCATTTTTCTTTCCTTGGTTAATATCTTGTGTTATATACCACTCATAATTGATTAATTGCACCCTGTAAATCAAGAAATGTGCATTTCAAATTTAAGTTTCTGAAGCAGTGCATGCTGGATTACACTATGAAGTTCTGGACAACAGTCATCCTCTGAAGTGGACCTAGGGTGTTTTATTTTAAAATGACACGAACATCAAAACACTTCATTAGAAGAAAGACACTGGATAGGCTGTCGTTTACTGGCACTGAATTCAGTGTTTCAGGCGTGATGCATGATGATGACATCAGACAGAGAAACAGTATAATGTTTACTTCTCATGGTAAATACCAGCTTGGTCCTGTTCAGAGTTGTGTGCATGCTCCTTGTATAATCAAGAGTTCAGTGGCAGTGTAAAAGAGCCTGCTTTTTTGTCTGCTGGTGAGAGCTGCTTCACTATCCCAACTGAAGGGCTCTTCTGAGTACTGTGTTACATGTTTGCCAGCCTGTATAAGTAGCACATTAGTCACTCTATTAGCAGGGCATCTTGTGGTGACCATCCTATTCCCAGACGTTGTTTCTGTTTGTCTTGAAGCAGCTCTTTTCCTGTTTCAGGCAGGGAACTCCCTGTAAGGAGGCAGGAGTGATGTCCCAAAGCAGTTTTTTGGAATGCTGCGGACAGAGCAGTTAGTACCAGGCTAGCAGCAGAATCAGTTTTACTTCTTTTGTCAGATACTAGCATAATCTGAGGATGTTGCTGTATGTAACTTTAAAATTTACCCTGAGTTCCCTATCATTCTTGATTACCTATGTCTCTGCTTTTAAAACCCTTTCAGCGATTGCCTTTCATATAAAGCTAATGAAAAGTCAGTCCTATTCTGTACCTTTTTTTTACATGCTTCTACACTGACATACAATCCTGATGTGGTTGTTCTGACTACTGCCCAGAGATTTATGTCCGTTCTCATTTTAAGCAGTGAATGAATTTTCTGCAACTCCTTGTAGTCCTTGGTATGAACTGAGACAGCACAACATTTGGGCACTCATGGAAAAATATTTCCAACTGTGACTCAGGTATCACACAGAATCATAGAAGGGTTGAGGTTGGAAGGGATCTCTGGAGGTGATCTTAGCCAACCCTTCCTATGCTGAAGCAGGGAAACCTAGAGTTGGTTGCCCAGGACTGTGTCTGGATGGCTTTTGAACATCTCCAAGGATGGAGACTTAACCTCACTGGTCAACCTGTGCCAATGTTCAGTCAGTATCACTGATAGCTTTGATAAGAAAACAGTACTATTGGTGCAAGGATTAATTATCTAATCATTATTATTTCAAAGTGTATTAAGAGCTTAAATTATTTTACTGAAACTGAAAAATATCAGTTAAATACACTTAGAAATACCATGCTGTTGTTAAATATAAAATTATTTTTTCTGCTTTTCATTCGTATACAACTTATTTCAATAAGTAGTATTAAAGGCTGTTATTAACTGCTTTTGTATAAAATATTTTATTTTTTGTCTGATGGATGGAGAAAGAATGTATTGTACTTATTGGCTACTACAGTAATATCTAAGTCATTACAAGCATTTAATTTCTTACATTTTAAAAATTACTTAATTTAAAATCACTTAATTTTGTGTAAAGTTCTTATGCTGTGGCAAAAAAATTTGTTTTATCTTTTAGTGTTATCAGAGAAAACACTTTGTAAGTGTTTATAAGTGACCTCTGAAGTTCATCTTTCCTGATATGCTCCTTAAAAAATACCTAACTTCAAAACTAGATCAGGTATTCCGGGCCTTGCCTAGGACTGAAGAGTTCTCTGAAACCTCTTCTTCTGTTGGTGCATAAATATGAAATCTTGAAAAATCAGATTTCTTCTTAGGCCTTGCCTTAAGATTAATTTGTTTAACTGAGATCAGGGGTAAAATACTCAGTCTCTTATCTTACTGAGTGTTCATGGGAAAGTAAAAAAACTGATCGTGCTCTTAAATCTCAGAGAATCACTTTTTTAATACTGTAGTTTTAACAGTGAATCTCTGTTGTACTATCTGTTGAGATTAGTTTGATCTTGATGTTTAAGTATATTGATGAGATGAATACTTACTGAGACCTGAATTTATATTTTAATTTCTAGAGAAGTAATTTTTCTACTCTTTTTTTTTCTCTTAATATTGCCCATTCACAAATTTAATTTCATGACTCTGTTGGTAGAATTTATGTAGTTAAAAATGGAAATATTTTAAAATAGATGGAAAACTAATGCATTTATTCAAAAACACTATTTGAAGGTTTGGGTTTTTTTATATTGCTCTTTAACATTTGAAAGTTAAAGCAGATTTGGAGATCTAGAATGACAGGAATTTAGGAATGATTGCCTGTAACAATGGTTCTCAAAAAATTCTTTTTTTGACATGCTATTTCATTGTTGGTTTTTTTTTTCCTTCCTTCCAGGCAATTGCATTGCCTCCTATTGCTAAGTGGCCTTATCAAAATGGGTTTACTCTTAACACCTGGTTTCGTATGGATCCGCTAAACAATATCAATGTAGATAAGGATAAACCCTATCTCTATTGGTAAGTAACTTCTAATACTGCAGTTACAGGCTTTGTTTGTATTTTGTTTTCTTTTCCTCTGGTTTCCTAACTGCGTTTAATTTTTCTCATTCTTTTTAGTTTCTGTCATGCTTTTTGACCCCCAAATATGTACAGATTTTAATGGCTGCTTACTGTATACAAACTCGTACAAAATCGTCTGTCCTTTTTTGCTCTAAAATTTGTATATCCATGGATGCAAGGTATGTGCCTTGCAGATAAACCATAAAATCTAGTGTGATGGGTTTTTTTAGGTATTTCAAAATACATAATTTTTTAGATTTATAAACTCTAATTTTTCTTTTGGTGTTTAAGATTCTTGGCTGATCTTAGTAGTGCAAAACAAATCTGTTATAATCAGAGCGCACTGCTTGTACGTTAGCTCGAGGTAATAGAAGGTCAATCTGTGAATTTAAATCTGACCACCTGTTCCCAAAAATGGACACTGTGTTTCATAATAAAGTGATTGTAGGAGAGATAATATTGGTTTACTTAGGTTTGCTGTTGTGATGAAAATAGAAAAATTTGACTATTTTTATATGGGGTTTTTTTGGTTTGTTTTTTTTTTTTTTTTTTGCTGTGATGTAGTTCTGATGTTTATTATTATGTGATTACAGTTTTTACTGAATTCTAAAATTTCGAGCATACTTTTTAACGTACTTTTTGCACTAAAATACTTTAAAATGCTCCATGTGTTAAGCTGCCCTGAATATTTATGGATACTTATGGTCTGTGTCAGAGGGAATTTACTTCTGTTTGCATTTGTATTGATTTAGACCTTTTCACTAGCCACATTGCTATAAAGAAGTGATATAGCTTAGGAAAATTGCCACTTAGACACCTGTCTTTAATAAACAGATTTTTCCTTCATCAGATTATTCATTTTAGAACATGTCAGTAAATAAACTCCATAAAGCTGCCCTTTGAGTTATCAAAGAAACCTGAATTTCTTCCTTCAAAAGAATTCTAGGTCTTACGTTAACTAAAGAATAGTTTTTTAATTAACATACTTCTGTTATCTACAACCTTAAAATTTCCATGCTTGCTTAAACTTGTCCACTGACAGTAAAATTTACTATAGTAGGTAACTAACTTATTATAATACCTGTTCATTAGATTGATTGGAATAAAGAGTCCAGCAGAGTAAGAAAACATTTTTTCCAATGAGTTTACCTTTCCCCATAGTTGATTTGTGCTTTTCTTTGTTCTTGTGTTTTTTATGTTTTTAAAAGCCAGAACATGCCAAAATAATGTCTTCTATATTTTGCTGTTGCAGCTAGGAAACCAAGCAAAAAAGTATAGCTCCAAAACCTACAGAGTTTCAACTCTAATTCTAGTACATAAAGAATAACATCTCTAATAAACATAGGTATTATGCATAGACTCTTCAAGTAATCTTTGGGCATATCTATGCTGAACGGATTACTTGTTATCTCTTACACTCACATAAGCATGCACACACAGATCTCTACAGTTCAGTGTCTCAGTTTCTCATGTAAGTTCTTATTATGGAATAGATGTAAAATTAGAGTATCAAGAGTGGGAAATAAAACTTCTGTGACTTATAAGGTGGAACTTTGCAAGTGCTTCATATGAGCCACAGAAAGAAGTTAGTCTTACAGAAATCAAAGAGAAGTCGAATATACCAACCTCAGAAGGAAATTAAGAACAATGCTAATTCTTGACATTTTTATATAGTTGCTGAAACCAAGCCATAGTTAATAATTAAGACCAGGAAAAATATTCAAACTAAATCATCCATCTGAACTTCTTTATACAGATTTTAGACTTTGCCACATGAAAGGCCAAGTCACACTCAGCCACTACCAAGAGGAAGATACCAAAGCAAAGATTTATTTTCTTTCAGTGTGCTTTTTTGGGCATATAGCATCTTTTTCTATTTAGATGAAAAACATATAAATGAACATATAAATTCACAGTTTATTCTTAAAAGTCACCTGTCTTTTAAACAAGCTTTATTTTTAAAGCAAAAACTTAGTAGTATGTACAGCTTCAAAGACTGATTTGAAGCAGTGGGTCTGAAATCAGCATCAGCTAGAACTGGTTCCTCAGGATATTCTTGTCAGGTTTTTGAATGTTGACACATTGTAGCCTCACATGATCCAAGCCTTAAGTGAGTACAGAAAGATGTGACAAGAGGCCTTTCTGGTAGGAGAGAGCTGTTACATCAGCCTAAGTTGTGAAAATTAATGCTTAAAAATGGGGAAAAGCAGCAAGGAAATGTTTTCACATTTGCCAGATGTAAGGGAAAACTGCTGCTATTCTGTAATTAGCTGAATGCTGAGTGCTGCTTCAAGAATTGTAAGCCAATTTGTTTTTTCTCAGAAAAAAAAAAAAGAGGATGATGTTGGGCAGCTGCTAAATGACAGTCGATTAATACTTGTGTATTAGAACCATGTTGTCACTTTCTTATTAATTACAAAATGTGTATGACAATCCTCGAGGAAATTTAGTAGTCTCTGACATTTGCATGGATGATAAATGACAATAAGGAGAAAGTTTTGTTGTAGAGCAGTCAGGTTCAAATGGTAAGATTCATAATTCTGTAGCGCAAAGTGTAAGCAAGTCAGTGATATATACCTAGCAGTGAATAATGGTGCTGCGCTTAAAGAGCTAGTAGTTATTTATTACAAAGCAGTAATTAAGAAGAGTATTAAGGCTTTTTGTAGGTAACCAACTGACCATAAACTGCTTTTTCATTGCTCTAGCTGAAAAAGCTAATGTGATCTTTCTGATAGTAGTCTGAACAGAGAAGAAAGTAAAGGTGATGTGATCACTTCCTGCAATCTTGGCAAAAGCATTACTGGAATACCATTTACAGTTAAAAATTGCTACCTCTTTTAAGAGACCATGGAAAAAAATTGGTGCTATTCAAAGAACACTTTGGAGTGAACTGTACTCTGGAAAACACATTTTATAATGAAACCTTCCAAGCAAAATAAAATTACAAAATTAGGTATGCTCTCAGCTTCTGTTTTCAGAATTTATGCAAAATCTGATGTTGATGGATTGTTTAACCTGAGATCCAGTAGGTAGAAAGTGAAGTAGGTAAATTCCAGCTCTTTGACATACAATACTATGGTCACTTTAAGTATCACGATTATAAGATGTAGTATAGTAATAATAATCAAAATAGAGTATAATAGATAGTTGAAAATGCTTCTTCAAAAAAGATGTATAGATTCTTTGTCATACAGACAGTGCAATTTTAGGAATTTAGCCCTAACCATAAGTGCACTCAGCTGGCAAGCCTCCATCCTGTAAATCTCTATATTTGTTTCTGCTAAAAAACGACGTGGGGTGACATTACTTCTAAGTAAGGCCTGGAATCAGATAAAATCAATCCAGTTATAGTTTGGTGAGATTTCTGTGATTTTTTGTTGGTTTGTTTTTTTTAGGAGATACTTTATTTTAAATTGTGTTGGTCTCTGTAAAAGAATTAGAGGGTGAACTGAGACTTGGTTGTCATAAATGTTGCTTTTTGTCCTTAAAACATCCAAATGCTTCCATTTAATGGAAGAATGGCTAAAACTTCTGAAAGACTGTTCTAAATTTTATTTTTACTGATGTAGGGAAAAAAATTAGAAGAAAAAAAACAACCCAAAACAAAACAGGCTATCTAGACTTTTCAGTTCTTCTCTAGAGCTAATAATTACGGAGATGCAAAACAGTTGCAAAAGCACATAATGGAATTCTAAAGTTAATAGAAAAGAGTGAATTATTACCTTCTCAATCTCATATGTTAAATTGCACATAAAATCCTAAGCTAATGAAACTAGAATCACTAAACAGTTTCATCAGTGTATGGAAAAATGCTTACCAGCTATTGAAGTGTGATACCATTCGGTAGCTGCTTTGAGAAACCGGCTGAAAGGGGATATAACTATAAGGGTTTTATGAACAATCTGTAGTAAAACAGTATACCAGCTGCTATGGGAGGTAGTTAAAGGTTCAGAAAACCATATGGGTGTTAACAGTACTACTCATGTTGTCTCTGTGCATTTCATCTTTGGACGCATCTGTAATTGGCAAGAGAATTTCTGTGCAGTATCATAGAGACTAGTCCTAGACTGCTTTACCTTTGGCAAAAATTAAGATTAACATAATTTATATATTATAATGTTGAGGTAAACAGAACATTTGAGTTCTCACTTTCTCAATTACTGTTGTATTAGAATGCTAATTCATGTGGATGAAAAAAAAAGTAAAATATTGGCTAAGCTTCTTGTGTAGAAAATTATTTGTTCTGTTCCAAGATGAAGAGAAGAGGCCTGCTAACAAATGAGCTATTTTTTCATTGTTTCATTGTTTTCTTGTCTTTTTAAGATGAACTCCAGGAAGTTACACATGTAAGGACAGTTCAGTGTTTCAGTGGCAGAGGAGGAGGAAAGCGGTTAGGAAAGGGAAAAACTTTAAAGGTGTAGACATTTTTTCAATAACAGATTTTTTTTGTGGTGTTGTTAACAGTGTTCTCAGTGTATAACAAAATAGTTAATAGCTCCTGTTGAAAGTAGTAGGAAGTATTTTGCACAATTTTAATAATCTTATATAAAACCATGATGGTATTTACAATGAGTGGGTGTTGGTAATTTATTAAAAAAATACTTTATTTGACATCTCTGATCAAATACTTCTGAACCATATGTGGGGACACAGTGAATCTGTGTATTTTTTTCAGTATCCTTCAGAATAGGATTCTGTTAGCCAAAATAATTTTAGCTTGTAGTGATGACTTATATTGCTGAGAAACGAATTCGTCATCGTGAGGGATGAAGCTCCCTGCTGAAATGTTCTCTCAATGGCATAAAACTCAAGGAGGTAAATCAAAGTCTCAAACTAGCATACAACACATTCAGTTATTCTTACTGTAAGAGTTATATTTTAAGATTTTTAACCTTCATGTTATTGTACAAAATTCAGTCCTGTGGTTTTGCAGGTTATTTGTGTATCTAGGTAATGCAAGATATATATATAAATATGTATATTTATATATGAGTAATTTCCTCCCATAAGGCTCTTCACTGTTCTTTTTGTTGTGTGGTATAGCTGCTTTATGGGGTCATTGTGGAAGCCAGATCATTGAAACGATCCATGTTAAAAAATAGTCTTCAAAAGATCCAGGGGAATGGTAGTGTTATAAACTGTCTTCACTATTGAGGTCAGTGTGATGTACAGCATGTAATTTTTCTCCTCATAGATAGAATGTATCTTAGGTTTATTTAGAAAAGACTTTTTAGGTTCTTAATGGTGTCCTTTTGTTGTCAAAGCATGTACAGTTGTCTGCGGCTGGAAATAATATTCCTTGCCAGTGCAGCAGATTGAGAGGAGAGAGAATTGTGTATGACCTATAGAGACAGACAGAAAAATGAGGAAACCACAGCCTGAATTTGGGAAGATAAAGCTTCTGCAGCACCTTAGTTATTTAAGGGAAAGAGTGAACCAAGGCATGTCTCAAGGCCAACAGAACCACCTTGATGATCCCTGATCATCAGGTATAGTGTGCTACAATTTGTAGGGTGACTGAAATCAAGACTGGAAGTAAGGACCTCTGTGCAAGGGCCCATTAGGGTAGAGAAGAGTCATCTGTAGATTTTATCACTGCTGTTCTGTTTAGCCTGATCACTATCACATTTAAATAGAAGTATTCAAACTAATTATAGGTAGAATGTGAATCTCTCTTTTTGACCTTGTTTAAAGATTCCCTTATGTGGACATCTAAGCTCTGGCCACCTCAGGGCCTAGTTACACCACCTATCTTGTAAGGTGTTTATGTTTTTCTGAAAGTTGTGGTTTATCAGCTATATTTTTGCCAATGAGAAAAGAGGAAAATCTGACTTTCTCCTTCAGTAATGTACACAGACAGTTTTAACTGTAAGTTTCTGAAGATGGAATAAGATCTCTATGTATTTTTTCTGCATATTAAAGATTGTGTTTGTGTTATGGGGTAGATGAAAGATGTAGAATTTCAGCATCTGTTAAGTAAGATGAAATATAAACTTAGTGTTTGCATATACCTTTCACCACTTAATGTTACTATGGAAAACCTAGTAAAAACGCTTGATGAAAATGCTAAAACAATGAAATAATTTTAAAAATATTTGTTGTAATAATATGAAGTTATTTTATAACTCACCTATATTAAGGAAGAAAGAAAGTGTAATTGGTGGCTATAGGAGTGTATATATAAGTGTTGAAAATTAGTTGTGTCTTTTTTTCTTATACTTGGCAAGGCTTCATTTCAGATGAAGCTCATAATGAACTTCAGATGAAGTTCACCATTTAGATCTTGTACTTCAGCCACTGCTTATTTTTATAACCTGATTGTAGCTTTAAAACAAAACAACAAACGGACTAAAAGCTGTATTAAGTGAGCTCCATATTAAGGATAATGCCACAACAAAGACTTCTCTTTATTGTACCTTTTCAGAAAGAAGTGACATAGCCGTAGATATGGACTTACCTTGTTAAAAGTGCTCTGTGTAATGTCATTCGAGTTTTTACCAGCTACCTTTGAGAATGTTTTTTAAGAAGTCCAGAATTTGCCTTTATAATGCCTTTGCTTTCAAATATAAACAGAGAAATATATGAGCTTTCTGCATTATCTGTCTTTATGATATTTGCCACAAGAAACCTGGAAACCCTTACTAAACTTACTTTGTTAAAATTGTAGTCCTTTATCAATTTGACAAATGAAAATAAATCCACAAAATCAGATGATTAAAACCTCATAGATCATTAGCCTAAGTAAATCATAAGTCTTGAAAAAGGAATAATTCTTGTACATAATAATTACCTTCAATGAAAATTCATATGACATACTGGCCACATTGTTCTCCAAACCCCATAAAATTACAAGGCATCTCACATTTGTTCTGTGATTAACTTTACTTTACAACTTTAAATGTTGATGAATTAGGAAACTAAGGGGAAAACCTGATAGATACAGTATTTACCATCTTGGATTTTTGAAAGGAAAACAAAACCCCACCAAAGTACTGATTTTTATGGTGTGGGCTAGAATCAAGTAAGTGATGAAGGTTTGTAGTTCCCCTCCAGAGAAATGATGTGGAAAGAAGATATAAAGGAAATGAAGTTCATTGTTCCAGGTACTAATTTCTTTCTCATGGCAATTTAAAGGAATATTTGGACCTTTTTCTCATACAAGAATTCCCCTTTTTCCAATTTCATTAATAATTCTTTCTTTTCAGTTTCCGCACTAGCAAAGGTGTTGGGTATTCTGCTCATTTTGTTGGCAACTGCTTAATAGTTACATCATTGAAGTCAAAAGGCAAAGGTTTCCAGCACTGTGTGAAGTATGACTTTCAGCCACGCAAGGTAAGCAAAATGGTATTTATGATAAAGACTAACATTGAAAATGTGACAAAGTGCTTCAGGGAAGGACTAAAAGCCCTTTAGTGCCATAGTACTACTAATAATTTCTTATTTATAAGTAGCTTCTCTGATGGTCATACAAAGTTTTATGTCAGTTACAGACCAGAGTCAATTAAAAATATAGTAATTTATTAAGTAACACTTCTATGAACTCAACTACTTCTTAAAAATATTACTTACTTAGCTTCAGATACAGAAGAATTCTGGGTATTTGTAAAATGATTCTATTATATTTTTAAAAGGCTCTATTTTATATTTTAAAGGTCATTATTCTATTTATGAACATTCTGTACTTTGTAGCCTTGGTGCCAATGTCTGAATCAATTTTCTGGCAATGTTAAAGTTTTGTTATCTGTTGCTGGGGAACATAAGGCTCTGAACTTTCTTGTATGTCAGTGGTGTTTTGGGATTTCTCTTTTTCCATAGTAAATCGTGATTATTTCTCTACATCCTATTAGTGTTCATTTCTACTGTATGCCTAGTAGTCCTAGGCGAACAATGATTCTGCTGGCTTCAGTATTTCAGTTAGTTAACTGAAGCACTAACTTTTCTCTACAGTGAGCATTATGTGTTTGTCACTGATAGCAGCCTTGTATATGTTTTGCTGTGAGGCTTATTTCTTTTTTTATGGCCTTAGAATTTGTATATTGAATTTCAGTGCTTGTTTTGTTTTGAGAAACCAATCTCTTACGGAGGGAATGCCATTGTTCTCTCATCAACTTTATGTTCTGTTTTTCTTGGTATGTATTTGTGATTCAAAATCACTGATTCTAATTCTGTCATGTAACTTTGAGGTCATTTGCGGTGTTTTAAAACATAGTAGTACCTTTTCAAAGCGTATTAAACAAGGGTGTATTAAGCCTTATAAACACATACCTGCTGGCAGTATTGAAATGAATCAATTCTATTTTGTTAATTTTATTTAATTTTATAGCTAGGAAAGTTTTGATGAGATTTCTATTTTCTTTTAAACTAGCACATCTGATCAGTAGTAGTGATAAACTCAACCTAGGAACAAACTGAATATTTGGAAATACTTCATGTGTGATACCTCATCTCTGTTAGTGTACTGCAATATGGAGTAGGAATATGACTTACTTGGCAGTGGGTGATTAAGTTTGAAAGATTTTAGCAGTATAAAAAAATGGACAGGCTGTTATCTAAAGCGTGTTTGAGTACCACCTAAGGAAGCTCTTGTTATAGCAGAGGCATAGTCTTGGTGCATTTTTGAGAAAATTCTGTAGGGAAGGAAACTGTAAGGTGAACTTAAAAGAAGACTGTATTACCGGCTTTGAAACTTAAAAAAAAATTAAAAAAGAAAAAAAAAAGAAAAAAATTATTTTTCAACTAAAAGTTGAAGAAAAATTGTGTGTGACATTATACAACTTGGTTTGGTTCATTGTGTAGTAGTAAAGTCCTGTAATCCATGTTCTCAGATACAGAATAGAAGGGAAATCAACAAAATGCCTGTATAACATCAGCAATGAGATGATAGAGTTTAGGATCCTGTGTGGGAGGAATAGAATATCTAGCAAGGCACCAGTTCTGGATTTCTGAAGGGCCAACTTTGGCGTCTTCAATCAACTGCAAAGGGAAATCTCATGGGAAAGAGTACTAGGTGGTAAGGGGGCTCAAGATAGTTGGTCAGCACTCAAGGACCACTTCTTCCAAGCTCAGGATCAGAGCGTCCCAATGGGTAGGAAATCAAGTAAGGGAGCCAGGAGACCAGCATGGTTAAACAAGGAACTGCTGGGCAAATTCATGTGGAAAAAGAGAATCTATAGATTATGGAAGGAGGGACTGGCCACTTGGGAGGAATATAGGACAGTTGTTAGAGTATGTAGGGAGGCAATTAGGACAGCTAAGGCCTCCTTGGAACTTAATCTTGATAGTCAAGTTAAGGACAATAGAAAGGGCTTCTTCAAATACATAGCGGATTAAACTAACACAAGAGGCAATATAGGCCCACTGCTGAATGAGGTGGGTGCCCTGGAGACAGAGGATATAAAGAAGACAGAGGTACCAAATGCCTTCTTTGCCTCTGTCTTTACTCCTGCAGACCCTCCCTGGGGGCCCCAGATTCCTATAGCCCCAGAAGGAGTTAGGACAAAGGAGGAGTTTGCTTTGATAGATGAGGATTGGGTTAGGGATCAGCTATGCAATCTGGACATCTATAAATCGATGGGTCCGGATGGAATACACCCACAGGTGCTGAGGGAGCTGGCGGAGGTCATTGCTAGGCCGTTCTCCATCACTGGTAAATCGTGGGAAACGGGAGAGGTGCCTGAGGATTGGAGGATGGCAAATGTCACACCAGTCTATAAGAAGGGCAAGAAGGAGAACCCAGGTAATTATAGACCAGTCAGCCTTACCTCCATTCCTAGAAAGGTAATGGAACAACTTATTCTTGACACCATCTCTAGACATATCAAGGATGAGGGGGTCATTAAGAGCAGCCAACATGGTTTTACCAGTGGGAAGTCATGTTTGACCAACCTTACAGCCTTCTATGAGGAAGTGACTAGGTGGAGGGATGATGGTAGAGCAGTAGATGTGTTTTTTCTTGATTTCAGTAAGGCATTTGATACTGTCTCCCACAGCATTTTCATAGATAAGCTAAGGAAATGTGGGCTTGATGATCAGGTAGTGAGGTGGATCAAGAACCGGTTGAAAGGAAGAAGGCAGAGAGTTGTGGTCAATGGGGCAGAATCTAGCTGGAGGTCTGTGACTAGTGGAGTCCCTCAGGGGTCGGTGCTGGGACCAGTGCTGTTTAATATTTTCATCAACGACCTGGATGAGGGAACTGAGTGTACCCTCAGCAAGTTTGTTGATGACACTAAATTGGGAGGAGTGGCTGACACACCAGAAGGCTGTGTTGCCATTCAGCCAGACCTGGGCAGGCTGGAGAGTTGGGTGGGGAGAAATTGATGAAATTCAACAAGGGCAAGTGTAGAGTCTTGCATCTGGGGAAGAACAACCCCATGTACCAGTAGAGGTTGGGGGTTGAGCTGCTGGAAAGTAGTGAAGGGGAAAGGGACGTGGGGGTCCTGGTGGATAGGAGGATGACCATGAGCCAGCAATGTGCCCTTGTGGCCAAGAAGGCAAATGGCAACCTAGGGTGCATTAGAAAGTGTGTGGTTAGTAGGGCAAGAGAGGTTCTCCTCCCCCTCTACTCTGCCTTGGTGAGGCTGCATCTGGAATATTGCATCCAGTTCTGGGTCCCCCAGTTCAAGAAGGACAGGGAATTGCTTGAAAGAGTCCAGCGCAGAGCCACAAAGATGATTAAAGGAGTGGAACACCTCCCTTATGAGGAGAGGCTGAGGGAGCTGGGTCTCTTTAGCTTGGAGGAGACTGAGGGGTGACCTCATCAGTGTTTACAAATATGTAAAGGGTGGGTGTCAGGATGATCGAGCTAGGCTTTTTTTCAGTGATATCCAGTGATAGGACGAGGGACAATGGGTGAAAACTGGAGCATAGGAGGTTCCATGTTAACATCAGGAAGAACTTCTTTACTGTGAGAGTGACAGAGCACTGGAACAGGTTGCCCAGGGAGGTTGTGGAGTCTCCTACATTGGAGATATTCAAGGCCCGCCTGGACAAGTACCTGTGTGATTGTCGTGGTTTAAACTAAATCTGCACAGTTCCCCCTTTGTTTCCCCTCCCCCCCCCCCCCCCCTCCCCGCTCCCGGAGGGATGGGAAGGAGAGCCGGAGGGATACAACTCCCACGGATCGAGGTAAAATCAGTCCAGCAATCAAGGTATAACAGAAATAACTACCAGTACCAATAACAAGTCAATGTTAGAGGAGACAAACAGGGAGAGAGAAGACGACACCACCCGCCGCCATGAGGCCCACCCCCGGAAGGAGAGAGAGAGCTTCCCCCCTCCCCTCCTAGCCAGCTTCCGGTTGCCTCCCCGAGCCCAGCCCGGCGTGTTAACTCCTTCCCTCCCGGCCAGCTTCCAGTCCCCTCCCGGAGCAGGACGTGCTGTGGTATGGAATACCTCCCCGACTAGCCCAGACCAGGCGCCCTATCTCTCCCTCCTCCCTGGCAGAGCATGAGCTACTGCTGAACCCATGACAGTGATGTACTCTAGGTTACCCTGCTCTTGCAGGGGGGTTGGACTAGATGATCTTTCAAGGTCCCTTCCAGCCCTTGGGATTCTGTGAAATGAGAAATAGATAATAGGACGTTATAGGACATATATATGTGCTTGTTTCTAGATATTTGAAAACAAAGATAAAAGCATCTGGAATATCTATTTTAAATTAATTTATTGACAGAGGTATCAGAAACTTTGTTGACTTAACCATCAATGGACACTCATTTCAGACTGTACTTCCGAGTGAAGCTGCGGCAGGTCTTCCCGATAGAGTGATGCCTTGTATTCAAGACTTAACCTAATCAGATAACTAAGTTCATTGTAACATTAAATAGCAGAGTTTCCGTATACGAAAAATCTGTAACTAAGTAGGAAAAACACACTGCTCATATTAAATTGTTAGCTGCATTATGAGGATGGTTACAGGATCTGTGATGAACTAGCAAAGATAAGAAAGCATACTACTATAAAGAAGCTTACTTTACTTTGCTATATACTGAGCAGCATCTTATTAGAACAAACGTTCAGGCTTTTAAATAGGAGAAGCATTTGAATTTATTTTGCTTTGAAACTTTTAGAAATTTAGACGTTGACTCTTGCTTGATTTTGTCTTGAAAAATGCAGAACATACTTGGATATGCAGGATTTGCTATTTTTATTTCAGAAGGAACTGCAAAAAGCTGCTTTTAGTTCTTAAAAAAAGGATTAAAAAAAATTAAGAGGAGCTGTTAAAGATGGATGTGTTTGATAGTGCTAGAGAAATTGCTAAATGCAAAGATGCTAACATCTAAGAGCAAATATACCATTAGTCAAAAAAATCCAATAGCTCCTCACAATGTACCTGTGCATAAGTAAATAGTGGAACCGTTGTAAGTAAAAAGTTCTTCAGAAAGGAACTGTATCAAAATTTAGAGTACTTAGAAAAATATAGGTTATAGCAAATTGTATGTAAAATGATAAGACAATCATTTTTTCGAGTTCATAGGAGCAATTAGATGACTAAGGCTTCACAGGAGCCCTTGAAGCATATAGTATCATAACAAAAAAACTAAGTGAATTAATTGCATCATTGTTTACTGCAAGATGAGTCAATGGGGATGAGTCAGAGGAAATTGAAATGGCAGAAGAGGTATAGAAATCCATATGAGAGATAATAATTCACTTCCAGGGCACTGAGCACCCCAAGTTCCAAAGAAATTTGAATATGAAATTTACCAGTCTTTTAATTGTGGTGTATAACCTCTTTTATCAAACAAATGGGTAATGGAAAATTATACACATTTTAGAAAAAGCCTATTCTGATAATTAGAATTACATAGTATCATGCGTGATATCTTAATCATTAAAATGGAGTAGAAGTCAGAAAAAGAGAAAGAAATTGTTAGAAAGCACAAAGATGAACATATTGAGGACAAAGCAACCCATTATTGCACTGGAAATCTTGTCCCCTACATCTGTTGAATTATTTCAAGGGTTCTTACTATATGTAAGAAGAGGTTTGTGAGCCAGTTAATACAAGCTATGTTGATTTCTCCAGAACTTCAGGCATTATACTTCTCTGAAAGCCCTAAAGAAGTTAAGCTATCATGCAGTAATAGAATTTATATTTGTTAAAATACAGGGATGGAAGGATATGAATCAAGTGAGTAAGCAGGAATCTCAGAAGGACCTTTATTTTCCTGTCAATAAGACTGCATTAAGGACTTAATTCAGTGGAGCTTGTCATCCTCTATTTTAGGAAGTAGCTTTGAAAACCTGTGTTACTCATTTTATCTAGATTGATCCTAGTGACAAATATGACACAAAGAGTACACCATTTTTTAATACCTGAATACTTCCCTGGCTAAAAAGAAATTAGTTTAAGATGTAAACCTAGCTATTTCAAGTACAGGTTGGCAAAAGAGCAATTTTTTTTTTACTGGGGTAGTTACAACAACAAACTGGGTATTCTGTGTGCATGTGTATGTGCACAAGTATGAGGAAAAAAAGCTCAGTGTTTTTTGTAGAGCTTGCCTTGTGGGTCAGAGTAATAGAAATTGTCAATTGACAATGGCAGTGCTAAAGATCAAAAAAGAATTGCATGAAAGAAAGGAGACTTGATCTAGAAAAGGCTGTCTGTGGATGAATACTACAGGCATTTGTATAGAAGCATCTGAGCCGAGCTCCAAATGAAGCTAACTCATTAGCTGGAGTGGCTGAAGTAGCCCTCCCCCAACACATCTAGTTTAAAGCTTTCTTGACCAGCCTGGCAAGTCTCCCACCAAAGCAGTTCTTCCCCTTCCTTGTCAGCCCAGGCCCATCAGCCGCCAGTAGAAGACCCGAACTCCCAATGCAAATGTCAAGGTCTAATGGTCTAAGTCACCAAAACCCTGAGTACGGCACCACCCCCTAACCATTTATTAACCTGCCAGATCCACCTGGCCTTTTTAAGGTCCCCCTCTGACTAGGAGGATTGATGAAAAAACTGTCTGAGCTCCAGAGCCCCTAACTGCCTTTCCCAGGGCTCAGTAATCCTTTTTAATGTTCTCTAGGCTACTGCTATCTATATCAGTAGCACCCACATGGACCACAGGAAGTGGGTAATAGTAAGAGTTACTATAGACCAGGCAACCTCTCCGCAACATCTCTCAACCAAGCCCCAAGTAGGCAGCACACCTCCCTCGAGAATGGGTCTCGCTGACAAATGGGTGCCTCTTTGCCTTCCAGAGCAGTCGCCTACTCCTATGATCCACTGCTTTTTCGTCGATGCGGTAGTAGTGATGCTCTTTACTGGTGTGGCAACTGCTTGTGCCTCCAGTGTGGTGGAGGTTGCCTTTTTAGCCCCCTGCAGAGCTGTGAAGTGGTCATTGGGTGGGACATCAGGTTTTGGAGGAAGCCCTTTGCTTTTAATTGTCCTCGTCCACCTTTTTTACTGTTGTTTTGTTGGTTTTGGTTTGCCATTTTTTTTTCTTCTGTTAAAAGTTCCCAACCTCCTGATTAACACCCTCCTTCTTTCTTGTATGCACTATGGTGGACACTGGTGGCCCCTGCACAGTCTGGGCCTGGAGCAAGCAGTCCAGCTTCCTTCCAGCTTCCCTGAGATCTCTTTGTTCATCTCCTGCAGCTCAGCCCCTTGCTGCAGGAGGACCTCCACCAGGGTGCACCGAGTGTAGCCCTGCCTGTCATGCACCCTCGCTTCAAGAGGCCAGCTGAGGCGCTTTCTACACTCTGAGGTCTGTATTGCAGCCTCCCTTCTCATAGGTTCTGTTTGGGTGCCTACACTGGCCACCGCCGGGGCAGCCAGTGCAGAGCTCCCAGACAGGGCCCTGGCCCTGAGGTGAATAATCACCTGCCTACACCAAATGCCACACCACACCCTGACTGCCTGCCCCAGTCATGTACTCCTGTTCGATTGTGTCCCCTAGGGCGGTGTTTTACCCGCTAAGGGCTGGTGCCGTCCGTTCTAGTGCCACCCCCTGTGATTCACTGCATGCGTCAGCAGATCTGGCGGCTCCTGGACAAGATCTGATGAGGGCTTGAGGCTCCCTCTGTGGTTCTGGATGTTCAGGAGCCAGACTTCTGGACACTGAGTTTTCCCCGTGCTCAGGTCCTGAAGTCATCCTCACCTCGGCAAATGACATGGTCTAGGGTGAGGCTTCCCTGCCCATGGCAGGGGAGTTAGTACTAGATGATCTTAAGGTTCTTTCCAACCCAAACCACTCTCTAATTCTATGATTCTATGAATGGGAGTTAACACAGAGGACTAAAAAAAAAAAAAAGACTATAAAAAGTAGATTATATCATTTGCCTAAAGTTTGACATGGCCACCAAAGCTCTCCCAAAATAGCATGGCTCATTTTAGTTCCTTACAGGCTCGGTGGACCGTGTTTCAGCAAAAGTAATGAACTATTTATTTCCAAGTGATGAGTCATCTGTTAAGTTTAAGCTTACACACAGGGACAGTGGTACAAACTGGTATGTTGTCAGAAATGTTCGCAGTGTGAAAGAAAAATCACAGATAGAAGATAAATGAAAAAACGTGGGGATTATGGATGTCAGCTGGTTTCTGCTAGAAAAATGTCAACTGTAAATCAGAATAAATCATTATAAAAGATAGAGCTTTGAATAGTGCTATTACAAAGAATGCCTGTTTGCTGGTCAGTATTGAAAGTATTTAAAATTGTCATCACTTGGTGAAGATTATTGGTAAATTAACCTTTGAAGGAAATAGGACAGGGAAATTTTTCTTTTAAGAAATACACGTTAGGTGGTTTGGAAGCTTTGGAAGTGTTGATGAAAGCAGAGCTCTAGTCATGTGGTTTTCACTTGGTTTCCAGTTAGCACAGGCACCAGTTAAGCTTCTAGACATTGAGTTACGAATATTTTGTCGAATTTATGGTGGTGGTTCCTTTCTGAAACAGAATGTGCTTACATATTAAGGAATAACATTTGCTTTATTGAGTTGTGAGTTTGGTTTTTGATTTTTTGGGGGGAGAGTTGGGGCAGTGTCCTACAAAAATACCATGTTCATGGTTGCTTGAAAAAAAAAAATAGATTGGTCACATGTGACTTCAGAAGCCAAAGCTGTAGCAGTACATGCTTAATCTAGTATTGCCCAGTAAATCTGTTTACTTGGATATGCAAGAAGTGAGATACTCAAGAAGTGAGATACTCTTACATACTGTTGTATAGTTTTTCCCCCTTCTGTTGTGGGTTTTAAGAAGGAAAAATAAAAATGTATTTTTAAGGACCTGGAAATAGATGTGGAGATACATTTGTATTCTTATATATATATATATATATATATATATATATAAGTATTATGGATATGTAACAGGATATATCTCAATTTGCCAACTGCAACACAATGTTTTTTGTAAAGATATATTTTGCTGCATGCTTTTTTTTATTTGTAATTCTGTGCTCTAATTTCAAAATCAACACATGAAAACTATGCTTTTATTTTTCTGTTACGAAGAGGCAGATTTTTATATTAGTAGGCTCTGTATCTACCTACCACAGCTCAGGGAGCGAGTCATCAAGTGACTTATTAAAATAATGCCCTCAGGGATGCAGTTATGTTTTCAGGGCAGATGAGCTTACTTTTGCAGTAAGGTTGGAAAGGAACGTGTTGAGACAGACAAGTCTCATCTCCTGTTCAAAGAAGGGACATGTAGATCAGGTTGCTCTGTATGTTGTCCACTCAGGTTTTGAATATCTCCAAGAAAGGAGACTCCACAGTTTTCCTGAGCAACCTGTGCTAGTGTTTGACTATCCTTACTACTTACTGCCACCCTTGTTACATACGTTTAAAAAGCGATTCCTGTATTTCACCTCCGTGTCTGTTGCCTTTTCTGCTGTCACTGGATACTAGTGAGAAGTTTCTGGCTACATCTTTATCCCCTGCCAATCAAGTAGTAATATACATCGATACAATTCCCTTAAATCTTCTTCAGGGTAAACAAACCCATATCTCAGCCTCTCCTCATATGTCAATTACTTAATAAACTTTGTGGCCCTTTCTGGACTTTCCAGTATGTCCACTTTTGCCTGGTTTGTATATATTTTTAAATAGTACAGACACCCATTATAGTTAAGTATGGGTTGATTTGCAGATCTTAAGAGACTTAATTTACACTCCTAGTCTTAGATGAGTTTTAAGGTTTGGTTTTAAAGGAAAGTGAAGGTTTTCTTCTTGAATTTACTCATCATGAACACAATGATTCCTGTTGAACAGCTTGATTGAAAGATTACCATAGTTGTACTTGGAAACATTTTACTGCGATGCTTTCTCTGAGTATATAATGGATTTTTCATGATATGGCAATTGTCCAAAAATTAATGAAATGATAAATAATAGAGGAGGAAAATCATATGAAACAATCAGGCATGTATTCTGTAAACCAGCCTGTAAAATTTGCGGTTGTGATTTCTTTTCCTTTTATTTAATGATTTCTGGCAGAGAGCTATGATAAAATTGCAGAGGTATGTGGTACAAATTTGTTAAGATAAGTGCACATAGAACTAGATTTCCCATCAGAACTCAGTGATGTTTTGTGTAACAGCATATAGTGTTTAGGTTAAATTACACTTTCAGGAATGGAAGTGTATTCAACTTTTTAATTGTATGTATGCATTTTTAGCTCTAATCCCATAAAGAGTTTCAGGTAGGTACATCATTACATTAAGGCATGGTTCTGCTGACTGGAGTTGAAGTTCCACTGACTTGACTTTTAATTTTATGAGTTTGCAAGGCTTCATCTGTTTGTAAACTTTACGAGACTGGTCACTGCTATTCATTAACTTTATGTTTTATAACATGAAACGTGCCGCTGTATACTGATTTTCCATGTCTTTCCAGTGGTACATGATAAGCATTGTACACATCTATAATCGATGGAGAAACAGTGAAATACGATGTTATGTGAACGGTCAGCTGGTATCCTATGGTGACATGGCCTGGCATGTTAACACAAACGATGTAAGATTTCATTTTTTAACTTTCTCATAGCTTTTTGTTTTAAAGCAAGTTGAAAAATAAAAAAGGTACTATTTTTTTTCTTTAGATCTTCATATATTTTCTTCTTTCTTCCTTAGTTATGTACTTAATAAAATGTAAGATTATTGATTTTTTATGACAGTATTTTTTTAATATTGGGAAGGTTTTGGTTTTATTTTGTGCAGCTATTTTAATGAAATTTTCAAGGATTTTGTTTGGAGAGACTGCTAGAGATAGTATTTTCAATATGTGATACTGTATAAAGGACAACTAATAACAATGGATTAATACTTTTCATTAGAAAAATGTGATAGGGTTACAGATTTTACAGATTTAGCTTGAGAAAAGTTTTTAAGAAAAAATTATTCATTCTGCCAAATACTTATAATGTATGTGAAAGTACTCATTTTTGTACTGCATTATGTTCTCTGTTGAATACAATAGGAAATACTTCTAAGAGTTAAAAGATTTCCATGCTTTTTTGTATTACTGAACATAAAATTTTAAGTTTTTAAATTGCAGTAGCACTGAGTAGCGTGAACTATGATCAGAGTCATATGGGTTTAAGCACTGTACAAGTATGGTAAGAGATCATTTCTTCTGTGCAGTTTAGAATTTTAAACTAACAAGGTAGACAGAAAGTCTGGAGAAGTGTCAGAAGTATTGCAGTCTGAAGTTTTGCATCTCTCTTCCAGTAATAAGCGTATTTTGCCTTTAATTGTTTGACTTGACATTAGTAAATAGGCAGTTGACCGATATTAAAAATCTTGCGCTAAGTCTTAGGGTATTAATATTTAATTAATATTGCTAGCACATGCAATTTAACTGCTACAAAATTTCATTCCTTTTAATACTGAGCTGTTTTCTTGGGTAATAAACTTTTAGAGAGAGGTTCTCCCTTATTGGCCATCCAAACTGATTAAAAGATACTGAGAGTTGAAAGTTGCATAGCACCAGGCAGCTCAGAGCAAAAACACAGTGATCTGCTTGTCCCACAGGCAGAAAACCAGTAATTTTTACCTTGAGAAGATTGCATATATACCTGTGAAATACGAATCCACTTCTCTAAACAAGATAGCAAGGTTTTATTAAGGGACAAAGTCAATGAAGCAAAAGCAAACAGCGCTAGGTGCGTGACCGTAGCCAGAGGCACAAGTCATTAGTATTTGTTAACAGGTTTATATACTTTCACAATTCTATTAGTCACATACATATTCATATAGGCAGGGAATATTATAATTAAGTTCAGTAATTTATTATCATAAGTCTCCTCCTCTTGGCGTCTGTGCATTGCTCTTCAATAATTGTGGGTGAGGGTCTTGAGGATGAAGTAATCAGTCTTCCTCATGTGAGTAGGAGTCTTCAAGATGAAGTAAGCAGTCTTCCTTGCAGTGTGCTTTTCACCTTTGGCCCAGTTGGATGCCTCAGTAATTACACAACTCACTAAAACCAGACATATCTGTAGTTATTCTAATAACTAACAAAGATTTGAAACAGTATGATCTTCCTGCAAAATTTATAGCAGGACAGGAGTATCCCAAGGTAGCAGATGTTCGAGAGGCTCTGTCTTTGAGCTAACTGATAAGTACAAAGATGGTGTGAAGTAACTCCTTCAAGCCTAGTGGAGTCACTAAATCTTGTTATCTCACCACAGACTTACAACACAAACACTGTTCTTTAAAACTAAAGATACTTTAGAGGACCAGTGTGAAACAGTTAACTCACATTTAGTGGGGCCACTAAATTCCACAGACTAACAACATAAACATTGTTCTTTTTCTACAACCTAAGTTAAGCTAAAAAGTACTTTATATTTTATAGGCATTAGCTTTTCTTCTATCAAGCATGCAAACCCCCCTTCCCCCCTTTTTTTTTCTTTTTAACTTTACAGATTCTTCTGCTATATGACTCCGGTTTGCTCATCTTATGTCTTTATTGAGCTTTGGTTTTGTTACTATAAACTTGTATAGTTATATCCACATAATCACATCTATGATTTGCAAAAGCCAATACATTTATGTGTTTATCACATACCTGTATCTATTAATTGGAATGCATGCAAATTAACAGTATATTCTTACAGGAAATGCATCAGTTTTTTAAATACAAAAAAATATATTTAAATTCTCTTAATGAAATCTGTATGCTTTTTATTTTTTTTTTCTCCCTTATTGTACCTTCTGCTTTGGAGTGTCTGGGAGTCTACAGCTTATGATGCAGAAAATAGGCACTTTTTCTAGCTCCAGATTTTCAGATGGGGAAAGCAGACAAAATGATTTTCATGTGCTTCCCTTCAGCTAGGTCTGTGCTAGACTTTCAGAGGTGCTTGATTCATCAGCTTGCTACACTTTTGTCATTTCTTATTTATGATAGAATTCTCAGTTGTTTCTGACTGCCTATATGGGATAAGGAAGATCTTTTGTACTTAAGGAAATTACCTGGCTCTTGCTAAATTCTAGAGGCAAAGTTGGATTTGAAAGTGAGAATGTTCATTAAAGTAGGAGGGTTCTGCTTGCCAAAGGTTCTCATAATCTACTTTCCTGGCAGCATTTCTACTTGAGAGAAAAGCCAGGCCTTTACCTTTTGCAGAGCATGTTTTCTCCTTGATAATATAACCATTTTTGTGATAGGTTAGAATGCAATGATCGAAAAGTTAGCTGAGGTCTCAGAGGATCTTGGCTGAGTTACTAATTATATCATGTAGTCCTTTATAATAATTTTATTAGAACTTTATTGTTTCATGTAAAGGTTGAGTGCTTGTTGAATTTTCCCCAGTTATGAGAAGTAAACATGAAACCAGCAAACATGAGAGATAGCATAAAAATTCTCTTCAAGGTGCGGCATATGAGCATACTGATATTTGGTGAAAGATTTTTATTCAGGTAGCTGGATGAAGATCAACGTGATGATGTGATGTCTTTCACAGAACTTTACATTTCCATTGTAAGATAAGAAAACTGTAGAAGGATTTATGAGGTAACAAGATCCATAAATCCAGAGAGTTTATTTTTTTATCTAAATAAAATAGGAGGATTTGGATTAAGGCACTGAATGAAGCAGGTATGTCCATCACCTTATCTTGGAGTCATTAATGACATGCTACCAGGAATATACAGAAATAGACAAACAAACTTGGATCAGCTGGTGTCCATCAGGTTTAAAACTACAAATGTGAGATAACTAGAGGAAGACCAAATGAGCTAGGAATGCCAGGCACTGATTTTCAAATAAATAAATACATAAATCAGGTTTATTGCCTTTTTGGCACCTGGAAAAGAAGTGAATAAAAATTACCGTAAGTTCAGGAGTTAGCCCTCCCCTCCCATTAATAGGCAATAGGGAAGATTATTTGGTGCTGGAATGTATTGTCCTAATTTTCTCTGTTTTATGTTGAATAATTAATAAAAACCAAATTCTAACAGCCAGTCATAACAGCATCGTAATACTGACCTGTAAAACATTTAATGCTACCATATTCAAATGAAGTTGTTCAGTACAGGAAACGAGGTGCTGAAGTAATAAATTATTTATTTTCTTAATTACAGTGTCCCCTTATTTTTTGGTTTAGTAGCTGTACATGAATTTTATTTCATTGTATAGTTTGTTTGACTAAATTTTGTTAACGTTGCCTCTTTCTGATACAGAGCTATGATAAATGCTTTCTTGGCTCTTCGGAGACTGCTGATGCTAATAGAGTGTTCTGTGGCCAGCTTGGAGCAGTATATGTATTCACTGAAGCACTCAACCCAGCACAGATTTTTGCAATACATCAGTTAGGACCTGGATATAAGGTAATAATAGATCTTAAAAAAATTGTAAAACTGAAAAAAGAGAATAATTCATAGGTATACCTGGAAGATAATATATGCGTGTAGATATTCCTCTTAGGATCATGTAGAGCTATGTGACCTGTTTTCAGCCAAAGAATATTTCTTCAAGTATCTAAACTAACCTTAATTCCCACCAGCTTCTTGAAAGATGCAAGTTGTTTCTTTAAAGCATAGCTGAAACAAGTTTGTATGTGAAATTTATGACTTTGGATCTTAATCAGATTAAAGCAATTTCATATTTGGTGTACTGAGCACCAGGGGAATGACTTTCTTCTTTCCTGTTTGTGTTTAAAACCTGACTTAAGGCAGATTAACATTCAGCAAGGCATAATAAATTTTGTTCAAATGCACAGTTTCAAGCAGTTCTGTTGAAGTAAAAGTTGAGCTTTTTACTCATGCTTTGCAGTAACATTTAGGGGACAGTTTGAACAAATTAATGGTGCATGCATAAAATTGGATCTCTACTGTGAACAATCATATCTCGGAATGTCTGTGTATAGTCTTATTTTATCAAGAAAAACTACACAGATACTTTGCAGAAGTCTGCAGAAACTGCCTGGTAGAGAAGGCCTGAAAATTAATCTAACCCACTATTGAACTTCTACTATTAATCATTCCCATATTTTCATTTTCTAATTTGTGCAATTTGCAGTATCATCTGAAGTAGATTGTCAGGTTTTCAGTACATATGATATACTTTGAAAATAAAAACTTTTTGAAACAGCAATAATCAACATTTAGATTCTAATAATACTAATTTGTTGAGATGAAAAGGATTGCTTTACATTGTTTGATGGCAGCTAACACTGAATGACAGCAACAGTTGAAAATATCTTCCATGGTATGTATGTAGTATGAGTAGCCAAGTATATGTCAAGGTTACTTGGAGAAGAGGAATTCTATTGCGTACAGTTGATGGTTGAAACCTGCCTTGAAATTAAAAATATTCACTGAGACAAGAGTGCAAACACCTGTGCAAACAAGGAATACTTTATTCCAAAGTTAATCCTGTATTGTGTGTTTGAACAAATATTTCTGCAAATGTTTTTTTAGTCATACAAAACAATGTAATGTAACCTTATACTTCTTAATAATAAATGCAGGAAATCTTTATGGTTTTATTAAGTTTCTGGATTAGCGGAAGCATACTGAGGTAATATAAGAATAACACTTTATTTATTTTAAGAAGTGAAAATTATTATATAGCATTTTTGGAGCTTTGGAGGGGTTCATAAGGTGTAAACGCTTTCATGCTAAATGACATTTCCAGTAATTACTGCACTAACCTTATTACAGTGTTGTCAAACTAATTTGCTTGATTCATAGGATTCCCTTAAATGACATTTCTTCACAACTGTAGTTTCTCAGTGATGTTTTTTTAAATGTCAGACAAAATGTAATACTTTAGGGATATTCTTCTTCGATATATTTTTTAGTTGCGTTTTTAGTTTTTGGTTGTATTCCCAGCACCATTAATGGTCCCTTAGTATCTAAAGTAGTTTCTTTTCTTGTCTAAGAATCTGAAAGTGTATTTTACTAATAGCCATTAGAAAGAACAGGTTTCTAGTGCAGGCCCTTGGAAATAACACAGTTCCTTTCTTTAACTTCCTTATTTCCAGCAAATATTCCACGATCTCAGGGCACTGATTGTGGCTTTCACTGAAAGCTTGCCTCTTTCATATGTCAGTTAAGTTTATTTCTGTAATATTTTTCAAGTTCTATGTGGATGCAAAGGTCCGTCAGTTTAGAACACTTCAGTATGCTATTTCATAGAACACAGGAGGCTCAACTAACATGTAGCTCAAATTGCTGGACATTAGAGACCCCATGCGTGCCACAAACTGACCTTTCAGAAACTTTTTTTAGTTCACTACATGTCCTGTTCTTTCTTATTGTTGATATTGTTAGCCAACTGGGAAAATCAACTGTTCAACTTTTCCAAACAAAGCAGCTATTCTAGATTTATTGTGAATTCCAGTTGTGCCAAAGCTTTTCTCCCAAAGGAGGATTATTCAAAATACCTGAGAATTTTTTAGGCAACGTCGTCATACATTGTGCATTTTCTTTCCTATGACTGCTTGTGCTAGTTCCTTTGGTTTATTAATCTTACTCTAGTGCACCAGCTCAGGTTTCTGATTCATTCAGGAAAGCAACCATCTCTTATTTAGTGCTCTCCCTGCTTTGCATATGACAAGAGATTGATTTTGCTGCCCTCGCGATCATTCATTATGTCCCTAGTGTATGACTGCCATTAAAACCTCTGAATACAGGGAAATCTGCCTACTCTACCAACATACCAGATACGTAATAGGATGTGTGTGCAGTAAGCCCATATATGTGAATATATGTAGTATGTAGTGTTGCAACAAAGTTCAGGAAAAGACAGATTTTGATCTACAAAGAAAAGTGAATTTGTTGCACTTTGTCCAGCCCTATTCTGTGATGCAGGTAGAAGCAATGTATTTTAGGATTAACTAGAGAAGCTCTATTTATTTATAGATACTATTTATATAGTTTCATACATAGAGGATATATAGTTTAATACATATAGTATTTGTCTTATTGATTGCACATTACATACTTGTTAAAGAACATTAGAAACAATTCATAATACTTCCATGCTGGTCTTGTCAACATGTCCTTCTGAATGCATTTAGTTATAACCAGCATGCCTTAACATAAAAAATTATTTCTTAAGCAAATAGGTTACTTTGAAATACTAAGTTTTCAGGTGTAGCAAAAGGCCTTTTTTTTAACAAAAAATTTTACATTGATTATGTGAGCAGCAATATTGAAAAGCTGCCACACTTAGTAACTACTGCATAAAAATGACATCTACTCAAACTTCTAAGAAGGGAAAGGAGAAAAATATACTGGCAGTAAAACTATTTGTCTCTTCCCAAATTCATCCATAATTATATTTAGTAGAAACATAGTAGAATTCAATATTTACATTCCTAGGTTTTATTTGTTATAAAACATGCTCATTTTGAAACTTATAGTTGCTAAAAGGACTTTTACCTACAATGTTGACACTTCTGGTTGCTGGAGCTTGAAGAAAGGAAATGAGAGCAGCATTCTTGCTGTCATTGTGTTTTTTTGCTACCTATCCTTGTTCTCAGGCAGCAAAGAAGAGAGAGGGCCATGTCTCAGTTGGGATCCTGAGGGTCTGATAAACACAGAATAGAGTGGCAAATAAGGTAATGTGGGAGGAGCACATAGAATCATAGAATTATAGAATAGTTCGGGTTGGAAAGGACCTTAAGATCATCTAGTTCCAACACCCTTGCCATGGACAGGGACACCTCACACTAAACCATATCACCCAAGGCTTCATCCAACCTGGTCTTGAACACTGCCAGGGATGGATCATTCACTACCTCCCTGGGCAACCCATTCCCGTACCTCACCATTCTAACAGTAAAGAATTCCTTCTTATATCCAGTCTAAACCTCTGCTGTTTAAGTTTCAACTCGTTACCCCTTGTCCTATCACTACAGTCCCTAATGAATAGTCCCTCCCCAGCATCCCTGTAGGCCCCCTTCAGATACTGGAAGGCTGCTATGAGGTCTCCACGCAGCCTTCTCTTCTCCAGGCTGAACAGCCCCAACTTTCTCAGCCTGTCCTCATATGGGAGGTGCTCCAGTCCTGTGATCATCCTCGTGGTCCTCCTCTGGACTTGTTCTAACAGTACTATGTCCTTTTGATGTTGAGGACACCAGAACTGTACACAATACTCCAAGTGAGGTGTCACAAGAGCAGAGTAGAGGGGCAGGATCACCTCCTTCGCCCTGCTGGTCACGCTCCTCTTGATGCAGCCCAGGATACGGTTCGCTTTCTGGGCTGTGAGTGCACACTGCCGGCTCATGTTCATTTTCTCATTGACTAACACCCCCAAGTCCTTCTCCGCAGGACTACCATAAATTTCCTTTTTGCCCAACCTGTAGCTGTGCCTGGGATTGCTCCAACACAGGTGTAGGGCCTTGCACTTGGCATGGTTAAACTTCATGAGGTTGGCATCAGCCCACCTCACAAGTGTGTCAAGGTCCCTCTGAATGGCATTCCTTCCCTCTAGCATATCAACCAAACCACACAGCTTGGTGTCATCGGCAAACTTGCTGAGGATGCACTCAATTCCATTGTCCATGTCAGCGACAAAGATATTAAACAAGACCGGTGCCAACACCGATCCCTGAGAGACACTACTCATTACTGTCTCCAGCCGGACATTGAACCGTTGACCACAAGTCTTTGAGTGCGACCATCCAGCCAATTCTTTATCCACCGAGTGGTCCACCTATCAAATTGATGACACTCCAATTTAGAGACAAGGATGTCATGTGGGACAGTGTTGAACGCTTTGCGCAAGTCCAGGTAGATGACGTCAACTGCTCCACCCCTGTCCATCAGTTCTGCAGCCCCATCATGGAAGGCCACGAAATTGGTCAGGCAGGATTTCCCCCTAGTGAAGCCATGCTGGCTGTCACCAAGCACCTTGCTGTTTTTCATGTGCTCTAGCATGCCTTCCAAGAGAATCTGCTCCCAGATTTTGCCAGGCACAGAGGTGAGACTGTCCGGTGTATAATTCCCCAGGTCATTCATTTTCCCCTTCTTGAAAATGGGGGTTATATTTCCCTTTTTCCAGTCATCAGGAACTTCACCTGTCTGCCATGATCTTTCAAATATGATGGCCAGTGGCTTTGCAACTTCATTCACCAGCTCCTTCAGGACCTGCGGATGGATTTCATCAGGTCCCATGGACTTGTGTACATTCAGTTTCTTAAGATGGTCTCGAACCAGATCCTCTCCTACAGTGGTCCCAAGTTCTAGGTTTTCGCAGTCCCTGCTTCCGCCTTCCGAGACATGGGTGGTGTGATCAGAGCCTTTGCCAGTGCAGACCATGGCAAAGAAGCCATTCAGAAACTCAGCCATCTCCAAGTCCGCCTAATAGCAGAGTTTGGTGCTGGTTTTAACTGGATGTTGCAAAAAAACCCTAATATCCATGTCGAGTCCGTGCCATTCCTCTTATCTCTCCCATGCACATTTCAAAACAAGTTATCAGATTCTTTCATATGTTGCTGCATCTGAGTTTGCCTTTGATCAGTGCTGCGGTATCAGTCTTTTTGTCATGTACAAAGGTTGGAGGAAAATTGCATTCATACATACACATTCAAATACACACAAGATACTCTTGAAAATTCAAATTTGCTTAAGCCAGTTATATAGTACAAGAAAATATTTTATGTATGATCACTGAACTGTAGTAGGTAAATGAGGTGAATGATAAATCAGAAAAAGGTTCTCCTGCTGCTAAAGGAAGAGGGAGAGCTGTTGGTATTTGAGTAGTGGTCCTGATAAAGCACACCTTCTTTTACTAGAGAAAACAGTGCTGAAGTTATTCTCAGATCTCTCTCTTCCCTCTCCCATTCCTGTAGGAGCAGCTAATCTTTATATCGTCTTTATGGATCCTGTATATATTTTTACCATACAGAGAATTTTTTAAATCTAAACTTTTTTTTTTTTGCCATCTTTATGCCCTAAAACTGCTTTTACCAGATCTTAAAGTTGCATTACTACAGTGACCAGTAATTAACCACTTGCAATTGGAGCTTATGTTCTTGACAGCCTCTGCTATCCTCCTGTGGTTGTATTTTCCCAAGTTCCTGGTATAGTATGCATATACTGAACCACTTTTCCCTTTCTGAAGATATAAGTTAGTAATAAAGAAATACCATGTATCAGAAGTTGTAGCCTGTCTTTCAATTCTGTTATAATAATCTTTTGGGTGGGAGAACAGCATTTCCAATTTAAGGTCACTTTTGCTAGGATTTGATGGCAAACTGCCCCTTTAATTCTTGGGGTTTTGCCAAAAAATGTGAGGTGGCATTGGACTGATTTGTAACTTATTTTTGCCAGACTTTCAAATAGTGATCTCTGATAAATTCTTAAGGCATAGTAAAAGCTGAAAATTAAGAGGTGGATTAATGCCAAATCTGTTTATAAAACTGATTTTGTTTTGACTTCATCATTGTAATAAGTTGTGAAATTTCATGGTTATGAAATTATACAAATTCTGTTTTGAAACACTTTGACATATTTAAGAGAGCAAAGTTATGAAAAACTGTATCAAGGTAAAACATTCTGAGCTTTGGTATCTGACAAAGCTCAGAGGCATGACAAATTTTCGAGGTAAGAAGTGTTTTCATGTGATAAAACATCAGAACATAGTATATACAGAATACAGACATCTTTGGAAATCAGTGAAATCACTCAGTTATTTCTGTCTCTTCTGAAAGTGCACAGAGATTTACCTTTATAGTTAAAAATGTCTTCTGGGGGAAAATATATCATCACCTTCCTCAGGACAAATCTGTTATCTGTAGCAGTCACTTCCTGGTAAGTGAGATGTAGCCAGCCATATCTACAGACAGCCAGCTCTCAAGCTCCGAGCATAATATTCTTTGGGGTTTTCTGCTTTAATATTTAGTGTGGCATGGTATCATCACGTTTCTAAATTAAAGCATTTGGTGCTGAGAGCTGAATACCCACAGTGTGTATATTTGTGGGGAGTTACTTCAGATTGGTTGCGTTCTGATATTTTGAGCTCCATGACTACCGCCAGTTGGAGGACATAAAATTTCAGCCAAAAGGAAGTCTCTGGTTCTGAAGAACTTTGCACTATGAACAGAGCAGTAAGTGGGGATCACTGGGGAGTTTTCCTACAAAAGAGACTCATAACCCAAATGCAAATCACAGAATGGTTCAAGTTGTTGGAAGGGATCTCTGAACGTCATTTGATCCAACCCCCTGCTCAGGCAGTGCCACCTAGACCCAGTTATCCAGGACTGTGTCCAGACAGGTTTTTAATATCTCCAGAGATGGACACTACCACCTTGCTGAGCACCCTCACAATGCAAATGTGTTTTCTGATGTTCTGAGGGAACTTCATGTGTTTCAGTATGTGCCCATAGCCTCTGGTCGTGTCACTGGGCATGCTGGGAAGATCCTGACTCCATCTTTTGCACTTCCCTTTATACACACTGATGAGATCCTCTGAGGCTTCTTTTTCATAGGCTGAACAGTCTCAGCTCTCTCAGCCTTTCTTCATAAAAGAGATGCTTCAGTCACTTCATGATTTTAATGATGTTTCATTGAACCCTCTCCAGTCAGTCCATGGCTCTCTTGTACCGGGGAGCCCAGAATTTCAGGTATGGCCTTACCAGTACTGAGTAGAGGGCAAGGATCACCCCCCTCTACTTGCTGGCAACACTCCTCCTAATACAGCTAAAAATAACATCCTTTTTTGCCAAATGCAGATAGAGCCACTGACTTCCCATTCACTTACTTTTGCCCTTCCTACTTGCAGTCTCTCATGGTACCTGCATCTCATGCATTTTCAGCATGGCACTGCTACCTCCTTTCTGCTTAACATCACCCACCATGGGACATATCTGCTTCAGGGGTCCTCCAGCAGCTAGTCAGGTGCCTGGTTTGTTTACTACTCCACATCAGTCTTACGACCCCTATACAAATGGATGTATATCGCAAGACTTTATTTTGCTGTATGTCAGTCACTTGAGCAGGTGTGCTTTCCCATCATTTGCCTGTAAGCAAGAGATTTTTTTTCAGTTTCCAACGGCCTTGATAGCTCTTGAAAAACTGACTGGGTTTTATGAGTTTACATAATCGGTAAGAACCTGTAATTTGTTTGGAAAGAGAAAATGAACATGAACCAGCTTCAGTGTGCACTCACAGCCCAGAAAGCCAACCGTATTCTGGGCTGCATCAAAAGGAGTGTGACCAGCAGGGCGAAGGAGGTGATCTACTCTGCTCTCGTGAGACCTCACTTGGAGTATTGTGTGCAGTTCTGGTGTCCTCAACATAGAAAGGACATGGAACTGTTGGAACAAGTCCAGAGGAGGGCCACGAGGTTGATCAGGGGACTGGAGCACCTCCCATACGAAGACAGGCTGAGAAAGTTGGGGCTGTTCAGCCTGGAGAAGAGAAGGCTGCGTGGAGACCTCATAGCAGCCTTCCAGTATCTGAAGGGGGCCTACAGGGATGCTGGGGAGGGACTATTCATTAGGGACTGTAGTGATAGGACAAGGGGTAAAGGGTTGAAACTTAAACAGCAGAGGTTTAGACTGGATATAAGGAAGAAATTCTTTACTGTAAGGGTGGTGAGGTACTGGAATGGGTTTCCCAGGGAAGTGGTGAATGCTCCATCCCTGGCAGTGTTCAAGACCAGGTTGGATGAAGCCTTGGGTGATATGGTTTAGTGTGAGGTGTCCCTGCCCATGGCAGGGGTGTTGGAACTAGATGATCTTGAGGTCCTTTCCAACCCTAACTATTCTATGGTTCTAACTGATAGCCTGGAAGTAGCCTATTTTAATTATTCAAACCTGAGAACCAAAACCCTAGTGATAGTACTTTCAGTAGGTTAATGATACACGATTTCTTATTATGGGGGGGGGATGGGGAGGGGGAGAGAAGGAAAGATTTGCTAACTACAAAGGGATAATGAGAGTTGTGATGGCTATATGCAATGAAAACAAGCAAAATATTCATACTTAATCTCAGCAGTAAATTATTTTAAACTGAGTAAAGATTTTAGAAATGCAACATATTATATATTGCATTAATTAAATGATGGTAATTTCCAATAAATTTGCTGTACTTGCAACAGTACAGCAATGTGTATCACCACTAGTTGTCTTTTTGCCACTGTCAAATGATTATTACATGCCAAAGTAGTTCTGTGCCAAGTAAATTTGACAATGCTTTGCAGAAGGGCAGAAATCTAACTTCTTGTGCTTGATTGATTTGTCAGTGTTGCCAGTAACCTAGGTTTAGATCAGATATGAATTTTGGTATGTTTAAGAACAGTACTAGAAATATTCAGCCTTCCTTTGTAAAAGCTTTGATTTTGAGGACCATTAATTTGAAAAAAAAAAGATATTTATAATTTTGTTTGGATATTTATTTTTTTTTAGGGTAGGTAGCTTGTTTATATGTACTTCTGACTGTTAATGAAGCATGGGGTTTAATACTGTTTAAAAAGAACTATTCTTTTAATCAGAATGGTATAGGATTTGATATTGTCATTTTAGTGAGTTTACATAAACTAAAATAGAAGGCATTTAAATTGGTCTTCATCATTAATGCAGTCTGCTCAATTTTTTATTTTAACCTATTTATAGCTGTTTTAATGTGTCATATTTCTTTCATTTAGTTATTTCTGAGACTTGTTAACACTAATGCTAAAATGAGACAGAAATAATATGACACAAAATACAGATACTATATTGATGTTATTGTTGAGTGGAGTAAATAAAAAATAGTTTCAGTGTTCAGTAACATTAAACCACTGGAATATTAAAACAAAGTTTAGCAGTTTCTATATTTTCTCTCAAGTTCAATGTCTTTTTCGCACATTTTGTGGCAAGGATTTTGTCTAAAATATGCACTTGGTTAAACTTTTCTTTTTTTCAGAGCACATTCAAATTTAAATCTGAGAGTGACATTCATCTGGCCGAGCACCATAAACAAGTGCTATATGATGGGAAACTTGCAAGTAGCATTGCTTTTACCTATAATGCGAAGGCTACTGATGCTCAGCTATGCCTTGAATCCTCACCAAAGGAAAATCCTTCAATTTTTGTACACTCCCCTCATGCTCTTATGCTTCAGGTTTGTGCTATTAAATTTATGTTATATGATTACTGTTAGCTCAACCTTATTTGGATAATAAGAGGATTTTTGTGCTAGTGTACAAAGTGGTTGCTATTTTGCATTATTTTATCTCTTAGTATACCTATCACTTGAACTGTTCTTTATTTTCTGACTTTCTAGAGAAGAAAAATATTATTGCTTCATTAAGAAATGCATACTTCATAAGGCACAGTTTGCCATGATACTGATGTTTTTCTGTTTAATGTTTACCTTTAATTATAATGATTATAATTGAAACTTAAGTATTGAAAGTAAGTTAAAACAAGTCTGATTTAGTTTGTACTTGATTTCCTGTTAAAGCATTCCCTTAAAGTTTTTCCTTTAAAAATCAGAATAACAGAGGTTTTTCCTTTTGTTGTTTGTTTTATTAATTTAGGATGTGAAAGCTATCGTAACCCACTCCATTCACAGCGCAATTCATTCTATTGGAGGGATTCAAGTTCTTTTTCCTCTCTTTGCCCAGTTAGACAATCGACAGCTGCATGACAGTCAGGTGGAAACAACAGTTTGGTAAGCTTTTTTTAAGCAAGATAAAAGCTAAATTAATCTAATAATGTTTCTGGTTTTATGGTGTGAATGTTTGATTTATTTTCTCTTGTAAATGCTGTGACTTACATTTTACCCTTGTTTCTTTGAAAATTACATATTTTTTTAAAAGCAGTTTACTGTAGACATGTGTAAATTGTATTAATCTGATGAGATTCCAGATGGAAGTGGCATTAAAATGATTGGATTAAGTCATAGAATCATAGAATGGATTGTATTGGAAAGGACCTTAGAGATCATCTAATTCCAGCCGCCTGCCATTCAAATCACTCTGGAGTATTTAAAGGACAGTTTTGTGGCAGTTCTTGCAACTTCTAAAAGAAACCAGTGTAATTTTACTTTACAGTGCAATGCTGTTTACTTTCTCAAAGACTGTGTCATTTGAATTCATATTTCATAACATTCGTAATTAATGAAGGTTATCTTCCCTATTAATACATGGTCAGAAAGTCATAGAACTATGATTGGTTATTTTGTAGCCAGTTGCAAAAGTGACCAAAGACATGCCAAGAGAGTTTTAAACAGGGGTACATGAGTATCCAATGCTATGGAATTAACCCCTAGGTTGAAAAACCTGTACAGAAACTAGGCAAATGCTACCATGTATAGCCTGCAAATGAGTGCATAGGAGTCTGTCAGTGCCCATGTCGACTTGTTCAAAGCTAGCTCAGCTCTGGTTATTTTTGCAAACAAGATCTCTTCCCACCTGTTTGTCAAGGCATTTGCCTGTTCTAGTGGCAACACAAGATGTCAAAACTTGTCAGAGCAGAATGTGTTGCCTAAACCTCTGGAAGTAGCAAAACTTCAAAGGTAAAACTGAACTGCCATGATGTTTCCCCTGTAGGGTGGTAGGTAACCAAAACCTGCTATAAAACTGTTTAGGGGCAGCATGAACTGATTCTGTTATTTCAATACATTTATAAAATAGGTGCATTATGCAGAGTACATAGCTTATTTTCCTGCTTAGAACACTGTGCTATTAATAGTTCTAAATATTTTCTATTGCATTAGATACTTCAGTAATCAGTTAACTGAAAAATATTTAAATAATACTAAAATCAATGGTCATTTTGAAAAAATTAATTGAAAGTGATACACTGGTATAATTTCTCATGAAAGATCACTTGTCTCAATCTAACTTAAGAATTTAATCAATTTTGTGAAGTTTTATCAGTCATCTGTTTTTCCATCAAAGTTCCACCCATTGACTCAAATATCTGTAGCTAAAATGGCTGCTGGTTTCTATTTGTTTCCGTAGTGTGAAAAGTTAATGCATTTCATGAGAATATTTCAGTACAATGTTAGAAGTAACACCACACTCTTAAAAATAACAAGTTCTACTCCAAAGCAATATAGTGATGCTGCAAATGATTCCATTCAATTTTAAAGAAAGAAAAGTTCTTTGTGTATTGGGTTATGTGGGATGTTTGCTTTTTTTGTAGTCTGTTTTCCAGTATGTATTTTGCATTGAAGTATTGTGAAGTAAAGGGAATATGAAAAAAAATCCGTGATTTGAAATAAATTTGGAAAAAAAAGTATGTTTTTACTTACTGGTACAGCAGGAGGGCAAAATGCTTTATTCTAATTTAAGGAAGATTATGTGCGTATGTGCCCATACATATGAATAAAATATGTGTTAAATTCTTTAATGAGCATAGCCTGTAATAAATGGTAAAGCAGTAAGTAGGTCTGTTTAAAAATGGAGAGCTAATATAATGTAACTTTTATAAGACAGTGAAAAAGACTAATTCTACCCAAGTGGTTGGTTTTTCCAGTGAGTGAGAACATTCATAAAGTTCAGTTTAAAATGTACAGAACATTTCTGGATTTAGCTGAACTGTAAGTAAAAAAAAAAAAAAAAGTTGTTCTGTAGTAATCAATGCATTTCTTCTATAATTAGATTATATTCTGAAAAGAGATACATAATTCATTATGCTATATGATTTTACAAATTCATAATACAACAAGATGTAATCCTAACTCAAGAACATATTCAAAAGATTTTTAAGCAAATGACTGCTTGATGAGATGTAACTGGAATGTTGAATTACCATAGCTTTGGTAATTCATGTGTATGAATGTGCTATGTATGCATAATTTTCGTACATGTAATTTAACGGTATAGATACTGAGAAAAATAATAGTTTAAGTGAAGAAGGAAGTAGGCAGATAAAGGAATAAAAGATTTCTGGGGACATATAAAGGATATAATGTAGAATGGGGCTAAACATGAAAAACAGGGCTACATTTAAGATTCATTTGTGGAGTGGAATAAGGGAAGAAGGATACTTACTGAGTCCTTTCCTTCTTTCCCCTTGTTTTTTGTGTTGTTTTTTTTTTTTGACTATTCTCTCTTTATTTGTTCTTTTCCAAAATATGATTGTCGAACTATGTCTGATGCTTGTTTATACCATTTTTGTCTATGAAAATGTATCTACCACAGCGCAGAGGGCTGCACCACTTCTTCCTGAAAAGTAGTTGACATTCAGACATTTCAATATGTATGTTTTTTGTAAACATCTTGGCGCTGCTTTGAAAAAAGAGACAAGTCCAGCTGATGCTTGATGACTGTAAACCATTATGTATGTAAAGTCTGTAGAATTTTTTTCTTTCTGGTGACCAATTTGAGAAACTCAGAAGTTGTCACTTGAATAGCTGTGCTGCCTCTTGTCGTACTGGGTTCCTGAGAGGTAGGAAGTATAAATAGCTTGGTAGCCCAGTATAAGTGTCCAGGCTTTCCAGACTACTTTTCTGAATCCTCTCCTAGACATATAAAAATCTGTTTAATAACTTCAAAGTACACAATTACTTGTTTAATTATGGGTTTTTTTTAACATTAGAAGGGGATTCTTAACAGGACTATGAGGGAACACCTTGCTTTTTAATAATCTTGATCCACTTACAGTTTTAATCTTTTCTAAAATAATAGATTGTGAACAAAATTTTAAATCACAAAGTAAGGAAATATGAGTATAGGAACTTTGTGTTGTAATGGTATTCTTCGTAAATGTTCTTTTTCCTCTAATATGTATATCCCTCTGTGCTTTATCTACATCTTCCATGAGACTAAATATTGAAATAACCTACAATTTTGCCTTTTGAGCACAATATAGATTCTTATGCTCTCATACACTGAAATTAAAAGAATGGAAGCTAAGTTCATATCTTAAGTATGTGGTCTTAGATTAAGTGATTCATCTGCTGCTATTCAGAGGTGATCCTTCAACTTGACTGCCAAGACTGCTACTTTTCATCCTGCTTTTTAGTATGCTGATTAGAGTAGATAGTTTAGCTGTTTATGTCAATAAGGTGTTTATTTCATAAAAATAAATACAGAGGGCTTATGGTGGGTTGACCCTGGCTGTATGCTAGGTGCCCACCATAGCTGCTCTATCACTCCT
This sequence comes from Melopsittacus undulatus, assembly GCF_012275295.1. Taxonomy (NCBI): domain Eukaryota; kingdom Metazoa; phylum Chordata; class Aves; order Psittaciformes; family Psittaculidae; genus Melopsittacus; species Melopsittacus undulatus. Next base: position 23,164,355 of record NC_047528.1, read on the forward strand.
CTTAGCTGTACAGAAGAGAGAAAATAGTAAGAAAGGCTTGTTAGGTTGGGGAAAAGACAGGGAGAGGTCACTCACCAATTTCTGTCATAGGCAAAACAGACTCAACTTGGGGAAATTAGTTTGTTACCAATCAAATCAGAGGAGGATAATGAGAAATAAAATTAAATCTTAAAAACACCTTCCCCCACCCCTCCCATTTTCCTGGACTCAACTTTGCCCACAAATTCTTTACCTCCTCTCCACCAGCAGTACAAGGAGACAGGGAATGGTGGTTGTGGTCATTTCATCACACATTGTCTCTGCTACTCCTTCCTCCTTGGGGGGAGGACTCCTCACACTCTTCCTCTGCTCCAGCATCAGATCACTCCCACATGACACCGTCTTCCGTGAACTTCTCTAGCGTGAATCCTTCCCATGGGCTGCAATTCTTCACAAACTGCTCCACTGTGGGTCCATTCCATGGGTGCAGTCCTTCAGGAACAGGCTGCTCCAGTGTGGGTCTCTCACGGGGTCACAAGTCCTGCAGCAAACCTGCTTCAGTGTGGGTTCCTCTTTCCATGGGGCCGCAGGTCCTGCCAGGAGCTTGCGCCAGTGTGGTCTTCCCATAGGGTCACAGCCGCTTTCAGGCAGCCCCTGTTGCAGTGTAGTGTCTTCCATGGCCTGCAGGTGGAATCTGCTCCACTTTGGACATCCATGGGCTGTAAGGCACAGCCTACTTCACCATGGTTTGCACTGGGGCTGCAGAGGAATCTCTGCTCCAGCACCTGAATCGCCTCTTGCTCCTCCTTCTTCACTGGCCTTGGTGTCTGCAGAGCTCTTTCACATAATCCCACTCTCTCTGTCTGCAATTGCTCCTGCACAGTAACTTTTCTCCCTTAAACATATTACCTCAGAGGTGCCACTACAGTCACTAACAGGCTCAGCTTTGGCCACCAGTGGGGCCATCTTAGAGCCGGCTGGCACTGGCTCTGTCAGATACAGATACGTCTCACAGAAGCAACACCTGTAACCCACCCACCCCAGCCCCTCCCCCACCAAAGTCTTGTCACACAAACCCAATACCATATTTTTTCAATATTCTTTATGCTGTTACCTTTGTTTATACCTATATGCAAATATGATAGGAAGGACTTGCTTTGTTCACTTGTGGTCTCTCATGTATGGTTTTGAATTTGGGTCTGCTGAACACTGACATACAGACTGATTCTGACAAGGTGCTGGGTGTACAGTCTTTGTCAATGACCCAATTCCATCGCAGAATAAATAACAAGAGTTATTTCAGATGAGACTGTTACTTTGGACTATACCATATTGAGAAGATATTTGAAAGCAGAAGGAGATGTAACTGTTTGCTTCAATAGGTGAGGTCATTCCAAGAATCCTTTTAAATATTTATTCTAGAGGTTACTAACTTGACTTGCTAGATCTTGTATACTATATAATAAAAATTAAAAATATTGTTTATCATACTAAATAAATGCAGTGCCGAGGCCTACCTTAATTTTCTTAAAGGTGATATATACACCCACCTAACATAAAAGCAGGTAAACATAGGCATCTTTTCAATCAGTTTTATTACTTTCATTATTTTCACTCTTTATTATAGGTAGCCTTGTTACAGAATATATTGCCCAGCTATTATGAAGAAGTTAGTGAAATTGAAACATTAGTGAGGGAGGCAATAATAATATTTCAACTCATGTTCTTCATCTTTTTCTGTAAATGTATTTTGTTTTAATCAACTAGTATATTTTACTAATTTTATTTAGTATTTTGTAATATTCAGATGAAGACTGTGATCTTGTCTGTAAACAGTAGTGTTGTTGCATCTACTATTTGATAGATTAATAGCTTGATAGGTAACTTTTCTATTAGCTTCCACAGATAGAAAATAGCCCACCTTGATAGGAGATAAAATTTGATGTCTTGATTTTTTTACGTTAATTTGAAAAATCTGTGAGTTTTCAGTAATTCTTAATAATGACATTAGTTTAATTGAATGTATCTTTAAGGTCATGGTAGTAAATAAGATGAATGCCAGGTATTACTTGTCCTCTCCTACTGTCTTTCAGTAATTTTACTGTTTGCCACAGCTGGCCCAGGTATTTAAACTTGAGAGTAGGCATGAAAGTCATCCTTTCTGAGGTCATTGTGTTTACCTTTGTGCTTCTGATGGGGAACTAAGGTCTCAGTCCATCATTGCCAGCAGTCTACAATGTAGAGTTTGCAGAATGGGGTGCAAATGACTTTCTTCTCACGTGTTTCAAAGGAAAGGCTGAATATGGCACCTGTGCTTAGATTAAATCAGCTGTACTAGAATATTCCCAAACTGTCAAAGCAGGAATATGACTTGCCAAATGAGACTGCCTGGACTGTAGTTTATAAAGAAGATAGTTTCTATATCATGTGGTAGAAATCCTTTGCAAACTCCCAGCCTGTGATACCTCTGCATTCTCCAGAAAATCCAGGGTCTATTAAGGGTGGCTAATTTATGTCAGGAGTCTGTATCCCAAAATAGTATGCCTGTAAGCAGAATTGTACAATGGCTTGCCTCTGGTTCTCCCACACGACACCTATTCATCTGACTCATTTTTAGTGGCATCAGTTTGGGTGAAGCAGGTTTAGTATTCTTTTCTTACTGTCCTCATCATATGTTACGAGAAAAAAAAAAATAAAGTTGAAAGGGGAGAAGAGAGAAGTAGCTTTTCCCTTCTCTTCAAAAAGCTTGCAAAAAGAAAATACAGTTAAGCTGGAAGCTAAGGAAGCACTTTAGAGAGCTGCCACAGCTATAGCTCATGGAAACTTCCTTACCATCCCCACCATCTGTCCATGTCTCTTCTGCCCTGAGTTTACCTTACCCCCAGCCTGGTTAGGGGAACCCTTCTTGGCTTTGTGTCATACAGGTTTTAGTGGCCATAACTTCATAAATATGAGTGAATATGAATAATAAGTAATGTAGCAGCAGAGCAATTCACTGTGTTAAAATATGCACAAATGTTTGATTTCACGCTGTAGCAGTGAATGCACCTTTATAAAAATCCTGTTTTGTATTCCCAACCTATATTATCAGTGCAGTCAAAGCAGTTTCTGAAATCCATGCTTACTCTTTATGCTTTGATTTTCTTCCTGAAGGAATGAAGTAAGGAAGTGGAGATCATCTCATGTGTTCTGTCCATCTAAATATATTGTTAGAATGTTTCTAATGCTTCTCCCTGAGGATTTTCTAAGTCCATACTAAGAAATATTTAGTAATAACAAATGTAATAACTAATTCCTGAATGAATCAGCCAAAATCATTTTAAACTGCTTGATAACAATGGGATATAATGGGCAGCCAGCAGATGTAGTAGTAGGAGTAATAACAACAACAATAATAATAATTTATAATAATAATAATTTGTCCCTTTAATTTAAGTGGGCAGTGGAAATTAAATATGTATTTGTGTAATTATTCTTTTTTTAAATCAAGTAGAAATTGTCATATTTTGGAATTTTGAAGCCTATTATCTACAGAAGCTGTTGTTTCTTTGAATGTCTGTAGGTTTTTTTCAGGGAGTAACATTGTATGACTGTTGGCTGAAAGTTGTGACGCTTAAGCACTGTAATGCTGAAACATGAACTATTGACACATAGTATTTACTTATATTTATGTATTTAGATGAATGAAATAAGCTAGGTGGTATTTATAACTTCCAAGTGCACATCATAAGAATGACTGAATTTTAAAGTTAGGAACTTCACAAATATAATAAATATGTACAGACATGAAAGCACCCTTAAGAGCATCTTCGAGTCAGTGTATGCTGTGAACACCAATTCTGTGCTCCTGTATTAATTTTTTTAAGTCTTCACAAAGGTCATGTGTGACCCTTCACAAGGGTCATTTCCCTGAGGGGAAAATCAGGCAATGCTGTAACAATGTAATTAATTTCAATTTTTTTACATAGCATTATTACATGGACTTACTGTCTCTACAATGTGCTAGTTACAGACCAAACAGTATCATAACCATTGGAAATATAGTATCTTCAAGTTTTGTTGTGCAACCTTTTTTTTCCTGCTTCTTAGTGATGGAAAACTAGAAAAATTTTGTCATTAAATTAATTATATTTTCAGTAGAAATCATAATTCTGTGTGATTTGGTGTTGGCTGACTTTCATTGTGTATCTATATTCTAGCTGCACTGCAGACAAACTGATGTGTTTTAGGCAGGGTGTGGTATAGAGGAGATGTAGGAATGGGCTGAAGTATCCTTTATATTTGCCTTTGTATCTAGGGAAGTTGAAAATAGGCAAGAATGGAGAGAAATTTTGTGTGGCAGTGCACAGAATTTTGCAAGTGTAATGTGAGCCCTGCAGCAATCCGATGCATTTTAGTTACTGGTAAGTTTGTTAATTCTGTTTGAAAATGTGTTCATCTTAGAAGACAGTCTTCTAATGAATATTATTTCCCCTGTGTCAACAGTAACCATTTTAAAGGCATAATTTTGGCAATCTGGCTATGCTGATAAAAATTATTATATTTAAAGTATTCAGGTTTAATTTATTTTAAGCTGCCAAGATGACTACAGAAATTGAATATCCTTAGAAATACGTTAAAAGTTCTGGATACAGTCTTCTATGTTAGGCAGTGAGTTCTCTAGAAGACTTAAGTCTTAGAATGCAACGTTGAGGAGAAAAGATCCATTATGTGAGTATGGATTTTTATATACACACACATATATTTAGATGTTCACTTGAGGTTAGTCTAAATATGTGGGGAAAGAGAAGTTTTGAAGAGGCTAGGAAAGCTTATCTGAGAATTGTTAACTTTGAGTCTTTTCAGGCAAATTGAATTCTCTCTGGCATAAAGTACATAAGATAGAGAACATTACATGTAAAAACAGTCTTTTGTGCAGCAGCTGTTCTTTAATGCAGTTTCATTTCTTCCTTCCTCCTGCAACAAAGAATTTTCACCTGAAACAAGTGTAAGCAAGATTTCTGGAAAAAAAATTAGACTAAACATGTAATCTGTTTTCTGCCTATCTCTGGTCATCACCCTTAGTTAGTAATAGTTTCAGTACTGTACAAGCAGTGGACATTTTAAAACACTTTCATTTTGACTTTATAGTTCTTCTATGAATTAAAATATTGCAAATCTTTTTTATTACTTCACATCCCGCAAATTGCAAGACAAACTGCTAATTACATTTAATTATGGTGCCAAGTTTTATCAATACTGTGTTATTATACAGTATTAATCTCAAAATTCATTTTACCTCTGTGTGACTGCCAGGTGGTTCTCCTTAACTGCTGCTTTTTCTGTACTTGGAATTTTTTATGTGCTTGAAGGTGTAAAGTGTAATGATGTATATCCCAAGATTTGAATTATTATATACAACAGTCAACTCTTCTTTTATAGTGGCAATCTTGGATAATGCATAAGGATTAGAAGCTAGAGGTGCTAATTGCAGACCTGAGTTGATGCTGCAGGGCTGGCTTGTGGTGTCTTTAAGTGTCTGGCTCAATAGAAGTTAAAAGCCATTTTGGACTTGGGAAAAGACATAGCTCATTCACAAAAGTGTTGGCTGAATTAATACATTTTCCTGGAACTAGAAATATTGGCATCACTTTGCAGTGACAGCTAAGGTAGCTCTGTGTAGAGCTAATGCAGTCAGGCAGGATTAATTAGTTCAGCCATACCCCCCATAAAGGTGATCAATATCTAAAAAGTGGTATTTGGGCTCTGTCGGCATCTGAATTAAGAAACTTCGTTAATTTGGTCTTTCTTGCATAGAACCAGTTTCTATGCTTCTGTCTGTGGCACAGCTATATATTAACTGTCCACTGATTATTTCTAAGTTAACTGCTGTGATTTATGTGTACTTAAAAGAAAAGGAATGAGACCTAAACCCTAACCTTTATTGTTAGGGTGTGTGTGTCTTGTAAGCTGTATTTGGACTTCTGTCAGGATGTGTAACAGTTGTGTAGACAGACTGCATTAATATGAAGAATAACTGCAGCCCATGAGTTTACATCTAAGTTCACAGAATGAACAAACTGCAATACAAAGAAATGGACTTTTGATAGATCACTTACAGGTGTGGAAGTACATTTTAAACTTATGTCTAGTGCCATATTCATGGTACAACAATCTTTCAAATGCTTTTTAAAATATTTTTGATTTTTCAATAAAATATTAATAGTATTTCTAGTTGTAATTTAGATCCTAATCCTGCAAAGATGTATGATGTTTCTTAACTTCATGCATAATTGATTGTCCTCCTAACTCATAAAGTTATTCATAAAGGATGATGGTAAGCACCATCTATTTGGAATTTCCTTTGACCTACTAAATTTAAACCCAAAAAGTCTCAAAAATAAGACTCCAGTCCTTTAGATGAGGTTCTTGTGGATTGTCATATAGTAAAAATGATAAGTATCTTATTTTAGATGACAAGTACAATAGAAACTTTCAGTCAGGGTAAGAAAAAAATGATGCATATAACTTGATTTGAAATTGGTGTGACAGCATGACACGCTGTTTTGACAAAAGCTTTGGAGTACTGTATATGGATATTATTTGCGTTCTTTTATTCCTGACACTGTGGAGCATTCTGTATGTGATTTTAGGCTGATTATTGAGACCATTCAACAATGAAGGAAGACAAGGCACTATTTCACGTTCACAGCATGTACTTTACCTACACTGTGTACTTTTTGCATGGCAGCCTTGCTCACCAGAAGGGATAATTACTGTTTTCCTCAGCACATTGTTTTGGGTTTTTTTTGGTGCTGTAATGAATGTAACCAATCTCAACATATATTTTGAAGTCAAAAGATTATATTTGGTGAGGAAGCAAACCTTTAGCTGACTAGATACTTAACATAAAGGTGAAATTTATAAAATGTAAGTTGGACATTTCCTTTAATTCACTTTTTCATAGCTGCATAAGCCACAGTTTTCACCCTTGCCTGTGCCCACCACCTGTGCAAGAACTTTCCTGGTTGTAGATACTTGTTTGTACAGCTAGGAACTGATACACCTATTTTATTTTTAGAAAAAGAGTAGTAACTTCATGTATGCATTGTATATGCAGTAGAGTGCATTCTGTCATCTACCTTTTAGGGATATTCTAAAAATAATTTTAAATATTTCCGTTCTGTCAGAAATGTGAGGGTTTTGGTTCTGGTTTTGTTTGTTTTTTTATTTATTATTTTCCCTTTCCTCCAGTTTTTCAGCACCAGATGAGTGTATTGTTGTTTGCCTCTCACCAACCAAGAGTCTATTGTGAATTTTTGCTCATGTTGCAGTGATTTCTGATATGTTTCCACTATTGGATTTCATAACATACTTTCACTTCCTTGTTGAGTCTGTTGCCTGAAGTTTTTTAGATCTATTCTGTTTCTAAATTGTAACCTTTGCTGACCACTTTTGTCCCCTTCCTCTGCTTTCTGAACACCTTGTTTACAGATACTTCTGGGATGGGTTTCTGGGTGATTTCCTGCAACCTATGGAGTCTCTCTGTGCTTTCCTAACTGGATGAAAGTGATTCTCAATCTTTTTTTGGTTAGGCCTAGATAATTATTCTCATGTTTGGTCTGGAGACAGTATGAAGGAATCTCTCCTTCCTGCTATTGTTCCACTGTGGTTTGTGATGGACATTGTTGCCCACGTGCATATTCAACCATTTTATGCCTCATTTCTGTGATAGTAGTGATTCGAGGGGCTGAAAACGAGGAAGGTTGATATACCTAGTTGATGCAAATTTTGCAGTTTAGCATAGTCTGGATGGTAAAATGAGTGAAGTGGCCCCTGCCTGCATCATTCTAGCACTGTCAGCTGGATCACACTCATCATATGCTGCCTCTTCCAATTGCGGAACATATTGCTAGAAATGCAAGCTGCAGGACTGGATATTTAAAACTGGGTTAGTGTTGGTCAAATTGGGAGAACTGACAAAATGATTTTGCACTTCTTTCTGAATATGAACTCCTGCTTCTACCATTGTAATATGTGAGCAATCATTGGAGAAACTTGTCAACAGGAAAAGTGAGATTTGTATTCTTCCAAGGAATTGTTCATTACTTCAAGCTTGTTTCTGTTCACTTAATAGCTGGTGAAGATTGAGAATGTGATAGATTGAGTTTTCTACATTTGTAATCTGAAAAAAGAATGCTTGTTCTTTACATGCAGTGCTACCCTATTGGCTTTCTTGGTTGAGCTTCTTAAGAGTTCAGTAGCCATGCAAGAACAAATGCTTGGTGGAAAAGGCTTTCTAGTCATTGGCTACCTCCTTGAAAAGGTATGTTTGGAGGGTTTTTTTGTCTCTGTTCTTAGCTGTCATTGTGGTATTTCCAGTCACCTACTTTAAAGGACTGGTGGAATAAAATGTATTTGTGACACAAGTTATTTTTGATTTATAATACTTATAGTTATCCTCTTATATGCCAATATTGGAAGAATCAGTTGTTGTAGTTGATCCTGTTTGCCTTTGTCTAATTTATGCATTTTCTTTAAGTCTGTTTGTGAAACATTTAAATATATATAATCACTTGTGTTTCTCCACTTGCTGTCACCCAGATTCTCATTTGGGAAAGTTCTTTTGTTCCAAGTTTGTACAAGTGTACCACAAAGTGTCATAATTTAAATTTCTTTTTTTCTTTTTTTTTTATTTTTTTATTTTTGCATATGTTAATAAAAATTAAATTAATCCTCTGTGGCTCAATCCTGAAATTGTTGAATTGTTAAAACAGTTGCTCTGTGTTTTGAAGAAGAAAAACTGTAAAATAATTTCATATCTGAAAGAAACACTTGCAGGGGTCATTCCCTTTACTTGCTCATTTTCAGATGTGATGAGCAGTTATCACAAAACTGAGGTCCAGCTCATATGCTTGTGTGAGGAACATAACCTGCCTCCTGGCCCAAAGCCCTCATGAAACCTTGTTACTGTGATTTAATAATCTGAAAACTACTGTTGGCTGTACTAATACAGTACCACTCCTATGATTGAATCTCATTGCTCTGACATTCTTGAATGTCTGCTACTGTATTTTTCATTAGCATGCAGTCAGTATAACAGTCATTTGAGAAGAAGTCGTGACCAGAGCTTTGTGTTGTCCAGTAGTGAAATTAAGTAACAATAATTTCACCTTTAAAAAGGTACTAAATTTTGTAGAAGAATGATAAATAATTTCTCTTATTCTGGTCCCTATGTTATTTTCAGGTAGGGAAGTACTTCCTTGTAGCAGAAATGCTCCACTGAAGTAGCATCTAAAAGATTATTTTCTATGCTTCTATGTTTTCTGTACTGAGCAAGTGTCACTTAGAATGTCAAAGAACTAGTCTAAAGTGTTGAGTTTTTTTACTGGTAGGTTTCCTTGTGACTTAAAAATAATGAATTTACAAAGCTGTTAGCTCCATTTCTGTGAGTTATATACAGGCAAGCTAGTGAGACTCCATGGAGTCCTTTCTCTAGAATAGAGCACTATGGTTTACACACATCAAATAGGTCAGTTTAGAATGCTGTACGTGAAATAGCACCTGCTACAATCATTATACTCAGAGTATGCGAAGATTTAAAGGATTTTGATCGATTTTGTCACAACATAATTCTTACAGCATATGCTTTTTTTCTGGGAGGTTTTAGGCTATGTTCTCCCTAGCTCCAGTTTTCAAAAAGATGTGTTTTGTATTTCCAGTAGATGCTTATATTCACTTGGCACACATGGCAGGAAAATATCCTTTTGTTTCCTAGCCAAGCTCAATTTTATTATTTATAAATTATCTTTTGTTCATTTGCATGTGATCATATACTTCAGAGGACAGCAAGCCTTCTTTTTCTGACTTGAGATTCAAAATAACATTGTTGTTCTTATTAGTTGCAGACTACTTATTGTGAATTGTGATGTACAAGCCAAATTAAGCTCAGCACTCAGGCTGAACTTGTATTAATGACAAATTGACTTCACTTCTAAAAAGTGGCAAATATTTGCATTTTCCCAGCATTAACGGGAATGTGCACTTACAACATTAAAAGTAATTGGAACATTTTGTAGAGAAGGCAGGGGGAAGGATGTTTAGTAGTTTTTCCTATTAGTTCCTTTTCTTAACTTAGTATATAAAGTAGTTTGTCAAAGTCCATGTTACTGCATAGGAGCAAGTTTCAACCGTGATTTTATAGTGGATGATATGAAACTGAAGGGCTGTCTTGAAATTTGAAGAAACCTTGAACCCACATTCTTCTAATACCTGCTTATGCTTAAGAAACAAAAGCAAGCCTACCATTATTGTGTGTTTGCATACTCTAACACCCAATTTTAACAAGACACATCATTAACTGAAGCGTTAAGGACTTCAGATTAATTTCTTAAGGCACTATGTTATAAAATCCTGACTGTATTGTAATAAACGAAAACCAACACCTATTTCCCTCCTACCCCCTCCAAAAAAAAAAAATTTTTAACTTATGTGTAGCCATTAGGTTTATTGTGAATTATTAGAAAGTTTAAGTAGCTGATAACTTTTTTTCCTCACTTTCATATTCAGTGACATTAAAAAAATTACAACGTTGCATGTTTTTAGTAAAGATGAGCCTGCTCTAAGTATACTGAGGAACAAAGTTTTTCTTTACCTTTGCTCTTTCTGACTATTTTTCCCCAGTCATCTAGAGTTCATATAACCAGAGCAGTTCTGGAACAATTTTTGTCATTTGCAAAATATTTGGATGGATTGTCTCATGGAGCACCTCTACTGAAGCAATTATGTGATCACATCCTTTTTAATCCCGCTATCTGGATACACACCCCTGCAAAGGTAATTGTACAGTTGAATGATTTTTAACACATTTACATAAGCTTCCATTTCAATTTAAATTACGTATTTTACATTGATAAAAACTATAATAAATTGTTGCTCATCTCTGGTAGAAATGAATCAGTTGCATCTCTAAATAATCAGTGTTTAGGATTGTGAACTAAAGGGAAAAGTGACATGGTCCTAAAATCTGAAAACATACGCTTTTTGTAAAAAAAAAAAGGCCTGAATACCAAATCAAACAGAACAGTACATTTTTCATTACTTAAATCATAGAATCATAGAAAATTGATTTTGGAAGCAGCCTCTGGAAGGTTTTCCAGATGTCAGTCCAGTCCCTGCCCTAACCACAGTTGTAATTATTTTTTGTATATCATATCCAAAATGAATCCTAAAGAACCTGTAACTTAAGGTTACTAATATAGAACTTACATTGATGTGGATAACTGTTTTATTCTTCAGGTGCAGCTGTCTTTGTATACCTACTTGTCAGCTGAATTCATTGGAACTGCTACAATCTATAACACTATACGCAGAGTAGGAACAGTACTGCAGTTAATGCACACACTGAAATACTACTACTGGGTGGTTAATCCTGCAGATAGCAGTGGCATTACTCCTAAAGGATTAGGTAAGTGCAATGTATAAGAGAGAAAGTATAAGCTATTCTTGTATAGGAAGATTTATGATGTCAATGTGTGAAAGCTTCTCAAATCTGTAGACAAGGAGGTAAGTAAATGACAATAATCACCCCCAGTGGTCACAGAATAACAGAATGATTTGGGCTGGGAGGGTCCTTAGAAATAATCTATTTCCAACCCCTGTGTCATGGCCAGTGACACCTTTCACTAGACCAGGTTTCACAAAGGGCCATCCATCCTGGCCTTGAACACTTCCTGGGATGTCAACAGTAGGACTATGCAAATACTTTTAGTGTATCATGCACCTCTGATGATAATTCCTCATATTTATATGTATTCCCAGAAGATTCCAACTCTGGTCTTTTCTCACATCCCATATACTTATGTGGGCATACTTAGAAAACAGTAAAATCACCATTTTTTCTGTGACAAAGAGGAAACATTAAGCAAATTTCATATGACAAAGAAAACTTTGTGTGATTTGCGTGATTGGTAGTGATTGAAAACAGATGGAGACTTATATTCGCACTGCCAAGATATCTGAAGCTGTATTTCCAGTTTAATATTTTTTCTCTGCCATTTCAAAATAGAGATTGGTTTAACTTTAAAGTCATGCGCTTAGCTTAGCTCAGGAAGCACTGAATGATGGCAACAACAAAATACAATAATACACGTGAACTAAACACTGTATGTAGCACATGTGTATTAGCCAAAGCATCAAATCATTCTAATCCTGTACACTCTAGCTGTAATGTCATTACGTCTCACTGACTATTTGTGCTCTGCTCTGTTGAGGGTAACACTATTGATCCCCCAGGATCACCAGGCACAAAAGGAGTTCAAGGATGTAAAGGTGATCCTGGCTTCCCAGAAAACTGTCTCCCAGGATGGGCAGGTTTTGATGGAACTCCAGGGCCCAAAGGTGACCCTGGACCAAGCGGACCACCAGGACTCCCAGGCCCACCAGGCGTCCCTGGCATTGGTGGTCAAGGTCCACCTGGATCTCCAGGACCTCCAGGTCCTGTTGGATCCCTGGGGTTGCAGGGCATTCCAGGGGAGAAAGGGGATCCAGGTCCTCCAGGCTTCAACATTCCTCGTCCTCCAGGTGACCGAGGAACCCCAGGATATCCAGGATACCCTGGTCTCCTAGGGCCTCAGGGTTCACCTGGACCACCTGGCCAGGATGGAATACCTGGATTTCCGGGTGCCAAAGGGGAGATGGTCATCATGTGAGCCCCTTGTCCTCCTTTTTTTAAAAAAGAACTGGTGTGGTTTAAGCCCAGCCATGACTCAGAACTATGCAGCCACTCTCTCATTCTCCCCCCCCCTCCCCCCCACTTCCTCCCGTCTGGTCCTGGAGGTATGGGGAGGAGAATCGAAAGAATGTAACTCCCGCAGGTTGAGATAAGAGCAGTCCAGTAACTAAGGTATAACACAAACCACTGCTGCTACCACCAATAATAATAATGGTAAGGGAAATAACACGGGAAGAGAATACAGCTGCTCACCACTCGCCGACCAATACCCAGCCCGACCCAAGCAGTGATATAACCTTTCTGGGTAACTGCCCCCAGTTTATGTACTGGTCATGATATGCTGTGGTATGGAACACCTCTTTGGCTAGTTTGGGTCAGATGTCCTGTCTCTGCTTCCTCCCAGCTTCTGCTCTGCTCTAGCAGAACATGAGACTCAGAAAGTCCTTGGTGAGAGTGAACATTACTGAGCAGCAACTAAAAACATCGATGTTACCAGTGTTGTTCCCAGGCTAAAAATCAAAACCACAGCACTGCACCAGCTACTAAGACGGAGAAAAAAGACTGCTACTGCTGAACCCAGGACAGCTGCATAGGTTTCACAATAGGAAAAGTTAATCATATCTGAGCTCAGTAGGAATTAGGATGTTAAAAACTTAGCAGATCAGCTTATATTATGTCCACTGTATTTGTGACTGTTAAATGACCATCTGTTGGAAGGTAAAGTTTCCAAATGTCAGCCGTATTTATACCTAGACAGAGACCTGAAAATTTTTTGAGACTATAAATTTGATAATATTGTCTATTTGTTATTGCTGTCATTCTTTTGGGGTCTTATTTTGGCTTTATGGTTTTTTTGTTGGCTTTGGTTTGGTTTGTTTTTTAAATTAAATTAATTCCTATACCTCTGTGTTACGATACTGGTACCTAACACCACATTGAAAATGTTTTGCATATTACAGGCTACCCTCTTGGCTAGGCTTGCTCTTTGTGGAAACAGTGTGACATTCCTTTCTATAGGAGGTGTAGCTTGTTTTTGTCTTGTCCAGATTTGCGTCTTTGAAGTTAGCTGTATTTTTGGTGTATTTTTATGTGTAATGTCAGTTGAATAGCTGCAGAAAAGTATGTAATGTGTTCATCAAAATCTGAACAGAAGGCATGGGGTACACAAGGACACAAAATTAGGAATGAGAAGTGAATCAGGTAACTCAAAATTAACATACATGTGGCTGGTTTACATCCCTACCTTTTCTTCTTACCTATTTTAAGGGCATAGTACATCCCCTTAATATTTGCATCAGTTCCAGACAATATTCTGTTTTGATCAGGAAGGCATCCATGCAGGTCACTGAAAAGTAATGAGATAGTGCAGATTGCTGGTTGTTCGGAGTAGCAGCATAACAACAAAAATGACAATTACCAACATTTTGTACAGTAGTTGGGAAGGCATTTGATAAACTGTGATGCCATGCACATTTTCAAAATACATATTATTATCCACTATATCTGAATTTTCTCCTTTTTGTTTAGTTAGATTTATAGATAAACTTGTATTTTTAAAGGTTAGTATCAACTTTCTTCCATATTCCTTATCCTCTTCCTTTTTTCCTGTTGCGTAGACTGCAGAAAGTCCCATGTAATTGGTACGACTGTAAGAAAGTATTTTATAGTACTCCCCTGTTTGTAAAAATGATTTTCTTTGTATTGAGTTGAAGAATGCTGAGTCATCAGGGAGGAAGATCAGTGGCATAGCAATGGATGTGCATGTCCAACATAGCTATGGAATTTTCTCAATGCAAATCAGCCCTAAGAATTTTTTTGCTATTGTTTCACAAGTAACTTCTACTTCCGATACAGCTGTAATAACTGGTGATTTGCAAACAACTGTGGAAATAAAATAATTGCTGAGGTGATGGGTTGCTAAATTTAATTTCATATTAACTTAATTTCATATTAGTTTTTTATCAAATTTACATTAATTGCTTTCAATAGATAATATTCCTGAAAAGCTTTCAAAATGTTTAATCACCTGGATGTTACATTGCTTTTCTTCACCAGATGCTCTTTTTTTTAGCATTGAATGCAATCTGCCAATGCGATGTGCAGTTCTGGCTTATTCAGGATTATTGTTGTAGAATAATATGAGATGTAGTTAATATGCTTAATAATTATTTTTTCTCCATCTCTGTGGAAAATTTTCAGCAACTTATAACTTCACCTGTCCTAATATTCTAAAAAGTTGACTGTTCCAGGATTTTGATTTTATGTTGGCTTTTATTAGATGGCATACAGCCACTACTGCCGTATGTAGCCAGGGAGTTCACGATTTCATAGAAGTGTAGAATGGTATGGATTGAAAGGGATCTTAAAGATCATCACTTCCATTCCCTTGTCATGGGCAGGGACACCTTCCACTAGACCAGGTTTCACAAAATCCCATCCAGCCTGACCTTGAACACTTCCAGGGATGGGGCATTCACAACTTCTCTGAGTGCTTCCCAACCCTCATAATGAAGAATTTCTTCCTTATAGCTGATCTAAATCTACTCTCTGTCATTTTGAAGCCATTCTCCTCCTTGTCCTATTGCTACATGCCTTTGTAAAAAGTTCCTCTCCAGATTTCTTGTAGCTCCCTTTAGTTCCTGAAGGACTGCTGTGATGTCTCTTCTCCAGGCTGGACAACTCCAGTTCTCTCAGCCTGTCTTCATAGGAGTGATGATCCAGCCCCATTTGTTAAAATATAGAATAATGTATAAAAAAGAAGTTTGTAAAAGAAACACTGTAAAAATGCAACAGTGTTAATGTTAAAGTCGCTTCATATTAGTAGCCTTTGATATTTCAAGATGGAAGAACACAATACATTTTCAATGAATTTTACTGTAAGAAACATAAAAATGTTCCGTTATCAGAGGTAACTGAAACTCTAAGCTAACTGGACATGAGAATTTTCAGGTCTGAAGAAGACTGATGGAAAACTTGCCAGCATCCAAAATTTACTGTATCTGCTGTAGTGGTTTCAAATAATTCACTGTCTTATTAGAAAGTAAGTTTATTCATGCAGACATTTTAGTAGTGTGATGCTTTCTTGTCTTCTATGCCTATCATTTTTTATGCTGATACACTGAAACGCTTTTTAATATTAGCAGTTTGATTTACTATTACTCTGCTTCAAGGTTTTATTGCCTTCACCTATCTTAATAAAGAACAAAGTGGGTGAATTTTGTGTACTGACACTTCAGTATACTTTGTTCAAAGCCAAGGTAGCCCAATATTGAAGCTTCCTATTCAGCTAATGCTGTTTTCTTATAAAATGAAAGTTTACCCCATTCTTCTCATCATATTCAGCTCACAAAACAGGTGTAAATCTTTCAAATTATTTAAAAGGCTCAAATGTGTATTTCAAATTCAGGATTATATCTTCTCTTTCATTATTGGTTTCCTGTTTCAAGCTGGTGTTTCTTCTTTGAGTCAATATATTAAATTTGTATTGTTTTGCTTCCTTCTGAAGTATTAAAAAGACATTTTTCAGAATGTATGCTTATCAGCTAGTTTGATATTTATTCTTAGTAGGCTATAGATACAGATCCACATAGTGGAGGCAATTTTTCTGTTTAAAATGATGAGTTTTACTTTATTTTTTTGTGTTGTATTTGTGTTCATTTTAAATTAAATTACCAGTCATAGATAGGTGGTAGGACAAAAGTGACTTTTTTATTAATACTGTATTAATGGTGAACTTGTAAACAATTCTCATGTCAGGAAGAGCAGAAAAAGTCAAACCAGTTTCCACAGGAAAGTATCTCTAAACTTAATTATTAATTTTACACTTGGACTATGATTATAGCTATTCTTTTTATTTGTCACATGTATGCCTTTAACATTTTGTTGAATTGTTCAGAATAAGATATGAAGGTGGGACAAGATCTTAGGGTTACCCAACACTTGCAGCATCTAAAGACACAGTGAAGCAGGCAATTGAATAAGAATTATTTAAAGTTATAATTATATAATTATTGCCTTATATGATAATTATTGCCTTTTGTGGACTTTGGGAATTAATAAAAAGATAAGTGGGGAGAGATACACTTCTTTATTTTGCACCATCAATGGTAGATGATGCATTTCAATTATAATACTTCAAGCTGACAGAGAAGTCTTAACGTTATGTCACCAGTCTTTGTTCTTTTTTTTGATGTTTTGTCTTTTCAGTATATGTACTAGACTGATATTTAAAGAAAAGCTATGCTGTGATTGTCTTTCAGAAGGGGCAAACCAGACATTTTTAATATCAAAGCAACAGAAAAATTTAAACACACTTAAACTTTGGATGTCTACTAACTGTTGGATAGTTTAATTTCCTTAATAACCTTTTAAGGAAAAATAAAACATTTACACACTTTTAAAAAGTAGTCTCCATGTTGCTGAATTATTTTGATATACAATTTCTTCAGTGTAAGAGAGGACTCATTAGAGCCCAACAGGATATTTATGCTTTGAAATATCTTCTCTGAATAGCTTATCAACTGCATGGTATCCTCTGAAAATACAGTTGGGAAGTAATGAGAATGCATAAAATGAAGGCAATAACAGAAAAACAAACTAAATATTGTGGAGGGTTTTTTCCTAAGAAAAATTAACTTAGGATACTCAGTGTTAACTCTTAGAAATGTAATGTGCTAAATTCTAATTTTGGACCCTGTTATGGAGCATCCTTATGAAATACTTGCAACTTCAAGACTCCCTTTGTTGTATGAGAGAAATGTGCATCTAAATTCCAGATTATTGAGTAATGTAGTTCATTCATGAGCTTTTGGCCAAGCATTTCTTTTTCTTTACTAGTGTTTCCTGTGTGTTTCCCGACTCTTACCATGAACAGACCTTTATGACCTGTATTTTACATCCTGCTAGAGGACAGAGGGTTGTTAATACCTAAGTTAGCTCATGTTAGTTTTTAAGAACATTTGTAATGCTTAATATTTTTTAACACAATTAAGAAAAGTAGGAATTATAAAAACTATCAAAAAGAGAAAGTAGCTATTTTTTTTCTTTTTGTGGATTTAAAAATGTTGCACAGAGTAATTTCAAGGGCTGGGTTAGAGTATAACTCAGCTCTCATTAGCTTTGCAGCAGTAAGAAAAAGTAGGCCCTACTGTGAGCCACATTAGGTAATGTTATTTATGCATGCATGGCTATCAGATTCTGCTATTTCTGTCATGTTTTATTGATTTAAGGATTAGAAAAATCATGATTTTTACATATAAAAAAAAAGCCAGATGGAAGAATATTGCATTTGGTTGTTTGCAGAACTTGATAGCACAATGTTTTATTTCCAAAGACAGGATTATAAATCATTATTTTTGTTATTCAAAGCTTCCAGTCATTATTTAACACCAGTACTGATTGTACTTTACTTTGTGAATATGTTTACTTATTCCCTCTTAATTAATTCTGGTTTATGTCCTATAATTGGTGTGTGCTACAAAGATAAATCGGATTGTTTTTCCCCCCATTTGTTTTTTGTCTGGATAAAGCTGGCTAACTCTCATTTTGAGTATATATGAAAAAATATATGATGCAAATCATGTGCTATCTGCAATAAATGCATACATAAGCAATCTAAAAGCAGTAAATGATTTAGTGACTCATCCTGGTGTGGGAAAAGGGAGGCATCTTTTCTTTTTGCCAGTTAATAAGAATGTTGCTATTTTGTACTAGGGACTTACGGTTGCTGTACAAGATCTTAAAAGAATTAACTTCATTGTTGATTTGGTTTGGGTTTAATTTTAGTCTTTAGTGGTGTTGTTTATTGGTTTCTGAGTGATGGTGGCACTGAACTGCCTATATCCAGTGATGGTCACAAAGATTGACAGTAAAGAAAACTACTTTTCGATGTCTCTATCTCAGTATATGCGTATATAATGTATATCTTTATTTATAGCATAAATTATACTATTGCTTGGTCAATAATGCATTTCTTAGAATAAAAATAAATCTGCAAGTAGTAATTAAGTTCTTCACCTAGTAGTGAAGCCAAATAGTGTGATGACATAGCAATTATAGTAGCAAATGCATTTTATGTAGCTTTGCAACTTCCTAGGTTAATTAATTCCATTTGATACATATCAGATGACTGTTACGTTGCTATTTCTGCATTCTTACCCTCTTTGCAGCTGTCTACTGGTTATGTAGCCTACAGTTTCTCCAGCCTTTCTTCTTTTTCTCTACAAGTCCTCTTAAATTTTTCAAACTAATATAGTCTTTTGGGTACAGGCTGTCCCCTTTTTCTGATTCTAATACACTGAAACTGCAAGACAACTAAAATACAGGGAGTAAGTAGTACTTGAGCACTGAGGGGAAAAGCACCATTTTGCCTGCATGGCATATAACCTGCAAGCAACAGTTTCTTTGATATCTTTTGCACATTGAAGAACCCTTTTCAGGGTTCTCACACATCTCCAGAGAAACTAGTGGGTATGGGAATAAGAAGTATGAAACTTCTTTGAACAGGTTCCCAGTTAATTTGGGATATCTTCTTTTTAATACCCCCTTAAAATTTGTGTTACAGAAATACTTTGCAGAACCTATTGCTTTAGTATTCTGTTTTCTGGTTTTGTAATTACAGTGTTCCAGAAAGCACAAAATGCCTTAGTTTGTAGGCCTGGTTTTCAGATATTGTCTGGTATTGAATCCCAGTAAAGTGTAGGAGGGAAGAGGGTGTGCAAAGAAACAGATTTTTGTGATGCAGTTAGAGGAGTTGAATCTGCATTTGAATTAGGGAAAAAAATAGCTGTTGGCTAGAAGCACAACGCTGACATAAAAAACACATGCAGTGTGTACTTGCAGCTACTACCAAAAATCCTGACTTACTTCTATTTTTACAATGGAATATAGATGTTTCATGGTGCTGTTAGAATGTATGGATATGCAATTATTCCTATAGCTTTAAAGCCTATATGACAGATTTTTTTTACTTTTATATTTCTTTTACATGTTGTGGTGGGGACATGATGAGATTTATTTGCTTCTTTCTGGAAAGTACCCAGTTCTCCTCTCTCCACTCCTAAATGGAAGAAGACTTGAGAGAATTAACCACTCTTGTTTCTCCTGCTAGTCAAACAAGCATAACTTACCTTAGAATCATAGAATAGAATAGTTAGGATTGGAAAGGACCTCAAGATCATGTAGTTCCAACCCCACTGCCATGGGCATGGACACCTCACACTAAACCATATCACTCAAGGCTTCATCCAACCTGGTCTTGAACACTGCCAGGAATGGAGCATTCACTACCTCCCTGGGCAACCCATTCCCGTACCTCACCATCCTAACAGTAAAGAATTTCTTCCTTATATCCAGTCTAAACCCCTGCTGTTTAAGTTTCAACTCGTTACCCCTTGTCCTATCACTACAGTCCCTAATGAATAGTCCCTCCCCAGCATCCCTGTAGGCCCCCTTCAGATACTGGAAGGCTGCTATGAGGTCTCCACGCAGCCTTCTCTTCTCCAGGCTGAACAGCCCCAACTTTCTCAGCCTGTCCTCATATGGGAGGTGCTCCAGTCCTGTGATCATCCTTGTGGCCCTCCTCTGGACTTGTTCTAACAGCTCCATGTCCTTTCTATGTTGAGGACACCAGAACTGCACACAATACTCCAAGTGAGGTCTCACGAGAGCAGAGTAGAGGGGCAGGATCACCTCCTTCGCCCTGCTGGTCACACTCCTTTTGATGCAGCCCAGGATATGGTTGGCTTTCTGGGCTGTGAGTGCACACTGCTGGCTCATGCTCATTTTCTCATTGACTAACACCCCAAGTCCTTCTCCGCTGGGCTGCACTGAATTTCCTTTTGCCCAACCTGTAGCTGTGCCTGGGATTGCTCTGACCCAGGTGTAGGACCTTGCACTTGGCATGGTTAAACTTCATGAGGTTGGCATCAGCCCACCTCACAAGCGTGTCAAGGTCCCTCTGAATGGCATTCCTTCCCTCTAGTGTATCAACAGAAGCATACAGCTTGGTGTCATCGGCAAACTTGCTGAGGGCACGCTCAATTCCATTGTCCATGTCAGCGACAAAGATATTAAACAAGACCAGTGCCAACACCGATCCCTGAGAGACACCACTCGTTACTGATCTCCAGCCGGACATTGAACCGTTGACCACAAGTCTTTGAGTGCGACCATCCAGCCAATTCTTTATCCACCGAGTGGTCCATCTATCAAATTGATGACACTCCAATTTAGAGACAAGGATGTCATGTGGGACAGTGTTGAACGCTTTGCGCAAGTCCAGGTAGATGACGTCAACTGCTCCATCCCTGTCCATCAGTTCTGCAGCCCCATCATGGAAGGCCACGAAATTGGTCAGGCAGGATTTCCCCCTAGTGAAGCCATGCTGGCTGTCACCAAGCACCTTGTTGTTTTTCATGTGCTCTAGCATGCCTTCCAAGAGAACTTGCTCCCAGATTTTGCCAGGCACAGAGGTGAGACTGATTGGTCTGTAATTCCCCGGGTCATCCATTTTCCCCTTCTTGAAAATGGGGGTTATATTTCCCTTTTTCCAGTCATCAGGAACTTCACCTGTCTGCCATGATTTTTCAAATATGATGGCCAGTGGCTTTGCAACTTCATTCGCCAGCTCCTTCAGGACCCGCGGATGGATTTCATCATGTCCCATGGACTTTTGTACATTCAGTTTCTTAAGATGGTCTCGAACCAGATCCTCTTCTACAGTGGTCCCAAGTTCTAGGTTTTCACAGTCCCTGCGTCTGCCTTCCAAGACTCGGGTGGTGTGGCCAGAGCCTTCGCCAGTGAAGACCGTGGCAAAGAAGCCATTCAGAACCTCAGCCTTCTCCAAGTCCTGTGTAGCCAGCTCTCCCGAAAGCTTCCGGAGGGGGGCTACATTGTCCTTAGTCTGTTTTATAGCCGCTATATACCTATAAAATCCCTTCCTGTTATCTTTAACATCCCTTGCCAAGTTTAGCTCCAATTGGGCCTTAGCTTTCCTAACTTGGTCCCTAACTACCCTGACAACATGCCTGTATTCATCCCAGGCCACCTGTCCTTGCTTCCACCTTTTATAAGCCTCTTTTTTCCTGTGAATTTTTCTCAGCAGCTCCTTATCCATCCAAGGATGTCTCCTGGCCCTCCTGCTGCACTTCCTTCTAGTCAGGATGCAACACTCCTGAGCTTGTAGCAGGTGATCCTTGAATGTTAACCAAGAGTCTTGGGCCCCCTTGCCCTCTAGGGCTATATCCTATGGAACCTTGCTAAGCAGGTTCCTGAAGTGTCCAAAGTCTGCTCTCTTGAAATCCAGGGCAGTGAGCTTACTGCACGCTCTTCTCACTGTCTTGTGGACCTCGAATTCGACCATCTCGTGATCACTGCATCCAAGACTCCCTGGAGAGTCACATTTCCAACGAGCCCTTCCCTGTTGGTGAGCACGAGGTCAAGCAGGGTTAGTTTAAGGTTAGTTTACATGTCCATAGTTAGCTCATAGTAGGTGTTTAGAGTCCCGTTGTTTGCTGTGGAATTCAGCACAATGCAGTCAGTAGAACCTACTTTCTAGATTAACAATTTTAATCCTGAATTGGACACTACCATTGGGTTGGTTGAGTAGATCTAGTCAGTAGAGTAGTTGCTTATTTTAGGTTTTAAAACTGGTTCATATAAAAACACCTACAGAACATATATCTTACTTAGTTGTGTGAGTCTAGACATAATTACTACTTTCATTTTCCTGTGTCATTGTACAATAAGATTAAATATATAAACATGGATTTCTTTTTTTCCGAAATGAACTATCACTTGTGCATACTGTTGAAGTGCGATTCTGAAAGGTTATAGATGATGTTATTTGCAAATACAAACTTTTATATAATGAATAGAATGCTAAATCTGTTGTAGAAACTGTGATTTCCGTAAGGAGCTGCAGTCATTAGAGGAATTAGTTTATATTTAAACGTGGTATGTTTTGCTTCTTCCAGATGGTCCTCGGCCCTCACAGAAAGAAATCATATCACTAAGGGCATTTATGCTTCTGTTTTTGAAACAACTTATATTGAAGGTAAAACAGTCTGTTCCAGATGAAAAACATTGAGTTATGTTATGTACATGTAATAGAATCTTTCATAGTAGTAAATAGACAATACCTGTCATATGTTGTATCTGTTTCTGGTTAATTTTAATGTCCATGCACATACTTTAATCAACAAAAAGGTTGTAAATCCATGCATTATTTTGTATTAACCTCACCAAACTATGCCAGACATATTTTATTATATGTACGTGCAGAAATTGTATGACACTGTGGAGCCTTTCAGGTATATGTTCTTTTTTTGTGTGTGATGATAGATGGTTGCTTGATAGATCAAATGAAAAAGGTAATGGCACTTGTTAAGTTAGTTACTGTTTTATCCTTTGTTCCTGGTTCCAGCACTGTTTGAAATGGTTTAGGACTCTTTCTCTCTGTTACAGTTGAACACTAGTTTTTGAGGTATGCTTTGCCATTTGAGACTAGACTGAAATCCAGTATTTTCTAGCCTGGCTTTTTCCTTTTGTTTTCTTTTTTTCTGTCTCAAGGATTGGAAGAGTGGCAGTAATAGCTTATAGTGGCTCAGAGCCCTCACTGTCAGAAGTCTTTCTAGGAACAGAGAGCTGACTTCATACTGTTTTGAATTGTCAATGTGATAAGAAAAAGCAATGTAGTGAAAGAGAGAATTTAGTCCTTTGAGCTTAAATAGAAAAAACTGTACGATTGTTTGACTCCATCTAAGTTTTCCATGAGCCAAATCTAAAGAATGCATTTTCTCTGAATAATGTCCCTCTTTTTTTTCCTTTATAGGACAGAGGAGTGAAAGAAGATGAACTACAAAGCATATTAAATTACTTATTAACAATGCATGAGGTACATTTCTGTAGTTATCTATCTTTACTGTAACCAATTGTATCAGCTCTATGGGAAGCCTGCTGTTGAGGTTAGTTTGTAGAATAACATTGATGCTTGTCATACAGGATGAAAATATTCATGATGTGCTGCAGCTGCTAGTGGCACTAATGTCCGAACATCCAGCATCCATGATACCTGCCTTTGATCAGAGAAATGGGATACGGTAAGACAGTGAAGTGTGAAAATATCTTAAAAGGTGTCCCAATATCATCACTCTCCAGATTATTGCTTTTTTCACATAGATATCACACTTGTTGATGTTTCAAACTACAATTTTGCCACTTTTGGGTTTGTTTTTTCAAAAATATAGTGATTTTGGTAGCTTGGAGAAAAAAAATTCTGCTTAAGGTTATCATTATGATATTTGAAGGTAAATTTACTGTTGTACTTGCTTCTCAATCTCAAATAATTAACAAGATCCATCACAAAGCCAAGCATCTATCTCAGAGTAATTTAGAATGTTTTGTCTTCAGAGGTTTAACGTAATCTGGAGGGTAGAAGAGAAAAATGAGAAATAATGCCCTAAACTCATGAATTCTTTCTGAAAAGAATAAAAAATTATGTGTGGAATTGATATGTTCATCTGTTTGACAGTAAAATTCATAACTGTTATTTCCCAGAGAAGCAGTATTTTTTTGTTGTCATGCCTAACTTGGTAATGCTTATTTTTTTTTCCCAGAGATTAATAATTTACTATAGAATTTTATTCTGTGACATTCTGAAAATGCTTTGGAAAATGCAAAGGGCTAGTAAAACAGGGAAAAAACCCAACAACAAGAAAAAAACAATCTGCATTTTGCAAACAGCTAAGATCTTTGTACGAATACTTGGACTTAAAACTGTTTGCATGACCATGCTTGTTGAAAGGAAGACTCATTGTATTCAGGTCTAGGACTTGGTTTTCTTCCAGTAGTTGTCTGTATGGAGATAGAATTCTATTTCTGAAACCTTCTGAAGAAGGGTAAGAATGATCTAGATGATCATATTGTGTAACATTTGTGGCACCAATATTAAAATTGTTTGATGGTGTAGTTTCTATGTTTAGAAGTCTGCATTGAAAAAACTTAAGACAGAATGTGCAGGGTTGCCACCTTTATTTATTCTTGTTTTTTAAAAAAAAGCCTTACATAGGATTAGGGGTTTGTCTTCTTAGATTATCAGAGGACAAAAGCCTCAGAGGTCATTTGATAGTGGCATAAGTCCTCTTAAAAGAGGAAGATACTGTCTGCTAAAGCAGGCTTTAGTAGAAGACTACAAGCAGTGGCTAAAAACTGAAGCTCAGCTAATTAAAATGGGAAATTAAAATAAATTTAAAAATTTATTGAAGAACAGTCTAGAGTAAGGGTGATACTGTCTGTCTTGTAGTCCACTCAAAACAAGGCTGATTTCCTGTCTGAAAGACTGGAATTTGTGCTTAAAACCAGTCGGAGAATCATAAAATGACTTGGGTTGGAAGGGACCTTGAAGATCATCTAGTTCCAACGTCTCTTTCATGGGCTCAACATCCCATCCAGCCTGCCCTTGAACACTTCATAAGAAATCAAAGTAGTTAAATTTTCAAGCCTTTTTTTATCACAAATTTAAAAACAGGGTGGTGAGGGGGAGGGTTCGCCTTCAAATTTTGATGCAATGAGTATGTGGCTTAATAAGCATATATGGGATTTTGTATGACGTACTGCCATATTTCACTTTTGACAAGTGAAATTTTAGTATAAACATCCTGTGATTAAGTGCAGATACCCTTCCCTGTGTAGAAAGGCTATTAAGTAGAGGTTTTAAGAATGAAAGGAGTTTTTCTGTAGAATCCAGCTGTTCCAAGCATCTCCAGGATGTGACCTTCTTTTCTCCAGTCTTCTCTTGTTTTAGGCTACAACTTCTCAGGCCATCTTTTATTTGTTTGTTCCCAGATAGAAGTATAAGATAAGGTTGTTGCTTTCTGTTACAAAATCTCAAACTGATCCAAAACTGTCTCTAACTTAAAGAATTCATAATCAAACTCTTATGCTGTGCTCAGTGCTTTCAGTATATCTTTTCATTTTGTGTGAATTGCTATTTTTATGTTTTTCTCTGTTAATAAATATCTCTGTTCAGTTAAATACAAGCTGTATATATGGTATTTGCTAATAAAATGAAAAATTGTTGAATTTCTTTTTGTTTTTTAGAGTAATTTATAAGTTATTGGCTTCCAAAAGTGAGAGTATATGGGTGCAAGCTTTGAAAGTCCTTGGGTATTTTCTTAAACACTTGGGTCATAAGTAAGTGTATTTTTTTTTTATTTAAGTAGTGTATTGAAGTTCACAATTCTTCATGTCTTTTTGTCATGATTACTGTATAGTTTTTGACAGCCTTTAGAAATTACTTTAAATAAAATTGTTAGGTTTTCTGATTAATGATTTGCATACTCTGCTGCCTGTATACATTAGGATAAAACTGATTTTCCAGCTAACTTAGAATCATAGAATCATAGAATCAACTAGGTTGGAAAAGACCTTTAAGATCAAGTGCAACCATTAGCCCAGGCTTGCCAAGACCAGCACTAAACCATGTCACTGAGGACCTCATCCATATGGTTTGTGAACACTTCCAGGCACAGTGATTTTGCCATTTCCCTGGACAGCCTGTTCTAATACCTGGTTACCCTCTCTGTGAATAAATTTTTCTTAATATCTGATCCAAACCTTCCCTGTCGCAGCTTGAGGCTGTTACCTCTTGTAACTTGTTGCTACTGTGACATTTGAAAATGTACAGTGAATGTCTGCCAAATATATTATATGCTGAAATCCAAGTTTTAAAACAGTTGAAAAAAATTTTCCAAAAATATATTTTATAAATGCATTTTGCTTGTTCATCTAGGGATAACAGGAAACATATGAGTGTCATCAAGAATTTTTTGTTGGAATTTTCAATGTCATTGAAATAGAAGCTTCAGGACAGGACTTTCAAAAATAGCTTTAAAATTATGAGAAAATGGATATGCTCTTCACATGGGAAAGTTTCAGAAAAAGAATTAAACAGACTAGGTAAAAGATTATAAAAAAAGGAAGTAAGGACATACCTCTGTGAAAGAAATATTCAAGTATAAAATGTGGAAGCAAGAAATATTCACATTTTTTAAAAAAAAAGGTCATTAAATAGACATGCTTAGTCTCATCTCTTAGTGCTGAGAAATATTTTTGTGTTAAAAAAAATTAAAAAGCATGGAGTGCTGTGTAACCTGCTGCTGCTTACTTTTCTCCTTCTATATGAAGTGTTTAGCTTCCTGCTGGGGTCAACCCAAAATGATATTTCAGTTGGAGACTGTGCAGTATAAAAATTAGCCATGTGCTTCACAAGAAAATTCATCAAGCAAAACCTCCTTAGAAGCGAAGGAAGCTAGGAGTCCAGCCAGAGTGCAGCATTGCTAGACACACTTTTCTCAGTAAGATCAATAAAGTATGTCTGTATAATTGAGAGACAGTTAGCTGAGAATATGTTCCCAAATGGGATTTTTCTTTCAGGATCCAGCAAGCTAACTAGTGTTCTGGGAATTAATAAAGCAAATTGATAGTCCACTCAAGAATCTCCAAGGGCTTTTCAAACATTACTTACTAAAAATCATTCACATTGATAGGAGTTGGATTAAGTAATATACACCAGATGAATGTTGGATTTGTGCAGAAGCCTGCTTGTATCCAAATAAGTACATTTGTTTAGAGCATTCATTGCTTATTCGGTGAATCAAATAGCAAACTCTGTCAGTGGAACATTGCAGAAAAAGAAAAGTGAGATTATTCAGAAGCTAAAATTTTATTTCCCAGTCCTTTAGTATCTACTTGTCGTTATGGATGTATCAATGTAGTTTCCATTGCTGAATATAAGTAGGTACTTGGCACAAAATTAACTTTGGTTTTCATGTAACTGAAGTAATTGAAATCCACTTTGAATATTCTGTGTAACTTTCAAATATTTTGGTGTATTTTCAGACCTCTGAACATCTGTAAATGTTTACATTTTACGTAGATTTCTGTCAGTAAAAATGCCCTCTATTTTCATGGTAGTGCATACAAGGTGGGCTTATTTGTGCACACACATATGTATGCAAACATGATTTTATAAAATTGTAGTCAGCTACAGGAAAATCTAAGTGATTATAAAATTATAAACCAAATAAAAGTATAAAACTTAAATTCTGTTTCACAGTACAGAAAACAGGCATTGTATTTTAATACAGTAAAGCAGAACTGCATAGAGATGTTATAATGGGATTTATGAAACTTGATCTCATACAATATTAATAACAAATGTGTAGGAACAAAAGAAAGTGCCATTGCTGTAGTTCATATATATTCGTCACAGATTAAGCTGTAGTGTGAAGGTAGTTGATTCTTGTGTTAGATGAGAGCCTGAATAACTTATTATAATTTGCAATCTCTGATGATGGACTATTTGGTCTAACCTTAGCAGTTGGAAAAGTACTGTCCTTTCTTTCTCTGCCAGCTTTGATTCTTTCTATGCCACCACTGAAATCATAGTCCGTTATTTACTTTTGGTTTTTTACTTAGACATGTGAACCTTCCAAAGAATTTTTGCTTCCATTTGATACATCCTAGCTCACAAGGTTGAATACCTGTAGCTTTTCATCATAAACTCATGAACTCTCTTCTGTGTGGAGAAGAGTACACACTGTTGTACTTTGTTGCCATTCTCTTTAATGGTTATTCAAAATTTTTAGAATATACATAATTTGAACCTGTGTTGTTATCATCAGTAATAATGAAAAGAGAGTTTCTTAGATTTTCAATACATAAACTTTTGCAGAAACTTTACTGTATTCTAATTTATTTCAGCTTTTTCTGCTTCCTTAATATAGATTATTAATTACTTTGAATAATTTTTTTTCATTTCATATTTGTTACCACAGTAGGTAAACTTAATGATGCTTCTGCTTACAAGAAGTACTCATTATTAATGATGTTATATCCAATTCCAACAAGTAGTGTTCTGGGACACATCAAATTCACAGGTGTAAGATGTTTTCTCCTCTTTTTGAGATTCAAGTAGTTTTTGACCCTATCTATAGAATTTATAGAATCATAGCATGATTTGTGTTGGAATGGACCTTAAAGATCATCTAGTTTCAACCACCCTGCCATGAGCAGGGACACCTTCCACTAGACCTTCCCCATGACCATTCTCTTCAATCATTTGGAATAACTTTTCAGAATTTTATTTTCTTTGCATTGTAGTGCATGTTATTCCAGGATTTAATTATTGTGGCTGCAAAAGAGAATGCTATATAAAAAGAATGGCAGTACTGCTAAATCTGTATGTGTTCATATTTATGTTGGAAGATTTTAAGGCTGGATTATCCTGAATCTGTGCAAGAGTGACAGGTGGTATATTCTGCTGTGATCACATTTTATCCAGCCTGTGAACATCTTGCACTCTTTCAGCCTGACTAAGATAGATATATGCAACGTTGCTTTTTGAGAACGTTTGTGTAATACTGCAATTGTGTTCATATTGGGAAAGGTCTTAAATTATGTTTATTTTATAATATTTACAGAATAAAAAGTTTGAGACCTTTTTAGTGCAACTTCAAAATAGTTGGCTTTTAGGTTTTCTTCATTTACTAAAATATTGACGGCATTTTCCTAATGTTTTTGTTTTCTCTTGCAGACGAAAGGTTGAAATCATGCATACCCACAGTCTTTTCACACTGCTTGGAGAAAGGTTGATGCTACATACAAATACAGTGACCGTTACAACATATAACACGCTTTATGAGGTACAAATTATTAAACATAGAGATTGTTGTCTCTTTTAAAAAAAATATGACTTAATTAGTTATGACAATGCTTTGCAATATCATGATTGTCAAGACTTTTGAGAAAATTTTAGAAAATTAAAGAAAGGATTTCTTTTTCAAAGTGTATTTTGCAATGCTTTGGATATTTTTATTAACGTTGTCATAATTTTTACATAGTCTCTATCAAACTTTCCACTTATAGCATTACATATAGATGTAAGAGATCCTGCTATTTAAGATGTTCATCGCTTTCCACAATAGAGTTATTGTAGACCACAAATTGCTCTTTCTCCTCCATTGTTTTGAGGAGTTTGTTCCCATTGCAATGGAAAGTGTTGAAGCTAAAGAGATGCCTTTTTTTTCCATTTTATTTTTTTCCATCCCTTTCAAGTTTACAAAATTTTTTAAAGTGCAGATTTAGTTTTTTAACTACAAATGCTGTTGTATTGCAAAATGATCACTGAACTCAGCCGCTTTCATGTAATAGATACTGCTTGAGGTGAGTGAATATGACCTCGAAGCATTCAAATGTTCTTGTAAGGTACTTGTAGAAACCTTAGAGTACTGAGTCTGAGGGACCTAGAAAATGTTCTCATACGATTGTAAAAACACGAATGTCATCTGTTTGACAGTGACTTCCTCAGATATCAAGTTCTTTTGTATTGCATATATCTAAGCTTACCCAATATGTTTTGACCACATGGGTCTCACAGTCTAGATGTCACTGCATTCATATTTTTGAGAGCTTCTGTGATTGCTCAGAAAACACATAACTCAGTGACAAAATAAGAATCTTCATGGAGTTCAGCATCCACAGACATTTACATTTTAAAAAATAGCCAGAAGAGGCAAAAAAATAGTTAAGTGCCGTAAGTACAAAGGGTTTCCTAAGGAAATGATGCAGGTATTTTCTGTGTTCTCTCACAAAAAGGAATGCCATACTTGCTTTCTATTTTAAATACCATTATGTAAATACACATTCTAAGATACTGGCATTCTAAGATACTGGCATTAGTTTGAGTATTGATTATTGATTAATGAATGAGCTAAAGTTCTGCTTTAAAATTAATCAGCATTACTAGTGAAATTGCTCTGTTCTGAAATATATTTGTTTGAATATACTTACTGAGAAACCCATATTAATATCATTACATTTTTAGTTTGTTCTTAAAGTTGCATGCATAGAGCCAGTAACAGGTATCCCAGTGTGACAGGTCTGTGGCACTGCCTCAATACAGATTAATTAGTTTTTCAGGTACAATGTGTGAAACAGGACAATGATCTGTCTTACTCAGT
This sequence comes from Melopsittacus undulatus, assembly GCF_012275295.1. Lineage (NCBI taxonomy): Eukaryota > Metazoa > Chordata > Aves > Psittaciformes > Psittaculidae > Melopsittacus > Melopsittacus undulatus. The sequence continues at coordinate 23,195,066 of NC_047528.1, forward strand.
ATGGGAAGCCCTACGATTATTTTTAGGGATGTTGTCTGTGACTGTCCTCTTTCCTAGCTGAAGAAAACCAAACCCACTTTCAAGAATTACTTGATTACGGATGGAATGTATGAAAACAACTTCTGGTGTACAGTGCTTACAAAAGAACTTTTTATCCATGAAAGTATAACACTATAAGGAATGGAAATTAAATTATCTTAAAAAAAAAAGATTGTATATTTAGTTAGCTAACTAAAAAGTTAGTCAACCAGACACTTTACAATCACGAAAATGCTGATCCTTGCATAGAGGAATTGCTTGTTTCCATTCTTTAAGAATAAAAATATTTTGCCAAAATGTTTTATATGAAGTTACAGCGTGGCCATAGTAATTGTTCTTAAAAAGTTTTAAAATAAGCAAAGGAATGCTGTAATGTTTAATTAAAAATGGTAAAAGGAACTTAATATTCTGTTTTAGATTTTGACAGAACAAGTATGCACTCAAGTTGTTCATAAACCACATCCAGAGCCAGATTCTACAGTGAAAATTCAGAATCCAAGTAAGGACGATATGTTATGTTTGTATGATAAATGTATTGCCTAGAGGTTGAAAGAATATGGTTCAGGAACCAAGAATAATTCTTTAGTGTATCTCAAATACATGCAGGTTTCAGTTACTACTTACATTAGTTTCTGTCAGCAACATTTAGTGTTGTTAAAATGTGTTGCGTAACTAATTTGTTCTTTCAAAGTGATTCTTAAGGTGGTGGCAACTCTGTTAAAAAACTCCACGCCAAGTGCAGAGCTGATGGAAGTTCGACGCTTGTTCTTGTCTGATATGATAAAACTCTTTAGTAATAGCCGTGAAAACAGAAGGTATGTCACTACAAATAGTATTTTCTTATCCTTATCCTCGATTTGTGGGTAATATTAATGTTATACTCTTATGTAAAGTTTTATACTGTATGTTAAACGGAATACATAAAAAGTAAGTGTAATAGGTTTATGGTAACTTTTCTCGGTTCAGCAGGCAATATTGGGTTCTTCTGTTTAGAATATGCTTTAAATTTTTATTCACCCTGAAATATTTGTTTCTTCCTACCATTGGATTGATGTACAGAAGAGATGTTCCTCCCATTTTAACCATCATAATTTTAAAATAAAGAAGCTTTCTGTGGATATATTTTGACCTAATTATTTCACTTTAGATGTTTACTTCAGTGTTCAGTGTGGCAGGACTGGATGTTTTCTCTGGGATACATTAACCCTAAGAATTCTGAAGAGCAGAAGATCACAGAGATGGTTTACAACATTTTCCGTATTCTCTTGTATCATGCGATAAAATATGAATGGGGAGGCTGGAGAGTGTGGGTGGATACTCTTTCTATAGCTCATTCCAAGGTAAGAAATGGCGCATAGATGTTAGTTTTAATTGTGGCAGCCCCCGGAAAGGGACTAGCAATATCGTAAGAGATGTAAAATGATTTAGTGCCATCTGGTGGCTATCTCTACACACATCAAAATGGCATTTTTTGTCATCGTTGTAGGTCCTTTGCTGTGAAACAGTTTGTAGTGTGTATATAATGTATGCCAAGATTCTTGTTAGGCTTTGTCCAAGTTCATGTAGCATCTGCTCATCCACATAATCTGTTCTTTTCTTTTCAAGGTCACATATGAAGCTCACAAGGAGTATCTAGCAAAAATGTATGAAGAATATCAAAGGCAAGAGGAAGAAAACATAAAAAAGGGGAAGAAGGGGAATGTGAGCACTATCTCAGGTCTTTCCTCTCAGACAACAGGAGCAAAAGGTGGAATGGAAATTCGAGAGATAGAAGACCTTTCACAAAGTCAAAGTCCAGAAAGTGAAACAGATTACCCTGTCAGTACAGATACAAGGGACTTGCTCATGACTACAAAGGTATCTGATGATGTGCTTGGAAGTGCTGAAAGACCAGGAGGAGGAGTTCATGTGGAAGTTCATGACCTTTTAGTTGATATAAAAGCTGAAAAGGTAGAAGCTACTGAAGTAAAACTTGATGATATGGATTTATCACCAGAGACACTAGTAACTGGAGAAAATGGTGCACTTGTAGAAGTCGAATCTCTTCTAGACAATGTATATAGTGCTGCTGTTGAGAAGCTACAAAACAATGTTCATGGAAGTGTGGGTATCATTAAGAAGAATGAGGAAAAAGATAATGGTCCATTAATAACTTTGGCTGATGAGAAAGATGAACCTTCTACTAACAGTACCTCATTTCTCTTTGATAAAATACCTAGTCAAGAGGAAAAACTTCTACCTGAACTTTCAAGTAATCACATTTCTATTCCAAATGTGCAAGAGACACAGATGCATCTTGGTGTAAATGATGATTTGGGATTGCTTGCACATATGACGGGTAGTGTAGATATAACATGTTCTTCAAGTATAATAGAGGACAAGGAGTTTAAGATTCACACAGCTTCAGATGGAATGAGTAGCATTTCTGAGAGGGAGCTGGCTTCATCATCTAAAGGATTAGAATATGCTGAAATGACTGCCACAACTCTTGAGACTGAATCTTCTGGTAGCAAAACTGTACCTAGTGTTGATGCAGGAAGTATAATATCAGATACAGAAAGATCTGATGATGGTAAGGAAGCAGGAAAGGAGATACGGAAGATCCAGACAACTACCACAACCCAGGTAAGTTTCAAGGACTGTAGCCGTTTATGTGTCTGATACAATCACCGTTTGTTGCTGCTGGATAAATTGAAAGGTGTTTGAAGTATATTCCTTGAATTATATGAAAGGCATCCATCCTCCAAGCCTATTTGCTTTGAAAATGCCCTAATGTGAATTTTGTCAAGTCTTTCATGTCTATGTAGGAAATACATATTGCACCTGTGGATTCTTTTGTTTAAAAAAACCTCAGCTAAGAGAATCTCTCACCATCCATTTTCCTTAGCTCTTTTGGACAGTTTAACTGATAGTCCTAGAATTCTGCTTTAAACTTTCTTGTTACTATGTCATAAGATAAGAAGTATCTATATTTTACTGTGAAATACACATTGAAGGGGTTTTTTTACTCTTGCCCTACTTTTCTCAGAGTGTAGTCTTGCATCACTTTAGTACACCATCTTTCTTCTTCTGCAGGAATGCTGGCATAAATAATAATAATTCTAACACAAGAAAAGGCATAGTTTAGGGATAATGAAAGAAAACCAGCGACTTGATTTCCAGACAAGAGACAATTAACATAAGAAATAGCTCTTCCTTTTTGGAGATACTTTCTTGTCTGGGTCTCCCTCTGAAAAAAAAATCTGAGAAATTAGAGATTTTGTGAGAGCATAGCATTATGAAAGTAGAAAGGCCAAGGCAGAAGACTAGTCTTTGAAAGAAATATTTCTCTGTGTGCACAGTGAGGTACAGGGTTGCTTTGAACTTTTAAAGCACAGGATTAATTTCCTCACTGGAATTAGTCAGAAACCATAGCACATAATCAAAGACTGTTTCAAGGGTATTATCAGGTAAATTAATTGACTACCTTCAAGATATGTCCATTATGGTTAATACGCTGGAGGGAAGGAATGCCATCCAGAGGGACCTTGACACGCTTGTGAGGTGGGCTGATGCCAACCTCATGAAGTTTAACCATGCCAAGTGCAAGGTCCCACACCTGGGTCAGAGCAATCCCAGGCACAGCTACAGGTTGGGCAAAAGGAAATTCAGTGCAGCCCAGCAGAGAAGGACTTGGGGGTGTTGGTTGATGAGAAAATGAACATGAGCCAGCTGCAGTGTGTGCTTGCAGCCCAGAAAGCCAACCATATCCTGGGCTGCATCAAAAGGAGCATGACCAGCAGGGCGAAGGAGGTGATCCTGCCCCTCTACTCTGCTCTCGTGAGACCTCACTTGGAGTATTGTGTACAGTTCTGGTGTCCTCAACATCAAAAGGACATAGAACTGTTAGAACAAGTCCAGAGGAGGGCCACGAGGATGATCAGGGGACTGGAGCACCTCCCGTATGAAGACAGGCTGAGAAAGTTGGGGCTGTTCAGCCTGGAGAAGAGAAGGCTGCATGGAGACCTCATAGCAGCCTTCCAGTATCTGAAGGGGGCCTACAGGGATGCTGGGGAGGGACTATTCATTAGGGACTGTAGTGATAGGACAAGGGGTAACGGGTTGAAACTTAAACAGCAGAGGTTTAGATTGGATCTAAGGAAGAAATTCTTTACTGTTAGGATGGTGAGGTACTGGAATGGGTAGCCCAGGGAAATTGTGAATGCTCCATCCGTGGCAGTGTTCAAGACCAGGTTGGATGAAGCCTTGGGTGATATGGTTTAGTGTGAGGTGTCCCTGCCCATGGCAGGCGGGTTGGAACTAGATGATCTTAAGGTCCTTTCCAACCCTAACTGTTCTAGGATTCTATGTACCCCAGAATTTATCTTCTATGATTTTGAAATCAAGCAGACTTCCTTAAACTGTGGATGAAGACCCAAACAAAAATTGAAAAAAAATTGCTCTGCCCGGTACTGTTTAGTGAGTACCAAATTGTCTGAAGAATTTCAGAGATATACTCAAGTACGGTAAAAGTACATGTCATCTGATAAAAGAACACAGTTCAGCCTGCTTTGTTCTTCAGGTAGATGATACTTTCAGAAAAACTCCAGTGAACAGACAATTTATTTAAGCAATGGTTTCTAAAACTGATGCTTTCCCTTAAAAAAAAAAAAAGAAAAGAAACAATTAATAGCTTGGTTACTGAGAATGGTGAGTTCTGACATACAGAGAGAACACCCTACTAAGTCTCTCTTCTATGGCAATAACCTCATTTTGAAGAGAAAATAAGATTAAGCTCTTGCATTTGCTAGACAGGTGTAAGAAACGTTTAGTGTTCTCTTATGAGTATTCTGTAAAACCTATGAGAATCCTTCTAACATCAGTGACAGACTATCAAGCATTATATAGGGTTCTTTATAATTTGATGTTTTATGTATAATAAAGAACAAGCTTTCAATAGGAACAGTGTATGTAGTACTTTCTGTTCCCAAACACCTTCTTTTACATCTTAAAATTAGGACTGTTAATACTGTGGAAATGGAAAAATGAAAGGAATGAAGGATAGCAAGAAAAAGGAGCAGTTAGTGTTTATTTTGAAATGTGGAATTTTGTTTAAAAAATAGAAGACAATTGAAATGCTAGTGTTCATTTGCTATGTAGATGTATGCACCCATAAACAGTGAATTTGTAAGATAAATCCTGAGTGGAAAAGATATCTTTCTTTGTACCTAGCTAGTGTAGAAAATTCTGTCGGTGTGACTTTGTGACTTTTCTGTTCATTAACCTCTTTTCTTGATGAATTTCATGAATAACACTTCAATTATAAAAATTAAAAAAGGAAAGAAAAAGATTAAAATATGTATTAAATAAAACATAAATAAAGCATTATTGTTTTCATGAGTGAAGAGTAATGTTGACATGTTTATGGTGGAGCCACAGGTTGGATTTTGATTTTAGCATGCATGGGAACTCCCACAATAGATTTGTCATGAGATCAAGAAACCACTGAAAAAAACTGAAAATTACTTAAAAGACTGGGCACCCAAGTGTAGATGGTTGAGTTTCATGATGATTTATGCAATGCACATCAAAGCCCATTTTTGCAAATACAGTATTCTTGACTAAATTAAAGCTCTTCTGTTATAATAGAATTACTGCTGCAGACTTGACAGCTACCTGTAGTTGTACTCAAAAAAGAACAATTGTCATGTGAATGGAGTTGCTAACCTCAAATTTTATAATACCCGATCTACAAACAGCTCCCCACCTTATCAGTAAGAAGTAAGCTGTTTTTTGTCGAAAAGGACTGAAAGGAAGCATCAAATTGCACAGCAGAGATAGGGGCTCCTGCTTACTTCTAAGAAGGATTAATGCCTTTATCATTAGTAGTCCATATATTTAAGACTATAAAATTAACTCTTTTTTATGGTCCCAACTAGGAAAGACTGAAAATAGAATTGAAAGCACTATGCAGAATATTCATTCAAGTTTGAAAATTAAGAAAAGAATAATTTAAAGATAACTTTAAAGAAAAACATAGAAAATTAAAGCAACAGTGCCAGTTTTGATCCCAGTAGGTCAGATTGAGTGAAGGAAACCTGCCCTGCTCTCAGAATGCTGGCTACAGTATCAGACTAAAGATCTAAGAAACTTTCCAGCTCAACTCCAAAGCAATGTCCACTTTTACACTGCTAGCACAAATATTTTGTAAATGCTTTTTTGCTTTTAAATGTTCAGATTTTAAACAGTATGCTGAGATCAGAAAATGAATATGTGAGCAAATGTGAGCTATTTTTTTTTTATTTTGCCAGTGTTAAACTAAAGTAATTTAAAATAATTTCAAGGATCAGACATTGTATTTCTTCCATTCAGAGATGTTGCACATTATAAGTAAGTTTGTTATGAATATTTGCTTCAAGTTCAGTCAAAACGTTTGTTCTTTACTGCTTTTTCCTTCATGTTATTCTCCATAGCAATGTGTGTAAACATAATATGTGTATCTTTTACTTTTGTCTTTTGTCACCAACTGGAAACAGTCAAGACTATGTGAGTATTGAAGGGGAATGAAATTCGCATCTATCATCAGTTGGGAGAATCTTAAGATTGTCCTGAGAATCCATAAAACTGTTAACTTAGCAACGTGTAACAAAATTAGCAAAATGAGATTTGGGAGGCTAAATTTGATTCCCTAATGATCCTGCTAAAAAGACCATATTAAAAAAAATTGGTTTGGAAAACAAGGAGCTTTTGAAAAGTGCACACATTCCTTGAAGCCATCAGTGTGTAGTTTTGAGTCAGATACTCAAAGAAAATTGTGTTATTAGCACAGAAGAATAGTTATTTCCTGAAAACAAAGTCTTGCAACTGCTGACCTTGTACATGCTGCATTTTGTCTTTTTTGTAATACTTCCAGTGAAAAATCTGAGTGTAAAACATTGATGAATAGCTGAAAAGAAGGCCAGCCATATCCCCTCAGTGCTGGTTGACTTTAATTGGAGCTGCTCTTTTACTGAAGGATACTTCCTTGTTTGGAATATCAATATCGCCTTTAGTTTGTGCTTGATTCCAGTTCTAGCCCATCCTTTGTCAAATTCTACAATCCATTCAAGAATACATTACAAAAAGTTAAATGGTTTTTAAACTTCTTGTTGATGTAGGCAGTACAGGGTCGATCTGTTACCCAGCAAGACCGGGATTTACGTGTTGACTTGGGATTTCGAGGAATGCCAATGACAGAAGAGCAGCGACGACAGTTTAGTCCAGGTCCACGCACAACTATGTTTCGTATTCCAGAATTTAAATGGTCTCCTATGCACCAGCGGCTTTTGACAGACTTGCTTTTTGCACTAGAAACAGATGTGCATGTTTGGAGAAGGTAGGTGGTTGTTTCTTCTTTAATTCCTTTGTGTTTCCATTAACAAAGAAAAGTAAGATGTGTTATAGAGAGGGTGATATTGGGATGGTGGGAAGGGAAAGAGTTGGTGTTAAGTGAAATGCTTGTCTGTATCTTGTATTTTCTCTTTTCACCCCTTCCCAGCCTCTAACTGCTCTTTCACACCTAACAGTTTCTGTTTTCTTGAATGGTTGGATAAGTCATACATACCTAGCTAAAATGAACTATTCTTTCAGCCAGTTTAGCATTAGAATCTGCTACTTCTGTAGTCTTTTTGTACACTTCAGCAGAGATACTCAATAACTTACTGTCATCAGAACCCTTAAGTACAATAGATACTACCTAATCTGATTTCCAGGAAAGAATAGTTATTTTTCAGAAAACTGGAGTATAATTCTATCCAAGGACCAATTTATATTGCATTTAATTTGAGTTTGATGAACTGTCCTATGATAGTTGCTAAGAAATAGAGAATTCTGATAATTTGGTTTTGGCCAACTACGTGGGAGGGCTTTATACTTTGTGTTCAAGTAATGCTTGAAGATTAAAATTCAGTTTGTCTATGTTCAGTTAAAGCCTTTAATTTTCGTTTACTGGCTGGTAACAATGTTATTTTGGGAAGAGAATACACTTGCAGACTGAGTGTTACTTAATATTTTCACTCAGTGTTTTATATTTTGGGGGAGTAACTGGTGTATAGGACAATTTCTCACCATTTAGGAGTTGCTGAGATTTCATCTAATTTTGTTAGCATCTGTGGCTTGCAAAGGAATTGTTAATCCTAAATTTAATATTAGTTAATAAAGTTAATAATAGATCAAGGTATCGCCATATTACCAAGTTTCTCCTGTAAAACACTATGAGGTGTTCTCATTAGGAATTACCAAGGGTACTTCAGATGGCACCCTGAACTGTTAATTCTAATTAATAATTTTCATACTGAAGAAACAACACCACTGCTTTCAGCAGAACTACTTATAAAGTGAAGTACTGGTTCATGGAAATAAGATTATGAACTGTTGTTCTCAACTGGGTGTCTGAAACAAATCCTGGTGTGAAAATAGATTGCAGTCAATTTGTTCATTAAGCTGGTCCTGTTCATATTTTTGGATCATTTACATACAAAGTTTTGTAGATCATATTTTTTCGTGATCTCAAAGAAACATTCAGGTCTGGTTTCAAGAAATAAATTTATCTGAACTTTTATTTTAACTCTTTAATTTGTCCTTTCTTCTGTTTTTGCAGTCACTCCACAAAGTCTGTGATGGACTTTGTCAATAGCAATGAAAATATTATTTTTGTACACAACACAATACACCTCATTTCCCAGATGGTAGACAATATTATTATTGCTTGTGGAGGAATTTTGCCATTGCTGTCAGCAGCCACATCCCCAACTGTAAGTACAATATTTCCACCTAGTGGTCATATTAGAAATTGTTGCTAATAATACGAACCATAATTTGCAGCTTTTCTTATTTAGGGACTTGTGTCCCCTCTCTGCTAATTCCTTAAAAAAAAAAATTACATTTGTAATTGAAAATATTGAGCTTTGAAATATATTTTGCATTTTCAATATTATAATTTTGTTAGAGAAGTAGTACTAAGAATAATATTTCATAGGAATTTAATATTTTGTTTGAAAGAGAACGTTAGGATCATGGTAATGAATAATGATTACTCTAACAAAAGCACATGTTTTATGATGGCTAGTCATTGATATTGATATTAATAAATCTGTTTTTCATGGCTACCATTTGTGTGCATGCCAAATGATACTAGAAGTCATCCCCTCACTACTCTCTTCTTTGTTTAGTAGATGCTGAACATTTTGTCATGGTTTTGTTCTTGTTTTTTTTAATCTTGTATTGAAATAGGCTGATATTATTATCCACTCCAATGTTCTTAGTAAGTTGTAAGTTCTTAGGTGAACATAGCTCAGGTAGAGAGAGTAGCCAAATAGAGTGCTTCATGAAAAAAATATAAATGTTTTGTAAATATGGCATTATTGTCAATAATAATTACACTATTTGGATGTGACATCTTGTCTGGGCGTATAATATCTGAAACTCTTTCACACTGAATGTTTTATCTTGAGCATCCCATAAGCATCTGCGGTTAATATTAGTCTTTGAAAGGGGAAAAAATGAGGCCCAGAAAGGACAGAGAGGCTCCTCTGAAGTAATGTGGCTAGTAGGCACTGGAAGCTCCAAATGTAGCTTGGTAGTAGAAGCTCAATTCCATGTTCTAGCCCTTCAGCAGCTAAGATTACTTTGCCACTGCTATTACTTCTAGCTAGCTAGTCAAAAAAAAAAATTGCATGATATTATTTGAAAGGTATGAATGTATGGACTAGCAGTTGGCTAAACACTGATATGACTTTCAGCCAGGCAATTAATGGTAAAATAATGTGTCTTTACTATTTTCACTCTGTTAAGTGGGAAAATGTTTGCTGTAAGCAAGAGTGCAAGACTCATGAGAAAGACTTTAGTTGTCTCTAGTCATAAGAATGATTTCAAGGTTGCTGAATAAAAGATTTTGCAAGTGCTTCACTGTAAATATTGACAAGTATGAGAGAGTGCACACCATTTCCCTCTATTTTGTTCTGGGTAATATATATGTGTGTCTTGTGTGTACAAATAGGTAGCTGATACAGCTTTCTAAATTACACATCTACTTGTTAAAGTGTTGTGTTAATACTGTATTGCAAAAATAGCAATGATTTTCATGTATTGATACAGAAAATTGCATTTTCATACTCTTATATTATGCATGCATTTCTCCACTGCATGAGGACTGTGTGTATTACTTAAATGCTTGACTTTGTCATCTGTTTAGGCTAATAAAATAAAAATAGATTGTGAAATAAACTAATTCACTAAAAGATCAGTAGCTGTCTTCAAACTGAATTAATCCTACTCTGTGAAACTAAAAACAAAATATATAATAAAAAGGCTTACTTCTGTCCCAAATGTACAGATAAGGCGAAGTAATTGATAAAGTCACTGATTCCCTTCACCTGGAAATAACTGTTACCATTTAGATGGTGATTTCATAATCATTTCCACCTAGCAGAGAGCTTCTTCCCTCCCTTTCAGCTCCATTCCTGTTTCCATCATTGCCCATCTGTAAACTTTAGCAGGAAAGTGGGTTTATTAGCTGTTGCAGATACAAAGAGCTGAGCACATCATTCCTCTTACAGAATGTGCTGTCCCTCAATATTGTTCTGAATCACAGTTATGAAGGGATCAGATGCTCTGTTGGACATCAGACCACTTCTGAATATCCATCATATGATGAAGTTTTATACTGATTATCAGACTTCTAATACTTTTGCATCCTTGAACTGCTGTGGAGAAAGTGGATGGGCTGCTGTTAGTAATGTATGTCTTCTCAGCCTTGAAAGGGCAAAGTAGTCCAGGGCTTATAATCACAAAAGACTGTCTCACTCTCCTTCTCAGAGCTACTAGTTGGAAAAAAGTCTGAAACTGGGAGATTTATATGATGTCTCCACTGCATAAAACCATGGCAGGCCTTCTAGTGGCACTTTTCTGTCAGAGTAACTCTCAAGAGAGGAAAGATCTAATATGCTTTCTCCCTTACCAATTCAAAGAATCACAGAATCACAGAATGTTTGAAGCTGGAGAGGGATTTCTGGAGGTCATCTGGGCCTCCTCCCCTGCTCAGGAAGGGCCACCTACAACCAGTTGCCTCATACTGTGTTCAGGTGCCTTTTGAGTATCTCCAAAGGCAGAGACTCCACCACCTCCCTGTACAGTTTGTGCCAGTGCTTGGTCACCCTCACAGTGAAAAAGTGTTTCTTGTTCTTCAGATAGAATCTGCTGTGTTGTAATTAATTCCATTCATGAATTGTTTCTTTCCACAAATCCAAATTTTGTATTGCAACTCATTAATCCCTTCCAATGTCAACCATGCTGTGATTCTGTATGATTTTGTGATTCTGTAACTTAAACTGGGCACTGGTAGAAGTCCAGTCAAGGAGTACTGTGCTATGCATATAAAAGAAAGCTGTTCACAATTTGCAAAAGCTGCCTTGCTGGGTTAGCCCAAGGGCCTGTCTGATTTAGCCTCCAACATCCTGCCTCCAACAGTGACTGTTTGCAATTTACATCAAAATACAGAACTCTGAGCAAGCATATTGATTGCTCTAATGATACTTCATTTTAGCATTTAGGATTTTAACAGCTAGAAAGGGTGTCCAAGATGTCATGTTTAATAACTACCATGGAATTTATCCTTATAGACTTAATCTAATCTTTTCTGAAGTAACTTATGCTTTTAACATCCATAATACCATGTGGCATTGAGTAATTATATAACCTTTGAAGCACTTTAGGTTTTTATGCCTGCTTAAATATATAAAGTTACTATGTGCCTTACCATTTATGCTATAAAAAGAGTGGTTAATTTTTGTCTTCACTCATCTCCATATCATTTATGATTATTAGCTTGAGTTGTATCTCCTGATCTGCCTGTATTAATCTGTAGAGTCTTAATCTTGTTTAGTCTCTGTTTTGGAAGCTTCTGGTCTTCCATTATCTCTATTCTGTGGAGCTTTTCTGCAGTGTTGAAACCCTCACATTTTATAGGTCCTGTAGAATACATATGTTTAGTTTATCAACAAGTATGAGCTCATTTTACTTATTTTTTTCTTTTTTTCACATTTATGAATGGTGCCTCTAAAATCATAAAATCATAGAATGGTTAGAGTTGGAAAGGATCTGAAGATCATCTAGTTCCAAACCCCGCTGAAGGCCTTTTGGGACCATATTGAAATTTTATAGCAGTAGTTCTTAATTGTTTCCTCCTATTATGTATTTATGGCATAGGACATGTGTTTACGTCTAATTCCAAAAATTAATTTACTTTTTGGTCTGGAATAATGAAATATGAGAGCAAAGCTATAGAACAGACAATAAAGGTCATTCCACCCTTCAATTTCAGTATTATAGAACAGGATGCAATTCAGGAAGAGATTATAGTAAATTTACATATCCACTTGGACTACTTACATGTGGACTAGACTTCTAGCCAATGGAGATCTACTCAACAGAAGCAAATGATTCAACTGTCTCTGATGCACTAGATATCTAGTGGCTAGCCAGCCAAATATCTATAGTGTTCACCACCTGCAATGATTGTTAACCTGGAGCTGAATCTAACCTCTTTTCTGCAAGGTAGCTTACCTGTTTTCTAATGGAGAAGGTGACAGAAATACATCATTCCTTTATCAGTGTCAGAGCCCTACCTAGGCACAGTTCCTTGACTACAGTTTCTCAGTCCTGAGCTCAAGTACAGCTTCATCCTGGGCTGCTTATTCTTAAACAGTCCTAAATGTATGTTATGAAACTCTTTTCTCAACAACCTGCTATAAAGCTAGTTGTTGTTACATGTGTCCCATTGCCTTTCATTCTTTTTAAAGGCATTTAACCTATTTTTCATTAGTAGAATAGATTCTGAATATTGGATGCTTGAATTAACGAAAGGCCCATGGCAGGGGGGTTGGAACTAGATGATCTTAAGGTCCTTTCCAACCCTAACTGTTCTATGATACTATGATTCTATGTGCAGAAAAGAACTAAATTTTGCAAAATAACTTTCAGAATATCAGAGGAGTTTCAGGGTTGCTTTTTTTTCCAACATATTCTGTATTTTGTTCCCTCCCCTGCTGTAAAAGTGGTACTGTTACAGTTTCTTTAAAAAGGTGAATGTTAGGGGAATTTCCCATTTCAAAAAGACTTCTTCCTTTACATAGTTAGGATTTGGAGTGAAATGGCAATTCTTCTGGCCTGGGTGGAAGATTACTTCATAATCTCTTGTCTGCTGTAAAACAGGCAATCCTAATTACAGAATTTCCTCACTTTGAGTCTTGTAATAAACATCTGCATTTTGCCTTGCTTTTTTTAATTTAGACTAGGATGGTCTGAGCAGTGCTGTGGACAGGAGCCTTTGAATTTGAATAGTAAAATGAAAGGGGAAAATGTATTATCTGTGAAAACAAACCACTCACAAATCTGTGAGTGACTTGAGTAAAGTGAAGATTATATGTTTGTATGGAATACATGAGAAAATTTACTGTGATTCACACTGATCTATGTTTTGATATTTCCTTTGATTTCAATTCTATACTACCCCTGTCTCAGGATCTGTACATTTTAAAGGGTTGTCAATTATATGTATGACACAATTTGAAATGAAAGCAAATATTAACAAAAAAAAATTATAACCAGGTTTTGTTGGTTTATAGTATAAACTGGGATGTGTTCTGTGTTGATTCTGATGTCATCTTATTAAATTAGGGATATTAGATAATTCTGCCAATATTATAGAGAGGACATTAAATACAAAAGCCTGGTTTCCTTCTTTTCCTTTCTGTGGAGAAGGCCTTTGAGGCATGTTTTTTTAATCACAACTATAAAGAAGATACTTTTAAGACTGTGTGCAAGTGTGAAAAACACATATTTGGGAGCTGTTAGGAAAAAGGTTTGTGGAAGATGCTTTCTGTTAATAGTAGCTCGTTTTCAGATAATGCACTTTGTGTACAAGCTAGGAATTTGAAGTAATTATTGCTTACTACAAGGACAGCAGATAAGTTAAGGACTTGAGGATATTAAGGCAAAAGAAATTTGAGGAGTTACATATATGTGACAATTGAGAGTAAATTTCCAGACTCCTTGCTATTGGTTTGTTTTTCTGTTTGTTCTTTGAAGTCTATAATTCTAATTCTTTCTTGGAGCATTTAAAACAGCAGCTCTCAAATTGTGTGAATGCTCCATCCCTGGCAGTGTTCAAGGCCAGGCTGGATGAAGCCTTGGGTGATATGGTTTAGTGTGAGTTGTCCCTGCCCATGGCAGGGGGGTTGGAACTAGATGATCTTAAGGTCCTTTCCAACCCTAACTAGTCTATGATTCTATGATCTGAGGGCTGCTAGAATTACATGAACAGCTCTCTGTAAAACTCAAACATTTTAAAATGTCCTTATTAGTAATGTGGATTAAAAGCCAATACGCAATACATTTCTGTATGTCCTGTATATATTATTAGCATTATCATGTTCATGACTCATGTGATGTCAAAAGTGCTGTGTGATATATAACAATTCTGAGAAACAGCAGTGGCCCACTGATGTAAGCACTTTCAGCTAATAATCGATAATAGCCCCAGGTTAATTCTTGAGATGTATCCAGCTACAGAAGGCATGTTTAAAAATTGGTTGAATGTGGTATTTTCTCTTCCAAAAGAAAAGCAATTAGTTTCAGCTTGTTTTTCTTTCTGTTAGATTACATTTTCCCACTATTTAAATTATAAAACTACTGACACATTCTTGACAATTTAGTTTCTGTTTTTAAAATATAATTAGTGAAAACTTAAGAATTAGTTCCTAGCCCTTTGTGATAAGAAAGTCCTTCTACCTAAAACTAAAACATAAACATTTAAAACACCTGTTCAGTTGCAAACAATGGAACTTGAAGACTACCTCAATCTCACGTGCTTAGTGAATCCTTCATTGTATTTCTGTGATTCAAAAGCATTCAGATATGCAGTATGATCTTGGTTTAGATTGAAGAAATTGCTCCCAATTATAATAGTATATATAATGAGCTATCTTGTGTTGCTTTGAAAGAAGGAGCATTATGCAGGAAGAACCAGTTTGCTTTTTGTGATTTATATTTTTTTTGTCAAAGCATTTTAAACAAATTTTCCTCCTCATACAAGGATTAACTACTTTATTACATTACGTTTGAGTGGCTTGTAAAACGCTCATTTTATTTCTATGTAATCAGTGAAAACATTACTTTGATTTACATGGCTTCATAAAATTGCTCTATATACTATATAAAATATGTACATTGGTTTGGAAGGATCAGTGTTTACAGGAACTCCATAATAATACAAGATTTACAGTTTTCCTTGTGCACAGTTATCTCTTAGAAGTCTTTGTTTTCAAATGTTCATGCTGAGCTGTAATGTTTTGCTGTTCTAATTATAAATTAAACAAATGTATAATTTTAATATACTAATTTGTTTAAATTTTACATGGTATTTTTAGTTAACTTAAATAATTTTCTTTTTCTTTATTGTTGTGATCTGTTGTCTGTTTTGTCTGTTGCATGTCCAGGGTTCTAAGGTTAGTATTGCTGCTGTAAGTTTCAGTTCTTTGGATTTTCAAAAATACCTTATTTTTGATAATTTAACATTTTGGCATTATTATTATTATTATTTTCTTTTATAGTAGGATGTGAATAGGAATATATTGGGTGTAATCATTAACTTTTTCTAACCTGTGTCCCTTGAGTAACTTAATGCATTGTTAAGTATGGTGCTTACTATTAGCTACATACTGAATGTAGACATGTCTGTCAGTTGAATTAAGTTATAAATGTGGTTGTCAATGGGAAAACTCTTTAGGCCCTGAATATGTTTATTGTAGAGGAAACACGTTAAGCATGATCTTAAAGTATGCTAAGTAGTTATGAAATAGTGATTGGTTCACTTTTTAAAGAGTTTTTGAGCTACACCTATTTAAAATACTACTAATACCTGAAGGCAGCTTGATAACAGTGGAGTTTGTTTGAAATGTTATTAAAATATTAATGTGCTGTATTTAGCAGGTAGAACTGATGGTTAAGTTTTACTGTAAAAAACCTTTCAGTCTTCTTTTTTTTTCCATACAGCAGAATTCTAGGGAGATTTGGATGTCAAAAAAAAAATAAATGGTTTGGTTTGTTGGTTTTTTTTTTCAATTCAAAGGTTACAAAAATCTCAGTAAAATACACAAAAGTTTTATAAAAAATGAATTCATTATATAACTTACAAAAATTTAAAAAAAAAGTTGGTATTTTGAGAAGGTTTAAGACTGTGTTTGATGCAATACAGTTGGAGCTCGAAAAATATCAGTTGGCAGTCAGTTAACTGCTAGCAAGCCTGATGTTTCTAGCATGAGTTCAAAGTTCAAGTTTCTATAACCACCTATGAGTTTTTCTAGCAGACTGTTATGGGTATAGATTTTTTAAAATCTGTTTTCTCTGGATGAGTGCTTTCAAAAATGATGTTATAAAAAAACAGCAACTGATTTTTCCAGAAAGTAGCAACACAGTCTGCACTAATCAGGGGACACCTGGCTAAAGAAGATAGGCTGGAAATCATTCTTCTGACCATTGTCATTTTACCATTTTTCTGATATTATTGGGCAGATCAGACAGATGACAGCCCTTCCCAAATCACTCATGTAACTGACCTGTTATATCCTAAGAGAAATTAAATGAAGTGGTATCTATCATGGCGATGACACATGCCAAATTATATCCTTCATTTTCAAAACAGTTGTTTCCTTAACAGTGTTTTGCACAGTTCACACTTTTATAATTTTGTATGGAAAACATCCTAAAAAGTGACTCATAAGTGAGGATACTAATTTTCTTAAAGTATGGAAGTAAGCCATTTTTTTTTTCTGTATTTCTTTTTCTTCAGAAGGAAATGGCCTTAACAGCATGAATTGTAATTCAATTTTTTTCATAGATACTTCTAAGCAAATTAATTCAAATAAACATAATAAAGGTAATACTTTTCGAAGAGGCTGAACTCTGTGTTCAGAAAAGCCCTGTAATCTGAAATTCTGTGACAGTCAATAAGAATCAGCCATCTGTAAACAATTTTAAAACCAGTATTTAAGCATATAAATGTGGATGCACTTAAGTACTAAATCCCATTTTCAATTTTGCTTCCCTCAGAGGTGAAAGTGTTTAAATAGATGTTTATTTTTTAATTGAACTTACTGTTTTCTCATTTATCTGCACTGTTAGATACCTGAATATGTTTCAAAACGTGACAAAGGGCATCTAAGTATATTTTTTAAGAAAAACATAATCCTTTTTTAGATTTTAGAAATACAGACTTCATTCAGCATCTTTCTATGGATTCCCATCATGGAGAGTCCAACACTAAATTAGGAAAGAAATGGTCTTTCTCTGGCAAACATGAGCTGCACATCTTATAACTTGCCACTTTTTTACTTCCCCTCATTGCTGTCATGAGGGACTAAGTGTACTCTCTTCTGGTCTCCAGGAGAATTGGAATGTGTCAGATTCCTATATGTGTAAGCATTCCCAGGGAGAATCAATTCATAGAAACAGAGCAAAACTGTCTGATTTTTTCCACTCCTCACATTTACTTGTTTATCTAAAGGAATGTAAAAGCTATACAATCAATAATTACTTTCATGTTACCTGGCAGTTGCTTAGCCTGTGGAAAAATGTAAGAGTACATTGCACCCTGATATACCATGCATTGTTTTACTATCTGGCCACACTTTGTCTTTTTGTAATTGCTAATAATTTTCTCATATATATTACACTTTTAATCATCTGTTAAAGCATGTAAATGTAAATAAATTTCTCACTCTTCATTCTGTCTTACTTTGACTCACTGTTTATGTTAATGCTAACAGTAGGAGATTTTAAAATAACTTTTCCATGTACTTGTAAGGATAACAATTTAGATTTGTATGTGTATGTGCTGTCTTTATATTTCAGTTGTATTCAAACAGTTTAATTCAATTTTCTCCTTTTAAAGACTGAATTGGAAAATATTGAAGTGACACAAGGAATGTCAGCAGAGACAGCAGTAACTTTTCTCAGCCGTCTAATGGCAATGGTGGATGTACTGGTATTTGCCAGTTCTCTAAATTTTAGTGAGATTGAAGCTGAAAAAAACATGTCTTCTGGAGGACTAATGCGGCAGTGCCTAAGGCTTGGTAAGTCAGCAGACAGTATGTATTAAATAATTACTTACAGATCAATGCGTTACAGATGGATCAGATAATGACATGTGTAGGAAAGGACTTGTACTGATTATGATGTGATAAAATAAAAATCTCATTTATTATTGTTTTGATATATTTTAAGCTTAATTTAGGCAAAAGAATAAGTTAAAATGAAGTTTGGAATTGTCCTTTCTTATGTTTGGGGGGAGTAAAAATATTAAATATAAGTAAATAAATATAGGTTTTGGATTTTTTCCTTAAAACTGTTTTGCTCCCTTCATGCTGCAGGTTTCCTGATTCAGTTCTCCATGGTTTTGGAAGACTACTTGCATAGGGTACATGTCCAGACTCTGTAGTCCTTAATATATGTTGCAGCAGTCTGGCAGCTCTCTTCACTGCTTATTATTTGCTATATACTGTTACAATTAATTTAGGAAACTTAAAAATTTATTAATAATTCAAACTATTCTATGTGAACTATATCACTTTATCCTTGTGAACATTAAATTTTGACTGTCATCTGGCATAATGTTGTTTTCCTAATATTACATTCCACATAATTTTTTGTTTCTCAAATGATGAATATTTTTTGTAATCAGTCCTGTTATTATTCATACCAGTTATTATGTCAGTGATAATTACACTGCTTCTAGTATAAAACATGTAGTTTATTCTCAGTGATCAATTTTCATCAAATTATATTTTTTTCTAGTCTAGCTGTATGTAAGTACTTCAGATTTTAACTGTTAATAACTGATCAGTGACGTACAAGAGCTGCAGTTCAAGGACTAATGATTTTCAGATTTTAGTACAATGTTATAACACATATAAAACAGTTGTTCAAATAAAGAATGGAATCATAGAATCCTAGAATAGTTAGGGTTGGAAAGGACCTTAAGATCATCTAGTTCCAACCCCCCCTGCCATGGGCAGGGACACCTCACACTAAACCATATCACCCAAGGCTTCATCCAACCTGGCCTTGAACACTGCCAGGGATGGAGCATTCACAACCTTCCTGGGCAACCCATTCCAGTACCTCACCACCCTTACAGTAAAGAATTTCTTTCTTATATCCAACCTAAACTTCCTCTGTTTAAGTTTTAACCCATTACCCCTTGTTCTATCACTACAGTCCCTAATGAATAGTCCCTCACCAGCATCCCTGTAGGCCCCCTTCAGATACTGGAAGGCTGCTATGAGGTCTCCATGCAGCCTTCTCTTCTCCAGGCTGAACAGCCCCAACAATCTCAGCCTGTCTTCATACGGGAGGTGCTCCAGTCCCCTGATCATCCTCGTGGCCCTCCTCTGGACTTGTTCTAACAGTTCTATGTCCTTTTTATGTTGAGGGCACCAGAACTGCACACAATACTCCAAGTTGGGTCTCACAAAAGCAGAGTAGAGGGGCAGGATCACTTCCTTTGCCCTGCTGGTCACACTTCTTTTGATGCAGCCTAGAATAAGTCATAATGGTTTGTTTAGTACTGACAGAGTCTAATGTGAGAACTGTGTTGCACTTACTATTTGGACATTATATCAAACTAGATGTACCGACTGTTATTAATTTAATAATGGAAAATATTCTAATGTGTAGCATTTCCATAACTTTTCAGTTTGTTGTGTGGCTGTGAGAAACTGCTTAGAATGCCGGCAAAGGCAAAGAGAGAGAGTCAACAAGACATCATTAATCAGCAATAAGACGCAGGATGCCCTTCAGGGTGTAACTGCATCAGCAGCCACCAAGGTAATCCAGTCTACAGTTACCATTAGGAATGATAAGTCTGTACCACAGCTTTATGGTATCAGAAAATAACTGTAACTGCCTTCTGAAATATTTGGCAAAAGCTCAACTGGTTTAAAGTAAAAGTATTTGAGGGAGTTTGTTTGAAAGAAGAAAACATTAATTGCAGTAGTATGACCGAAACAGTTTTAAACAGCTTTTTCAGTCTTGCATGGTCTCCTTCAAAGAGTAAGTCCCATTACTCACCTAGGTCATATATACCTGCATAGCTTTTTTAACCTGTCAGGGCTCTTGCAGTCTTCACGAAATCCTACAATAACATCTTCGTTGGTGGAACATCTGAGTCTCGGTAACTTCAACAGAGCTTTGCATGTATATTAGGCATCATTTTTTTCTATCTGATTTTATGAATTAAACTTGTCTTATATTCAAGTACAGCTTAGTTCTTCCAGTTTCTTTAGTTCATTGTTAATCTCCTTCTTAAAAAAATAAATAAATAAAAAAAACCCAAACTTGTGTACTGCTTTAAGACTTTGAGAATCCTAAAGCTAAAATCTCAGAGAATTTAACACAGTCCATGACTAAAGTACAATACTTTGCATGATGTAAAGGTTTCCTTTTTTTTTTTTTTTTTTGCTACTCTACTTTCAGTACTAAATTCAGTGGTTTTTCTTCTCTAAATGCTTTTTTAAATTCATCTCTTTTCACAATATTATTTCACTAAATCTCACTCATTATATCACTAAATCTCACTAAAAACATTACATTTCTTCATGTTATCACATTTAGTGCAAAGCAAATCAGTGTAAGGAGACCTAGATATTTAGGCCTTGTTTCTAATACATTGTCATTTTTTAAAGGACGCATACTGCTCTATGCTTTCATAGTAATAACAGTTATTCTGTAAGTAGTCTGTAATAATTCTCAGTAAAATGAACATGAACTTATTTTTAAAAATATGCTGTTTTTACATTTAGCACACATATTAGAAATAATTTATTGTACTGCTATGAAACAACTGTAATCTGAAATAACCTTTTGTGTGCAAATTATTATCTAAACTCTGGGAAGAGATATAGATGTTCTGAGGTACTTGGAAGATGTAACAGTTTATATCTAAGTAGTTAGTATTAAGACAATAATATTACTTTATTTCTAGAACTCTTGTCTGAGTATTATGTTGGAAGTATATTGGTAGCAAAAAAGCATGTAAGATTGATGCAATATCTAAAAAAAAGTGTAAAATTAAAGTCCTAACAGAAATTCTTTTATATTTGTGAGGGAGCTAAATCTCACTACTTTTTATTTTTAGACTCCTCTTGAAAATGTCCCTGGCAATCTTTCTCCTATAAAAGACCCTGATAGGCTTCTTCAGGATGTTGATATTAATCGTCTACGAGCAGTTGTTTTTCGTGATGTGGTGAGTAATACATGCTATAATCCTTTCTTCTGCAAAATCATCACTTATATTTTGAAAGAAATTTTGATTGTCCCAGAATTAAAAACATCCTTCATGTGTTGCACTTCTTATATTATCTACAAACTGTCTGCTCATGGCTTTGTAACTACCAGCCACTTTCTGCACTTCAAAACCATACCGGTAAGCTGTTTGAGATTAGTAGTTAACAGTCAGACTTTATATTAGCCAAATAATCATAACCAGAATAAATCCATTATAGCCTATGTTGATTAAAACTTATACTTCTAAAGGTGTCAGCTATTTGTCCAAGGAGGGTAGGAGGAAGAATTATTATATGTATTACAGAAGTGCATTAAGTTGATTTAGAAAAAGAATTTTTACTTCTGCTAAACATACATATGCATATATAAATGTATTTTAAAATGTTTTTCAGATTTTCTGCAACTATTTTTAGCATAAAATTGCACCACAATATGTTTGGTTTTGAAAGTAGTACAATAAGAATTGTTATTATATATACACAAATACATGTTATGTTTAAACTTCTCCAACTTAAGTATAAGTGTATTGAAGTAAAAACTGAAGTTAGAAATAAATTCGAAAAGAAAAAGGTAGAAGATGACACAAAGAACCCCATCTGTCAGGATGACCTTGAAAAGGTAGGGTTGAATTTGGAGGTTGTCTGTCACCTACTCTTTTCTTAACTAGAGGAGAATAGAGGAAATACTGTTTCTGACATTTCTATGAAAGAAGTTTCTAAGAGGATTTCTTGTTATTTTAATAATTGCAAAGACATGCAGCCAAATTAAATAACATCCAGAAAACATGGAAAGCAAGCACTGGATTTCTAAGAGAAAATGCATACTTGTGGAATTGAGACAAGGTGAAAGTTCTGTAGGAGTAGAGAGAAGCTGAAGTCTTAATTCTACCATGTTGGGTTTGCACCATAATAATAATAAAATACTTTTCAGCTGAACTGCAGCAACTTAAGCTCCATCAGGATGATATCTAAGCCATAGTTTACATAGTACAGCAGATTGGGGTGGGAGGAAAAGAAGACAGCAAAGTTGTTTTGGTCCTGACATTTACTTAAATCAGAGTCCAGGAAAACTAGGATTGCTGCGGACAATCCTGTTGAGGCAGAAGTCAGAATATAGGAGCTGGGATTTACTGCTGGAGGAAAACAGTGGTCATATCCTTCCTGCTTTTACATGTTACCAGAAGGTGTTATGCCTGCTATGCATCCAGTGTTAGCTACAAAAGCATCAGTGAGGTTTATTTTCTCTCTCAGCAGTACTTACCTTCTTGTGGCAGGAGGTTTCAGAGACTCATCCTTGGGGCAGCAAAAGTCAGTTGCCCTTGCAGTTGGGAGGCCTTGAAAGAACACAGAGCAGAGTCAGACCTCTGTTCTGAAAAGCTCATTGACTCTACAGTCCCAGAGATTTTTGAGTTGCCAAATTACGTGTAAAATTTAGTACTTAATATATTCTATGTGCATAGTACTCCACTGAAAATCTATTAAATCTTCTACATAATATAATAACTACTATATTAACAGGTATAACATTTCAGAAAGGCATTATTTATTAAGCCTTGTGATGATTTTGTGTGAAAATTCTATGGTAATATCTGATATTATAGATCTGTTCCTTTTTCACCAACACAGGATGACAGCAAACAGGCTCAGTTCTTAGCTTTGGCTGTAGTCTACTTTATTTCCGTTCTGATGGTCTCCAAATACCGTGATATCCTAGAGCCACAACGAGAAACTGCAAGGTCTGGGAGCCAGGCAGGTAGAAATATCAGACAAGAAATAAATTCACCAACAAGTACAGGTACTTTTGTTTTCTTCAGATGTTATTTGATGTTATTAGAACTGTAATTATTTACTACAAAGTATTTGTAATGAGTAGCTTAAAGTCCGACTAAGGAAATATTTTCTACTTTTTTGCTCTATAATCATTTGGTTCTTTAACATACATTGGCAGATTTCTGTTATTCTGTTTGCTTATAACTAATTTGTATCTGCATAGTGTTTTTTAATGCCTTTTTTTTCTTTAATATGAAAGTAATTAAAAAGAAGCAGGGTGCCTGACTAAGTTAAAGCTGTAAAGTACAAGATAGTTGATCAGCACAGCTTCCTTAATCTGTTATTTGTTAGGAAAAAAGATAACTTGATCTCTATACCATGAAATATATAAACGGCAAACACAGCTATTTGCCCATGTGAACTCCTTTTGTTTGAGTGAAGAGGTTTGCGAAAGGGTACTGGCGGAGGACTGAGTATTTTCTTGGAGTCCTGCTGTGTTCGTGCTTGCATTTAAAAGCCTATGGAAACAATATGATAAAAATAAAACATTTCTGTTGCCTTCTTTGACTGAGATGTTTGTGATTTTTAGTAGCAATAGTGGTTTTTGCTAGCATGTACTCTTCAGCCTGAGGGAGTCTGTTAGCTGTCAGAAATCATCAGAAATTAGGAATCCAAACTTCATGTTGTTTTAAATATTTTAAACAGTTCAGTAATTTTTTTTCAAGTCTGGTTGGACTAATTATAGATGTACCTTCTGTGTTAAAAGAGCTGAAAATAGTAATCAAATTTGTTTGTGGAGCTCTTTATGTGTTTTTCTTCTTGTATTGATCTTTGATTACTTCATTTATGGAGTTGCTAATTTTCATTCTTTGTAGAATTTATCTTCTAATTTGTGTCATATTTATATTTAGTCATTGTTTTCTAATTCATCATGATGTTTTCATTTACTACTTATACATAATTTTTAAAGTCTATGTACTTGTAGGCTTTCCATTTTAAATATAAATTAACACTGTCAGTTACGAGAAATAATAATTTTTTGTGTCTTCCTGGTTATATGTTATGGTTCTGCACTCAGAAGGTTTCAGTGAACTGTATCAACCATGACTGTCTTGCCTCTGTGCCTGTATATATATAAATATATATATATATCTGTGTCTCTTTTTCCCCATGAATGTTGCTCTTGAAGTGCTCGAATAATAGGTATGCTGTTTCCTATCTCTTGATACAGAACTTGTTTTCTTCCTTTAGAAATGCATTTTTTGTGTTGTTAAAACCATATTTGCATGTTTCAATGAGATAGGATATCTGTCATGGATCCACAGTGGACCAGGCCACACATGAATGCTACTAGCTGGCTCACATTTGATTCCATGATTTTCTCCACAGTTGTGGTCATACCATCTATCCCTCACCCAAGTTTGAACCATGGATTCCTTGCCAAGTTAATTCCTGAGCAGAGCTTTGCCCACTCATTTTACAAAGGTAATATTAACATCATCTCCTAACCTGTTTGGGTGTTCTTATTTAATGTAATGTAATTCAAGAACTAACTGTGATGTAATTGTTGATAAATAAATATACGCCTCAGGTTACATGGAGATCAGACCTGACGATACCCTTAAAACTTTAACTTCCTGCCTACATTCTTCTAGGAAATCTCTTTCCCACTTTTTACTACCATTTATTAACTTTATTATGTGGAAAAAAAAAAACAACCCAAAAAAACCCCACAAAAATGCCATCAAGAGGAGGGAATGAATCTAGAGATTTTAAATGCTTTTGGTTTGTGGTTATTCCTTTAAAATAATAGGTCCATAAAAATAAAATCAGGCCTATATTAAAAATATTGCATAACACAAGCATGTAGTACTTTTGTAGTATTCCCTTTCCCTATATCTTTTCCTGCTGTTTGCCTTTCTTGTTTTTTTTCTTGCCTTCTTGATGGTATGTAAAGCTCTGATATTGTACGTATTGTGAATTATTTTATGCCTGTTAGTTAATGTGCTGTGCTGTGTTCTTCTTGAAGGAAACTGCTTTTGTGACCAGAGCAACTATTATATGTTTTGGGCCTGATTTGTTTTGTTTGTTTGTTTGTTGGTTTTAATAGATACTGTATAGTGTAGGGAAGTGGTTTTCAGATGTCATTCCTAGATGTAAGTCATTCCAGTATGTAAGTGAGATACTTATTTTCTTAGTGATGCTTCCTTTTCTTCTTTGCATGGGACAGTATCTTTAACTAAAATATATCTTAAGTATGTGCGAAATCCTGCTTGTGTCAGGCACATTACAGTATGTGATTGGTGTATACTTCTTATGAGTAACTACAGCTACTGTCAAGTGCAGGTTACAAGAATTTTAAACATTATACTTAATATAAAACTTTTCACTTCAATATCATATAAAATGTTGACCCTTGCCTAGTTTGTTCATGACATTGTATACAAATAAAACATTGTATTGAAATAAATAAAAGACTTTAAAATATGCTTTGCAGAAAAATTTATGCTACTTTTGTTTACAGATGTTTGTAGGTGGTAAAATAAGGATTTAATTTTTTTTTACTGTGAATTATAGATTGTTCACAAGTTATATGTTATCTTACAGTGCTTAAAGGAGAAAGGACACACCTGAGAAGGAAAATATAAACCAGTGGTGTCCATGACTACCATTTAACAATACAAATGTTTTTTTTTTTTATAACATTCTATACTTCTGTATTTCTTTTTCTTTCTAGCCAGATCCAAGGGGAAGAGAAAAATGTGTCTCTACCTGTAGATTTACTCCTTGTCATAATTTTTTTTTTTTTTTTGCAAGTACTTAGGTTTCTTCTACTACTTTTGTGCAAAGCGTTCGACACTGTCCCACACAACATCCTTGTCTCTAAATTGAAGAGACATCAATTTGATAGGTGGACCACTCAGTAGATAAAGAACTGGCTGGATGGCCTCACGCAAAGAGTTGTGGTTAACGGTTCAATGTCTGGCTGGAGACCAGTAACAAGCGGTGTCCCTCAGGGATCAGTGTTGGGACCGGTCTTGTTTAATATCTTTGTCAGTGACATGGACAGTAGGATTGAGTGTGCCCTCAGCAAGTTTGCCGATGACACCAAGCTGTGTGGTTCTGTTGATACGCTAGAGGGAAGGAATGCCATCCAGAGGGACCTTGACATGCTTGAGAGGTGGGCAAATGCCAACCTTATGAAGTCTAACCATGCCAAGTGCAAGGTCCTACAGCTGTGTCGGAGCAATCCCAGGCACAGCTACAGGTTGGGCAAAAAGAGATTCAGAGCAGCCCTGCAGAGAAGGACTTGGGGGAAGAAGGCAGAGAGTTGTGGTCAATGGGGCAGAATCTAGCTGGAGGTCTGTGACTAGTGGAGTCCCTCAGGGGTCGGTGCTGGGATCAGTGCTGTTTAATATTTTCATCAACGACCTGGATGAGGGAACTGAGTGTACCCTCAGCAAGTTTGCTGATGACACTAAACTGGGAGGAGTGGCTGACACACCAGAAGGCTGTGTTGCCATTCAGCCAGACCTGGACAGGCTGGAGAGTTGGGCAGGGAGAAACTTGATGAAATTCAACAAGGGCAAGTGTAGAGTCTTGCATCTGGGGAAGAACAACCCCATGTACCAGTACAGGTTGGGGGTTGAGCTGCTGGAAAGTAGTGAAGGGGAAAGGGACGTGGGGTCCTGGTGGATAGGAGGATGACCATGAGCCAGCAATGTGCCCTTGTGGCCAAGAAGGCAAATGGCATCCTAGGGTGCATTAGAAAGTGTGTGGTTAGTAGGGCAAGAGAGGTTCTCCTCCCCCTCTACTCTGCCTTGGTGAGGCCACATCTGGAATATTGCATCCAGTTCTGGACCCCTCAGTTCAAGAAGGACAGGGAATTGCTTGAAAGAGTCCAGCGCAGAGCCACAGAAATGATTAAGGGAGTGGAACATCTCCCTTATGAGGAGGGGCTGAAGGCAGATGGAGAAGAGGAGACTGAGGGGTGACCTCATCAGTGTTTACAAATATGTAAAGGGTGGGTGTCAGGATGATGGAGCTATGCTTTTTTCAATGATATCCAGTGGTAGGACAAGGGACAATGGGTGTAAACTGGAGCATAGGAGGTTCCATGTTAACATCAGGAAGAACTTCTTTACTGTGAGAGTGACAGAGCACTGGAACAGGTTGCCCAGGGTGGTTGTGGAGTCTCCTATATTGGAGATATTCAAGGCCCGCCTGGACAAGTTCCTGTGTGATGTATTCTAGGTTACCCTGCTCTTGCAGAAGGGGTTGGACTAGATGATCTTTCGAGGTCCATTCTGTGTTGGTTGATGAGAAAATGAACATGAGCCAGCAGTGTGTGCTTGCAGCCCAGAAAGCCAACCATATTCTGGGTTGCATCAAAAGGAGAATGACCAGCAGGTCAAAGGAGGTGATCCTGCCTGTAGGACTGTAGTGGTAGGACAAGGGGAAGTTCAGGTTAGATATAAGGAAGAAGTTCTTTATTGTGGGAGTGGTGAGGCACTGGAACAGGTATGCCCAAAGAAGTGGTAAGAGCCCCACCCCTGTCAGTGTTCAAGACCAGATTAGACAGAGCCTTGAACAACATGGTCTCGTGTGAGGTGTGCCTGCCCATGGCAGGGGGGTTGGAACTGTTAGGTCCTCTCCAACCGTAACCATTCTATGATTCTGTAATAGCTACTAATCAGCCTTATCATGTAAAACCAAGTAACCTCTTCAAATTACAGCCACAATTTTGAAGTAGTTTTAGCTGTCGTGATCTGGATCGTCTAACATGAATTTTCTCAGTTCCGGTCATTATTGAAACTATCTTTGCTTACCTTCAAGATTTATCGAACTGTTTCAGCAGTGTTTCCACATCTTCAGCAGTGGAAAAGTGTGAATAAACTCTTCAAATAAAGCTGTCAGCCGGTTAATTATTGAGAACACAATTGATGTTAACCAAATAATGGAAAGATATTTCCATTCTTGAAAATTGGTGTTTCCACTCAATTTTCAGGAGTGTTTCAGAAATAGAGCATTGCAACAGTGCAATTCACCTGATGACATATTGTGCAAAGAAAATCAGTATGTAGCTTATCATAACATTTAATCAAAACTGGACTGGCTTTTCAACTCCCTTGCTATCACTGTCTGTATATTTCCCAAAGCACTGTAAATGAACAGATTTCTTAAAGGTATGTGCTGTGGATGGACTGGAAGCTATTTTTTTCCTTCACAGAACGAACTGTATTACAAAGTTGCTTTTCCATTGAAGACAAGTAAAGCATCAAGTTTTTCTGATGTCATAGGCTTGCAGTACTCTGGATGTCGTACATTGCTACACTATTGTTTGTATTCCTAATGTAGTAGCATAAAGATTTCCAGCCCATTTTTAAAATAGTGTTTTGCATAAGTATAGCAGTCTGGCTATGCGAAATGGACTAAAGGACTAATTTCTGTTGCCTGACAAAATGTCTTTTGCTGCCACCACAGAGTTCTGACAAAATTCATGGCTTAATCTTCCCCAAAATCTAGTTATACATATGTTTTTAAGAAGCTGAGGGAAATGTTGTAAGCAACATGGATGATGATCATGAGAATCAGAATTTGAATTCTGAATTTCTGCCTTCTGCTTTCCTGATGAAATATATGCTGCTTATTCCAACTACCTCTGTGAGGACATGCATTTGAGGATCATGAGATAGATAGAAATAAATACATCTTGATCTAATATTGCCTTTCATCAACTATTTAAGGCATTAGCAGAAAGGTTTGCACATATATTTAATTTTTAATTGATCAGTCATGGTGTAAGCATGAAACAGTTCTCTAAAAGGTTGCGAGGTTGTTGGGGGTTTTTTTATGTAACATTAATACTTATATGCATTTGTACAAATTACAGTTGTTTTAAAACTTACGATTTCTCAAAGTAGTGCTTAATATAAAACATTTTTAGTATAAGTTTTATCATATATGTGGAACATACTCTGTGCTTCACTGTTAACTTTTGCTGGATGCTGTAATCTAAGTGCCAGAATTTTTATAATTTCTTTTGCAAGCAATGTCTAATCACAGAACCATCAGCTTTCTCAGCATGGGTCAGAAATACAGCCATTATCACAGATAACTGCTAACGAATCTATATTTCATTATGTGCTTTTGTATTTGCACAAGGCAAAAAATAAAAAAAAAATAGAAACTAGCAAAAACAAGGGAAATTCACGTAGAAAAAATGCTAACATGTTCCTTATTTGTTGTTTTGTTTTGCAAATGTAAATGCCTGGTTTTATACTCTGAAGCTGACATTTGTTTAATACAACTTATCATTTTCTTAAATTTAAGTCTTTGTTGTTAGTGCCTTGTTAATACTTTCTTTTAAGACTACTGACATTTTGTTTGGCAACCAGGTAATCAATCAGACTGATGTTACATATCTGTCAAGCACTGGGTGAAGGAGGTTTGGTTAGTAAGGAAGAATTAAGACATTGCCCAAACAGATCAAGAGTTATGTTTGTCATAAGTGCTCTCTTAATACTCTTTCTTTGGTCAAGGTAGAAGGAGCTGCCCTGTGTGGGTACCTGAGTTCAGGAGTGGTTGCTGCGATAGAAACACATAAGACTTTTGAGGAATTTGAGCAAATAGAAACAATTTATAGTGAACAGAAAGAGAAGACATGCACTTACAGGTGTTCAGCTGTGAAAAGGGCTCTCTCCAATCACTTCCCAACCTTGATTTCCCCATCCTATGTCTCTCCTGCTCCTTTCTCTCCCATTTGAGAGCCTCTCTGTTTTTCCTGGTCTAGAACTACATCATTTCTCCTCACAAATCCACACCGATTAAAAGGAAATTCCCAGCTCTCTGTTTTATACCTCCTCTCTCAAGACTTCTCCCTTCCTATTGCCGGCCTACCCAGGAGTCTTTCATATTTGACCTTCCCCAGTCCCCCAATTTTCAGCTGTGTTCCTCAGGCCCTTAGCCATTCATGTCAGAGCCCTGCAGTATCCCTGCTTGTGGCTTTTATTCTTTCCAGCCAAATGCTGCCATGGCATGCTCTCTACTTCCACCTCTTCATGTGTGCAATTACTGTCCCTCTGTTAGACAAACAGCTGAATCCATGCTGTTGCTACCCTTGCAGAAGAAAAGGGCCATTTTTTTATCTAGTAGGAATTTCAGAAATCTGGATAAATGGTCTGGCTGAATAACAGATGCAGGCTAAATGCAGGCTGTATTTATCAAATGTTTTTCTAGAAGAAAGCAAAAATGACAAATAGTAATCCTAAACCAGGCTCTTTTTGCTTGTTTGGGTTGCTTGTTTTTTTCTATTGTTGTTTTGGAGTTTTCTTTTGTTAGTTTGGTTGGGTTTTTTTTTTAATTCAATTAACAAGAAAACTTGCTTAGAAAAGTTTAGAACACCAGATGAGTTCTGCAAAATAAAAGTCAGTGTGGCTCAGACAGCCTTGCCTCAGCAATAACAGAATCCCATAAACTCCATCAGTGGAGCTCAACTTTGCCTATTAATGCATAGTTATCGTAAGAAGAGTAATACTGTCCAGGCTGCCAAAATGAGTGTACATGATGAGCCGTGGCCAGGATCACTGTACAGGGAATTTTTCCACTGGTGTTTTTATAACTTTCACACAGAAATAGAAATGCCAACAGGACAAAAGGTCCTGAGTGGATACAGAGCAGTTTGGCATCTTAATGTTTCTGATACGGTGATTTTTCCCACTGTTATGCTTCAGCCTCTGAGGACATTTCCATGGCAAATCTATTCTTGGTTACTTCTTTCAGTGTACTTTCAAATCAGACCGTTATTACTCTTTGATTTTGTCTCCATACTTTGTTTCTCATCACAGTTTTAATCGCACTTCTCCTCATATATGTATGGTAACTAGTAGGTTGATGTTGCTAGGAACAGTTTTTTCACTTTATAGCCTAGAGTTTAGGAATTGATTAGTTGACTCTGCCACCCGTGGAGGAAACTATAATATCTTTGCCTGAATGGATTTAAAGCATTTTCAGCTTGTAGTGTCCTGTCCTTGAAAGTTTGTAAAATACAACAAAGGGGTATATAAAAGGCAGCTAGTAAGTTTATTATCAATGCCTCAAGACAGCTATACAGAAAACAACTCATAAATTTTCCAACGCATATAGGATCATAGAATGGTTTGTACTGGAAGAGACCTTAAAGATCATATTCTTCCAACCACCCTGAACACTTCCAGGGATGACATGCAGACTGAAAGGTGACAGCAACTCCTATATCAAGGATGCCCCAAACTGTTCATTGCCAAACGGTAATACATTGTTTGCAGCAGAAATTTTACATTGATTTGGGATAGAATGACTTTCAAATAAATTTTCAGCCATATTATAAGGAGTTAAAAATAATAATTTTCATACATTTTTGCTTTTGAAAATTTTCAGCTGATTATTAGTAGGGAGATTTCATGTAATTAAAAATAATAATTAAAAAAATGTCCACAGGAATATACACAAGGTTTTTCGTTTTTTAAAGTAAATAAAGATTAAGAGCTGGATATTTTGTGTTGCTGTTTTTTAAAATGGCAAATATTGCATGTTTTTTTCCACAGATTTATCTCATTTTTAGATTATTAGATTAATAAACATGGGGGGTTGTATTTTTTAGGCATATGGAAGCAGTGCAAGAGCTGTTGAAGTAACTCGGTAGGTTAAAACAATTACAGCACACTTCATAAATCACAAGCAAACAAGATATTTTAGGGAAGGAGCATGACGGATGAGGTCACCAGATATACAATATGTCATTTACTTAACTTAAGCCCATATTTTTCCCATAATGTAGTAGATGAACTCATTAGTTACAATGAAAAACAGTAAGAAGGAGGCATCTGGCTTCCAACTGCCTATTTCTGACAGGGTTAAGATCACTAGATCTAGTAATGTTTGTGCTTTGTCTACTGACACGGCCTTGTGCTGTAGAAAACTGATGAGGTTTGCTGAAAATTTACAGGCTTACTGTCACAATGTTATAAAACTTAGGCAAATGCAGTCAGTTACATTTTTGCCTCTGTTCATGTTTACCATTTTGCTAAGTTTTGAGTATTTATGATTTTTATTAACTCATATGTGTTACCAGTTTAAGATTTTTCTAAGTAAATTTATTCCTGAATTCTGAATTTTGAAGATCTTTCTAGGTAAATTTATTCCTGAATTCTGAAGGCAACGGAAGTGCTGTGACACAGTAAAAATTAACATACAAAAAAACCTGTGGCTATGCAATGTAGCAGTGTAGTTGATAAATAAAATTGGTTGGGTTTCATGACCTATGATAAGTTTATAACTTGCATAAAGTAATATTAATACTGATGCAGAAGGTCTTATAATACATCTTTTCAGACATTTATCTTAATTTCACAAATACTAAATTGTTGCTATTCTTATTTAAATGGCTGCTGTTAAGCAGTTTTATCTATTAGGAGTTTATTTTCCTTTGATTTACAAAAAATAAATCAGACCTTTTAAATTCATATTCATTTAGCTTGCTTGATGTTTTAAAAATGAGAATTAAGGCATTGAATTTAGGTAGTTTTAGAGACTGTTCATAGTCATAAATCAGATTAAGCTTAATTGACATAGTGTAGTGTATTCATATTAGGTACTTTGAAGGCACAGTAAAAAAAGTAAAGATACAAATCTGATTTCTGTGGAAATAAAGTATACATAAATGTGTATAAAATAACTTCTCTTGATATTTTTCCCTATATAATTTTAGTTACTGTTATACTTTGTATAGTATGTGTTATCTAAATTTTATATCTACAGATTTAATTTCCCTTCCATTTTTAGCTTCAAATGGTGCAATCACCTAGACATTTTATTCTCATTTGGGAACAAAGGATTACAAGGTACCTGCTGAGTAATTAAGTACAGTCCTGTTTATAGTGTCTTGAAGTTGGTTCTGTTTTTTGAGCCTGCTACTTTGACTGGAAAGCTGTTCCGAAATCGTAATTCAGTACTGATAGCTGGCACTTCTCAAATTTGTTCCCAGTGAGTTTGCACTCAGTTTTTCTCATGCCAACTCTTCCATTCAGTGTAAACTTTTTTGTGTGTTTACATCCTGAAAATACATGTAGAAAATTTGTTGTGTACTTTCTCAGTACTAGTTTAGCCATACTATATCAGCCAAACACTTTTTTTCTGCAAGAGTAGATCACTGTGGATCTCCATAATAGCACTTTCATCTTTCTCAAATATAACAGAGTGCATGGTATTCCATAATGAACTCTACCAAAGCCTGCTCTAATGCCATTAATACTTAATTGTTGCAGAAACTATTTCTTTTGAAAAGCTTGAAATCATGTTTGCCTTTTCCATGTCAATATTGTATTGATAACTGAGTTGTTACCCAGTGACTGATGTAGCCAGGTTTTTCTCTTCAATCATTTCCAGTTGATGAATTCCAGTTGTAATGGGAATATCTGTGTTAGTCACTGGATACATAGCTTTTCACCATTGCATGTAATTTGCAATTCTGTTGTAATGCCTTCTTATAAACATTCTTCTGTGGCTGTCAGTTGTACCTTGTGACTTTGTCATCAGCAGATTTCACTGGAATGTTTTTACTTTTTAACCTCAAATTCTTATTAAAATTTTTAATGAGATAATTTTCGTGATAGTTTCTCTGTCTGATGGTTTTTGGTTTTGTTTTTTTGTGATTTTTTTTAAAATATTTGTTGGCTCCTTCTTAGTCAGTTTCTTTTCCCACATTCTATTAAATTGGAGATTCTCCTGACTAAATTATTATCTGTTCTAACAACCCCAGCTTTACTGAATTTTAGTACATTGGCCCTTATTTTCTTCAAGCAATAAATATTTTAAAAGCTCTTTTAGCAAAGCCATTTTGTAATCTAGCTTGTTCCATTCCATTACTATCTTTACTTCAAAATAAATCTTGTATCTTTCTTACTGTTGAAGGTTTGCAGTTGTTCAAATCATTTTTTTGTCTTTCTTAAAAAGGGAAGCCATGTGTGGTTTTCTCCAGTTGTATGTTGCTATCTCCACATACGTGTTTGGCAAAAATGCTTGCTACTGCATCGGTAATTTCACAGATTGTTTCTTTCAAAGTTGGCTTGGAATGATTTTAAATACGTTTAATTTCAATGGATATTTGAATTTCCACAACTGCACTTCTACTAGCTTTCCTGTCTTTAGCTTTCTGTTCAGCATTGTTGACCTTAATGAAAATTGAGGGTAGGTGTAGTGTACCATGTAGTGGACCATGTTCTTTTTTCAGTGCTCTGTTCTCATTTATATAGTAGCAGAGCATTCTGCTATTATACTTACCGTACGTTATAAAGGGTACTTGACTGACAGTCTAGTCCTACTCTTCCCTTCAGCTGATAAGTGTTGTCTTTGTATTGATGAACTATAAAGAGACAAATAAGCATAAAAATCATTAGGATCATGCTGTGGATCAGATGTCCCTCTGTGCCAAATATAGGCAATACTAAGTAGATAAGGATTTTTTTGCTTCCTGACCAAGCAGATGCTAAATGCATTTTATGCAGCTCATAAATCCAGTTTCTACTTCCTGCTTCACAAAGCAAGGCTCATATCTATTTGATAAGATGTGTTTAAAGCACTTAGGAGAAAGAGAAGAAGGAAGTGGCTTCAGTGTTTATGGCTTTTAAAAGAAGAAAGCAATACTCCTTATAATGGGTTCTTCTGCTTTGTATTTTTAAAAGCTTCTTCTGTTTTATCAATATTGGTTTGTTAATACTTATACATAAAGAGATTTACACTACAATTAGTTCAAACACATAAATAATCTCATATAGAATTATTTTATGTTTGCATGCACACGCACACTCACATCCATGTGGTAAATATATAGATATTTTACACCTGATTGTATTAAATGATCAGTTATAAATTTATAATAGTTAGAAGGGCAGAGTTTCATCTAAGGTTGTTGTAAAACATTTTCTATAATACCTAAACTGCTGTAACAGCACCATCAAAAAAAAAACCCAAAACTGTACCTGTTTCATAAGCAGGCTACCTAAATTTTATAATCAAGAATGGTGATCCAATGAAAGTAAGGTAGTTTGAAAGTAAATTTAAAAATTGGCTTGAGTGCAAGCTTTTTGTCATTAAAAATAGCTACAATCCATTGCTTTAAAAACATATAGCCAAAAAGATGAATATGGAAGATATTCATGACTAACTTTTCACTAAGCATAGCAAATTATTCTTATTTAATTAAGGTCTTGTGTCTGTTTCACCGAAGCAATTGACAGAGGTACACTTTTCTCGGTTACAAGATGTTGTAGAGTCCATTTCAATCTGGAAATGTTCCAAACTCAACAGATTTTGATTGCCTGTCTCTATAAAGCTGTTTATTTTGTTCTTAGCATTTGCCTGAAAGAATTAGAGAATTTGACCTTTTGTGGGGAATGGGGAGTTATCTAAAGAATCAACAATAATGCTTCTTTTTATCATTCATGTATAAATACATTTATATTCCATATAATGAGATATGTGTATAATACGTATTTTAAACAAAGACAAAGCAAGCAAAAGGTCTAGTAGTTTTCTTTTGAGTACAAGCTTAATAATTGCTGGCAGCAACAAAACCCCTAAATTTTATAGTAATACTAAAGCATAAGTGATTGCAGTTTTCTCTTCAGTAGTCTCACAGATCATACAGATACAGTCAACAGGTTATGATTTTTAATGTTGTTTTTGCTGGTGGCATTTTGCTATTTGATTAGTGTGTGAGTAGTGGGCTGTAATTTCTAAGTGTCACTGAACTTGCATAATGCAAGTTTGGGTATCCTCTTCCAAGCCTTTATACATGCCAAACAGCTGTGAAAAGCAAAATATTTTCTATGTAAAATGAGGTTTTAAGGTTTAATCTACCAAGATTTGTGAACTTTCTAACACATTTCTGTCTTGTAAAACCTTATGATCATATTTTTAGAAAAAAACAAAACAAAACAAACTAAATTATAAATATTGTTCATAATCTCTGTTTCACTGCAGAGACACCAACTGTATTTCCTGAAAATATCAAAGATAAAGAAACACCAACACCAGCTGAAGATATTCAGTTGGAAAGCTCTATTCCTCATACAGATTCTGGAATTGGAGATGAACAGATGCCCAGTATTTTGAATGGAACAGACTTGGAGACCAGCACAGGCCCTGACGCTATGAGTGAGCTGTTGTCTACTTTGTCTTCAGAAGTGAAGAAATCTCAGGAGAGCTTAACAGAAAGCCCCAGTGAAATGTTGAAGCCTGCATCATCGATATCGAGTATCAGCCAAAGTAAAGGCATCAATGTCAAGGAAATACTGAAAAGTCTTGTGGCAGCCCCTGTTGAAATTGCAGAATGTGGTCCAGATCCAATCCCTTACCCAGATCCTGCACTGAAGAGAGAAGCTCAGGCTATTCTTCCCATGCAGTTTCACTCATTTGACAGGTATATGGCTGGATTCATTATTTTATATTGATGTAATTCAGAAGTTTGAAAGATTTCTTTTTTTTTTTTTTAACATGGTTATTCTATTGGCTTGCATTAGACTGTTAAAAAAAGCTGCATTACTTCTCCTTTACTACTGTTACCAAAGTGGACCATATAGTATAGAGAAAAGTAATTCTCCTTGTTTTTCTCTGTCAACAGTGAATAAAACTCTGCAAGGTACTTGGAAAACAAGCCTGTTGTAAAGAAATATTTTTGCAGTAAAATCTTTTTTCCCTCTAAAACATTTTAGTTAAAAGCATTTTAGTGAGGAGGAGGGGTAATATCTGCTGATATAGAACAGACTGCAGAAATTCAATCAAATATTCTTTCAAAGGCTTAAATCTTAATTGGATCCATCATTGCACTGTTTTCTGGTACTGAAATGTTTTGACCATGGCAAATTGTTTGCATGGTCATGGTAGAAACCAGTTTTCTTTTAGGTCTTTAAAGAGCAAATATGCCCAAAAGTTAGCATTTAAAAAATAAACTACTGAACCTTTCCACAGAGAGTCTTTTGTTTCTCTTTTTAGTGTGTAGCTTCCCAGCTTCTAATGTATATACTTTTCTTTAAATCTCCATCTCAGTTATCCTGAACACAGAAGTTGTGGTAAAATGTGCAATTAATAACATCCTTCCAGAAAAAGGGTAACCCGATCCATTGTGGGTTCAGTCTTAACCTGTGCAAAGAATCAGTGTTATGAGTGATGCTGTGGTTACGTTTTCCAGTATGACAAGATCCCTGCAGTTTCTTCATAAAAATAATTTTAAAAGGTAAAAAGATGGAATAAAAACTTAAATATATGGTAAAACATGTCTCAAAATTTTAAGCAAATTTGTAGAAATACATCAGTTAATTATGCAGGTACAAGAATTAAAATTCTGGGGGAATTAAAAAATGAAAAAAAATAAAATGGCTGTTGTGATTGACGAGAAAAATCCATCTGCACTTACAGAAAACCTGCAAAAAATGTCAGAAATGTCTTCATTAAAGTCTTAAGAAAAACAATATGGAAGGAATGCTTTGAGTGTAATGTAAGCACTAAAGTACAAGAAGTTACAACAAGACTTCTTTCATTTCAAATTCCATAGAAAAGCTGATGCTTTTTAGTCTGTATATGAGTACTGAGGCTGCTTTTCTGAAAAAATTAAATAAACAGTCAGATAGCATCTGCTGTAAAAAAAGAAGATTGGATCAAAATAGGAAATGAGAAATATGCATTAGAAGCAATGAATATGTCCCTTTTTAATAATACTTCAGGTCTGACCATTCCAGAGAAAGCTCATTTAGCAACTGTTTCATTAATAGGCCGTGTTTTGTTCATCACTGTATATGTTCTGATTTTATAGTGATTTCAATGTGAAGTAAAAAATTCTTTTTTTACTATATAGTTAGGATTTTTTCATTTTCTCTGTGAGGAACCATTATATTCCAGAATGCATGCTTCTACATTAAGCAGTACAAAAATTTGTGCTGTGTGTAGATTTAATACAGCTGACTGCAACCACCAAAAGGTTACTGTAGTTAAAACTATTCCACAAGATTTCTAACTAGGTCAATTAAGAAAAATACTTCATTCAGAGGATTGTTTTTAATTCACAAACTGTTAGACACCTAAATTAAAATGGAGCATACCACCTCATGAGATGCCTTTGTCATCGTTAGAAGGAATTTAACATCAAGGT
Source organism: Melopsittacus undulatus (assembly GCF_012275295.1). Lineage (NCBI taxonomy): Eukaryota > Metazoa > Chordata > Aves > Psittaciformes > Psittaculidae > Melopsittacus > Melopsittacus undulatus. Next base: position 23,233,415 of record NC_047528.1, read on the forward strand.
GATTGAACAGACGAGTTTTATTCTGCATTTCGAAGTTATAGCTTTGTAAGAAAGCATTAAAAACTTTAAAGGGCTGCAGCAGGTTGGCCATAATCTGTATTTAGTGTGAGCACCTTCACTAGATTCTTCTTGCAATGATGTGACTGCTTGTACGTTTTGAACATCATTATTAGTACTTGCTGATACAGAATTGTGGAATTACTTGAAAAGTGCTTCATATCTAGGGTTGGTAGATTTTGATAGGCATTTATACTTAAAAGTTTGCTTAGGTTCTACAAGGTTTAGCGATACTTTTTTCCCCCCTGTCCCATTACCCTGCTGACCAAGTTGTGATTCCAAAGTATACACCTGTGTTTGTATCTTAGTAGCATATGTTGTACCCTTTCATCCCTTGGCTTTGTTTACTTCTTCAGCAAAACAAGTGATAATTGTTGAAGATTAGGCAAAAGAATGCTCCTTTACATTCATTTTGTTATGGTATTTTGTTTCTCTTAAATATATAATCCTAGGAAAGTAATATAGATCATGCTTTTTAATATAGCAAACAATTAGAAAGGGAAAATTGGCAGGTTCAGGCAGAAGATCAGGAAGTGTTAAATTCTTTCCTCCAACTAAATGAATGGTATTAAAACTGTGGACATTGTGATAAAAATACTGATGTTCTTAGTCCACATTATCTCAACTGTCTGGTCACACCCCATGGCAACATTACTAATAGTGACCATTGTTCAGTCAAATATTTCTCTATGCAGTTTGCTTGTATTTTAGAGTACTTTCTTGACCACAAGGCAAAAGATGGGTGGTGATGTTGCTTTTCTTTTTCAAATTACAAAGGAGGACCAGATTGCAATCCTGACCCAATAACCTTTCATAGGGGATGAAACAAAGGTTAGGATAAAAATCTTTGAATAGTATTTCAAAATAATATTAGATTTAATTAAAATATTGAGAAAGCAACATGAATTTTAGCTTGTGGTGGTTTATTAACATTTTGCATTGCTGCTAGCATCCCGATTATCATTGAAAAGCTGGAAAAAAAATACAGTTATTTTTCTTGTTCATGCAAATATAATTGTGTTTACTGATATCAAATAATAAATAATATGCACTGCATATTTTCTGCAGGCTAATGCTATCCCTGTGAAACATATTTGTGTAGTAACTTCTGTTGCTGGAGCTTTTGGTACTTCACTGAGCAATGCAGTTATTGATCGTGTTTATTCTCTCTAGAGAATCTTGAGCAATAGAGTGTATTGTTTTGTCAGATTTTATTTGTTTCATTTTTTTATAAAATATAGACAGTGATTCCATATTTATAAGTAAATCTAAATTGGGGAAGTGTATTTTTCACCTTCATCAAATTATATTCTTGGTCCTTGTGAGGCTAGACTTTCATTTTATTTTTGCATTTGGATACCTGAGTCCCTTGTAGAAGAAGAATTGAGGTAATTAATAGAAAGATGATATCATCTTCTTTGTTTTAAAGATATTTCTCTAACTGTAAACACTGATCTTACATGTAGGTAAATACCCATATAAAACAAACTCTTGTAAATAGAAGTGAAGAATTTTATTTTATCATTTAATGTGCTCTGTTTTGTTCTGTGTATTCTTTTAATTGTACATTGCTAATATCCTTTTAAAAGTCATTATGTGATAGGCTACAGTGTACATTTCTGTAGTATTTGTGCAGGCAGAAATGAAACTTAAAAGTAGAAAATGTGGCCAACATGTTTTATCAAGTAGGACTTGGTGTGCAGTTAATGTATGCAGCAGTTCAAGTACTATCGAATGTAAATGATGAGGTGATATTGATGAAAGGAGGGGATTGAGGTCTCCGGGGGCGCTGATGACGGATTGAACAGAAGCGGCCTTGCACCACACGTAACTCAAGTCTGTCGTCTTCACCGCTCAAAGCCATAATGGGAGGTGGCAGTCTGAAATGAGTTGCCACGGCAAAGAGTATTATTTTTGAAATGCTTTCACACAAATCACTAGGCCCTGCATACAACTTAGTTTCATGCTTTAATGTCATCAGGAGGCACAAATTGGTGTGTCTAATTGTTTGCCACCTGCCAGCAAAATGAGCTGCCAGCCAGCCAGACGGGTTTGATTGTCTGTCAGCTCTTCAATAGATTGAGAGTGACAACATCAAAAATTTCACTTCAAACTCTGAAGCTTTGAGCAGCTTTTCAGAGACCTCTTCCCCACAAGTGCTTCTGGACAACTGCATTTTTCAATTAGTTTTCAATATATCCCTGCCTTCTGCCTCATCTGTCTTAAGGCAGCTGTAATTACATTATGAGCTTTATAAACAGATTTCTGGGATGCTGGAGCCTGGATCCTCAAAGTTATGACATGTCTTTTAACGTCAGACTGAATTCCTTGAAAATAGCATCCAGGTTGACATTTTTAGAAGCAAATACAAAGGGTTATTTCACCTAGATTTGCAACTAATGGAACATAACCCACCCATAATTCCTTTTTGCCTTCTCATCTTTTGTCTGACAAAAATCAGTCCGCACTATTGATTTTTAGGGTTGGGGGATTTCTTGTTTCTGTGTTTTGTTGGGTTTTTTTGTCAATTTACATTTGTCCCATTAGACGCTACCTAGACCATTAATGTTTGTGAATTTATTTGTGATTCTACCCACTGAAATTGAGAGTGCATGTGGGTTTTTTTGTCTCATTATATTTTCAAAGTGAGATAATTTACATATATTTTCTGTTCTTAGCTGAATTATTTCAATAGGAAGCATGATTGCATAAGCAGAAAATCCTGAGTTCCTGGAAATGAGATCAGTTATTTTTGCTGCTAGTAAATACCTGATTCCCTTTTAATCCATTATCGCTTCATAAATTGGAATACAGTGGGTTTGCATAGTTTACATGCTTCATGAAGTCTTTACCAAGCATATTTTGCAATATTTTGGAGGACATACTTTTGAAGTATTATAATCTTGGGGGTTTGGGTTTTTTTTTTGTTTTTTTTTTTCTTTCCACAGGAGGTCCTTGGGGCCAGTTTTAAAAATATCTGTATGCTGGAAAAGGTGGACATCTTGTGAAATCCAAACAGGGCTGATACATGGCAATTAGTGCAGAGAAAGGTCTTCAAAAAGTATATTTGGTATGTTTTATGTATGTAGGCTATATTTAGAGGGACTACGCAGAAAATGTATGTGTTTTTGCTAGAATAAAACAGACAAGAACTGTGAGGGAAGATGCACTGAAGGTTCAAATACAGAGGTTCAATATTTGTTTTATTATTGCCCACTTTAGGGAGATCATTTATACTCTCCGGTCTACAGAGTCATTGAAATAAAATAGATAAATTGAGAGGTTATATTCCTTTTGCAGTCATTAGAGTCTTCAAAAGATGATTGCTGAAAAATAGATCTGATTTTACTGAAAACGTAATAAAAATGAATTATGAATAAATATGGTTTATTCTTCTCCCAACAGAAAATATTACTTTTTAAAGTTTGTAATAAAAATAATTGGAGAAAACAAAGCACTTTTCCCATGAATCAAGAAGGGACAGTGACAGCTGCCATCTGTACTTAGTCATTGCATTTCCCATTACTTCGGGCATCACAGTATTTTGTGGATATCATAAAATCATAGAATAGTTAGGATTGGAAAGGACCTCAAGATCATCTAGTTCCGACCCCCCTGCCATGGGCAGGGACACCTCACACTAAACCATATCACTCAAGGCTTCATCCAACCTGGTCTTGAACACTGCCAGGAATGGAGCATTCACTACCTCCCTGGGCAACCCATTCCAGTACCTCACCACCCTAACAGTAAAGAATTTCTTCCTTAGATCAAATCTAAACCTCTGCTGTTTAAGTTTCAACTTGTTACCCCTTGTCCTATCACTACAGTCCATAATGAATTAGATTGAACCGTTAACCACAACTCTTTGAGTGTGACCATCCAGCCAGTTCTTTATCCACCGAGAGGTCCACCTATCAAATTGATGACACTCCAATTTAGAGACAGGAATGTCATGTGGGACAGTGTCGAACGCTTCGCACAAGTCCAGGTAGATGATGTCAACTGCTCCACCCCTGTCCATGACTTTTGTAGCCCCATCATAGAAGGCCACCAAATTGGTCAGGCAGGATTTCCCCTAGTAAAGCCATGCTGGCTGTCACCAAGCACCTTGTTGTTTTTCATGTGCTCTAGCATGCCTTCCAAGAGAATCTGCTCCCAGATTTTGCCAGGCACAGAGGTGAGACTGACTGGTCTGTAATTCCGCTGGTCATCCATTTTCCCCTTCTTGAAAATGGGAGTTATATTTCCCTTTTTCCAGTCATCAGGAACTTCACCTTTCTGCCATGATTTTTCAAATATGATGGCCAGTGGCTTAGCAATTTCATTCGCCAGCTCCTTCAGGACCCGTGGATGGATTTCATCATGTCCCATGGACTTGTGTACATTCAGGTTCTTAAGATGGTCTTGAACGATATGTGAATGAACAAACCGATCAGTAGTGTGGGAATTAAGTGACTCATAGAATCATCGAATCATAGAATAGTTAGGATTGGAAAGGACCTCAAGATCATCTAGTTCCAACCCCCCTGCCATGGGCAGGGACACCTCACACTAAACCATATCACCCAAGGCTTCCTCCAACCTGGTCTTGAACACTGCCAGGGATGGAGCATTCACTACCTCCCTGGGCAACCCATTCCAGTACCTCACCACCCTAACAGTAAAGAATTTCTTCCTTAGATCAAATCTAAACCTCTGCTGTTTAAGTTTCAACTTGTTACCCCTTGTCCTATCACTACAGTCCATAATGAATAGTCCCTCTTCAGCATCCCTGTAGGCCCCCTTCAGATACTGGAAGGCTGCTATGTGGTCTCCACACAGCCTTCTCCGGGCTGAACAGCTCCAACTTTCTCAGCCTGTCTTCATATGGGAGGTGCACCAGTCATCTGGGGTTCCAGTTCACTTTCAATAATTTTACTCATCTTTGTGCAGTGGAAGTTGTGGTCCAAAAGAAAGACTTGAGAGTTCCTCTCTCCAGAGTATCTTTTCTAAGGGAGCAGTTAAAATACACTGCAGAGAATGGGAGGTATGATTTCAGATCCTGTTAGACAGAGAAGGGAGCTGAATTTGCATTGTCTGTACTCCTAGAGAGTGTCTTGGCCACTAATTCACTAAGGAGAGAAGGTTGAAATGCACCTCCACCTTAGCTGTTCATTTAGAACAAATTCGTCATAAATTTATGAACAGGTTCAAGTCAACTAAAATTGGGTGTATTAAGTCACGCGTTTTTTCATCAAGCTGTAATTGTATTCCCCTTGTCCATCATTTAGCAATCCGTACAAAGGTAGCTCTTTCAAAAGTCGTCTTGTAACCCATGTGATGTGCATCTTTTCATATTGCTATGCATGGATCTGTAGATATATCTCAACTGAAGTTTTATTTTTTTATCAGGAGAAACCAGGATATCTCTGCTCTCTATTAATTACTAGAGATATAGATGAAAATTATACTAGATTTTTGTCTTGCTTTTTTACCCTAATAGGCTGCTATAAAATCACTATTAAAGCTGTATTGATTTTTACAGGACTGCTGGTTTTTAGCTCCCCTTTTTTTGATTTGTTTGCATCATACATGCAGGATTACCCATCCCCATTCTGTAGTCTATATTGATGGGGTTTTACGGTTCTTCTTTATTCAGTGTTGTTGGCGGCATTTAATGTGTGACATTTTCATTTTTACTGCATTCACATTATTCAGACTTATTAGATTTCCAGTATTTCCAGTTTCTCTGTTCAGCCAAGACCATTTGCCTTTCTTGATAGTTAGCTTTCTTTTTATCTCTTACAGTTTTTCCTTGTTTCTTGTCAGTATTTTAGATGCTTCAGCTAATTTATCCTGAATGCAAAGGAGGTGCTAGTAACTGAGAATTTAATTGGGGGTAAATACTCTCCAGCTTGAGGGAAGATTGGTGGTCTTTATGTTGTTGTCCTAAAACCACACATGAGATGATTAATTTTCTTCTATTTCGAAACAAGCAATTTCTATTTAGTAGATTAGGATAATTTTATGGACTTTAAGATTTGCATGTTTTGATTAATATATTGTGTCAAATTATTGACAGAATATGTAACAACTGGACATTCAGCACTAATGCTGAACCTATGTTTCATTTACATGAATCTCAAAGATTACATCCTTCTGTGAGCTCTCCCTATCACAGAATCCCAAGGGTTGGAAGGGACCTCGAAAGATCATCTAGTCCAACCCCCCTGCAAGAGCAGGGTAACCTAGAGTACATCACACAGGAACTTGTCCAGGCAGGCCTTGAATATCTCCAACATAGGAGACTCCACAACCCCCTTGGGCAACCTGTTCCAGTGCTCTGTCACTCTTAAGGAGGAACAAGAATATTAATTCAGCCTTAAGAGGTTTCACGTATCCCAGAAGAGCATAAAGTGATTCTAATTTAGTTGCCACTGCTCAGATAGGTAGCACAAGACATCCAGTATTGGAGGCTTATCTCCGACCTCTTGATTGACCAGAGTGATAGGTTGGAAGGCCTTTAAATTTTAAATGTAGAAGAGATACAGAATGTGGCTCACAGAGAGAGAGAAAATATAGTGCAGCGTCACCTTATTTGTCTGTCACCAGCACTGGGTAGCTACATTTTTAAGGAAAGTTAATTTGGGGAAATATTTTTTTTAATTTCCATCTTCTCTTTTTGAAGTTTAACACATTGATAGTATTATTTTCTGTAAAATTATTTCATGCAGATTTCTAAAATCCAGAAGAACCCTGTAGCCATTTGCTGAGGTTATTTAATGAATCGGCAATGCATAAATAGTATGGAGGTTGAAGCAACAATGCTCATCTTAGGCATGTTATGAATAACAGTGATTTTATGCTTAGGTTTATAGTTTGAGAAGGATACTCATAGAGTAACAAAGTAGTGATTAGTAGTCACGATTCTCTTTGGAATTGTAAAACCACCCACGGAGAATATAAATAAAACCAGTTGCTACAGCAAATTGCTACTAAGCTTTTGCTGACTAAGTCATTGGGGATCATTTGAATCCATGATGATATGATTCAGAAAAATATGGACCAGTTTGGAAAATTCAGAAAGTCTAAAATAGGTTCTGTAAAACAAGGCCTAAAATGAAAGCATGGGAGTATACATTTTCTGTAGGAAAAAAAAAATCATGAATGACTGACAGATACATATAAGTTATCTATAATTTTAAATTCTTCCCTCCATTTGTACTGTGCTCATGTAAATAGCTATACTTCTTTCATAAATTTGATTTGTTTTGATTTTCTTTTTTCACCGAATATGTTGTTGGAGTGGTCTGATTTGTTAGAAGAAGGGGATTTTTACTTGAAAGCAATCAGTCATTCTCATTTGCCTTTCTTGTTCTGCTGTTCCTCTGATTGTTTTGCACATTTTTGTCCACTCTATTGTGCTGTTCATGTAGTTTTTCAGTCTTCTTCAACTGGATGTCATTCTGTATTCACTTGCTATATTTTGTTTTGTCAATAAGAATGACACATATGTGTGACATGTTAGAAAGCTGCATTTTCTTTCAGTCTGGGATGATAGTGTATCACTGATTTTGCCTATCCTTTTGGTAGAGAGGGTTCTCTTGATGTTTTTTGGTAACTTGTAATTTGACAACACCTGTCTTAGTGTCCAGATTCAGACCTAAAAAGACTGTCAGCCGTATGTAAAGCATTAGTACCTGTAGGATCTAGGCAGTATTGTCCTTTCGTGCTACAGATGATTTTCAGTCTTAAACTACACTCTTGAAAAAAGAGTTTTTGCCTTTATAGGAGGCCAGTGCACTTGGAGGTTGGACTAGATGACCTTTAAAGGTCCATTCCAACCCAAACTGTTCCATCATTCTGTTACGTCTGAGAAGTTGACATATGTGGTCTTTGCGGGGGAAGTTTAGGTTGTCTTTTGGATACTCTGAAAGACCACTGAGCTGTTTGAAGGTAAGGAGGCAAACCCTGAATTTAGCTTCATCTGCTTTGGAAAAGCAGCAGGAAAATAGGAAACACTTCTGCAGCAATCATATCAGCAATTTATCAGGTACCAATACCAGACCTTAGAGGAGGCAAAAATTACTTTACTTAAAACAAAACCCATACCAAAACAGATGTCACTCACTCTGTCTCACTTTTGTAAACATTAGAATAGGGGTGTGTCTAATGAGTCAGTCCAGTCAGGCACCACCCATACTTGTGTCCAGATGTTATGTCCAGGATCTGCATATGGTGACACCAGCTGTCAAGTATTCCTCATATCTTCTGGGTCCGTCATAGGGTGGCAACTATTTTTCATAGGTTGGCTCCATCAGGTAGATCCTTATGGATTAAAAATTAACGCCAACAGTCTCTCTGTCTTTCCCCACCTTTCTGAGTTATCACTGTCCACTGTTTTTGTCTCCCAGGTCTGGTTATCTTAAGCTACACACATACCTGTGGCTTGATGACCTGATAATTTATGTGCCATCAGTGTAGTCCAGTCTAAGACACCTTTTCCTGCTGTGTTCCTTCTTGTGTCTCATCACCTAAATATTCCATTCTTTCATCATTCACACCAATCTAAGTCTTTCTATTGCAGTTCTCTACACTATAGGTAATGATTGTAGTTTTCTCATTAAATTAATATAACCAGGAGATGATCCCAGTTAGGATACAAATCATAATTCCATTTTGTGTTTCTGCAGCACTACAGGATCTCTGCTTTTGAGTACGTATTCCTGAACAGCCAGAACTCAAGTATTTGATTGAAGTATTAAGTGAAGCAGAGATATTTGTGTGTGCATAGGAGCTCATTTTAGGAGATTTCATGGCATTATGGAACAGATTAATATAATGCATATAGACCTGTCTTTATTCACGTGTAGCTGCTGCTATGTAAACACTTCATATCAGCAACAATTGTAAGAGATTATCAACTACAGAGAAAAGCAATTATTTTAGGGTCACATATCTTAATCGATAACTACTGCATTGTGCAAACTCATCTTCTCCTAATATAAATGGAAGGGGACAGAAAACCATCGATATGCCTAGAATTACATTTCTCATAGTACCTGCCTCAGGGTGGTTGTAAAGCTGATGTTCAGAATATGGAGACAACTGGCACTGCTACCCCTCTAAAAGAGGGAGAAAAAAATTGCAGTTCTGAACACTGACATTATATAAGAAAACAGCACTTGTATGTAATTCTGACAATAGCATCATCAAGACAATTTGCATCACCAGTTTTCAAAACCCAGGGAGACTGAGGATTTATAAATATATGAGCAAACCACATTACTGTGAAATTTGTTCTGCACATTTTGATCCATCGTGTGCCATCATATTTAGATGGAAGTGTACCTATTACCATAATTAGTTGCATTTTCTTGCTTTGTTCTTTGATCACAATGATCAATTTTTTTGTGCTTTACCAGAAAATATAAGTATTAGAATGGAAAAATATTTTTTAACATTTATGGATATAATTTTTTCTGGGTTTTATTTATGTTTTTCTCCCTCATTTTTTCCACTGAAATGGACTTTTTAGGAGCAGTTTTTATAAATAAATAGAAATATTAAATGGAAATCTGTAAAGGTAATTGTCTGCACTATGACAGCATTCCAGATTTGAAAAAATATTAATTAAATGTCTCTGTAATATTTTCCTTCTTCTTCCCTTTTAACACATATAGCAAGTCTTTTAGTTATGAGATTTGAAAAAACAAAGAGTGGTTGAAGATTAGCTGAGAATGTGTGTGTTTGAATGCAGCGTTGGCTGTATGTGTTATGTCAGACTTTTTGTATGAATGCCCCTTTCTTTCCTTAAAAGCTTCAATTTCTCAAGACTGCATTTCAAACTTTATTTTTAAATGGCATATTATCAGTATTGTGAAAGCAAATATTTACCATGTTGTATTTTAAGTGTGCTGTTGATTTTAATGATTATGAAAGCTTTCAAGAAGTCTGAGTACAAAATTATGTGTGTCAACTCTATTTGCAAGACCAGTATGTGCATGGCACTGGAGAATCGACTACTGTATTCAAATGTTCAGATCACTGACAACAAAATTGTCATATAACTCCAGTAAGATCAACAAATTAACATACTAATTAAGATTGCATATATATGGGCTGCTAGTATGCTGACATCATTTCCAACACTCAGCACTGTCTTTGGAAATCTGAACTACAGGTGGTAGCAGTGTTCACAACATATCACTGCAGTGGTGTCTTTCCATTTTGTGGGCACTGAAAGATGAGTTAATTTTCTCAGAATCACATGAAGCTGCAGACAATGGATAGGAATATGGTTTTAACACAGTCTTACCCTATTTCAGAAAGGTTAAGAAAACTGACATTATTATGTGTTCCTCAGCAACAGTGTTATAACTCAGCATAAACTCATCATATACTACAACTTTTGCTGGTTCCAGTTTTAGTAATTTGCCATTTTTTTCCACAGGAGTGTGGTTGTACCAGTAAAGAAACCCCCTCCAGGTAGTCTGGCTGTTACCACAGTCGGAGCTGCCACAGCTGGGAGTGGACTGCCACCGGGTAGTACACCTAATATATTTGCTGCAACAGGAGCTACACCAAAAAGTATGATTAATACAACAGGTATTGTCCTTAAATATTTTTGTGACCCTCATTTTTTTCTTGTTTTTTTGTTGTGTTACTTTAATTGGTGTTTTGGTTTTTAATCATCTTTTTTGTTACTGTTTTTGTACTTCTAAAATAAAAATGTAGGAAGATTAAATCTTGTCCTTTATTAGAGCCAGTGTTTCCTCTTCATGTATGTTTATAATCTTTGATAGTGCACAGTGGATTTGCACAGCCTTAAATAAGTGAATAAATATCCATAATATTGTTTTATAAGCATAGTTTAGAATTGAAATGAGCTAACTTCTCCAGTCCTCTGCAGTAGAGGATGTTTATATGATACACCAATTAACTGCTCCTTAAACAACTAGTTACTTAATAAATATATCATAGATCGTGGAGAGTTAATATTCTGGGCAATTGCTATTTGTCAATGAAAATTATGCTATGATATTTTTGGAAGGTTTTTCAGTATGAACCTACCTAATAATTTAACTGTAGTCATGTATTATCAATACTTGTTTATTGTGACCTAGAGAAGGAGGACAAGAACTTTTTTTAATTATTTATAATAGTAATAATGGGATTGTCTGTCATGAAGAAGCCCATTGACAATAGAGACTGTGGTTTGGATTCAGAAATGAATCCTTACTGAGAGCAACTGATGTTTACTTAAACTCTTTTGAAATGTCTGGCTATGGTGTGTTTTCTTTCTAAACTAAGCAAAAAGCACTTGAGAGAAGAACTCTCTTCATGGATATCACAACTTCAGTCAAGGGTTCAGAAAATGAAAATCTCCCTGGGTTTGCAGAAAATGGAGAGGGAAGCTTTCAGCATCCTTCTGCTTCATGGAATAATATGAAGACACACTCATTATTTTTTCTTTCTTTTTGCAGATTACCTTTAATGCATGGTAATAGAACTTTGATTTTTCTAAGGATAATATATATATAGATAGATATAGATATAAATCTTATCATTATCCTGAGGCAGACAGGAGGAGTGGATGCTCTGAATAATGTTATCACTTCTATGAACAGTTCCATTTGTGTAGCCACTTCTGTTAATCTTGAATGGATTTCCTTTTAAGTACTCTTATATCATGCAAAAAAAATATTGTACATTGGAAACCTTGTTTTCCAAATCATACTGGATAGTGTAAGCTTTTCAGTCTTCTCTGTGATTAAAGATCTGACCTGTTTTGGCTGGAATGTAGCAGCTCTTCTTTGTAAGTAATTGCATTTAAAAATCAGTTATTTCCTCGATACTGTTCTTAGTCAAGGACAGTATTTCAAATACCATGGTACATTCACTGTGGATTAAAGGATGCTTTTTTTTTTTTGGTAAATCTCAGAGATTCTTTTTTTTTTTTAATGCAACTGGTTTTGTCTCCTAGACTATGAATTAGCTTGATTAAAGGAAAAGTATTGATTCAATGGACTTTCAGCAAGTATCAGATTTAATTAGAACTATATGTTACATAAGACCTTTAGTAAATCCTTTTATGTCTGAATTCATCTGAATGAGCTTTATTGATGAATTCTTTTAAGACGTAGTTTCAGAAGTCCTTCCTTTTAAAAAAAATTTTATACCCACATTTTAGAAATGCTAAACACATTGATGACAGCAAAAAAATTATCACACTGAAAACATAAAAATATCGTAGGTTAAAATGCTTGGGTTTGCCATTTTTAATTACTATGCTTACAGTAGCCAAAAAAGTGATCGTGTGTGTCAGTTTTGAGATATATATAAAGCATTCGGTTAGTTTCTGGTTTATATACTTGTAGTTTGTGAAATTATCTACTTATTAATGATTTTAAAAGAATATATAGAATTTCCTTGAATGGCACTTTTTTTTTCTTTTTTTCCTGTGATAAGAAAGAAACATTATACAATATTTTAGAAACACTAGATGTCCCCCCAAACCTATTTACAGTTGATTTTACAGTATGTTACAGACACTCTAGAAATACAGTTTTATCCTTGAGGTATATTCTGTGCTGGACTTGTGCGTAAAGTGTTTTTTTCAGTTATTCATGGCTTGCAATCGGTGTTTGCTTTCCATCTGCCATCACTGTCATAGTCAATGTCACTGTCACAGTGTAATGAGATGCATGTTACTGAAGTCCTTTTAGTGCTTTCAATGTATGTTTTGGAGATGATAGGTTTTCTTCCTTCATCCCTTTATGTAAGAAACTGTTTTTACAGGGGTTTATATTGGAATTTCTGTGATTCATATCCTGATTCTCATTTGTATGTTAATCTAGTAGTTCTAGGTCTGTTTGATCTCTTCTGGGACCCTAGCTGGCTAAACAACTTAGCAAGTGCATTTTTAGACAACAGCCTTTATGAAGAAACTTTAACTTTGGAAGGGAAAGAGGCAATAAAAATATGTGTTACCTAGATATATATGAAAATAAATATGAAATAATATAAATACATTAAAAATTAAGTATATAAATAATATAAATACACACACATACACACACACTTATATACATATATATTAAGCTTTATTCTTTTTTAATCTACCCTATTCCTTGCTACATTGCTATAGTTCCTAGGTTGAGAGAGATAGCCTACTATATATATTGTGTTTCTTTCTTAGTGTGTTTGGGTACATTTACAATTTGTATTTAGTTCAAGCCACAACCCACCTCCCATTTTCACTATTAAAACAGCAAACTAAAACAGTTACTACTCTAAATCCTGACCCTCACCAGCTACTTCAATGTCAGCAAGCCCAGCAAATTGTGATGGTTTTTTATGGTGCTTTGAATACAACTTCTCTTAAATGAGCCAGTCCAAATTCTGATCTTTACTGTAATTCTTTTACCAGTAAAAAGCCAAATTAAATTAAAAAAAACCCAAAAAACTCATCCTGCTGCCAGAGAATTTTTCACCCTAACCAGCATTTGACCTCTACTTCACTGTCAACTGCTGCTTAAGCATCTAAGAAACTATAAATGCTTTGTAGAGCTTTGCAGAAAACTGAAAAATAATACAGACCTGTGTAATGCAAAAGACAGTAATATGTGAACTGCTGAAACTGACCACTGTCAGGGAGCTACCAGTTATCTTTTTTTTTTTTTTAATGGCAGAATAATGCCACTGATCTTTAAACTGGGTTCTCCACCCTTCACTGCTAACTTGAATAGGTCTTGCTGCCTGTCGCCCTTGTCTCTGATAGCAGTGCAGCCTCTTGGGCTTTGAACTCCGACTACAAGACTGTCCCTTGCTACCTCTCTTGCAGTGACGTGTTGCACAAGGACTGTTCAACAAGGACGGGGAACAGGAACAGCATTTATCACAGTGCTCTCGCTGCAGTTCATGGTCACTTTGAGCCTTTGCTGGTTTGATTCAGAGAGGTTGAACTCACAGTGCCATTTCAGCAAACATGATAGATAGGCATTTAGAGTCTAAGTTTAGCCCTTAGCTCTGACCCAGATCACTTAAAGTATAAATATATGCTCTGTCTGCATCTTTTCTCTGGGCAGCTGTTCACAACCATTACAATGATACCCCCACTGCTCTCTCTAATTTTAAGATCTTAAAACTCTCCTTGACTGAAGGAAGGAAGCAGAAAAACTATATTTAGGATCTATCTCTCTGTCATACTTGATTTTTTTTCCTGCCTGTAGTTGCAACTGGGCAGCCAAGAAGTGTGTGTATATATATTTAAAAAAAAAAGAAAAGTTAAATTTCTGTTCTCCACTCAAGCTCATCTTAAATATACCTTTATTTTAGAAAGATCTTGCTTTACAGGATGATGTAAAAATGTTTTCATCTTTGGAATATAATTTGGGAATAATGGAAACGAGGTAAGGATTTATTTTGCCTGATTTTCATAACTGTTTAAGCTTCTTACTATACTAGAAAAATAAGGTATGAATTTATATGATAGTGTATGCAATGGTTTTAATTGTTTTAGAATAAGTAACATTATTTCCTTACTTAAAAGTAGATGAATAAGACAAGGACCCTATTAAAAGTCTTTAAAAGTCATGTTTCCTCAGACTGAATTAAGACCTGTATTTTTTGGGGGACAGGTGCAGTAGACTCAGGATCTTCTTCTTCCTCTTCGTCATCCAGCTTTGTGAATGGTGCTACCAGCAAAAATCTCCCAGCTGTCCAAACTGTTGCTCCAATGCCAGAGGATTCAGCTGAGAACATGAGGTACAGAAGTTCTATCTTTTAATATTAATTATAATTTCACATCCCAGACCAGCTTCGTACGTAAACTAGAGAGGATGAAACCAGATGTGTGTTTGTGCAGCCAACTAAATGATTCACCAGATTTGAGTTGGTGTGCAAGAGACACACTCTGTGGGATCACTAATACCCCTCTTACACTGGCAGCCAGGAAAACGCCCTCTGAAATTTCTGTTAAATATCTTTGTATAATAGGTTATTATTTTGTAAAGGTATTGAGCTGTGCCACAGCACACTTCAAAGACAATTTTTTGACCTGTCTGCCCTAAAAATGTGACACAGGTTATACTAAGGAGTTCACAAGTTGACAAGTGTCCCTTAGTTGTCTGTCCAAGATACATTTTTAAGATTGGAGTGTAGACAGCAACCAAGCTAGCTCATGAATAAGTTGGTTTCATTCTCTATTGAACTAGAAAGAAAGAAAATAAACTTAAATCAAGGGCCCTAAGTAACCTGTAAAATAAAAGTATTAGTGCTTCAGTGTTTTAACACACAGTTCTTTTGCACTTCTTTGCTGGTCTTATCTCAAGCGTCAAGTGAGGGTTGCAGGTGGAATCACAGAAATGGGTGAGGGCCCAGCCTGAAAGTGTGAGGACTCTTGGCTCCATTCCAAAAGGTGTGAATAATCAAGGAGCAAATGACCATCTGTAGGATGTTATTTATTGCTTGACAGTGTTACAAAGCAAGTTAATAGCATTATGGTGTAATTAAACCACTCCTTTTGCTTCTTGTCTTCTTAATATGTTAGGACAGTGCTTCACGGTTTTTTAAAATTCAGATAATGATGTTAGAATTAAACTGTATTGTTAATCAGTTTCTTTTTCAGTTGTTTTAACCAATGCAGTGTTCTTGTTTTTTTCACAAGCATTTTGAAAGTTTTTGTCCTGTAATCAGAAAAACTTTAGTTGCATAATCTAGAATTCAAATTTTGAATTCAGTTTGAGCTCAGAAGTAGCTGGACTCTGAGCAGTAACTGAAATTATGACTAAAGAAAAACTTAGGAGGAGCACAAAATCATATATGCGGATAACTTAAATCTAGTCAACCCAAGAAATGTCTTCTGGGCTTTTTTCACTTTTCTTCTCCCCACCCTCCCCCCCCCCAGAAAAAGGAAGAAAAAACTTAAACTTTTTTTTATAATATCTTTTTTTCTAACTTTGAATTCACTGTGCTCCAGCTTCTGGGAGATTAAAAGTCAGAGTTGTTTGTGGGGGCAGAGAGCATGAAGTGAAAGCTAACCTATCTAAGCCTTCCCATACAGCAGTTGCATAGGAGAAGTGCTGCTTATGGCTGTAGACTGAGCAAAGGGAAGCAAGCAGAATGATCCTGGACTTTCAGACATTTAATAATCTTGATTGAGACATAGAGGTTTGGCCTGGAATGAGGCTGGGAAGGTGGCATACCCTAATGATTGCAGGATGCATTATAAGGTATAATAGATGATGAAAGCAGCTGTAGAATAAGATCAGTCTCTCTCCTGTGTGTGTGTTCATGCAGGAAAGTCAGTATATGGGCCACCTGCTTCCCTGGAACATTTTTACGATCTCTGTGTATGTTTGGGGTTTTTTTAATTCTGCTTGTTCTTTTTGAAACTAAAGGACCAGAACTCCAGTTTTCAGCACATAAATGCACCAGGGATTTACATGAAGGAAAAAAGATTTTTTCTTTTCTCTGCTTAAATAGTAATTTCTGTTCTTTGATATGCATTTTTAAACAGTGCTAGGCTTTGATCTCATGTTTTCACAGAACAATATTCCCAATTGCCCACTAGTAGATCATAAGATACAAAATCTATCAGCTATCCATTTGATAACAAGGTGTTTGTTTTTAGCTCATCCAAAGTGTGGATTAATAGTACATCTACACCTCCTATATTACTTGATTCTAAATAAAAATTGGTCGTACTTTAAAAAATTTTGAACTTGAATTTTTTTCTATTGTGTGTAGAGTTTTGAGAGTCAAATGAACTCAAAAATTAGGCCTTTGAAACCAGTTTACAGTGAAACCATTATTTAGGTTTAGAGAAGTCTGGATTGATATAGTAGGCTTCTTATCCCTAGCAGCAAAAGCTTGGGGTGTCACCTGCATTTCAAGTATAGTCAATAGAGACTTTAGCATAATGAACTTCTCTAAAACAAAGGGTGATGATATGAATCCATCTTTTAAAATACTAGAAAATTCATGTCTGAATTCGAAATGCAAAAGGAGCACATTGAAAGAAAGCAAGCTATAGGAATTCAATAAAATATTTTTAAGCTAATGAAGGAAAACTTCCAATCCATTTGTAATGTCTGCTTCCTTTCTAAATGCAGGGATCATCATGTCATCTGAATTAAAATATCCACATTTATTTAGTGTGTATAGATAGTAGATAAAAATGTAACTTCTGCCTATAATGGTGCTTTTGAAAGACAATAATATTTTGGTGGTGTAATTCAAGCACAAAGAAAACCCAATCAGTAGTCTGAAAGAGAACAGAAAAATTCTTGGTAGTTGAGACTGCATCAAAATTTCTTTTCTATTTTTAAGTAAGTTCATTAAGATAATACATCAGCTTTTTAATCCTGTCAAGAAAATTTCAGAGGGCACAAGTATTATTCAAGGGAAGGACTTTTAAAAGGTACAATCCTTAGCACAACGCTGATGTTCACATACTATTGCTAGGTTTGTATCTTCAAACAAAGGTATATTATTTCTTGGATTTAAGAAGCATCAGAAGTCACAACACCTCATTGTACAAGTAGAAATGTTCCACTCTTCAAAGACTATTATTTCAACATGCAGAGAAGTATAAAGGCAAAGAAAATTTATTTACCTGGGATCACGTTTCCTCAAAGTGGGAGAAAAGAATGGTTTTCTTGACACCTATGCTAGAAGACTTTCTCATACACTCCTTTGTCTAGCATTGCAATGTCTTGCCATTTGAATGCCTTCGCAATGTTATTTGAAAGCTTGAACAAAAAAAAACAAGTTACTTGTGATTTCTTTGGGTAGATAAAAACTTCTTTTTTCATGTTTTCAAATGTATGTAAGATTATGAGATGCATATAAGCTGAGATAGGTGAAATAGACCTACACTTAAATATCTGGCATTCTGCTTACCATCTTTGAAACTGAGAATAAAAATTTTACTTGTTCAGGAGTGCTCTCTGAATGCTGTAGGCTTTGTAAGGCTGATGCACTGCTGACTGACATGACATTTGCATTTCCTTAAAGCCATTTAAACACTGTAAAGTTCAATGAAATTGTAACCATCCTCTTTCCTAAAGAAGCTTACAGCAACGTTTAAAAACAGGTATGATCTGACATAATTTAGTTTCTGTTGTTATGTGTTCTTTCAATCATGGTCTCTGTTCTTCCACAGTATCACTGCAAAGCTTGAAAGAGCCTTAGAAAAGGTGGCCCCTCTCCTGCGAGAAATTTTTGTTGATTTTGCCCCTTTCCTGTCCCGAACGTTGTTGGGCAGTCATGGACAAGAGCTGTTGATTGAAGGTACTGGTTCTGTTATCAGGTTATATATTTTACTATTAGTCATTTGATATGAACAGTTTTTCATTTTCACTAACCTTTTATAACTATTTTTGATAAATAAATGAATCAGTTGTTAATGTGTTGTTGATTTCACTTCCTTGCATTTAACTTCATTTGAAGAAATGAAAAGTTATAGGTTTTTTACCCCTTTTTTTCCTTAAGTGAAATGCCGTGTAAAGATACATCCTGTCATCTTGGAATAAAAAAAAATCCTTTATAGTTTGCTTTTGCCTCCTCAGAATATTGATATAAGTGTTTCAGCCTGACTTTGAGAAACTAGTGAAAAATACAATTAAAAAGTGTAATCAATTCCCATAGAATAAATTAAATTGAAGACTGTGCTCTGATATTATTGATACATATATCTATATTTGGTAGGGACACCATTTGCTCATAAAGGTCAGTTGGATTCACACAGGCAAATAGAGTTGTCCCTAGAGAGGAATGAAAAATGATGATTTTTTAAAGAAAGTGGACACTTTTAATGATTTTTATGGCATTTTATGTATTGACTTTATTACTTCATAGGTAGAAAATTTGCCTTGTGAGGCAGGAGGTATTGCAGAAATTGTAAATACCGCAAGCTCATGCAGAAAGTAATGAATCAGTGCGAATGTGGATAAAATAGTGATGGGGTAATTTGCGTGAGTATGCATTGCTCCCACATCATATATCCAGATGAATATATACAGCCAAATAACCTTTTTCCTTCCAGAATTGTTCTTACACAAAATCTTCTTTATTGGGAGGAAAAAGTCTCATTAAGGCAAAGTTTATAATGTGTGAACAACTGCAAAGAAAAAATACAGTCTTGTGTTCAAATTCTAAAACTCCTTCTATTATACATGTGTTTTATCTAAATATTAGTGTACAGTCTTTCTGTGGTCTCAGTTATTACTCTCCACAATGTTGGCCCTCTTTTAATGCTGGAAGTACTTCTAAATAGCCTTTTCCCGCTGTTTTATTGTTATTTAATAATATTATTGTTTAATAATACAAAGGAATGTTATAGCAGCTTGATAATTCCCAGAAGCTTCAGGTATTTAATACAGTTTATTTTATAACTATCAGTAGTGTGCAGTTCTCACTTAAGGCACAGTTCTCACTTAATGGCACCTGAAGTTAATGATCTGAGGTAGTCACTGAGAACGTGATGTCTGTAAGATATTTGATAGATTCCATTCTTAAGTCTCTTATTTCAATGAAGCTGATTGCAAAATATGTAGCAGTGTTTTCCTTTTCCATTTGACAATTGATTAATTGCACTATAGTTTTTATACAAAACAACTAAAATTATTTTGGTTTCACCTGAGCTCTTTCACAGATTAAAAAAATCCTTCATCAATGCTGTTCCAACTTTGTCTTTTGGTCAGAGTCATAGCAAGAACAAGACTACAACAGTTCCCAGCATATGACAAAGACTGAAAAGATAGAGACCACAGGAACCTCACAACTGTATGGCAGTATGAGTTTATCTCATTGTCTGTCCAGGGAGAGACATGGTTTTATTGTAGCATTCTGCTGATACCCACTTGTACTGCTGTTCCAAATTTTGTCCCATCTGTGAATCAGCCATCTAACTGAGTCTCGGGAATCATTGCTTGCAGACCAAACACCGAGTTCCAAAATAAGGACTGTCATTCCTATCATTTTTCCTTAATGTTATGTCTAACCTTTTCTTCAATCACTCACATTCCTTTCATTTCTAAAAACTAGTCATTTCTTCCCAAGATATTGAAATAGCAACTTGTAAAGAAAAAAATCCAAGCACACCATAAATTTTACACTGCAGGACTCTAATTTCTGTTTGCTCCCTCTAGAATAGTTGGGCTTTTCTTCTTCTTAGCAGAGAACTCAGAAAGCTGCTTTTATAGTCACTGTGTACTTTTCTTTTTTCATTGCCTGTGTGAGTCCCTTGATCTTAACTAAACTGAATTCTTGCCTAGTTAAGTTGCCTTTAAAAGAGAATTCTCAATTTTCTTCTAGTCTGATACCTGATTTACTTTGAGAAATTTCCTGCCATTGTTTATTAAAAGCACCAGTGGTGGTTCCTGAAGTGCTTTAAAGTGCTCACCATGTAATGACTCCTCAAAACACAGGTTTTTAGTGGCATTATTCAAGATATGTGAGTACATAGAATTCCTGTAGGGTTTTGATAATTTAAATTTTGGTTTTACTGGCAAGCAGTAATTAGCTTGCCAGTTTTATATGAAATAGTTTAATTTGTTGCTTAATGTGTAAAAGTTTTAGTTAGAATAATCAAAAAGCAGCTAATAAACTTCATTTAATCAAGTCTGAAGGTGCTGTCTGCTTTTCAGACTGATCACATAAAAGTATTTCTTGCATTCTATGAAGCATGTCCTCTTTCTCTGATTATTCAAGCTTGAAATATAAAAACACCTTTCCTCTTCTTGCTGTTTTTTAGTATCTCTTTATGGTATGGAATCTTTCCTTCTGATGCTTTGAGATAGGTGGTTTTTATATATATTTGGAAATGTGTACACAACTTTTCACTTTTTTGTAGTAGCTGAGCTGTCTCAAACTTTTGGCAAAAAATCTTGCAGTCATACCATGCCACCTCATTTTCCTTTAGCTTGTGTCATCATTCTGTCCCATGGAAGACTGGCTGATTTATTCTTTGAGGGAATGATACTTAATATCTAAGCAGTGGCTTTTTAATTTTTGCGTGTTGAGATAAAAGGGCTGCAATGATCTGGTCAGTCTAGACCAAAAACATGAGGCACTCATACTCAAAATTATTTTGGTTTTTTTGTTCATGTAAATTCCCAAATGTAACTGGTGTCAAAGGAACACTATCAAGTAGTAACCCGACACTGCAGAATAGATATCTATCGGTAAAATTCTCAATTTTACTGAAATAGTACTCATTTTCACTCCTTTTCCTAAACCAAGTTCTTGCACTTGACTGAATTTCAAGTATTTCATCAACTTCCCAGAATGTAAGTGGAATTTTTCCTCAATGACAGGTTAAAAAGGGTTGATTTGCAATGGAATGCAAATAGCTTCAAACATTGTACTGAAACCATTCTACTATGGTTCATCAACTCAGTTTCTTTCAATGCCTCACAGAATAGAAGTTGCAAAGGTTAAAATCATCCATATAGAATGCAATTGGAAACAAACATGCAATATGTTTTGTTTTGTTTTGAGCTTACCTATACTCATTGTGGAGTTCCTTTTAACACTTGCATAGATATGTTTTCAGTAATTCTAGTTTCCATATGGTCTGCAAATTCCCTCCATGAAAAGTGCATTACACCATTCTAGCTTTTCAGTGAAAATGTTACAGATGAGTGTAATCTAATCTGTAGGCAAAAGTTGTACCTTCTTTTTGTCAAACACAGATGTGCAAAAATGTTTTCACCACAGCTATTTTTGGAGTGTCCTGAACTGTAACAATAGGTCCAAGACTGAAACATAGTCACATACAACAAGCATTTTCCTTTTCCTTTATCATTAGCTTCATGGAAGGTCAGCCATGTAGCCTTTCTCCAAAAGCTCTCTCTGACATTTGATATGTTTCTGATACATGCACAATTCAAATCAGCTGAAACAGAAGATGGTTGTGTGCTGATAGTAGCAGAATCTATTTCACCTCATTAACATACCACACAGCCTTATGAAAATATTCAGTAGAAGTAGTGATGGAGTAGCTTTGTACGCTATTTGACAGGAGGCTTCTTGAAACAACTGAAAAATTGTAAAAAAAAATCCTTTAGAAACCACAAATAGAACTTGGGTGCTAAATGACACTACTTTAAAAGCTCCCAAAGACCACACGTGTGGCATCTACTAACACTGGCACAATCAGTTTCTGATTTCCTTGAACAATACTGAGTTTTGTATTAGGAAAACTGCAGTAACCATTTTCCTAAGATGCTGTAGTAATCTGGAAATCCCATATGTTTTCAGCGGGAGGTGGGGGTAGGGAAGTACTTTTTTGGTGCTTAACATGGCCCTTGGCTTTGTCTTGGAAGCTTCTCAGAACTCTTGTATTATTGTGCTCAGGAGCACAGATGCTATAAAGCATCTGTGAGTGCATCCTCTTGCAGAACCCAATTTTCCATGCATATTGTTCTCTCATTCTTTACTCTCACTCTGTCATATCCAAAATATTTTTGTTTGTGTGTCCAGGCATGCCTTCTTTCAACTAATGTGACTTTGGGTAATTGCTTACTAGTCTGTAGCACAGCATGTAGCCAACATTCTGATCAAAATAAATAAATATTAGCAAGTAAGAAAGAAAGGGAATTTAAAAATAGTATTATGATTTTCAAATTTGCATTAACTGGAATAAAGAACGCATAAGTAAAATGTGAAGCTATTCATAGTGCTGATATTTCTATAAACCACTTTTTAATCCTACTTTAATATTTTTATTAGCTATCTTTATTACAGTGCAGAATTGTTCCTGGCAAAGCTAACTGCTTAGACAAACATATACAAAATGAGAAACAAAGGCATTCCACTTGAGATATGTTGAATTATTTTGTGGAATAACTGACACTCAATAAAAAGCCAAATTTCAGTAGAGACAAATGCTGGGTCCAATCTCTAGGATCAAAGAGTATAGACTGTATCTGGAGGGTAGGAGATGAGGGACAAGCCCACACAACGAATGTAGGGATTGTTATAATAATTAGCATACTCTGGGCTCTCTTAGCTCAGCACTGAGGCAGCAAGGACTTGTGCAATACTTACATGCCTAGGAAGAATAGCTGAGGAGGTGATTTAATTTTTGTGCGTAACTTCAGTCAAACCCCTGCCATCTGGAGGTAGGACCATTCTATAGCCAGCACTTCAAGAAGAATGCACACACATGCATAGGGAACAGAAGAGCAGGCCACAAGAGTGATTGATGGATGGGAGATAAACTACATGAAGTACAGTGTAAGGGGTTTGATTGGTTCAATGTGCCAAAGAGAAGAGATAAAAAGAAGTTAGATAGTACAGGATGTCTTAGCTTTTCCTTCAACAGAATGCCTAATAGGGTAAATAACATTGGAAAATTTACTAGGGCTTGCCATCAGGTATTGAGATGGATGTTACTTGTGATCTTTATGACTATTTTACACATTCTTTCTAAACATAGTCTTCAATCCAGCTTCTCAGGAGGAAAAACATCATGCATTTGCTGAATGGTTTTGGAGCTTCTTTGTGGCTTGGGACCCTATGAATCCCAGTTTCCTATGTGCCATTGACCGTAATTTGCCCTAACATTGCCATCACTGCATTTGTTCATATGGTCATAGACAGATGTACTTCGAAGTACATCTGCACAGATCCACCTGCACAGATCAGTAAAAAAGTGTTTTTTCCCTTTTTCTGTGGTTGACTGCCTCTCAACTGCAGATGAAGTCAAGAATATATCATCTTCCCTTGAGGCATCAAAGATGGTCCGCGTTGAAGTCACTGTATGAAACAGGCCTTTCTTTTGAATTTTTATGTGTGTTTATGTGTGTATATATATATATATATATGTAGAAAGTGATTCTTATTTTTATTTAAGAAGTTCTTTAATCATTATCTTGAAGCTTATTTTAGTATATAACATTTTCTCCTTTCTCTGCATTCAGACAAGCCTCATAAAAAGCTCATGCCAGCTATACTTAGACATCAGAGAATTCCTGTTAGAAATCAAGGTGAATGTGAAAACTCTTTCTGCAGGGAAGTCAGGCTAGTGTCATTTGCAGTGTGTGCTTCAGTCTCCATGATCACTCAGTTCAGTTCAGGGTCAAGAATCTTACGGACTGTTTGGTTTGTACTGGGGCAAGAACACTTGATTGGTTTTCAAGGCTAAGGAGTTCATAACATATTTCTTTTCTTCCATGCCACCTCCCACTCCTTTCTTTCCATGTGCCCTGGATGCCCTTTATCTAATTCTAGTAAGAGGTTATGCTGCAGGCTTAGCACAGTGCAGTTAAAGCCAGTGAACTGCCTGACCCAATCTTCTGGAAGACAGATTTCCCTAACTTTTGGTAGTAGGATTACTGTTCATAGATTTCTTTTTATCTCACACTGTAAACACTTGTAAAAGCATCCCAATGAATTCACATTCAGACAGAAAAAAAACCCAACATTTAGATAATAAGGTTTGAACACTAATGAGTTGCAGGTAATGCTTTTCTTCAGTAAGTTTAAAAACATTCATCATCACTAAAAAGACATTGAATAACTTCATATCATTTCAGTCTTTGAGTGTTGGTTTGCAATGGGGGATATATTTAATTATTTTCCTTTATTACTTTATGAATTGTTGCAAGTAATTTGCAAGATTTGTTTTTTACCAAGAAAATAATGTAATTCCGTTTTTACCAAGAAAATAATAGGTAATTTTGAAACAGGACATGAAAATCCTTGAAATCCTCCAATGGATATAATTCAAAATGCTGCTGCTGATTGAAATCTTGCCTACACATATTGTAATCCCTTCATAAACAGAAAAAAGAATCATGAATTTCAAACTGCTATTTATAGGCTTTTAAGAGCTTTGTTGTAAGAAATTATATGTGATTAGCTTTTAGTATCTTACTGAAAGGCTTCACAATCTGCTCATGTTTCTGCAAACACTTCAGGATTGAAAGTGTTTCTTACTAAAAACATTGATGAGTTTGGTAACATGAAGACAGAAAACAACACCAGTTTTCCAGAGGTCTGTAGGGTAGGAACAAAGAAATTATGAAAGGTTAAATGGATATTCAAATCTGCCTATTTATTTACACATACTCCAGCAGCACCAGGGTTCAAAGCTTTACAACTTCCACTGTTTTTCAAAATATGCTATTAGTGACAAGACAGATCCCAATACTGGCATTCAGAGGAGGAATTAAAGAGCAGGTGCCACAGTAGAAGTCTCTCTTGTTTATCTACAGTGTTTATCTTCAAACTATAATGACCCTCACACCAGTTACAGAACATTTTACTTTCACATAATATTCCTTTATGATGTATTTAAAGAGATATAATTACAAACACCCAAAAGTGGAGACACATTCATTCAATTCTGAAGGTTTAACTCTTGAATGACTGAAGTTCCTGTGTGCAGAAGTATGTTATGAACAGATGTTTAACATGGCAGAAAACATTATAGATCAGAGATCCAGATAGCAACTAGGAAATGCATAGCATCTGGCACCTTTTCGAAAGTAAACCTGCCAATAATTAATTACACATATGAGCCAATCTATCCCTGTCTAATGAATTAGACACTTACTAAGATGCATTAGACTATGTAGCAGAGGTTAACTGCTAATGCCTTCTCCTTTGTCTTTGGCTTGTGTGGTCCCAAAGTAACTTAAGGGTCAAAATTGTTGTTGGCACTCAGATTATATGTCCTTGATTATAATATCATTATTACATTAATTAATAATCAATATATCTTTACAATCCCAAATGTATGGAATTCCCATTAGGCAGAAGTTGGTATGGGTCTGTTGCTTTACCAATGGAGAAAAAAATTACTAAAAATGTGAGGCTAGTTGTAAAGTTTCGAATCAGCTACATATATTCAGTGGAAGGGGTTAAGATAGTGCAGCAGTAAAAAAAATGCATGTCCTCAGGATAACAAAAGCTAGTAACAGTGTACTCAGGTTTGCTGAAAAGAAGCTCTGTTAGTTATCCTTGAAAATAAAGAAGCCACTACATCTTTGAAGTTGCTAAATTACTGTTGAAAGTGCTACTATAAAAATTACATAATTAGAAACCAAACAATACCAGTTGCTGTTCTTTAAAAGAATGTAAAGAAATGCACACAGTACTGGAATCTTTAAAGAGCAAGAAAGGGAGTTATTTGTGGTCCTTGGGTCCCCCTTACCTTCAACAGTATTGAGCATTTTCTCACAATTTCCTTTTTCAAGCTAGTAGCCTGTGTCCCAGTTGCAAGCCATAAGGCCTGGGAAGGACTGGTCTTTTCGCTTTAAAACTCTAGAAGAACACCCTCCCTGAGGACTTCATGCTTCTCTGTCCTAATACCATCCAGGTCAGAAGTCTCCCTTCCTGTAGTAACTTTCAGCTTTCATGGAAAATAATCTTATTTTTTCCCCTTTCTTTTCTCGTTAAGGTTGTCTCCTACTACAAAAAGAGTACCAAGAAATTTATTTAATGTTATTTCAAGGAAATAATTTTTTAAAGATTCTTGAGGAAGTTCTAAAGGAAGTTCAGGCACTGCTGTAGCATAGCCTGTAGGTGGAATCATCATATCAGGTATACAGCAGTGCTGCATGGTAACACTGGACAAAGTTGTACAATTTGTTTTTTAGAACAGTCACCTTTTCCCCCTTTATTTTCTCCTCTACTGTCCAGGTCCAAAGAAAAACGAGGTGGTATGCCAGAAAGGTATTCAGTATTTACAGGATGTTCATGCTGTGACTGAAGCTCCCCACAGGCAGAGGTTCTCTGGTTCTTATTCCACTTAATTCATCATTCAGAACTCAGCAGGGGACTCTGCCTGATTTTGGACTTGAAACAGTTGGGCTGGTATTTGCCCCACCCTTTGGCCTGTAAAGGCTTAAAAATTGAATCAATCTACTTTATTATCTCAGCAGTATTTTCCAAACTACCTAACTCTGATAAACTATAGGGTGAAAATAACATCTCTGTATCAGATTTTGCCCTGAAAGGTGTGTTCCTCATGAAGCACAGTTTAATAATCCTTTTCTCTATAGCCTGAGTTTTATGTCCAGATTCTTTACAAAACTAATTTCATTAGGGCTGGTCAAAGTTTCTCCTTCTGTGTTCCTTAACTGTCTCTCAATTTACCACCTGCTTTTATGACTCAGACTAAAACCTTTTAATCATTGACCAAGTTTACAAAACTTCCTTACTTGTCCTAATGATTTAAAGGCACTTACACAGTTCCATATCCTATTGGATATGGATGTGCTTGTTTGTATGGCATAAAGAAAGAATATTCCACAAGAACTCTTGAATCAGTTAGCTTGAGAAACTACTATACTTGAATCTTTAAAATATGCCTGTTTATAAACCCTTTTGGTTTTGATAGAAGACAGTGTTAATGATAA
Organism: Melopsittacus undulatus; assembly: GCF_012275295.1. Lineage (NCBI taxonomy): Eukaryota > Metazoa > Chordata > Aves > Psittaciformes > Psittaculidae > Melopsittacus > Melopsittacus undulatus. The sequence goes on from NC_047528.1 coordinate 23,260,831, forward strand.
CGTAAACATTAATGAACCGTCAAGCCTGATTTATCTAGACGTTAACAGACTCTCTACAGGTCTGGGATTATTTTTACAAGGACTAAGAGAATATATCTTCACTGTGTTCAGTGTAACTTTTATGTCAAAATTTACCTCTCCCCCCAAAAAAAAACAAACTTTCTAAACATGTATTGGTTTACAGCATGTCTTATTTTTATCTGGAATTGGTATGTGGAATTTTATGAGCCAGTCTTTTTATACTAATAGTGATGTTGTCTGTGGAGATTTTCTTGCAATGGAAAACCCTCATGCTGAAAGAACTTGTCAGACAACACAGACAGTTGTGATATGTCAAATTAAGATGGCAGAGTGATGTCAAAACAGGTCTAGGGAGAACCCATAACAATGTTACTGTCAAGTAAATAGAGAAAACCGAAACACAAGAAATACAAGTTATTTCAAGAGATCTATGACTGTAGTGGTTCTGTGTTTTGAGCGGCACTGTTTTAGAATGATTACCATTTGTCAGTAGGGCTTCAGGTTAGGAGCAAGACCTGATGGCTGCCAATTAAGGTCAGTAAAGTTCACTGTGGAAATTGAAAATTTTTTTTAAACTTGTTATCAGAGGCTCAGAAAACAATTACTATCTAAACAAAATATTAGTTCACCAATGGTGTGCTCAACTAGATACAAAGATAGTAGCCTTGGCCTTAGAAATTTAGGAAGCTGCATGAGTTCTGTGGTGTTATACTTTGTCATGGCACTTGCAAGCTGCTCTAGTTCACTCATTGATCTCTCAGTATGGCCCCAAGGTTGCCAAGGAGAAGAAATATAAGGAAGTAAGAAGTAAGGAGAACTAGTAATGAGTAAGTGGGTTTACTTTCTTGCCTTCTTTTTTTGTCATCATTTGCCATACACATATTTTAGTTGTGTCATGCCATGATAATAATATTCCCCCTAGAGCAGGAAAGAATGTAACAAAGAACTAGCAGGTAGTAGGAGAAAGAAGGGGAAAAAATGACAAACTTAAGGAAAAGTGACAGTGAGTAATGCATTTTCAAGGAAAACATGATATTCTAGAGACTGTCATTAGAGATCATGCTTACAATCCATCTTGTCCAGGATGTCACTTTTGACAGCTTTAGAAAGAACTGGAAGAGGCTTTTGAGGTGAAGGGAAAACATAGTGTAATGAAGAGGTGTAGTGAAGGTACAAAATACAAACATTTTCTTGTGTTAATGAGTGAAATTGGCTTGTGTACTTTTTTGAAAAGAATTAACTGTTGAGGTAATTCTTCCATAATGTATTTCCTCTAACACAGACTTGAGAGGAGATGAAGGACTGAGAAAAAAAAAGAGGAAATGGAGGTAGATGTTTCTTCATTTAAATAAGAAAAATGTGAGGGATCAGTAGAACATGAAATCTCAGAATAGCTGGGTTTTTTTTCCTAGATGTATTGAATATGTGGCAACTTCTATGGTATTGGTTGTTTTCATTTAGTAATTTTTCTACAGATTTCATCACAAGAATAGCACCTTGATCAGGAAAGGACTGGCACTTTGAGAAAATATCATGACAAAACTTGAAAAAATATTTTAGCTTTATGCATTTTAATTTTTAAATGGCACTTTTTTTTCTGTCTTTATTCCATCTGTTGAAATAAAGCATCCTGGGCAGCAGCTGTGGCAGAAATTTAACTACAACTCTGATCCACTTTATTAAGTAATATCATAGGATAAAGGGGGAAATCAGAAGAAATTCAGGATTCTATTTTTATTTTGACAGTGGACTGTTGGGTGTTTAAAAACAAGTGTAATGGTTTTCATTGAGATTCTTTCTAGGTAAATAAGATTGGATTATAAGTTTTTTTCTGAATTTTAGAACTGTTCTGGTATAACAAGTAGATAAGCATATTAGTTAACTTCAACAATTATTTGAAAAGAGGTCCATCCAAAAAGTTACAGTTTAAAGGACACGGAAATAGAAATGCTTGTATTGAGTAAATCCCAATGGACCATTGGCCAAGAAAAAAGTTACCATAGGTGCTAACAATGAAAAACTGAATCAGTTTTTAAGATCTTCAGGGAGAGGTGAAATTGAACAGTGGTAGTGGATTTCATTTTATCGATTAAGTGATCACCTTCTTAGATAATGGATGAGAATTTGTGCATCATGTTAACTAATGCAAAATTGACAGAAATTCCACATGTTGGTATAAGGCTGGACTTTTCAGAGTAATGTGGCACCAACATCATTTTTGTCAATATCATTACAGCACATGGGATCACAGTATGAAAGTCTGGAATTTTATGAAGTAAATCATGTATACATTGTAATAAATCCCTTCTCTGTGGGTATGCTCTCAAGGGTTTTTGCCATTCTGTGATTCCATCTGGATATTCTATAGTCCTCATTCAGATTCCTTTCAGTAACAGCAGTGGTGAAGAAGTATAGGTTGTCTTGCTATAATAAAATAATTCAAGAAACTGTTACATAACATTCTTATTTTAAACATTATCGTAGTATTAAGACCTTTTTTACTTCACAAATTTTATTAAAAGGCCAAACCATTAGAGTTGCGTTTAAACAGATTAAAATCTAGTTTTTATGTTGATCTGTTTGCATTTATTTGAGGTGTTTATCTTAAGATATAAAATCTAAAGATTTGTGATAAGATTTTAAAGGTATTTCATTTGATAGCCTGCATGATACCATTTCTTGGTTTTCAGGTACTGGATATAAAGAAATTTGGATGTGTTGTGAAGTGCCTTTCACCATAACAAAAAAGCATAAAAGAAGTATAACTGTCTTGATCAACTACAAAAGCACTGAGTCAAATTCACATTCATCATGTTTTTCTGTGTCACTTTTCTGCTCTGTAAAGGAGATCTATCCATACAAAGTATGGTCTGGAGTACTAATACAGCCATCTTTCATGGTCCCTAGAGTTGATGGTAATGTTGTGTTCTGCCAATCAAGGCTGCAGAAGGGAATTGTTAAATCCATAACCCTGACTTTGGTATTTTAGTGAGTTACGTTCTTTGGAATAGCATTTCCTTTCCTCTAGTGAAAGTGAAGTTGTAATTATTTTGCAGCAAGGCTGTGATTTCCATCTACAGACTTTCTGCAATTTCTGAATATTTGCCAGCCTTCGCTTTTCATAAATTAAGACCATTAGAGTAATTTGAATGTCTACAAAATATGTGACATGTGTATGGTTCTAAAAACTTTGAGTGTAATCTTGCAAAACATCACATTCTGTTTAATACACATCTTGCCTTTTTTTTTTCCTAATAATTGCTTTTTTTGGAATAAAAACGTGTCATTTTAGTTAAGAGGTTTACATACTTAGCATTTACTTTAAAAATTTTCAACTATCTTTACATTTTCTCTGTCTTCTTAGATCTGTAATGAACTCACCAGCAACTTGCTAATTGATTAAAAACATCAACTTGAATCTAGGTTTGTCTGAATGATAAATATGGCAGAGAGGGAATAATGTAAATTTAACCTTTCCAAGTAATTTTAATTTATACTCAAAAAAGAAATCCCAAGTTTATTTCTTTGATTCTAAATTGGATTTATGCAAATATTTCAAGAAAACATTCATCATAAGATTTTGCTGGCAGAAGAAGGACATTTTGCAAGAACAAATAAACTTGAAGGAAAACTCTCATTTACAGTCAAAATATTACCATCACTTTTTTCCTAGCACTGTCACAACCAAACATGCTTTGGTTTCTGTCAGCAGCATAAACTGTCCTTGAAACTTTGTTGTGTTCAACTCGGTGTTGAACAGAGTATAAGGGAATAGTGTATCACAAATGAAGACACAAGTTCTGAGTGACAATTACCAGTGGAAATTTCCTACTACGTCATTGGGCACAGAAGTCAGCAAGGACTTTGAGAAGAGATACCACAGTATGAGTTACTAGTAATTATAGTGACCAATTTGAAGCAACACAGTTTTGTTTAAAGTACATGAAGACTATATCACTAGGAAATAGAAATAGCTGACCCTACAAAAATATATGTTAGAAAGATTAATTCTAGTATTTTCTGGGGGTTTTGTGTTGGTTTTTTTTTTCACTGCTTTTAGGACCATATGCTCATTTCTAAATATATTTTATGCACTTTTCATATATTGATAGAATAATGCGTATAATGGTATGTCTTTATTTTGTCATAAGCATTTTTTTCTGTTAAAGCTCCTGTAGCTTTGATTCATGCTATACCGGAGTAATAAAGGCTAAGGTTTATCTGTGAACAGGGTTAAATGGATTAAACTTTCTCAAGCTTTTTATTTAGCCATACCTGAGACTTTAAGATAAGTGTAAGCTATAACTTGAGTGAAAGGTTTCTCTTGGCTGTAAAGTATAGTTAATTGCATTCTTTTTTTGAAGTTGAACATAAGATATAAAACTATTTAACTTTTGGTTTTGCTAATATTACAATTGATTCCAGTACCAATAAAGGTTTAGGTTGACACAAAGTAAAATCATTGACAGAAAAGGCAGGCAAACCTTGATAAAGACCAGATGAAACTGTGGTGGTATTCACTTAGACTCATACACACATTGTATTAATAATAATAAAAAGAAGTTCAAAACCATGATCTTATTTCACAAGGATTTTTTTTAACTGATTTTATCAGCCTACATTATATTTCTTCACAATAGAAATTCACACTGACCGGTTCTGCATGATGACTTTGAGGTTTTGAACCCATGACTTCATTAATGCCGCAGGCATGACTGAAATAGTGTAGTAGAAATTAATCTTTTTTTTTAGACATTAATAAGTCATGGTGAAAAGAAATAATTAGCATATCTGGGCCAACAGAACACTGAAAAAGAAGTCAAGTAAACTAGAGCTTTTCAAGATAATTGCCAGACATACATCATTTATTCCAGATTAGCTAAGGTCATGCACTTGATGCTCCCAGTTTTTGCATCCATATATGTGGTCATTGTTGCCATCAAATTGCTGAATTTTGATGGCTATATTTAATGGACTGAGAATAGACCATGAAGAAAAGTACTAAGAACAGCAAATATAAAAAGCACGTACTCCATTCAGTTAAAGAGTGCCCTTTTTAACCTTCCTGTATGCAGGAAATATCCACTTGTATTTTAGTAATTACGTTAGCTTCCTTAATGGCATTTGATACAGATGGTATAGGAAGAATTTATCTGTGGCTGAAGAATGCAGGCAACAGTTTTAGTTTGAAATGCGAATACTTTTTTTCACTGGAGTTAATTGGGGGGAGGGAGGGAAGAGAACTGAAAATAAATACGTGTTCTCTCTTCCATCAGAGAAACCATTATTTTTCAAAGCTTGTTACCATTTTTGTTTCTCATTGTGTTAAAAGTAATAAAATTTTACACACTCTAAAAGTCTCTGTCAAATTCTGCGAAACAGTAAAGAGAAAGAACAAATGCAGCTGTCAGTGTGTTTGGGGTTTAGGAAATTTTTCTTTATTCTGATTCATATTACAAATTCTAGTTTTGATTTTTGTCAAGATACCTTAACTAGTTTGTATCTTCTCTTCTGCCTGTAAAATGGGAGCAGGATATTTTCTTCCTCCTTTTTTATTTTTGTCTGGTAGAAAATATACTGTCTGCTGAAGTAAATCATTTCAGTGTCTGTACCATGCTAAAATCAGTAAGGCAGTTTGCAGAAGTTTGACTTCCTAGAACAGAGGATTGTGCAAATTTAAAAACAAAAAGAGTATTAAAATGATTTTTTTCTGTTGTGTAAAGGATAAGCTAAGCAGAAGAGAATTATTATTTGCCCCTACAACTTTTGATTATGTAGAATTTTCATAAACCAGAGATTGTGTTCTGACAGTTTTTCTTAGTAGGCAGAAATGGATCTGTCCTCCGTTAGGTCTGAACTGGTTTTGTCATTCTCTGCTGTTGACTCCACAACAGATCTCTACAGTAAACTCTGAAGATTAATTGTGGTTTCATAACAGAAAGAAAATCTTTATTTAATTCAAATCTTAACTGCTTAATCATGAATAAGCAAAAAATGGAAGAAGTGCAGTAGAGCTAAGAAGAAGGAAATGCAGCATATTATGGAGGGCACACACTTTTCCTCATGCTTTGAGTGGAAGGAATCCCTGAAGTGGGACTAAGAGACTGATAAGCAAGAAACTCAATGTGAAAAGGTGGCCCTTTTTATGAATGGTTCATGTTTCTGTATTCACTTTTACCTCAAGGAATGTATGGTATGAGTACTTAAAGTTGAATAGAAAATATTTCTGTTTCTATTTTCTTCTTCTTACCCATCAAGTTGCATTGTGTTCCCCGTTTTCTGTCATGGCTACTCTTATTTTTGCTTATTTATAATTGGAACATTGCACAGTTAATTTCTGATGTAGACAGCTCTCTGCCAAGGCTGTTGCTTGCATCCATCTCTGATACTATGAACTTCTTTCATGAGGCTCTCCTATCTCCCTCTGTATTTTCACATGTGAAAAGTGCTAGTCTCTAAGATAGTTATTTGTTTCTTTTTTACATAAAAGCCAGCCTCTTAGAATGTCAAGTTTTGAAGTTATGAGAGGTATTGAGAGATATTAATGGCTATTATCAGTGGATTGTTTCATCAGCAGGCAATTACAGAATTGGCATGCTTATATGCTAACTAGGTCCTGTAACCTTAACTGTATCCTCCCCATCCTGAATTTCACCAAAATCAGTTTGATTAGCTTTTTGAATGGTAGAAAACTGCATCCAAGCTGGCAATTGATTAAATGTGAAATACAAAAATTATCAAGTGATGTCTAGACAAATAGAGAAAATAATTTTAGGTCAATCACTTAACTCAAACCCATAGAATCATCAAACTATTAAAAAGTTATATATAGCATATAGAAATTATTACTGTAAATAGAAAAGTTTTCACTAATGTAATTATTACATCCTTCATAGAGGGAGTCCTGTTTTATTATGTACACAGCATTTGTGTCATAAGACTAGATAATCTTTTTTATCTGGATGGTAATCATAAGTAATTTATCTTAGCTTTGTGCTGTTTAGGCATGTTTGGTTTGAGCGATGCTCCAAACATCTTTTCATATTGTTTGAAGCTACACAGGTGACAACAGCTACACAACTGTCTTAGAAAGTTAAGAAATTCAAATTTAATAGATTCAGCCAGGAAATACTCATGAATTTAATATGTATATTTTGTATCAAGTTTTTTCTTCTATTTGGAAGCCTGATGAAGATGCAAAGAAATTACTGATTATGCATAATATTAGCTATGTAATTTACTTGGTTTATTTTTTTGTAGCTGTGTTTGATGCTTATTCTGGATACGTTTGTTCTTTTGATGTGAAATCAGAAGGTGAAGACATGTACCAATTTAGAAGACTGTAGTAAGGGAATATGTTTGTAAGAGCATTATATTGCCTTGGTCATATTTTAATACATCTGAGGTATGATTTTGAAAGATGATGAGCAAAAGCATGACAGAGTTTTTTCAGTTTTACAGAATATGAGATGGATTAAAAATAAACCAGAGAACATCCTGTGATAAAATATTTGATATGTCTCTGCTACCTGCATTTGTTTAACTTTAGAGTCTTCTGTTTGGATTTTGTTTGTCAGCTTTCAAACAGTGGAGGTAGCTTGCAGGTGATAAGTATCCCATTAATCTTTCTGCTCCTCTAGCACTTGAGCTTGAGAATAGCTGATCCATTACAGCAATTGTCTCCCTAAATGAGCTTTGTACATCTGCCTCTTATTTCATTAGTTAACTGTCTGCCCATACATCTGCTAGAATGGAATGCTAGTAGCTTCTTACAGCTTGTTTTGTGGTACTATACAATAAGGATGGGGTTGTTAGCAAAATGGGCACAAAAGGGTATTTATCCACTACCCAAATAAATATATGTGCTATTGTGTAGGAGAGCTTTTGTCTCTAATTGCTGTTTGTAGAAACCTACTTAAAACACCTCAATTTGCTTTTTAGCTTCCTATTTAGTCCTCAATTGTAAGCTTTACATTTGTGAATTTCTCATTTATTTAATACAACCAAAGTATTTCTATGCCCAAACTGTCATACTAATTTCTATAAGAGTTTAGATAACAGAAGTTACTATATGAAGTTAACAGTAAAGCGTAATTTTCTCCATGTCTCTTTACAATGCATCTTTTAAAAACTTGAATATGCTATCCCCCTCTCAGAAGGTAAATTTGCATTTCCAAAGCTGCAAACAAATATTTATAATAGTGACAATGTTATTAGGCAGTGATTAAAAAACATTCTGTCTTGAAGGTGGTATAGATTGGTGAAAATATTGATGCTTTCTGAACATTTAAGTATATTTGAATCTCAGATTCTCCGATAATTGCCCTTTAAACTTGTTTTGGTGAAGTTGAGTGTTAATAAGTATACATTACAGGTACTTAATGGAATTTCTGAAGCCATGATGTTATGATAACTAAATGTCACCAATATTAATTTCTTTTTTTTTTTACTATTTATTGCAGGTCTGGTTTGCATGAAGTCAAGTACTTCAGTGGTCGAACTTGTTATGCTACTTTGTTCACAGGTAAGACATTCTCTGGCTTTAACTGTATTAGTTTCTTTGCATAGTGCTGGATTACTGCCAGGCTAAGAACTGTATCATGCTCTTTGTTTCATTCTTCCATTTCAGTATAAGAAGATACAAATTAATCTCTTCTGGTAACATATAGTCTAGATATTTTTATTTATTTTCAAGTTCTGTAGTTTCTCTGTATTCACAGGGTACACAGTGTATATTTGCATTTGTTTTACAAAAGTGTGTGGATGCACATTATGCATTTTTTCTGTCCATGAATTCTCTTTCAAGCCAATTCTTATTTAGAATACATAAATCAGATATTATTGTCATAATTTTATGTTGAAATCTGTCTTTGAATAAGTAATTTTTTAAAACCTCTTTTTGAGGTGACTATTACTTTTGATATACGTGATATAATTGTATGTAGCTGTCAGTATATAAAAGCAGAATAATATGGTTTGGATTGTTCTCAAAAACAGGCACAAGTGCAGTATTTCTATTTTAAAAATGCTGTGGTTAATTGTTGGTTTTCTTTAACAAAGCAGTAATGGGTTTCTCAGAAATCTGAATAAATTAACATTTTTAATTGCTTTCACAAGTGAAAAATTCAAAACTAAAATACTTCATCATACTGTTTGGATTGTTTATATCTAGATTTTAATGTTGTTTGTTTTGACAGAAGTGTTATTGTATTATTGGTTAATTTCATATATATATAGTATATAGTTTTCTACTTTAAACTGTCAGTGCTATCAGCAAACATTTTAGAGTTTTTCTTGCTTTAAGAAAAAAATGGTGGTCTAAAATATCCAAATAACTTCACAAGTTTTTATATTTTTCTAAAGACTTACTAACAGTGCTTAATTTGCCAAGTAACCCATAGATTTATAATACAAGTTAAATTCAAACCAAGATAGTATATAAAAATACTCAGGTTAACTTGTTCTAGTATTGTCAAGGGAAAGTACTTGTCTGTGTCTTTATGCTGTACATTAAGAACATGCACCAAAAATATACTGAAAACAATTAATTCCTATGGGTAATTGAAATTAAGATCTACTTTTGAAAAATCTGTCTAAAAATAATTAACATTTACAACTGATTTTGGGGGAGGGAGCTCCAACTTACCTGCTGTTTGCCAGTCTGTAGGTTGCATTTCTTAAAGCTTGTGTCATAAGGAAATCATTAAATCTTGTTTTCCTTTTTTTGCCTCTTCCTTTTTTTTTTTTTCTTTTTTTTTCTTCCTCTCTTAGCCAGGGTGGATGTTGGTTAGGGAAAAGTAAAAGAAAAATACATCCTTGGCAGGAATCCGCAGTGGGTTTTAAACTTCAAACTTTCTCCAGCAGGGTACTTGAAAAATTTGTCACCTAATGGTGAAGTCCTAGCTTCCAGGAAAATTCCAAAAGGTCCATTAAGGCTTTTGAGCTCTATCTTCATGTCATGCAACTTTTTTATTTCTTTCTCTTGTCTTCCTTTCTTTTTTTCTGGGTTTTTTGTTTGTTTGTTTGTTTTTGGTTGTTTTTTTAGCAGTTTTTGAAACATTTTTAGGAGGAAAGGAATATCTTGCAGTCTTTTCTTCGCTAGCCTTTGGGTTTACTGCAGTTCTTAGGAATAAAGTGGAATGTAGCATTAAGGTCTAGTGTCTTTGATGGCCTCATCATCTAATCATAGGTTTAACATTACTCATTTGCTGGCTCCAGGAATTCCTGCCATTAAGGGCCCTAGAGATGAAACTTTGCCTCAAATATTGATTGAAAGGAAGAGAGAGAAATTTAAGCTCTGTGCAATGCTTTTTCTTTAGATATCCCAGTAAAGCTGTGTAGCAAATACAGCTAAATCGATTTGTTATTTTTATTACTACTATACGTGTTATTTATTATTTCAAAATATTTTACTATTTAAAAAACAAGATTAATTTTATGCCTGAAATACTGTGAAGAACGTGATCACTTTAAAGTTTTGAGCATTTATTCATTCCCTTCAGTGTTTACTCGGGAGATCTATTTTCCATCTACCCAATTACTCAGGGAAACTGCAAGCTTATAGTTTGCTTAGCCCATCTGATACTTCAGGGTTGTTTTCATGTCTTTTAAATAAGGAAGACTTTGTATCCTGATGCCATTTATTACTAAGTACTTGAGAAGGTAATGCTGTGTTTGCTGATGTTAAATGTTTCTACAGTAATTGATCAACAGGGGGCTGTAGAAGTGCAAATTGCGTTCTCCTCTCACCTTCCTAACTGCAAAAGTATAGCTTCTGTAAATTGCATCTCCACAGAATAATGCATTTATTCCTATAGGTGTACAAAATAGTCAGGTCTGTAGTTCTATATAACTGCAGAAGAAAAAAAAATTGTTTACATGTTAAATATGTTTGTCAAAAAAAATACAGAAAGTAAGCACTATGAAAATACAAATACATAACTTGGCTAGAAGAGAATGTCAGACAGACAAATACCGTAATCCACCATATACCTGACAGAATTTGGAATTTGGAGCTGTAGGAGATGTCATCTGCAGCAAATGAGGATAACTCATGTCTATAAAAAGAGAGATAGTGCTACCTGAGCATTTCCATATGATAAAATGTGTAGTATGAACTTTAAAGACTAAAGTACTGTGTTTTTTCAGTAATCCTAATGTAACTGGGGCTTTTCCTCCTAACATGGGGAAGTCCTTCATATTCAAATTGAACGATATTTTACAGGTTATGTGGGGAAGTTTGAAATGTGTCACTCAAAAGATAGATGCCAATATTAAAAAACCTTTGAGCAGTACAGTTTTGTTTGCACAGAACAAAGTAACTTTAGACATTGAAAAGGAAAGGGAAATACAAAGTTTGTTTTCCTTTCATTTGCTACAGCAAATTAGGTGCTTTTATGCTCTTTATGTTGGAAATTCCATGTTAACAACTACAGATTAGCAAGGATGTCAGGATTTTTTTCTTATCTGAGCTCCTGAATAAAATCAGCATTGCCAGAGGCTCACGTCCAAGGTATGGTCTAAATTTACATGAAATATCACGTTACAAATGTCTGAAGGTACATGTCATGGATAATTCAGTTCATATGGCAGCCTTCTAGACTCTGAGGGATATGCAATCAAGCCTTTCCCCCAAAGGAATTTGGAGTTTCTGTGAAAAATACTTTTTAAGTTTTAAAGGAACTCCTGTAGGGATAGTGCATCATTTGTGGGTTTGAGGAAGAACAAAAAGTTCTACTCTTTGTATTTCAGAATCTGTTTTGTACTGTAACTTACTTCCTTTCACCAATTTTATTTTTTTCTAGTATCACCTGCATAACTAGATTAAAATGGAGGTTAATTTGAAGGTTTTATTTTCTTTATTTCTTATATAAATTAAAAACATACTTGAAAGATTTTTTTTTCTAGATAATTCATAGTATACATATAATGATTTTCACTTTTTATAAAATAGGCGTGTATTGTGTTTTAACATAAAATGGATGAAGATGGGTTGTTTGACAAGATCTGTGCTTGATTAGCTGGTCTTTGTTCCCTCAGCCTAGTTGAGCATGTCACAGCTATGTTGCTGTTGGAGTGGCAGATTTCTTCAATACACTGTACAATTTAAAAAAAAAACAACAAAAGCATTATTTTTTTCAGTGTAGTTCCTTCTTACATCAGATTTAAATTTCAGTTGTTTTGTTGGTTTTTTTTTTTCCCTAGCCCAAAACAATACAATAGTTTCCAATTACTTCCAGATTTTTTGCAATTTTTTCTGTCTGGGAGGGAGTACAGCTTCTGCAGAAACTGAATGATGTTATCCCTAACGAGTATTATCTCATGCCAGTTGTATTTTTCTGTACCTTATCTATTAATAGGGGAAATTTATTTTCTTAAATAGAAAATACTGTCTTAGTATTTAGGGCATTTTATTACTTGACCTCTTTAAAATTACAACTATTATAATGGATAAATGGTTACATTTGGGGAAAAAATACTTTGTCATTTGTTGTTGTAGAATACATGTAGCATATTTGACAAATTTCAGGATTTTGTAGTTTTCAATACACCAGTTATTTTGTTGATTTCCCTTCTCCTGTGTTGGAAGTTTGATCAGGATTATCATTCAGGAGCTTCCAAAGGAAATATCAAAATTCAAATGAAAATAGAATCATAGAATAGTTAGGGGTGGAAAGGGGTGGAAAGGATCATCTAGTTCCAACCCCTCTGCCATGGACAGGGATGCCTCACACTAAACCATGTCACCCAAGGTTCTGTCCAGCCTGGCCTTGAACACCGCCAGGGATGGAGCATTCACAACCTCCCTGGGCAACACATTCCAGTGCCTCACCACCCTTACAGTAAAGTACTTCCTTATATTCAATCTAAACTTCCCCTGTTTTAACAAGTTTTAACCCATTACCCCTTGTCCTGTCACTACAGTCCCTAATGAACAGTCCCTTCCCAGCATCCCTGTAGGCCCCCTTCAGATACTGGAAGGCTGCTATGAGGTCTCCATGCAGCCTTCTCTTCTCCAGGCTGAACAGGCTCAACTTTCTCAGCCTGTCTTCATATGGGAGGTGCTCCAGTCCCCTGATCACCCTCATAGCCCTCCTCTGGACTTGTTCCAACAGTTCCATGTCCTTCTTACGTTGAGGATACCAGAACTGCACACAATACTCCAGATGAGTCTCACGAGAGCAGAGTAGAGGGGCAGGATCACCTCCTTCAATGTGCTTTTGAATGACTATATTGAGGGAAAAGATTTATTTTGGATTCTATACCTTGTAAATAGGCTTTTATTGGAAAAACTGCATGAGGAATGAGGAAAAGGGTGTACATAACCACGAAATACTTTACCTAAAACTGGCAATTTACACCTGTTAGATTCTCAAATAAATGATAACACAGAATCCCTTTTGTAATTAAGGTCTAAATAGTATATATAAATTGTTTACTTTTATGAAAAAATGTAGAATTTAGAAGTATGTTAAATAAAGCAAACTATACCAAGAGTATATCCGTAATTTGACAAGCTCCAGTATGTAATTAATGGGTAAACTGCACTTCAACTAAGCCTTTCAAATATTAGCTAGTAGTGTGAGCTTCATACATGAGTTGTGTCTGTCCACATTGTCTTATCTGTTAACCTGGAAACTTAGAAACATTTTGGGCTGCATCTAGTCTGTCTCTCCATATCACAAGCAGCCATTCAGTACATACTTAATCAGAAAAGATCTGTGAAGGATCTGTTCCCATGCAGCACAGTCCATAAAACACTTCTCAGGAGTTTGACATGTGTAAGACACAGGAGTTGTATACCACTATATATACTATAGCAATCAAAACTAGAAATTGGCAAAATGGGGCCAAAGGCAGGGAAGGGAAATGTGAATGAGTGCATTTCCTGTTGTCCTAAGCAGCAAGAAAACATTTGAAACAGTATCAAGAAATTAACCTCACTCCAAGGAGAAGTGGGAAAACAAACAAACAAACAATGTGCCTTGCCAATGCAAATTTGAAAGAAATTCTCACTGAAGAAATGTGGTGATAGGTTTAACTCTGAGAATACAGGAAGACACATCAATCGGGCACTGGAGAAATTTCAGTGGCGCTAGCACATGTAAATGTGCATTTTGCCTCAAAGTGGGGAATAACTCTTGGGCTTCAGAAACTGGCAGCTGCCCAACACAGAAACCAAGCATAAAAAGAAATCTTGTTCTGGTCCCTACAGCTGACCAGAAGCATCCCTGAAATGTGGGATTCACATAATAGAAACACAATCCATGCTCCTTGATACTAAACATACTCTATGCAAGGCTTTCTAGAAAAGTTTAAGCAATAATAATCCAGATCTGCTGTACAGTACCTTTTTATCAAACACCACCCTTACATCTTAAAGATCGTAAGTATCTTAAGACAGCTCTGTTTCTGTACTACACTATTTGTATGCCTATTTTACGTTTTAATTTTATGCATTATTAGAAACCTTCTAATTTTCATTATAGATTTATTTGAAATAATTTTGTATCTGTTTACTATTGTTGCCAGTATTAGATTAAACTTTAATTATACCTATTAGCACTAATTTTTTTCCCTCCAGGGGCATTCCTATAGTTCTCATATTCCTAAACTTTTGTTTGATAAGGGATAACACTTGCATAGTAACTCTGATAGCAGCACACTAACAGAAGTGTTTGCTATTTGTCTTTTTGACACCAGCTGTGGTAGGAAGGCTGAAGACAGGTTAAATAATGGATGTTTCTCTTAAATCTAAAGAATAATGAACCTGGGGCTTAATCTGTTTAGGAAGTTAGTTTGATGTAACTTCAATGGTGAAATTGGGGTTGGTTATTCAAATTCCGATGGAGGTGTAATTTTTAATCTTTCTTTTTCCTCTGAAACAAGTTGAATGTTTTAACTTTGGCCGTGTTTTCCAGTTTGTCCTATTGGATTATGCACTGTCTCTGTATCTGTACCTGTGCAACTAGGAGGAGATGCATATTATATCACTGCAAAAGTCTGAATTCAAATTTTTATAGAAGGACACATAGAAACACACATGAAAACATACAAAAACTCATTGTTTTGGTAATCTGATTTTCCAGCAGATCTTGAAAAAATTTAGATTAACAAAATTCTGGATCTGCTACACTGCTGCTGTCCTGCAACATTTATATCAGTGCTGATATTTGTAAGACTAACTCACAAGCGCATCTAAAAACTGTTGAGACATTTGTTTCCTGGTTTAGTGGGTTAAACTGGTCAAGACCACAGTTTAAAATTCACCAGAGATACTCAAAGAGAAGAACTCAGGATTGCAAATTTGGGAGCACAGAGAAGAGAGAAAACACTACTCGTGTTTTTGTGGCAGCAATCTATAAATTCAGATCTCTGCATCTAATGGAATACTCTTAGGATGTAGTTGGTCTTCTCTCTGGCCTAGATCACATTGGCAGAGGTATCATATTTTCTCCAAGTCTAGCTCCGTATTCTTGCTTGCTCCCTTTCACCAGTACATGTGATGATGGAAACAGCCACATCAAAATAAGAAGTAACTCTAGATAAAACAGTAATGTTTGATAGATTACTATTCTAGAGTAACCATGACAGCAATAGCTCATAGTAAGTGACAGGTAGGATGTCTGGGTCTGTAGGAAAGAAAGTCTGTCTCTGTGGCAGTCAAGAAAAAAGAAAATAATCTTGGCATTTGATGGAGAAGAAGAAGAAAAAAAATAAAAAATAATGCATGGATTGTCGTTCACTGGACAAAGTGCTAGAAAGGTGTATGAAAACATCGGTCATGTAGCTCCAGACTGAAGTTTTGTACCTGTGGGAATTCTTAAAGAGCCAAGGACATGTAGTGAGTGATCCCAATACCCTGAGCCTTATTACTGTAAAGTAAGAAGATTCTTGGCAGGCATAAGCAAGGTCAATTGTCTTGTTAGGCCTCTGTAATTTTCCACTGAAAACGTGAAGAGAATGATCTCTGCCAAGGTTGTAGTTTCCCACTGTATTTTTAGAGTAAGGTATTTAATCGCAATTATAACAAGTTATAAACATTAGCTTTGTAAACGGTAGTAACCTCTAGACTAACCAATTAGAGCTCAGTATCCAAGGCTGTTACATAAGAAACCTAAGGGTGTAAGGGTATAAAAGGAGCACCATATCTGAATAAACTTTGGCAATCGCTTGATCACATTGATCGTCTCCTCATTGTCCGTGACTCCTGTGTCGACATGTACCTTCACCTTTTACCACAGGCTTAAATTTAATTTCAATAAATAAAGTCTTTGTAGCTGAAGTTAGTACTTTCTCTAATATTGTCATCCTGTTTGAACTATGTAAAGTCCAACAAGAGCGAAACAACATTTCTACTGTGTCCTTATCCGTCATCGTATATGGTACAAATAACTCAAACATGTAGTTATGTTCTGATGTTGATTTGGGGCTCTTCACAATCCGGAACATGGCCTATACACAAAATAAGTTGTTACATACAGTTAGTTTAATTTACAAAAGCAGAAATTAATTCCATTACAAGGGGAAGTAGAAAACTTTTTCCTATATATATTTTTTTTTCTTTTTTTTACAGGTGTGGATGGATGTATTTTGTTGGGGTTATTTTGCCTGCTGTCTCCACTTGCTTCATAGAATTCTGGAAGTTTTCCAGAAAATGATCATTTTGCATTATTTTTTTTTTTTACACTAAAGGGTTGTCAGAAATTTTTCTTGCATTACTGTCCATGTGTGGAATGTCTTCCACACCAATCTCAGTCTTCATCTCTTGACCATCTGCTTCTGATAATCTAACTTTCAGATGGAAACCGTCAGTGTATTCTTTCCTACTTGCTGGACAATTTTACTTCATTGATTTTTCTGTGAGATAGCCTTCCAGATCCCTGTACACTCAGAAACCTACTTCTGTGGTTTGCCTTTAGTAATAAGCAGGGTCTCTTCAATATCTTACTTACACCATAGTCATAGTGGAACTTCTAGTCTCTTGTCTGTCCTTGTCAGAGTATTTTTGTCAAAAAGTGATTTTATTACACATCTGTGAGATGCTGACCTGTACCTCTTCTAGATTCATGGCAAAAGAGGCAGGATCAAAAAACTGTAAGAATTACTTTCTCCATATCCTGATATGTCAAGGTGTCTTCCTCTGACTGCTCTGTTAAGTTGCCTACAATTGAGAAGGATCTTAGATCAGAGGAAAACACCTAGAAAGTCAGAAGGATTCAGTTGTTACTTCTTAAAGGGCTTAGAAATGGTGCAAAAGCTTATTATTGAAGGCTATCATTATTAATATTATTAACAAATACAGTTTTGAGGGGGTTTGCTATGTGTGTAATGGAGACAATGTGAGGAGTAGTTTTCTGTACATCAGGAAGTCTCCTTAATGGTGCATTTTGGTAGATGTTGAATTAGTTATCCGCCTAAAAAATCAGAATTATAGGTTGTTGAGTAATAAGCGGGACTTCATTTCCAAGATAAATTGGGCAATTACCACAGGTGATTACAAGGGCAACGGGTATATGTGTTTCCAAGAAAGGGAAAAAATTAATGTATTACTCCAAGTCAGAAAACCAGAGGAAAATTGAAGCCTTAGTCTTGTGAAAGTGAAATCTAAAACTTCCCACTACCTTTGTTACATTGTTAGTCATAGTCTCATAAATAGTGTTGTGAAAGTTTCACATTCTTTTTCTTTCTGTGATTTGGCCAGAAGGCCAGTGCATTTGAATGCTTGCAGTTTTGCCTTCTAGGAGGATGTCGTCAGTCATTCTGCAGCTTCCTGATTGTGGGAAATAGCCACTATTAAAGTGGATGACTGATCATAAAATCCAAAAATTTATCCCAAATTTCATTTAAAAAGTAGACTAAAAAGAAATCTTATTTATCAACTATCAGCAGTAGTGAGATCAGGATAAAAGCAGTAGAATTTCAGTTCTTAGGTCTGATTCTCATTCCAACAAATAGTGGAAGCTTTTAAGACTCCAGTATCTTCAGATAAATTCCTCTAGGAATGGTAGGGACAGTCTTAAAAGCTGCATAATCTCAAAAATTTATGAGTGATTTACTAAAAATTTATGAGGCTGTATCTTGAAATCAGCTGAGTTTTCTGGTTTTATCTACTTTTACTGGACATAGTTTTTTGCCATAAAAATATTTCCTTCAATCTTGTAACATTTCCTTTGAACCTTTCCCTTAAATAAAGCAAGCTCTTGCTGATTTTAGAAGGTAACTTCACAACATGGAGTTCAAACCCAAGCTAAATTACGTGCATGTTGTGAATTGCAAACACATTTTAATAAAATTTCCTCTTCCTCCTCCTGATAAAAGGTAGCACCTGTTCAGCTCTGTACAAGACTTCTCTCAAAACACATTCAGGAATCTAGAAAGAGCATCAATATAATAGAATATCATTCATATTGGGAAGCTATGATTAAAATAAAGTGATTGAAGACTGAGTTATCAACTGAGTTATTAAAATCTCAGACTAGACCATTCGTCAAATATTCAATATGACAAAAGGAAAAAGAATGACTTGGGTTAGTTTAAGACATAGGTTCCTGTCTATTCAGTAACTGCACTTTGTTGTGAAACTAGTAATTTGACAGTTCTAGACTTCCTTGCAGAAAGTAGAAAGGGTAAGAAATTACGAAAACTCTGAAAATCACAATTTTTTTAAAAAATATTTTATGTCAAATTTATTATTTAATTTTTAATATTATTGCAAGATGCTTTAACAGAAATTTTCTAATCATCATGAATAAAAATTAAAAAATTATTGTATGCCAAAGTTGGCTTGGAAAGAAATATAAAGAAAAGCTTTTAGCACGCCAAGCCTAATTGTTCCTTCTTTGGTCTTTTACTAATATATTCTACCTGTGCAAATTTTCAGGTATCAGTTTAACACCTTGTTAGATTTGTTAATGCATTATTTCTCTCTGGTCCCCCCTTTTTTTCTTTTTTTTTTTTTTTTGTGGTAGGTTTTGGATTGGGTTTTTTTGTTTGGGGTTTTTTTTTTAGTGTAGCAGGGATTGGAGAATTTTAAAGAAATAAGACTAAGAAAATACACTCAAAAGTAAAAATTGTAAGAATAGCAGATAATAAGAAAATGTATATCATGATTTGAAAGAAAAAAAGCAATTGAATATCTACTGTGTTATCGTGCATTATTTAGGATTTTTAGCCTTTTCTCTCATCCCACTTCTATTCATCTCTTGTCCTCTTCTGCATGGACATTTTCATAACAGGATTCAGTCTAACTTTCTGTCAGTGAATGTGCACAGATTCTTTCTGGTTGCAGTGATGCTTTTCAACCAATGAAAGAATAGAGGAGGAGGGAGGCCAAGTTAAGGGGGAACAAGGAGGTGGCATTTGCCAGTATCCTAATAATTTAGCACATTTTTGATATCTTTCATAGAAGTTTGCATAATATAACGTATTTAGAACAAAACCATACTTGACAGTAATTGACTGTCTAAAATTATAATGTCTGTTTATTGTGTATAAAGACAATTTTTTTATTTGTTGCAACATGAGTAAAGATAAAATGGAATTTGCTATCTTCATCCTGGTTTTAGTACAAAAGCAGTTGTGTCATCATTCTTCAACACCATCTGTATTAGTCTCTAAATATGCCTCTATTTCTGAGTCTTCTACACCCTACCTAGTTCTAAGAGCCTCACTATAATTGTTGTTACCCCCTGCTCTATCAAACAGGGGTTCCTATCCTGTTTGATAGAGCAGGGGGTAATGACAGTTACAGTGCGGCTCTTAGAACTAGGTAGGGTGTAGAAGCCCCAGAAGTAGTCTTGAATAGAAGACTGTTGAATAGTCTTGAATAGAAATAGTCTTGAATAGAAGACTAATTGAATAGTCAGAATAGAAGTCTCAGGAGCCCCTGCTTGATACACAAGATTTTCTTCTTGTGTAGAAGAAATTTTGTGGTACTCAATTTTGTCAGTCTTCCATTACTTCAGCATGTAATTGGCATCAGCATTTTGGGGCACAGAAAAATCTCCCAGCTCTTGTTTTAAGGCCCAGAAAATTCGGGATATGAAGTACATCAAACCACTTGAAATATGGGGAAGTCATTTGAGCACTTAGGTGCTAATAACCACTTGTCTGTGCCATGATTCTACTTGCCTATAGCATAAATTTTCTAACCACTGTCACTGCATCCGTTATGTTTGGTGTTTATCTTTCTGCTTTTTGCATCTTGATGGCAAGGAAGATTTTCTGTGGAATCTAAGATAATATAAACGAAAGTGCTGTACACTTTTCCACCTCTTAATCTTCTTAAAGTATATCTGAATAGCCATTGCAAAGGCAACTAATGCTGGCATTTCTATGTATTTTCATTTATTATTTGTGTCTTCTAAAAAGAAACTGGGAAAAAAAATTGCCTCTTCACAAGTACAGCTCACATCTTAGGATCATGAATCCGTTATACTAAACTATGCCTTAAACTTGGAGGAAATTGTAGTAGTAATAATTATCCTCTTATTTGTGGTTTAATGGAGAGTTAGGAGTTTGTAGTGAACTTTGTAGTACTCAGTTTCTAGTGAAGCAATGCATGAACACCATGAATATTGGTTTCTTTCTGGTTCTGCATCATGATGTTTTCCACTAGTTTTTGGTAGGTAGTTGGGCAGTTTTCACACATTGTTATAATGGATAATTACTTTTGATAAATTAGTGAGATTTTCCATCTATGAAGACAGAAGAGATCTGTTTGCTTCCACATAGGAATGGCATTTAAGTACATTAAGATATCTCACCTAAAATGCAGTTAGCCATTTTGAATTTCCTGAGGTATCTATCTGAGATATTTGTGCTGAGTAGGAAGATCTGACAAGACTTGCAAGAATCTTTTGGTCTTTTGCAGACACACATAGACCCACTGTCTCTCTTTAAAAAATTAAGTAGCATGTTTTCTTCTAGCTATTAGGAAGCTTTTTTTTTTAATTCTTTCTTTTCAACTTTTTTCCTGAATTATAGTCACACCACTTCTGCTTTCCTGATTACAAAGTCACAGCAGCTGTGGTGCAGAAAATTATCTCAAAAGAAAATATTAATAGAAGGTTTTATAGAGTACCATAAAAGGCTATGATTAAATTAAAAAAAATAAGAAAGAAAAAATTACACAGCAAATACTATCTCTATCCAAGGCTATTGTTTCTTAAAATGGCAAAAATGTCTATGTATATGCAGTTGAATCCTGTCCTTAGTTTCTCAGAGTGGCGTTGTGGTTCAGTTGCTTCAAAAATTAAATCTTTAGGTTTGCTTCAGTTACTGGATTTGGAAAAGAGCAAAATCAACAGCACTGAAGAAAGGACTTGTTACAATGGTTTTTTAGAGCACAAACTAGAGGCTCAAGTGCTGATACTCCATCTTCACTAAGTAGAATTTACCTGCTCAGTAATGGATTATTATGCTTATTATTTGGGTATTCTAGTATCTGTATTTTAGTAACTTGCCTCTTATGAAACCAGATATGACTACAAGATTATTGGGGGGGGGGGGTGTTAAGATGCATGACTTGATCAAATCTGTGTATTTTCACAGGATCTGTAAGAAGCACCTTGCTGATTAATGATTCCTTTTCACAACTATTCTTTGAGAAATTTGTCTATCTGTGCAACGCTTTTTTTTTTTTTTTTGCATATTAAGAAACAAGCATTTGAAATTACTGTCTGATTTTTTCCTTCCTGGAAAAAAAATAGATGTAAAGCAGAATAGTTCTGTAACTGTAACTTTCTCTACTTATTCTTGTTTATAAAATGAAATCTCAGAATAGAAAAATTCTCTCTGAACTGTAATCCAGCTAATGTATTTTGATATTTATTTGTGTATGGTGAAAAAGAAATATTTATTACTCTTAAAGATTTTTTTTCAAGAAATTAGCCCTAAAGAAAGGAAACTTTACTTGCTAGAGAGATTTAGTAATCTATCATCTCAAGTATCAAAAGTCTGTCAGTGTGACAGAGGCAGTGAGTTGTATGTTTATGATGTATTGAGGATTTTCTCTTTAAATCCATGGTATATGAAATAAAAAAAATCTTTTAATATCTACTAAGTAGCTTAAATAAGTTCCAAAATTTATCTTGGAAATCCATGTTAATGATAAAAGAATTTTAAAAA
Organism: Melopsittacus undulatus; assembly: GCF_012275295.1. Taxonomy (NCBI): domain Eukaryota; kingdom Metazoa; phylum Chordata; class Aves; order Psittaciformes; family Psittaculidae; genus Melopsittacus; species Melopsittacus undulatus. Next base: position 23,282,983 of record NC_047528.1, read on the forward strand.
GTCATTTTGTTATTAGCAACTGGTTTTGTTTTCACTTATAACAGGGAAGAAATAAAGATTGAACTCAAGGGGGGGTCATTGGTACACAGATTATTGCCTGCTCTATATGACAAATGTACAAGATGTAACAGTGAAGCAATGTGAAGAAACTGCTGCTGCTGTACTTCTTACACCTTATATGTTTATTGGCCTATTATGTGAATTGGAGTAACAAGATGAAACTAAAGCTTGCTTAAGGGTAAAACAGGGAACAAGACCATCTAACATTTATTTGAAAATGAATAGAAATAATTGGGTCATACTTCTTTGGGGAAAAAAAAAAAGTTTTGGTTTGGTTTGGGGTTTTTAGGCATTACATTAAGAAGTTCAGCCTAAGCTCAAGCTCCTTAGGGAAGTTATCAGGGTCAGCGTCAGAAATGTTGTTTAAAATTCTTGGGTTTTGATCATGTTATATTTTATCTTCTTAGGAATGGCAAAATTCTATTCAGAAGAATGCAGGACTTGCATTTATTGAGCTGATCAATGAAGGAAGGTAATTAATTTTAAACCTTTTGAACAAGTAGTCATTTTCCATTTATTCCATTGGGTGATAAATCTTATCATCAGTTCCAAAAAGACTGTGAAAAAGCCATTTTAGTTAAGAGGTTTTTGTACAGTTACTTTATATAATAAATATTTAATTTGCAAATGTGTAAATGCAGAAAATTTTGTTTAATGACAGAAGGAAATATTGCTTCCATGAAATGTATATAGGCTTGAGTTTATTTGAGAATTGAACCACCATTTTTCCAGAGCGGCAAAGTTGTTTTACCAACACAGTCCAGGGAGCCCAATCTGTAAACCCATCTGCTGCTCCATCTGTTTTAGAAGCACCACGTACATTGTACAGATGCACTTCTTTATTCTATCATTTAATGAAAAATTATTTTATCTAAAATTTCTGGTCCAATTTGAGTCCTGTAAAACACACAGTATATTATATTTATAAGAGCTGCTTTGCTTTGCAAATTGTTAAGATACTTTATTGTCAATCCTTACATAATTTTAATGTTGTATCTGTCTTCTACTCCATGCAATGCTTGTTGGTACTCCCAGCTGGCAAGCTGGGCAACCAGGGGGGACTCTTTGGGCTTCCTGGTAGTGGAATGCCACAGACAAGCAGAGCTGCTTGTGTAATGTGTGTGACTTGTATTGGTTAGTATATGAAAACCATTTCAATCTAGATGTCTTGATATGTGGAGCTGAAAAAAGAAAAATATATATAGCTATAAGCCTGTTGAAGAGCTGTTGTCATTTTATATATGATTCTTTTTTTCACCAGTGGTTCATCATCACCAAAGTATCAAGTCTTTTCTTTATTATGGGATATTTTGTCTGGCTGATATTTCGGTGGTTAAATAATGCATTTATTTAAAATTAAGTTTAGAAAACATCAGAGTATAGGAATATAGGAATATGAGTATCTGCAGAACAGGGGCATGTAGCTTATTACCCAATTTTTGGTTGCTGTACATTCTCATTAGATTCACTGTGCACACTGAAGTTACACTGCAGTATAGCAACGTGAAATGTAGTCCTCTTTGGAAATTCTTGCTACAAAGTGACAATGCAGTATGAGTTTTTGCACCATAATAGGGCTTACCTGAGTAGGTCATTTACTGCCCATTATGCAATAAATATTACCTGGCACTAGACTGAATAATAGAAAGCTTATAGCTTTTATTCTCAGATAGCAATATACAATCCCATTCTGATCTTTCTTATTTTCTCAGCCAGGCTAGTAAGGTCAGATATGATTGCATGCTCACTATTAATAAAATGCTTATTCTGAACAAATCCTGTATCTGCATATTTTTAGCAGCCAGATATTAACATATCGGTGGACTTCCTACTCTCCTCTAACAATAAGATTTCAAACAAAGTAATATTTAAGAACTGCTCCTTAAATCTGATCAAAGGAATGTCTAATCAAACTGCACTTAGACACATGTGTCTTCATATACTTCTATCAGAAAGGTGTTTAAAACAAGTGTGTACACATTGCTAGAGTGCTTTTCTCTGCAATCAGCCCATTTGTTTTTAATTTACCCTTTTTGGGTATAAAGAAAATCCTTTAACTGGAAATTGTTATAAATATTTATTCTACTTAATAGCTAAACTTGTGAATGCAATTCATCAATCATAGCTAGAGAATGCAATTGTGCAGTTGTCAACAATTAACAGGACATAAACAGTTGATGAATGTGCAGCTGAATTAAAGTGCTCCCTAGGATAACCTGAAATTATAAACTGAATCATTTAAAGGAATCTAACAAAGGATCTTTATAATTAAAACAAAGCAGGGTTAATGGGTTGTAAAATTGCATATAATCGCTGTGCAATAATGAATCAATTTTAAATTATTAAAAGCAAAATGAAGACTAAGAATATTTTGATGGACTTTCTGGCTAAGAGTTTGAGAGACCTGGGTAATAAATCAGCAGTTTTGTGAAAGCTTTTTTTAAGTGTGGAGGAAAAGGTTTAGATGCAATGCAGAGGAAAAGAGTTTTTAATATGTTCATGCAGAAGTCTATCTGGTTTATTACATGGACACTAAAAGGTGATTTTCTGATTACTTAACTTTTGTTGTTTCTTCTTTAAATAATTCAAGCGCCTTTCTAATCTGTAACTTTATTAGAAATATTCTGAAATAAGATATTTTAGTTTAGTTGTACTTAAAAAAAATCTATATTCCTGTCACCGTAACAAATTGCTTTTTAATTTTAAATCAATTTATTAACTGTGCTTATTTCCAGGTTTTGTTTGTTTGTTTTATATAATGCTTTCCTAGGAAGGTCTGAATGACACATTTGCAGAATTCACCATACAAACACTCTGATGCAGCTTTCTAAAAGTAGGAAGTGTTATAACAGGCTTTCATATAAAAAAGAGTATCTGCCTCTAGATTTAAATATTTTCAAGGGAAATATATGCAAAGATATTTAATTTGGAATTGTAGAATAACACTATAATATACCTGAAAAATTTAGAGACATCCTGGTTGTGATCTTGAACTTTATGCTTCTTTTTAATCACTCATGCTATGAATATGTGATGTTGAGGTTATCACACATCTTAAGAGCTTTACTGATAGAAGCTTAATTAGGATTACAGATTTACATTTGGGTATACACGTAAGTAGACTTCTTAACTTAAGAACTGGATGCATCTGCCATGTTGGCTGTAAAAGGAGACATGAAAAGAGTTCTCCAGTAATGATCTGGGAGGGAGATTATAACCCACATTTAAGTGGAGTGGTGATGGATAAGGTCAAAAGAAAATGGTGTAGGGTGAAAGGAACAACAGATAAAGATAAGAACACCCACCTCAAGTAAGTATGTACACAAATACCTACAGCATTTGAAGCACACATTTCATTTAGAATCATAAAAATAGTTAGGGTTGGAAAAGACCTTAAGATCATCTAGTTCCAACCCCTCTGCCATGGACAGGGACACCTCACACTAAACCATGGCACCCAAGGTTCTGTCCAACCTGGCCTTGAACAGCACCAGGGATGGAGCATTCACAACCCTTCTGGGCAACAGATTCCAGTGCCTCACCACCCTAACAGTAAAGTTCTTCCTTATATCCAATCTAAACTTCCCCTGTTTTAACAAGTTTTAACCCGTTACCCCTTGTCCTATCACTACAGTCCCTAATGAATAGTCCCTTCCCAGCATCCTTATAGTCCCCCTTCAGATACTGGAAGGCTGCTATGAGGTCTCCACTCAGCCTTCTCTTCTCCAGGCTTAACAGCCCCAACTTTCTCAACCTCTCTTCATACGAGAGGTGCTCCAGTCCCCTGATCATCCTCATGGCCCTCCTCTGGACTTATTCCAACAGTTCCATGTCCTTCTCACGTTGAGTACACCAGAACTGCACACAATACTCCAGGTGAGGTCTCATGAGAGCAGAGATCACCTCCTTTGACCTGCTGGTCACGCTCCTTTTGATGCAGCCCAGGATGCAGTTGCCTTTCTGGGCTGCGAGCGCACACTGAAGCCGGCTCATGTTCATTTTTCTCATCAACCAACACCCCCAAGTCCTTCTGCACAGGGCTGCACTGAATCTCTTCTCTGCCCAGCCTGTTGCTGGGCCTGGGATTGCTCCAACCCATGTGTAGGACCTCGTACTTGTCATGGCTAAACTTCATAAAGTTGGCATCAGCCCACCTTACAAGCATGTCAAGGTCCCTCTGGATGGCATTCCTTCCCTCCAGTGTATCAACTGAACCACACAGCTTGGTGTCATCAGCAAACTTGCTGAGGGCGCACTCAATCCCACTGTCCATGTCACCAACAAAGATGTTTAAGACCAGTCCCAACACCGATCCCTGAGGGACACCACTTGTTACTGGTCTCCAGTTGTAGCAATGAAACTAGGAGTAGAAATTATTCCACATGCTATCACAAAACTATGACATCACTGGAATGAATGAGATTTGGTGCAATAGCCTGCACTACCTGACAGAAGTGCTTCAATGGTCAGATATAACTTCCTCAGGAAAGACAGGCAGAGAAGTCTTTTCCACTGGAGGTATTCAAGACCTTGCAAGGCTGTTCACTGTTATCTCTGAAAAGTCAAGGAAACTGGGGCAAGTTGCAGGTGCCTGGAGAAAGGCAAATGTTGCACCCATCTTTAAACTAGTCCACAAAAAACAGAGAACTATAAACTGGTCATCTTTTCTTCTGTCCCTTGGAAAACCATGTAGGAAGTAATTTAGGAACACATTTCTGGCCACATGAAGGAGAATGTAATTGAGAATAAACATAGGAATAGTTTAGCTTTTTTAAATCTGACCAACCTGTTTGCCTTTTATAATGCAACAACTATATTTGTGGACATGAGGAGAGCAATGAACATCATTAACTTTTACATTGGCAAGTTTTCTACACTGTGTCCCACAAATGTATCAGTTAGAATGCTGTATTCTGAACAGATGGACAACTAAATATGTAGAAAACTGGCTACATAATGGGGCTCCGAGGGCTGTGGTTAATTGGTTGTACTCTACCTGGGTGCCCTCTTCAGGTGGCGTATCCCATGGGTCTACCCTCCATAAGAAATGGATGTTACAGATCATTATCCATTAGCCTTTCACAATTGGATTATTATCCTCATCTTCCATTTCCTTCCCCTTTTATGTTTTTACAACACTCACCTCTTAAAAAGATTACATTGTCCTTTCATTTGAAATAATTTATTTTTACAGAATTTCTTAATTTTAAATAACAGGAGTAATCTGATCATAATTTAAATTTGAGGAAACATTAAAGTATTTTTCATTTCAGATTTAGAATTATAAACTTTGTTTCTGTTATTTCATCTCTGTGCCTAAATCTGCTTTCTGCCTTTAGCCATTAAAATACATACTTTTTGGGTATCCACCTAACCGGTCATCGAAGCATACTTAAAATTCACAGGAGGCCTTTTTCTTTTAAACCTTGTTTTGTTCAGAGGTTTCACTAATTTCCTGGAAAGAGTAGCAGAATGTTTAAATAGACTGGAAATTTGTGTTTGTTTAAATTTAGATGAATTGCTGATTAAATCCTGAAAGGAGGCTAATAAAGACTTACATTCTTTCCATGTTACCTCAACTAGGATTCTTGGTAACTGCAGAAAATTTTCTTTTGGACATCCTCTGTTGCATTTTGGCAGTTCTGATATGTTTGGTTTGTGGTAAATGAGCTCACAGTCATTATTCACTGTCTGTAATACTTAAATGTTCAGGCCCTGTATATCTGTGGTGCCATTTGCCATATTTGATTTATGACATGCATTTACAGTTGGATCCCTGGATACCCTTTGAAACACTTGATTAGTGCTTCAGTCCAAGAAGGATGGAGAAAGGATGCTGTTTCTTGTTTCTATCTTGACAATGACCTTGATCACAAGAACCTTGAGGTCAGAAAGGGATCTCATCTGAATCATCCAGGAATGCAAGATACTTGGTCTTCAGACGTCATGGACAGTATGTAGCTCAGGGCTAGCAGAATAACTTGCAAAGGGTTCATCTGATGTGAAAAATCCAGTATATGCAAATACACATGGAAAATAACACTGGGGAACTAGTAGCACTCAGCTACAATATATATATAATTTATATATTACAGTACATAAATATTATATTTATACATATTATAAATATATATATACATATTATAAATATGTTTGATTATTCTGTTTGTAACAGATGTAACAAAATTCTGTTTCTATATTGCCACCCTCACCAAGTGTAACTTTTGATTGGAGGAACCCTGTATCAACTATGAGTGGCTGTATTATAGAAATTCTTCCTAAATGTCATCTTCCACTAGTAGAGGATTCCTGTCATAGATACTTCTGTAAAACTGGACAGTGAATGTCTGTATCTTTGCTCCACCTGAGGTGTGAGCTTGAGGTCCATTAGATGTGGATTTTGTATAATCTCGTACTCTTTACTGCAGTTGTCCTTGCCCTACCTCCAGACTAATAGTCAGTTTGTGTTAGACAAAGCGTGGGGAATGAGGTTTTTGGTCATTTCATCACACATTGTCTCTGCTGCTCCTTCCTCCTCAGGGGAAGACTCCTCACACTCTTCCCCTGTTCAGACATGGGGTCCCTCCCATGGGAGACAGTCCTCCATTAACTTCCCCAGCATGAGTCCTTCCTACAGGCTGCAGTTCTTCATTAATTGCTCCACCATGGGTCCCTTCCATGGGTGCAGTCCTTCAGGAACAGACTGCTCCAGTGTGGGCCCCTCACAGGGTCACAAGTCCTGCAGCAAACCTGCTCCAGTGTGGGCTCCTCTTTCCATGGGGCCACAGGTCCTGCCAGGAGCCTACTATGAGCTAGCATGGGCTTCCCACAGTGTCACAGACTTCTTTGGGCATCCATGTGCTCCAGTGTGGGGTCCTGCGCGGGCTGCAGGTGAATATCTGATCCACCATGGACCTCTGTGGGCTGCAGGGGGACAGCCTGCCTCACCATGGACTGCACCACGGGCTGCAGGGGAATCTCTGCTCTGGCACCTGAAGCACCTCCTTCCCTCCTTCTTCACTGAACTTGAGATCTGTGGAGCTGTTTCTCTCACATATGCTCACTTCTCTCTCTGGCTGCAAATGTTCCTGTGCAGTAACTTTTTCCTTTTCTTAGCTATGTTATTCTAGAGATGCTACCACCATCACTGATGGGCTCAGCTCTGGCCAGCAGTGGGTCCCTCTCTGAACTGGCTGTCATTTGCTCTACTGGACATAGTGGAAACTTCTTGCAGGTTCACAGAAGCCACCACTGTAGCCCCACTCTTACCAAAACCTTGCCATGCAAACTCAATACAGGCACATTCCTCTTGATTTATAAAATTGCTAGGCAAAATATAAAATCTTTGAGTAGTGGACAACTCTGTAGTTCACTCTGTAGTCAACTCTGAGTTTCACTGAGTCTGCTATAGCTTCTGTGGCATTTCTGAAGCATTAGTTACCCTTCCTGAAGTTTATCGTGCCAATATGCTCGTATTGTAGTCCAGTGGCCAGTCTTTGCATGCTATACTTTCAAACTTTTCTGTAGTAAATTCTTCATCATTATCCTTTTGCTAGAAATCAGAACCCTGTGTTAGACATTACCTTCCCAAGTCTATAGGAGTTTGCTTTCAAAGTATTCATAGCAGTACTGCATTTTACAGAACTTCAGACTCTTCAAGTTAAACCAATTTCTGAATCTTATTATAGATACCAAGTGCAAGAATCGGTTTCTTTTCTTATGAATGCCATTAAGAATAATAGTTGTCAAAACAACTGTGTTTGGTGAAAAAGTGGTGTTATTTCCAGGCTGCTTCTTGGAAAAATTAAGCTATGGGCATCTGATGAAAGTAAGTCAGAGAAACATCTGTTTTCCTGGACATGTGAGTTGGCAGAACTTCTGGAATGAGTAGAGGAAGCAAGACCTTAGCTAAATTATAACAAATGTTCATTCTGTAATCTGTTTTGAAAATTGCTGCTTTGGAATGATCTGCTTTTTTAGTTTATCTCAAATAAAAGAAAGATTGGGTAACATAAGCACAATTGTTTTATCTAGCAGCATAACTGCTACAAGCCGTTTTTCTCTCTGTGTGAGATTATTACTCAGAAGAACTGACTACAGGATGGCAAAGTTAGTTCAGAGCAGTTAGTGAGATAGAAGTTTTCATCCTTCAATTCTGATAGGTGTGCATATACATACACAGTCCAGCAGTCTATTCCAGTCCACATCTAAATGTGTTGCAAATATTTTATGCTTTTTTACATGTTTCAAGGACAGTTTGGATATAGTCTTATCACTGACTTAATTTCCAAAACTCTAAACAGAATAAAGAAAAAATTATCCCAGGCTCTGGTTATTTACCTGAATGACTTCTTGGAACGCTGGATTCCATGACCCAGCCTTTTTAAACCTCAGTATGTGAAAAACAGGGGCTTCTGATTGATTACATACACTTTTTCACAATTTAGTTTAACCTGTTAGCACTCTAGGCTTCTAAAGCAACCTTGCTGAGGACAGAATTTAGGAAAGCAAGCTTGATGGATTTAAAATAGTTTCTCACCTGCTCATTTGTAACATTTGAATATAACTTGTATTTATGAATCGGCACGCCCTGATATGTACTTTTGCATAGTCTGTTCTCACTCAGAAGTCTGAGACTTCATTTTTTAAATAAAGGAGAGCCTACTGTTTACTCTTATTCCTACAGATACTCAAGTCTTGTCATGCTTCCATATTCCTTATGTTCAGCTGGAAAGTCCAGTTACCTATACAAAAAGCTAATTTCTCCCCAGAAGTGTGCCAGGATTTGAGTCACAAGTTATTTCAGACTGCTTTGTTGGTGGATTCCTTACTGACAGTTCTTCGATTCAGTCTAAACCTAATCAGACCTATTTCCTAGTAAGGGGCTTTAACTGTGGTTCATAATTTGTGGGGATAAATAGAAATCAAGCTTGTCTTGGTAAAAAGAAGCCATAAGCTAACAAGCCAGTGTTCAGTTACTACCTTATGCAGTAAGAATTGCCCCTCGATGAGGATGAATTTTGCTGGTCATTAGTTCCTGCTTGAGATCAGCTCAGCTAGGGAAGGACACAGAAGCACAGTTGGCTTCCATTCTGATAGGAGTTTCAGTGGTGCAGTTGAAGAAATGGTCACATAGGATAAAGCCAAATATTATTTTTTCTTTTGGTATATCATGAATTAGTGGAAAACAGTATAAAAAGTATACCAAGCCCATGGTGACACTTTTCATTTGACTCCTCAGCCCTTTGGGGGGACTGCTTGTGTAAAGATTAATAAGAATGACCAGAAGGCCTGATTCAACACTGTCTCAACATCAATCTATCTACTAGGTCTTTAAGGAGTGGGGCTTGCTAAGGCAGGATGAGGATTTACAAGGGTCAATGAGAGCAGTGCTTATAATTCAGTCACAACAAATGTTCAGTTGTCAGTGAAAAGGTGATATCACTAAATAACGTGTTTTATTTCCAAAGGAGAATAAAAATGGCGTTGCTCTCAAATTTCAAAATTTCCCTCTTTATCATTTTGTGACTCAAGCTCCTTCTCACTTGGATTGGTCACTGTACAGGGTGATAGTTTGCAAAAGATGCAGAGGATAGACATTTCTCCAAAAGGGAGTGTTGTATAAAACTCTGTGCATGGGAAACATAGTTGGGCAGATGACTGAAATAAGAATCAAGATATAATGGGTGGGTTTCAAACCTGCATTAAAATAAATATACAATGTAGTATGATAAGTAAATATTTTACAGCATAACAGTACATGGAGTTCATATTCTTTGAGAATATGTGCTAGAGAATGTTGGTTCATCTTTTGGAAGTGTATGAGGAGGTAAAGGACCAACCTGATACTGAATTTTCTTGTGCAAACTCAGGCTATAGGGCTAAGAGAAAGGAAAACACAATTCTAGAACTGCATCAGAAAAGGTATTTCCATTGAAAAAAGGCAGCATTAATATTACTATGTAAATAGTGACTGAAAATTGTCTGTAATACTGCTGACAGTTTTAGCTGTGCACTTGCAGAAAAGGTAAAATCAGTGTATAAACTTCGTAAAAACCCAAAAGTCAATCTCTTTTACTAACTAGTTTTCAACACAAGGAAAGTCAGAGACCTGATTTGCTTAACCTATTAAAATATGAATAGATGTAATATCAGAAAGTCAACAGAAGGAAGAAGAATTGTGTAAACTTAAAGGCAACATTTGCATAAAATGAAACAGTAAAGACTGCTGAAGAATACTTTTGGATGAAAGTAAGAGGGTTTTGACCTTCAGAGAACCTGCCAAAGCTGTGCCTGAGACAAGCGACTTGATCACATTTTCATAAACTGAAGATGCATTTCATTAACTAGATTTCATGAAAATGCCTTTTATAAACTAAAAATAGTTTATGAAAGAGTTTGTATTATGTGGCTGGGTGTTGTAGTGAAGGAACGAATTTGCTGTCTTAGAAGTTCTTGTTCCCTTGTCTTATTTGCAATGTGTGAAGAGAGACGGCTATTTTTTTTTAGATATTGTTAGACTTTGATACTACTGAGTGTGAGATTTTTCCTGGTTTTGGATCCTTTCTGAACAATTTATATTTTTTTTCTCTATGAGAATCCAAAAGATAGTAAGCAGCAAAAAAGTAAGCACTTTTTCTTGTGCAAGAAAAGTATGAGGTTTTTTCTTTCATTTAATCTTTTTTTTTTGTCTTATGCCATGCATATGGTTGAGTTTGTAAAGATTTAGATAAACTGGTAAGTATTCAAAAGATGAGAACATTGCCAAGCATGTCATGAGGTGTAACCCCATTAGGACAGTATGGAGAGTTGTGCTGTGTCTATATGAATTTGAGATTGAATCAGAGTTAGCTGGCTATGATTTAAACCAGATACAACAATAATAACATTTTCACCATCTTTTGCTTAGTAAAAATATAGTTTGAGAATGCAGGATAACTTCCCTATAGAAATAAAAATCAGTACAAAAAATGTTATTAAGTAGTATTTTTATATTTAGAAATAGTAACAAGTGTCCTTGAGCAAGTACAGCAAACACATAAGCAAATTCCTTTGCAAAAACCTCTGTAAGGCATTGCTTCCCTGCCCTTATAGTAACTTTCCTTTCAAAGCTAAGATGACACTAGATCAGAATGTCTTAATTCATCCCACACAGCACTTAGTCCAGGTCTTCCCTCAAGCCTGTTTGGTTCCTCTTCTACCTATTATTACTCTTTTGCCTGTTTAGGTCAGATGGTTTGCAGTAACATAGGGGCTACCCACTAGAATGATGTTCTGGGGTATGGCATGAAAACACCTGCAGACTTTCTTGGGTAGCATTGAAGATAGTTTAAGTTAAGTCTCATTGATGTGGCTTTTTAAGGCTTTGAAATAGGAGTTTAAGCAGATGTCTAGATTTTTTTTTAATGATAGTGTAGAATTCATATTCATATTGAGACTGCTGTTAAAAACATAATTGAAATCTAATAATTTCATAAGGGACTTTTCCCTTCAATAATAAATAGCAAGCTTTTTTCATATAACATCATTTGTTTGTATTTTCACAAATGCAGTAAATTTGGGGTAGAATAATTTTTTTATGTCAATTAATTTGGCAATTGCATTGCAGAAGTTTCATTAATTTTAATTCTTCCACTTTAAGTCTTCTGAAATATGTTGTTCAAAGTATATCAAATATAAAGGTTGATTTTTGTTTTTCTTGTTTTAGATTATTGTGTCATGCAATGAAAGACCATATAGTGCGTGTCGCGAATGAAGCTGAATTTATTTTGAACCGACAAAGAGCCGAAGATGTCCACAAGCATGCTGAGTTTGAGGTAAGCCTGAGAGTTGGTGCATTTCTGGTTCTCTGTTTTCACTCAGTTGTCACCTCGACTGTAACCCCATACAATAAAGATTTTTTTCTTCCAAGAAAGAAATTTACATTAAAGGCGTTTCAAAACTATTTTTAAAAGCTTTGGTAAATGTCAAACACAAGGAATGGGTTTAATTTCTCATCTCCTCACTTAAATTTATGAAAATATTTACAGCTTGAAGAAATCCCTTAATCAGAATGTCTAAACTGGTATGGTAGACCCTTAGGTTCACAAAGAACTTTTCTGTTTTATTGTGAATACTAATGAAAATCATGTTAGCAATTATTTTTGTTGGATTTTATCAGCAGTATATATGAGTTTAGTAAGAAAGAAAAGCAATTAATACACTTAAGGAAGTTCACAAAAAATAAGAAATAGAAATGTTTTGTTAAACAGAATTAGTATTTTAAGGTAATTTTGATAGAGCACTTTGCATTTTGGAGCACTTAGAACATTTACTTACTGTAATTTATATATTGAAATATGATATTACATATCTTTCTAGTCAGGAATCATTTATTTAGAGTAAGACTGTGGTTAGAATGTCTATTCCTCTTAATTATTGGAAGAAAGAGCAGCTGACTCCCATAACTCTTTAATGACTATAATTCTCTAATCCCAAAAGGAGTCAACATTCAGTTGTTTTTTTCATCAATGAGTGTTGCAGTATATGATTTAAATTATATTGCTTCAAAATTATAGAAATATACACCCCCCTGATTTTTAAAATGTGCTCAGTTTAACAGGGCTTTTATTATTTCTTCATGATTCATTCTCTTCCTATTCAAAAACTTTCATGCAAAAATTATGGAGTAAAGTTAAAATTTCATTCTGGACATGACTTTATCAAACATGGTTTTGCATGTTTACCCTATGCAACCTTTCAGCATCACTAGTTTTTATTTCCAAAACCGCCTGTGCTTGCATATATTTGTGTACATGTAAGCTTATATGCACAAACATGCATTTCTAAGTGTTTTAATGCTCAAATGACCTAACATAATTTTTGAAGATAGACTGACTTAGTACTAATGGTACTAATAAATAGCTATATCAATTTATTCAACTGTCAGGAAATGCCAACAAGCACCAAATAGAATCCAGTAATCTCAATTTTGATTAGGTTTTTATCTCCTTGAAACAGCTCTCTTAAATGTGCACTTTGATGTACTAGTTTTTGTGCTCCTTGACCTATCTGAAAACTGGGAGACACAGAGATATCTGTTGTCATTTTGAATACACATAACCTTTACTTCATTTTGTCAGAGCAGACAGCAGATACTTGTCATATGGGATTGCAACAACTTTATTACCAAGCATATACTGGATATTTTGAACTCAGATAAAATCACATTTACAATTAAATGTGTGTCAGAGAGAAGTTTCATATTGCCTCAACAATGCATAACATTTGATATTTATCAGAGCATCATGCAATAACCTAAGATGACAATAGAAGATTGACTTATCTGCTCTTTGAAGAATACATTGAGGTGTAAGATCTGTCAGAACTCTAGACAAAATGAGAATATTCAATTAACTTTCAGCTTCTGTTAGCAAATAGGATTTAGAATATTAACTAAATTCCCTGAAGGAATAGCCTTAAGTTGGTCTTATTGTCTCATAAAGAAACCAAAATATTTTTCATATATGAAAACTTCCATTATGTTTATCACATGAAGAACCTCAGCTACACATTTTAGATGAGTAAGATAAAATCTGCAAGTCATAAAAGAAAATTATGAAATGTAGCCTGTGTAAAATAGGAAGATCAGATATATTTAATTAAAGTGATGGTTGAAGTCTGAAAGAATGTTTTATATATTGTCTTTAATAATGGTAGGTATGTAACTGAACATTTTATTATTTATCCTACTTGAAAGTAGTAGGGACAAAGATTTCTGGTAGTTTTCTGTTGCATAATTGTAAATCTGCCATTTTGTTTTAATAAGCTGTATTGGTTTATATTCTGGGGTTTAGTACATGTTAATCACTGCTCTCAATCAGAGAAGTGAGTGGGTATTTCATTTTTACCTTTTAAATTTTAATTGAATCACGATGGGTGAATTTATTTGGACCAAGCTGCACTGAGTGACTGTGTCTCTTGCATAGTGGGGAGGCCATGGATCAGCATCTGAATTTTATCCTGTGACTCCAGTTGCAGTCAGAGCCAGGGAAATTCCTCCCACAGTTAACTTTCATTTTGTTAACCTTTGTAATTATTCAGGAAGAAAAATGAAAATTTAATTTTACTGTCCAATGAGCTGGTGAAATATTAACCTCATTACTAAGGCATATCATTGTACTAATTGGTGCTTCCCTGTACAAGAAGATAAATTGAAAAATTAATTAACCCTTTATGAATAAGTGTAATGATTGCTCTTTTTCAGATAGATTACTTGAAATAATGCTGTAACACAGTGGAAAGACCACTGCTGAAATCTTACTGAATGCTAATGCAATCTGTACTAACAAGGTAGTGTGCAGAAATATGAACAATAAACTACAGTTTAACATGAGGTTAACTTATTTTTAATTGTTCTTTTGAATACTACAAAGTAGGATTCTAGTCAGCACTGTGTTACAGCACTGAGTGTTGGCTAAATGTTCTAAAATGGTGCACAATAACTGCATTCAAAAATGTCGCTTAAAAGATGATTTTAAAAATAACAGTTTTGAGAATTATCTCACCTTTCTAATTTATACCTAGAAAAACAATACTTATAATGGATTTATTTTCATTTGCATGGCTACATTTGCTTTATTTAGACATTTTAAAATGATCTTTACAAGGAGGAGAAATTGATTTGAACTTGAGATTATTTTGAGAAAAACATGGAAAAATTACATTGTGCTTATTACACATAAAGGATTTATCAAAGCTAAAATATACTGTAGAGTTTTGACAGTTTTGGAAACAAATTTGCATTGTCAATAACCAAAGCATTTTTTGGAGGTAGTTATCTCTTAAAAGAAGCATGATGAGAACATTAGCTCTTTTTCAGTTTAAAAGCTGAGCATTTAAACATTAGTGTTTTTTAGAAATGTAGCATGTTATGAAAATTTGTCATGTCATGTTATGAAATAGAAAATCATAGAATCATAGAATAGTTAGGGTTGGAAAGGACCGTAAGATCATCTAGTTCCAACCCCCCTGCCATGGGCAGGGACACCTCACACTAAACCATGTCACCCAAGGCTCTGTCCAACCTGGCCTTGAACACCGCGAGGGATGGAGCATTCACAGCTACCTTGGGCAACCCATTCCAGAGCCTCACCACCCTTACAGTAAAGAACATATAGTCAGTAATTTCACAGTTAAAGGAGTTTATCCTCAGCATCCATCGTAATAATATTATCAACTAGCTTTTTAATTGTAAGTTTTATTGACATCTAAAAGTCAAAATCACTGTACGTAATTCTTTCCTTTATATTATGCTATGTATATCTGTAGTTTATACCTGAGAACACATGAAGCTTTTACAAATAAAGATCATCTTTTAAGGCATATCCATGGTCACACATATACATTCAGAAACATTTTGCTAAATGTTTCTAAGTGCAATTCTGTCGTCTTAGCCTTTGATATTTCAGTTTTTACTGACTCTGAGTGCTTCTTCACTGATAATATACAGTACAGAACTCTTTCAATTGAATGGTGCGTCCTATTTCTCTTGAAAGTATTTTAATGAATTCTTGTCATGTTTAAAGAGTGTTGATAAATCACCATTTTAAAGCAGTTCTAAATAGCCAGTCTTTTATGAAGTGAATGTGCTTTCATTCCTAGTCACAGTGTGCTCAGTATGCTGCTGACAGAAGAGAGGAGGAGAAGATGTGTGATCATCTTATCAGTGCTGCTAAGCATCGAGATCATGTTACAGCCAATCAGCTGAAACAGAAGATACTCAACATACTAACAAATAAGCATGGTGCCTGGGGAGCTGTTTCTCATAGGTAAGTTGCAAATGTAAAATATCTGGTTTAAAATGTTAATTTTAATGTCTAAGAGAAGCAGTCATTGCTTAAATGAAATATGAATATATTAGGAGCTAGTATCCCTAAAATATATTTTCTCTGTCTCTCTTCAGCTGACTCTTGAGAAGTCCTATTTGCTAAAGATTCATCGATCAAACTTCCTTAGAGAATAAAAACATAATATTTTAGCATATTTGTTAATGATAATGCAGTTTTATTGTTGATATATTGGTAGGCTTTGAGGCTCTTATCAGTATTAGAGTGTTCTGAATGAGATATTGAGACGTAGAGATTTCTTTTATAGATGTCGACAGAGGAAGCATGAAATAAAAGAATCAAAATTACTTGTCTAGTATTACAGACTGAGTCACTATTAGAATAATGAGCAGAACCAAGTCATTGAGTCACTGTCTAATGCTTTCTTTTGTTTATCCCATTTTCCATGCAAGTAATAAACTGGTAAGATCCACTGTGAGCTACAACAAAACAGCAGTCAGTGCCAAACATGTATTTAAAGCAGAATTTACATTGTACTTAAATGTAGCATGTACAAAGCTGAACATATGCAAAGTGCAGCTCAGTTCTGCAGGTAAGCCTGTTAAAACTAAATAAATAATAAAACAAACATAATTTCTACTGTGTTAGTGATATTATACAATTTGAGGTTTTAATCAGAGAAAAAAAAAAAAACAAAAAACAAAAAAACAAGCCTTCTGAATCTCAAAAATAGCCATTGGCTAAGGTGCTGACCCCCATGTGGAAGACTTGAGCTGAAATAGCTCCTTTCCTTCACTCAGAGCAAGGTCTTGAACCTGGGTCTGCCACATAAGTGCCCTGTCTGCAAAACTAGAGACTGACAAGTCTCTCTCTTGTTTATGCATTCTAACCACAAATATTTGATTATTTATTCAGAGTAGAATAACTCAAATGGGACAAATCAAGGAAGTTCTGCTCCCAAATAGCCAAATTCTTACAGCTTGATTTTCTACATAAATCCTGTTTTAGTCTGCTCAAAGTCAGGCAGAACAGAAAGTCAGATTTTAGCTCTTAAAAACCTTTTCAGTAAGAATCTAGTTGAGGCTGATGGACTAATACAGACTAATAAAAATCTTCTCTAGATAAAAATTTTCTTTCAAAAAAATCTATTTGAATTTAGCCTGAATATATATGTAGGGATTAAGCCTATTAGAAATGTTGCCAATTAATAAAATTGACATTGTCAGTAAAAAGGTTTAATAAATACCGCATATACTATTTGTTCTTTTTGGTTCTTGCAATTATACAGTGTTAAAAAAAAATGATTATTTTTTATGTTCATCATCTGTATATCTGCCAAAGAAATCACTATTTCCTGAATTGTGATGGAGATGTATTCATTTTTTAAGGGGGTCGGAAGTGTGGAAATTCAGTCTTGCAAGAAGTCTCTAGTCTAGCACCAGAGATGTTCTGGTGGAAATTACAAAAATGGTAAATAGAAGATTGTGATATTTTTAATTCAAAACAGCCTGAGTCCATAATGGATGCTAATATTATTTCTAGTTCAGGCTTAAAGCTGTGTATCTGGAGACTTGGACTTTTGAAAATAAGTGCAATTTTAATCCCTTTTAATATCTTAGAATTTTTAAATAATGCTGCTCAAGTATGTGAATGACTGGAGGCACTTTGCAGGCTAAAGTCGGTTCCTGCTCACTAGCTTTTCCAGGAGACCTGTCCTTTGGCCAGGTGACATTCCTCTCCTGGATTGTTGATGGCATCCTATAGGGCAACAGACTGCTGCTGCAGGGTTTTTTTTGCTCTTCAGTTCATGAAGGTTTTGATGGGCCATGAGCAGGTTGACACCTGTGAGAAACCTGTGAAATTTCCTACATCAAGCAAAAGGAACTCTTATTTTATTCCTGTCATGCCACTTACCCCATGTGTCTGTTTCTCAATTACTTGCAGTGCTACTTTCCTATTTCAGTGCTCACTGTGTTAGGTGCAGCCATTGGCCTGGTTGCATTTTAGCTGCAGGCTACTGCTTAACCTGGAGAATGGGAGAATTGTGACAGCATGAGATCTCCAAGTGGGCTTCCCCATTTGCAGGTGCTGATCAGGAAGCAAATGGCCTTGCACACTGTGTGTGCCATGGCAGCTGTGCAGTCTACCATGCAAGTGTATCTTCTGTCATGAGAACCAGTGAACTGTGAATGGGAAGCCCTAGGATGGCAGCAGGTGGGGAGAGATGCCCAGTAGGAGAGCCTCTGAGCCTTGTTAAGGACCAAGGTCAGTGGTTCTAGCTGGGCAGATTTAAAAGGCTTCAAGCGCAGAAGGTACAGGGGGACTCATTAAGCTATGTAGACACAGAAGGCAAAAATTGTTATTTAGGTAGTTCTTCCTGTACTTCTTATATGATGGAAATCGAGATGGGTTCTCAGATTTTACGTATGTCGGGTCCTGGCCAGCAGGAGACACAGCAGGCCCCAAGTCTCCTTTTTGATTCCTGGTGCATAGTTACAGTGTTAGGAAGTCTCTTTCTAAACTGCTGCTTCACTGTGCCCCAGGAGATACAGCCTGACCAGAATACAGTTACACTGAATAAATAAATAAATAAATAAATAAATAGATAAATATGATGACACTCTAGACCTCTGGAGTAGCGACTCCATCATTTCTGTTGGGAAGAGTGTTCCCACAGTTCTTAAAGCATACTGCTGGTCTCCTGTCCACCTCTGGAGCTGGAGACCAATCTTGAAATGGTAAATTGGGAAGATTGTACACAGGCCCAGAAGGGGCAGGGCGAGAAAGAGGCAACCACTTCTATGTGATAAATACTTGGACAATCGCAGTACCTTTTGACATCCAAAATAGATAAGACAGGTATGAAACTACTGGAAGGGGAGATGGGTGTGATTCTTAAAAGCTTCAATTCTCCGTCACATTCATAATCTGCAGCTACCAATTTACTGATAATGGTAGCATTTGATATATATGTGTATGTTCGTATCTCCTCAAGAACAGTTTTAAGTTCTTCAACATACATGCTCATGTTACATACTCTTCTCAAAATGTCTAAAGAAATGCGAATGAAGTTTAATGGTGTAAGTCAGCAAAATGCCATATGAAATTTTCAATTCTAAGTTAGATTATAGTCACATAGAGGTAGTTGAATTACAAATAACAAAATCATAAGTTACTTGCATTTCAATTACCTTAATAAGCTCTTCATTTTTAAAGGAGAAATTAATTATATGCAACACTCCACCAGTTGACTAAACACACAAATGCATTAACATTGTACAACCTATCCCTGTCCATACATTAATCAGTACAGTTAGAGTTGGTCTGGAAACCTTTTCATTCTTTTATCTCCTTCTGCTTAAAAATTACAAACAATGAGTTTGAAAAAGAACCTTTTATTTGTATTTCTTGTAATTTTGTAATTTTTAATGTCTTTCCCCTTTCACAAATACTTTCCCTTCACGTCAAAGTGAAAACTAAAGGTCTTTCCTCAATGTCTTGCAGGTGTGAGCATCAACTCCTATACAGCAAAGTGAAATTATTGAATCATCTTACTTTCTCCTACATATCTTGGACAAAAAAAAATAATAGATTTCAAAATAAATCTTGTTAGTTTGTTATAAAGCCTGTTTGTACCCTTAAACCAAACTAGTTCTGTTTTCCTTATTTCAGCAATTTGACACAAGTATCTTTGTAATAGCTTATCCTAAACATACTGTTTTCCTGTTTTTAAACTTCAGCATTATGCCAAAACTAGAATCCTGCAGGTTTTTCCCATTCAGATGAGAAATTGATGAGTTGGATATTTCTTTGATGCATTGCCACTTATTCAGAATGAATATGCAACATCCTATTTCCTTGAACTGAGGAAGAATCAAACAGGGTGTTTCATAGTATAGCGTTCAAAGCTGTTTTAAAACAGCACTTACCGTTATCTTTTTTCAGGGTTATAGTCTTCATGTCACAACATATGCTTCCTTCAGTCTTCTGTCAGCTTCATATGGTGCTTGTCTTCTCCCCATCTGCTTCTCTCCCCTTACACATCTTTCTGGGGGAAAAAAAAAAGTTTTGTAAAACCTGTCTGCACACACAGTTCACATTCCTTGTCAGCCATATGTATGCCTGTGTTTTGGGCCATGATCTGTTACCAGCTCTTATCTCAGCTGCTTGGTTCAATCAGATATCTCAACTTTTCAAAAACTTTTATTCAAGAATATTGTACATAGCAGCTCTGTCTTACTATAGGTTTAAGGCAATCTAGGGCACTGCAAGGAATTCTGAGTTCCAATTTGTGTTCTAAATCTAAATATTAAATACCTGCCACAGATATTTTCACATGAACAGTTTTGATATATACAGGAGAGTTACCATAATGGGAAAAAATGTAATTTAAAAATAAGACTTGGTTCTCTTGCTTTCCATGATTTGATAAAGGAGATTCCACCTACATTAAAGCAGCTTTATCAAACAGCAAGTATACAAGGTCTTTTTCTGTTCAAATCTGTCTTTGGATAAACTAGACACCCATAACAAATTAATCATTCATGGTGGAGGGCAGAGCTTTCGGTCACATTCTGTGGTGAAGACCAAATTCGTCTGGGGAGACAGGCTGGAAATAAAAAGTTTCTTGCCAGAAGTTTTGCCTCTCACTATAGCATGTGCTTCTGCAGAGGCCGAGATCTGCTGGGGGCCAGGGAGGGAGAGCGTAAGGAGGGGAACTCCCCTTTTGTGAGCCTATGGGGCTTGGCAGATAAATAAGTTGATTCTGGGATGACAGTGCTTCTAAACCAAATGTTTCCAGATTACAAGGGAGACCAGAATTCAGGAATTTAGTAAGAAGGACTTTCTCTTACAGCCAGCCCTTGGCATGCTCTGACTCCATCTCTATATTAGCTGCTGTCTTAGGAAGTTCAGAGAGACACAGAACCTGTCCTGTCCCCCACTGCAAATCAGCTTCATCTGGTTTAGCTATTCATTCATTTCTGGCTTATTTTAACTGCTAGACATAAATTAAAAAATGAGCTTTAGAACAGTGGAAAAGAGCCTGTCTACTGGATCCAGAAGTGTGTTTGACATGCCTGTTGTTAGAGGGCCTGTTAAGGTACTGCATTTTTCTACATACTCTGCAAGAACTATGAATTTTTGTATGTTTCTAGAATTAGTGGAATCTGGTTTTATTTGCAGAGTGGATCCTTCCAGATAGATCTGATGGAACTGCACATTTTTCAGCACAGTCATTAGCTATCTTGACTACAAATTCCAAATATTTTGTTTGAGATGATTTCATCACAACCAGACATTGTGAAAATGCTTTTCTGCCTTCTGTTGTTTTTACTTAACTGAGCTACTTGAGATCAGTAAATGTGTCATTATTATTATTCACATTTTAGGTCCAGTATTAGTCATCCTTCTGTAGCAGGATTTAAACATAAATGTGGGACTATTTTCCTAATCTGATAACTTTTTTGTAGTATTTTACTATTTCTATTCCCTTCTGATCTTTCTGACTATGCTTTCAACTTTGTGCTGCTCCTGCTGCTCTGCACTCATTATAGTACATCCCCTACCACTGTGTACCTTCTTCCTTCCTCCTTCCCTTATTGCTTACTGCTGTGGTGGAAGGCAGAAACTAGTTGAAGAAGCTCTTGATAATGGTGCTGTGACATTTGAAGAGCACAATGGAAAAAGGAAGCTAGAAGAATTCTATATCCTTTTCTAATAATAGGAAGTTAGGTGTGGGATGCTATTTGCAGCGTAGAGATACCTGCCAAGAAAGCAGTATTGTATAAGCAGGGGTGGGCTCTGCAAGTGAGTGTACAATGTGCTTACATGAGATTTATTCAGTTCTGTGTTTGTGCAGGATTACTCAGTTGTTTTGAAGCAAGTTGCTGTTCACTATGGATTTTTTCCCACAACTGGAAGAAACCTCAGAATAAAATATTTTCTTTGGAAAGAGATAGCATTTTCCAGTTTTGGAAAATGCATGGTACTGAGGGAGAAATTGTTCAACTCAGACTTGTTTATCTCGAGGAAGTACAGTACTTTGTATTTCATATTAAAGAAGGAAGGCTTCTACATTTTATTTCACATTATTACTTCTGCAGTAAGAGAATTATTTTTTCTTGTTTTTTTTACTTCTCTTGAATATGCTCTCTCTTTCCACCTATTTTTTCCCCTTTTTCTTCATGGCAAACACAAACAGGAAAGATTTGCCAATACTGTTTTTCTTTAAGCTTTAGAAACAGCTGATCTCCAGATGTCAGCAGGGTCTTTAACTGGAACAACAATCAGAATACATATCCAAATTGCTTACAGTCAACTTACTGTATGTGTTTTTGTATTGTAGCAATAACAAGGGAAATATGCCTAAATTGAGAGAAAGGCTAGCCTTAGCAAACTGAAAGGGACTTCTGTTCCTTCATAAATCTATCCATAGAGCTATCATGTTCAGCAGCCATTCAGCTTCCAAGATGCCAGTCACAAGGACAGCCATAATGGTTCAAGACTAGCAGTCCATTTATCCCTGTAACCTGTCTTCAGCTGTAAGTGAATCTAAAGAAATTGAAAGATAGGACAAGTAGACATGATAGGTCCATCTGACACTCAGACTCCTTGAATTTTCAACTCAGGATTTCCAGAGGAATTTCAATTTCAGTTTTAAATTTTCCACATCTCAGTAGGCCTTCAAAATCCACCTGCCTTTCTTCATATTTTCCTCCTTGATCCTGCAGTGCAAACAGCCTCTGAAGAGGTATCAGCAGACTGGACTAACAGTTGTTGGTATTGGACAGGCATCTGTGGTCTTTCTTTCACCAACTCCTATTTTGGTAGAGGTAGAAACTCATTAGGCAGGTAACACTTCACTTAGATGATTCTTATTTTTTCTCCCATGTCTATCTAGCAATACATGTACATAGCACTGGATTTCCCATCTGCTCTATATGTAAGAATAAAAAACTAAGAAAAAAAATTAACAAAAGCCATAGATTAGAAGATTCTGAAAAAGTAATTATGTTCCTAAGGAGGTTTTTTTTCTCAGAAATTAAAATAATTTGATTTATTCTTTATTTTGTGACATAAACTAGATGAGAATTATCATATTTTTAACTTACAGTGAGCTGTTGTGGTACCATTACACTCCAAGATTCTTTCCCATGTCATATTTCAAGTAGATTACAGACGATGAATGCAAAGTTGTAGAAAATGTTTGTGTTTTTTTTCTAGGAGAACATCTGTAATGTTTTGACAGACTTCTCAGAATTTTTGTTAGAAACATCAAAAAGGCAAAATTTAACCAGAAGTGTAAACCCAGCGGAGCCATTTTGATTCCCCTCCTCTCAAAACCTTTATGTGTCTTGTACTTTTTTATTCAAAATGCATTTATGTCCAACTGTATGTTTGTAAAATAATTTGAGATATTCAGAGCAGGGTCTGGAAATGAACTGAAGACTAAGTCATCCTCAAGCACTGACTGAGGTAGGCATATTCCAGTACATCCCTATTACATGTTTTGTATCCTCCTTTCTTTGAGGAGAGAAGAGTGGAATTCTGCAAATGCCTTGGAAAACTCGTTCTATGTCTTTGATAGTTTTGATGTAGAATTTTCATGTGCAGTACAAGACCATTTTCTTTGCTACAAGTTAGATTTATTATACCTGATTTTAAACATAGCCTTTCTCGAAGGCCTTGGAAGCTCATACTGTCTTTTCAGTGCTCTTTTGCTGCTTCAATTATCTGTATCTTGTATAATGTTGGTGTCTTGCTGTAGACTCCCTCCAATTTGCCTACATCTTCCTTAGAAAGAGGTATTCCAGTCTGGGCCCTTGATTGTGGGTGACACCTCAACAATGCACAACGTTCTTTAAGGTTGTTTCACACTATATCTAAGCTGCCTAAAATGAGATTGTAGGCTCTGTCAGTACTTCCTAGCCTACTCTGCAGGCTCTTAACTAATTGCCAATCACTTGCTGTTTTATATCTGTGTTTCTAATAATTTAAGACTGGTGTCCGTCTCATTCATCTTAGAGTTTAGAATTTCTTAAGTAATTTTGAATTACTATTCTTCCACACTATACTTACAATTCTTTGTTGTTACATCAGGTCTTTTTGTGGATTTTCTCTGATTCTTCATCGAAGTTGGTAATGAAATGTTTAATACAGCAGAATTCAGGAAACGACCCATATAGTCACCCACCTAAAAACATTCCCAATCTGGTCATGAACCTTTGACATATGCTATAAAACCCCAGGGTTTAACTGTTCATGTATTCATTTATCATATCATTACATATTTTTCTTAGTCTATGCAAACAGTAAGTACTGTTGTGTTAAAAGATCACTATTCTGATTATGCCATGGATGAATGAACAAATAAATAAAATGTCAAAGATGTACCGGAAATTATTTGTTCTTAATAAACCCACGTTACTCATTTCAAATTAATCAGCTGATTGATAAATTCTTCTAGTATCCTTGCATACATCAAAGGTAAATATTAGATTATAATGCACTTAGGATGTTTTCCCCTTTTAAGACCGCATAACATTATCTTCTAGTCATCTGGAATCACACTTGTCCTTCATAAATTTTCAGATAAATGCTAAATAAATGATCAGGGATTGCCCTGTCCTCTTCCTCTTTTTTTTCTTCCTACATTTCCTTTTTATTTATGTGAGTTTATGAAAGAGCTGCTGATTACAACCACATTGATGTTTTTATTATACTTTTTCTTCCTTCCATATCAGAATTTTTTGGTGTTGTTTATGTAATTTCAGTTATTGTATTCAGTTATAGGTATTGTGGAAAATTTATTTTAGCAGAGGCTTATCCAACGGTTTCCTGAAATTTTCTAAGTCTGGGGGATTTAAACTTAGTTGCTGTATAGCTTTAACATTTTTCCTTGGAAATAGGAATTTGTTCCAGTGATTGTTTTCATTCAAAATATATTTCTTTATAAAAATTCCTTTGAACTAGTCAGAATCTAATCTAAAATGCCATCCTTAACTTTAGCTACTTTTTCAACCTATACATTTGTACACAAAACATGCATCTTTTTGTAACTTCTTTTTTCTTTAAGATCATTTTGATAAATGATCCCTTTACAACTTTCTTAGGTCTTTTCTCATTGAGTTGTTTTGAAAAACTAAAATATCTCATGTCTCCATCCTCTTTCAGAGGTGATGGTAGGGTTTTTTTCTATTATATCTCAAATTGCAGTGCTACCTTTTTTTTTCTTCTTTTAACATTACCCAGACTTCCAATAAATATTTCATGCCTGTTTATGAACTTCAGAGGAAGTAAACTATTAAGTGCTAAAGAAAAAGTACTTCTTTCTTGGTTTTCACAGAAGCAAACACTTATTTCCTTTGGCAAGTCTCTGTAATGCTAGCCAAAGTGTTATCTTCTGGATACTAAGATTTTTTAGTTCCTGTATTTCCCATTCCCCCCCTCTCTGCCCCCCATTACAAATGTGTAATCAGCGAAGATATGTTATAGGTTGATCCATTTTTCTTGTCTCCTCAGCTGTTGTTTTTTTCTCCTCCTCGTCTTCCCCCAAGGGAAATAAAACCCCAAAAAACAACAGAACAAAACCAAACCAAACCAAAACAACAAACAACAACAAAAACCACAAAACCAAGCAAACAACCTTCCAGGTGAATTTTTCCCCATTTTGCTTGTCTGTAGTACAATATCATCCTCCTTCACACTAGTTTAGAGCTTTCCTAAGTCAATGCGTAAATCATACAGGTCATCTGATGCTAAAAAGAAAATCTTTTCTCTCTGCATATCTCTGTGTAGCAGGTTTTTTGTTTCAGTTCGTAGTCCCATATTTGAGGAAATCAAAGCTCTCCTTTCCACTGTCCTTATAATATGCAGCCTTCACGTATCCATATCTTAACCATCAAACAGAAATACTTTGTGCTTCTGCCTATTTCACTTTATCTTCTCTCACTCTGCAGTAATCGCTAATCTGCTTGGAGTCATATATTGCAGTGTTATTACAGGGGCGTGATAGGCAAGTGCATGTGTAGCTGCTGCTCCCAAGCGAAACATAAGAGGTCTTGTTTTCTGGACACAGAAGCCAGCAACGAGAGCCTTGTCCCTTCCTTCTTACCTCAATATAGCTTAGCAGGAGAGTTCCTTGGGTTTGGTGTTGCTGTATGCATTTTGTAGTATGGTCTGTATGTTCACAGATACTAAGCTATGAAGATCATCTTTAGAGAATTTGCTTTTCTCATTTCTGAACAATATTCCCAGCAGACATTTCTCTTTCAATTTATTATTTTTGTTTAAAAGACTGAAAAAATAAGTTTGCATGGATTTATTTTGACTGATTCAGGAGCACCATGTCTGTCATAGACTTCCCATGACTTAAATGACATTGCTGTACTTGATTATACTGCTTTCCTCATTGATAAAGCACATATGGTAATTCACAGTGCACTTAAAAAGAGTAATTAAATCATTCAAATGTATATTGAAAGTACTATATAGATTTAGTTTTATTATCTGTTTTTACATGTCTTGTATAGATTTGGAACATTTGTTATTATAGCATTTACTTTTTTTCTATATAAACATATTTTTCTTAACCTGTAAGCTCTGGAATTTTTCAGCAGTAATACCTGTTCACATAAAGGTTTAACATTTATATGTATTTCTTGTACATTTACAGACATAAAATATCTGATGGTGACAGATTGTAAGCTTCTCCCAATATTTGTGCTCCCCGGTATATTGATATCTGTTGTCAATAATAGAGGCTGTTGTTCAGGCTGTAGAACTACATTGCTCAAGTGTTACATTTTGAAGTCATCTGTCATGGATGTGTTGTAGCGATAGGAGTTTATTTATGTTTATGGCATTTTAAGTAACTCAGTAAGACCCTTTAGAATACACAGAAAAAGCTTGTTTAATGACATGACTGCTCACTTAATCCTGTGACCTTGACATGATAGTATGCCCATAAAGCTCCCTTCCCATAAAATAGATGAACATCACTGTCTAATGATTGTTTCAGCTTCAGGAATATACTGCCTTATACTGTAAGTATTTCTTAAACATTCAGTAGCATTGAAATAGCATTTTAAAACCCAGTAATGTAGTGAAGTATGCAATTGCCTAGATTATTAGAAAATCCACAAAAAAAATGCATAAACCACATGTACTGTGGTTTGAACATATGTACATGCCATTCAATTTAGAATTCGAACCACTGTTTTAAAAAGTATTCTGTATACACAATGCCAATAGACTAAAATTAAAATGAAGCTATTTCTTAAAATTCAAATGTAATTATTTCTCAGATTCCCATTGTCCTTTTTTCTTCTTTCCTGATAACAAATTGTATTTACTGGGTTGAATGCTTTCTGGCTTTATTACAGACACAGTCTTCAGGTGTAAGAAATTTCTTTTGATGATTTACTAGAAGTTATGTTTGCACTAATGGTAAGAAGCAATAAAAACATACATAAAGAGGAAGCTAAATTCAACATCTCTTAGGGCTAATTTAGAAATACTACTGAAGCCTTTGGGATACTTTGTCATAAGAAAGTCTTAATTTTTATGTATAATATATCTTGTGCTACATGAAAACATGGAGAAAAGTAAAGCGTGATATATTTGCCTCACGGTGAGTGCAAGTCCTGTTACTATTTAAAAAATGATCATTTTTAAATTTCTCAATGGCATTCAAGCTTCCAATTTCTGCTAGCTAATAATGCATTATTTTCACTCACATAGTAGTCTTTTACACTAAACAGTGCCCCAGCCTCTGGAATAAAAGTGATGGTTTCAAAGTTGATGACAGCTTAATAGTAGAGGAAATTTATGTAGTGAAATTCAGACAGTGTTTTTAGTGGTAGAGTTTCATACTGAACTGTTGAGCTAAAATTCTGTGAAAATTAATTGAGTGAAACCTGTCAGGAAAGAAGAGCAGCCAGGAGCAGGATGTGATATATGTTCACCAGAACATAATAGCATCTTCTGTTCTTTCTGATTTAATCTCAATTGAGTACCACTGAGAAGCATAAGAGAAAAAAACAAACAAACCAAAACATATCAAAACAAACCCCACCATATTACTTGGCTAAATGCCAGGTAAGGTTAAATAAGAATAAAATAGTTTCTTTTGAAACTTCCCATTTGAGATCATCACAAATTGCTAATGAAGATCTCTGCATACTCTCAGAGAACCCACAGAGTCAAACATTTTAACTGTTCCCCAAGTATATATTACCTTTAATTTTTAACAGTCTTGGAATTAAAAATGTAAAAAAATGGTGACTGGAAACTCGTGGGAATGGCCGGCAAATTCTCTAATTATGGCCTCAATGAAAGCTGTACTGTCTGTTAAATCTTAACAAAGAAAGCATTACAAACATTCTCAAGCCTGATGGAATAAAACTGAAGTATTAAAATTAGTATGAAGGATTGAAATTCATGTACAGTTCAGTAGTGTTAGAGTAATATTATGAACTGTAATTCAAAACAAGGAAATTACTTTTTATATACATACTATGTTTTTCCATTAGTGCAAATGGTCCTTTTTTTATCAAATATACTTGGGCTTAGTTTTTGACTTATTTTTTTGACTGATTCTGCATATATTGGTGCTCTTGTTTGTTGATGAATGTATTATCTTCCCTGGAAAGAAACAGACATGTTTCTTTCTGAATAGACAGCCAGTTGAAGTTGAGGCCAAGTACATAACTTTTTCTAATGTCTATGTTGCAGAAACTGAATCTACAGGTCATAGGTTGGGTTCTGGCTATGGTATTCCCTGTATACCGGGATCATTTGATAATCTTTAGCTGAGCTATGGAAGGTTGTTTCCAATTGTGCACAAAGTTCTAAATGGTCTTCTGGACATCACTGTTTTTTAAACAGAGACTTTTTCTTAGGAATATCCTATTTTGAAAGTACTAGAATAGCTCCTTTATTTCAATGACACAGTGTCAAATTACTAAGGGTGGCTCTCTTAATGCAATATTTATTTAGAGGGTTCCACTTCTTTAAAAGTCATCAATAAAAATGGGATTTGTGTACACCAAAACAAAAACCTCTCGTACTTCTAAATTCTTGTTCTCTGGTATTAGGATTAAGAAAAGTTTCACTTTTCATAATCCCCACAGTAAAGTTGTTATGTGTCGTGGTTTAAGCCAAGGCCGTAAGTCAGCCACACAGCCCTCTCCCTCACTCCCCCCCCCCTTTTCCTCTGCCCACCACCCCGGCTCCTGGAGGGACAGGGGGGAGAATTGAAAGAATGTAACTCCATGGGTTGAGATAAGAACAGCCCAATAACTAAGGTATAACACAAACCCTCTACTGCTACCACCAATAATAATAATGATAAGGGAAATAACCAGGGAAGAGAATACAATAACCACTCATTGATACCCAGCCTGACCAAGCAGTGAACTAGCCCTTCCAGGTAACTCTCAGTTACATCCTGGGCATGACGTGCTGTGGTATGGCTAGTATAGATCAGGTGTCCTGTCTCTACTTCCTCCTGGCTTCCCCTCGTCCCTGGCAGAGCATGAGACTCAGAAAGTCCTTGGTCAGACTAAACATTTGAGCAGTAACTAAAAACATCGGTGTTATCAGTGATGTTCCCAGGCCGAAAGTCAAAACCACAGCACTGCACCACCTACTAAGAAGAAGAATGACTGCTACTGCTGAATCCAGGGCATAATGCTACTGTTTTCCAAAAGCCATACATTCCGTAGGAAAAATATGTATTGTAAAAATTAAAAAGCCACAATAGACATTTCCTTACATGATAATTTCTACAGATTCCTACTGTCATTCGTGGTTTCCAGACCAGAATCATAGAACCATAGAATAATCAGGGTTGGAAAGGACCTTAAGATCATCTAGTTACAACCCCCCTGCCACAGGCAGGGACACCTCACACTAAACCATGCCACCCAAGGCTCTATCCAACCTGGCCTTGAACACTGCCAGGGATGGAGCATTCACAACTTCCTTGGGTAACCCATTCCAGTGCCTCACCACCCTTACAGTAAAAAACTTCCTCCTTATAACTAATCCAAACTTCTGTTTAAGTTTGATTCCCTTACCACCTGTCCTACCAGTACAGCCCCTAATGAATAGTCCCTTCCCAGCATCCCTGTATATGTTAAATCACAAGCAGGTTTTCAGATAGCTTTTAGTGAATTGGGATTCCTTGCTTCTGGCTTCTTGAGTTCTCCATTGGCTCTAGTACTCAGAAGTTTTTCTTTGTTTTCTCCCCATACCAGTTGGTATTAGCAGTTGTAAAGGCAAGACACATACTCTCTGCTGGTACTTTTTCAACCCCATTATACATTCATAGCTAATATTATTACAGGCATTAGAGCAGCATAAAGATCAGTGAATGATATAATTGGCATAAATACAAGTGAGTGAAATTGAAGTTACTTGGACACCTAAAACAAATGAACTAAAGTAGGGAGAGGAAGATCTTCACACTACCTGACAAATAGTGTCTGACAGAAACTGTTGTAGGGGTGACTGAAGAGTCATTTTATAAAAGCTTGGAGTTTAGACCTGGCAGACAACCACATTTGGAAAAATCTGAAAGCCAATGGTCCTTACTTCCCAGGGTTTTTTTTTCATGTCTAGCATCAACAGTGAAATTATAAAGTATGAGTCAAGCATTTGTGTTACTTTTTGAGCTACCTGAATTTTTGATTAGTAGCACCTTTTTTTTATTATATTGAGAGCAGAAAACGGGTAAATCTTCTTTCCATAACCATGCTCACTGGTCTTCAGATTGTTCTCCTGATAGTAAAAATGACGATCAACAACAAAATGGAAAAGTTTTGTTAGTCCATTGTCAGTGGAGAAGCAATAAAGTGTGAAGTCCTTAATGAGCTGGAATAATTTTCAGGAATTCCAGGAAGGACTAATTTCCTTAATGTAAATTCTAAATTCGCATATGTCTTCATAAATAAATTGAGGCATATGTGAAGATATGTCTTCACATTTTACAGTTTGCATCAAGAAGGAGTAAAATTCTCAGTGTCGTTTCTTGAATTTATGAAGTAGGGAAAGATTGGTGATATATTCCAATATTTGCTCTGTATTTACACAACAGCTTCCTTTTCTTTTTTAAACAGTAATGAAGGAGAAGCCTGGTTTATAAGATTTATAGGGTCTGTTGCCCTTTCCTCAGATTTCTCCCTAAGCACAGTTGTCAGTGCAATTCAATTTAGAGCCAAATATGTGTCTCCATTTTCAGTACATAGGTGTTGCCTACCATCCGAAACTTTCCTGTAGAGTTGGGTCAAAGAGTTTTTAAATGACATAATATTCAGTGCACTCAGTAGTGTTTATAGTATACTGAAAACAAGGGAATTTAACATGCATAATTTGTCTGACTATTTCATGTGTAGAGATAGGGAATTAAGAGATAAAAGTATTGTAAAATGTTGGTTTTTCTGTGTATGGCATTAAGTGATTGTGCTCATGCATGCATTTCTACCACAGCATGAGTTAAGTCAGAAAGCATAGTTTTTGATATTTTCTGCAGCACTGTTGCTTAATTATTTTTAGTTTTGTGGTTTAATTATTTATTTGCATATTCAGTCTTAAGAATTATATGCTTGGGCATATTTCTTAAGCAACTGAGTAATGCAGGAATATTTTGCATGTGATTTTGCGGGTGGGTGACAGTTGTTTTTTCCATGGGTCAAGAAAGCAATAAGAGTGAAAAAATGATGTGTTATTTCCATGATCTAAATGTTCTGCAGCAGTAGCAGCAGCTGAGCAGCTCACTGTTATTCAATGCTACATTAACTTTTCCATTAATGCTGGTACTGTGAAATATGAAGCCCTTAAGCATTGTGAAGTTGCTGCCTGATTTTTGTTCCTTTACATGGCTGCTGTATATTTGCATGTTACAACCATTATATAGATAATCACCACCATTACTGTTTAGAAGGTCATTCTCTTCTTGTTCTGAATACAGTTAAGTATAGAAATGCCTTAATAGGACAAAGGTTCTTTAAACATATTTGATATAAATGTTTTCTTTTTAGTTATTTGCTGCTGTGGTTATACAATAGTAGCTCAAGTGTCAACAAGATATTCAGCTTCTGTTTTTTTCTTTCTTTGTTAAATAAAAATTGAAGCAAATAATAACCCAAGACAACAGGCTAGGAACCATGAGAACTAGAGACCTAATTTTTTCCCTAGAAAAAAACAGCCAACCAACCAACCAAAAACAACAAACTAAAATAACCCAGCCCTGTTAGGGAGGAATTATTTTTCAAAAATTATTAGATGCAATTTTACACCAAGAATAATTTTTATTATGTGATAAACATAATTATATTTTCAAAATACTTATTTCTTAAAAAGCTGTATAATATATGAAGATTGGAATTGTGGTTATTCAGTATTTTTATAGTTTTTAAATCTTTGTTGAAAAATACACATTTTTATGGGACTAGTGGATTTAATAAGTGCCATTAACAAATCAGAACAGCAATTCATGGCACTTCTGACCAAGACATACAAAGCGTTCCACCCACTCTCCCCTCCAGAATACATAATACAGTTCATATGGGAAAGCAAGATTCTTTTTTCAACTCTGAATGCAGTTACTTTATGTTCTAAATAATGAAGTTAGAATCTTGGTGTGCCAATCATTTCAGTCTATCTATCTGCCTGCTTTTCCCCATCTGTAATATGTGAATTATGATACTTCTGTAAGAGGGTGATTTGAGATCTGGTGATGGAAAAAATGCCCTAAAAATACTGCTTAATTATCATCTTATTTTAAGAGAACAGTTTAAAATATTTAATGCTGCTTTGCTTTATTTTTATGCATACTTCACTTGTGTAGCTCTTCAATGAGTTTTTGCAGTGCCTCAGATTGACTGTGTTCAATTTTGATGGTTAAAATCATCAGCATCTGAATCGGCATCAACATCTGGAACTAGATGATCTTAAGGTCCTTTCCAACCCTAACTATTCTATGATTTTCTATAACAGAATGAGTTTGTGTGATGGCTTATATAGAATCCTTTCCAGCTGCATATAGCCATTGTCATTGCACTTAAAATTTGATTCTGTCATTTTTGCAACAGGATGAAAAGGCACATCTGATTTAACTATCAATTCTTTACTTCCCCATTCAGTTGAATTAGTTTGGTTCTTTTCTTTGATTTTCTCTCGCACCTGTCTACCTATCTATCCTACAGAATTTTTGTGATACTTTTTTTTTTTTTAATTCAGATATGTTGATGATATTATTTGATTTCATGTACATATGGAAAGCTGAATTTAATATCCAGATTGTAGAAATAACATTCTGTATTCTCTAAATAGACAGACTGGCCATACTGAGCCCTAAGTCTCCAGAGAAATTCTACTCTGGTTTCATGACATTACATTTACAGGAAAGTTTAGAATTTATTATACTCTTTCTAATATTATTGCTTTTATTTGAGGAATTTCACTTATGTAGTGTCTATGTTAATAATTTAGGAAATTTTCATAGTCCTGTTTAGTAATCACTAATCTGAATGGCATTGTGTTACCAGCACATGCTCTGAGTGTGCTCTTCCTAATCTAAACCCTCTTGGGTGTTGCTTGAATCTCATCTTTGTGTCCTTCCAACACAGGATTATGGTTTTTCTCATTTATTCCTTATATGCTGCTGAGAAAATTCTTACACTTTTATACAGAGCATATTTCATTCTAAAACCTACTCACTGTCTTTTGTGTGCTGATGCCCTGGCTGGATAGTGTATCTGTACTTACCAATAACAGTGTAGCACTCAGAAATGTTCATTGTCCTGTTTATGCAGCTCAAAGGGGGCTTTCTAGGAACTGAAAAGAAAGGGGAGGGGGGGGGGTGGGGAGAGAAAATCATTGGTTCAGACTTGTAAATTATTTTTAAGCTTTTTTTTATTACTATTAATTGAGTAAGATACTCGGGGTTGCTGAAACACTTTGGAACAAGAAAAGCTGTACAATTAAAATTTATATTACAATCTTTTTAACTAATCAGTATTTAGTTTGAGTGGGCTGTCACAAAAATCAATAGCTATATATGAGTAAAGTAACATAAAAACATAACATGTTTTGAATGCTGAGGAACAACAGAGCTCTTACATAACACAAAGAGCAGGTTAGAAAAGCCTAAGGTGGGTAAAACCCTGTGTGATTGTGGAAATAGTATCATTTTGTAGAGAACAAAGATGTTTTTGATAAATCGGCTGTTTCTACTATAAAATTTGCCTTTTTTTTAATATCTGAAAAATAAAAAATCCTTCTCCTGAAGCATTAGGTGCTTCTAGGCTTGGGAAACAGCTTAGAGTACAAATTTAATATTCACTATAACTGAATATTTTAATTTGAAGTTCTACTTTTTCCTCCTATTCATGAAAACTGAAAAGACTCTCAAGACAGATGATAAAAAGAAAAGAGAAGTTTTATGATCTTTCTTGATGTGAAATCAGTTGAAGGATTAGCTGTGTAAGTCGGACTCTGAAATGCAAAGGCAAAAAAATATATTACTCAAAATACCATTTTATCAGTGATTAGCTATTATCTGGAAAAATAGATTTCATTTCACTCAGTGGAACAGTATATTTTTTTGAGAATCAAAGTTTACAAAATAAATTTCAATATTTTTTAGCATGGCAGGTGATGAATGTTCTCCCACAGAGGTTATATCAGAAAATCAATAATTGTAAAATTGAAACAGTATAGGTTTGTATTGATCCATGTGGCTAAATCAAAATGAAAGGCTTTGTAACAGCTTTCTTAGACAGCCTGCTAGCCAGTAATGGCAAACTATCAATTTTAGCTTTCTACTGATAAATCAGCTTGAAAATTGGATGTCAAATTTTTTTTTTTGACTGAAGTAGTGATTTTTTTTCTGATCTCTAACCTTTCTTGATGTCTTTGATTGGTTTATAAGACTAAGCTCTGCCTTTTCGAAAGCAGTTGTCAAAACTGACATTTAGATATATTTTGAAACAAAACCTGAACTCTTAAAGCTTAATTTTGTCCACTAGTTGCCTGGCTGGTAATCCTATGTGTGCACCTCTGTAAACAAACACAAATATATGTTTAATACTGAAAATTGCATTGATTTAATACCTAATGTTTCTCTCTTTTCTGATCCATGGAGTTCACATAGGTCAGGTCTTCAATTGCAGCTTTTAGAAACTAATGCTCCAGAAACTATTTTAGCTTTCAGTGGTTAGGAAGATTGATTTTTCTTTAATTGACTGATTTTCTTTTTTTACTTTTTGTTAAGTGAGACTTTATGAAATGATAACATCAGTTTCAGCTGCAGGTTGCAACATGTACTGCAGACTTGCATAGTTGCTTATTGTTTTAAATGATAAAGGAAAAAAATATATATTTCTTTTATTTAGAAAATAAATAGCAAAATCCTGTATAGTGGTGGAAGGAAACCCTTTAATCTGGGTCAAATGCAGTAGTTTTTAGTGACAGTTGACAGTGCCATCCCTTCATGTCTGTACCGCAGAATATAAGTTAGCTCAAGTGGGTATTGATTGTGAAGTTTGCTGTTGTATAATTACTTTTGGGCTGTAGAAAAATGTGGTGTGTATTGATCCGGCTGGAAGCATTTGACTAGCAGTTTCCCTTGGCTAACAGTGAGTGTCATCTTTCAGCCATGATAAATGGTAACACTATGGGTCAGCATAATTACTTGGTGGTGAAATGAACCTCCTGTACCCTTCTCCCTCACACCAAAGAGCCACCATAATCATCTTTATCTGAAAGCCATGATTTACTGAACTAACCAGCCCCTTAATAAAGTCCTTTCCTCCCTTCCCACAGTATACACATGCTTTAATTGTGGCTCTATACTGTTATTTTAAAAAACAAACTGTTCTGAATCCACAAGTTTGGGGTTTTTTTTTCCCTAACCCCTGTCAATTGATCTGCAGCAGGCCAGCTCCTGCAACAGCCTTTTAATCTCTATGTTTAGTGTTTCTGTGGAAAAAGGAGAAAGATTAAGGTATTTGTACTTTTGACACATTTCTTTTTAAGTCTTGGATCAAACATTATTAACGCACTGGTAAATTATTGCTGTAATGCAGTGAAAACTGATGTATGAATTAATTATCGATAGCCCTTTAATTCCATAGAGTAATGTGCACTCTGGATATGCTGTCTTTTGAGAAAAGATGAGGATATCTTTTCACAATATACTACTAGAATAGTTTCATTTATAATAATTTTGACACATTTAACAGTTTTAAATGTAATTTTTTTTAAACTTGTAGCCATTCTTCTCTTCACATGTACATCTAATAGGTAACAAATGTTATCAGAAATAAGGAAATTGTCTTTATTGCTAGGACGAAAAACTATGATGATTTGTATTGTTTGGCATCTCTTTAATGGGGAGTTTTCAGTTTGTTATCGGTATTTCATTAAAACTTCGTAGCATGTTGTTGAAAATGGATTTGTGTTTACTTGCCAGTAGTGTAATATGGCCCTGGGGTAATGACTTTTTGTTAAGTAATGTTAGTTAAAGAAAATCTGGCAATAGTTTTAGATCACTTTAAGACAGCTGTGAAGGGTTTGGATAAAGGTCATTTTCAATGATTGTGCTTAGTTAAATAAATGTGAAGGGTTTCACAATGGGAATCTTGCTTTTCAGTATGCTGTCATAAATTTCCCTCTAGCACATCTGGGAATACAAAGTAAAATGTAGTTGTTTCTGCCTTGAAGGCAATGTATTTTATATTTTCTTAGCTTTGTTTGTTTTCCCCTTATAATGCTGTTTATTCACATAACTAGAGTTCAAAGGTTTTACTTTGTCATAAATTAAATCTGTTCTCTGACAGTTTTTGGGACCTGCTGGATATAATTTTTAGATGGTTGTAACTCGAAGATTTTTTTCTGAGGTTTAGTCATTAAAAGTGTTAAATTTTCAGACATCTCAGCCTCTATTTTGACCCTGGTTCATTGCTTGCTCTCTCCCTTGGCCACAGCTGGCCTCTTGCTGTTCACAGCTGAAAAGTGAAATCAATGCTGGTCTAACAAAATGCAGATGAAAGCCATTCTGATCATATATAGTCATTTCCCGTAATTTTATCAGCCTTCAGTTTCTTAAATGATCTCTGGAAATCATTGTTTGTTCATGTGAATGCAATATCGAATTTTGTGATAAAATGTTCTGTCTTTCTGAAAGGTAATACTTTTTTAAGCGTTAATAGTGATGTGCAGCTGACATTGCCATAGCATAACTTTTTAAAATACCAGTCTGCTCCTTCCCCTGTTCCCTCCTTAAGGGAAGCACTATGTATCAAAGCCCATCAAAAAGCTGCTGGCTGAATCCTGCTGGCTTTGAGCTTTTGGAATCTTGTGAATTGAGGGTTTATGCTCTACATGGCTCAGAGCTGGAAAGTAAGAACTCTTACCATGTGTCAATCCGTGTTGCCATTGATCTTTTATCCTTTTTATTTTTATTTGAGCAAGATTGGTAGGAAAGCTGTGTTGCAGTAAGAGGTGGCAGAGTATGATGTAGCTTAATGCTTCAAAGGTCACAGAACTACAATGAGTTTGATGGAAAACAGCCTTTCTCCTTATTTTAAATGGTTCCTGCTTTGATTACAGGCATTTATTATAATTATCAAGAGATTAGTCTGTTGTTATAGAATCCTTGTAATGGAACCATTTAAAAGGAATACAATGTCAGTTTATTGGATTTTGCAAAGGAAAAGAGAACAGATAAAGTGGTGTTTTTTTTAATGGATCAACTGCTGCCCTAAGCGTACTGATTTTTCTTTTGTTTAACTTCACTTTCTTTTTGTTTCACAGTCTGCAGTTACATATTGAACAAGTCACTTTTTTCCAATTTTGAAGATGGTTTATGTGTAACATTTTCATTGCAGTCTAACCCTATGCAATTTAGTTGTTAAAGACATTCCTTTCATACGATCTTAAACTATACATATTATACAATGTGTACTGTCTTACACAGCTTAATGATTTTACTAATGTCTCCATTTAAAAAATGGTAATGAAAAAGTATTGTTAATCAAAAATAACACATAAAAGAAATTGTGAATTGCATATTTCATCAGTTAAAGTGCAGCTAGTGTGATTTCTCTTTCATATTAGCAAAGTACCATAATATTGATGAAGCTTGGTGATTTTCTTTCATGATTATATTAATTTCCCCTACTTAACAGTGTGCAGTTGTGTTTACTGCACTTACTCCAAAAAGATAAATGTTAAGATTATGTATCAGTTATCGCATTCAAATGCTATAGAATACTATTTGTGACCTGGCAATGAACGTTAAGTACTATATGGCATTTTTTTAAGTTAAAAGCTAATAAATTCAGAGGGTTTTATACTAGATGCTAGTTTATATTTCAAGACCAATGAGTTCTGCAGTATGTGTGCATCTGATCCACTGTATGAACACCTTCAAAGGTTTGGGCCAAGTCTACATTCTTCTAAAGAATAATTACAGAGCCTATGTCCTCCTGCTGGGAACATGCTGTTCTATGCTCGATATCTGAGCAATTGTATGAGTTACTTAGTACTGCTATTAACTTGGGGAGGAAAGGTAATTGCCTGAAACTTGGTTGACATGAGGCTATTTTGATGGCACTGGGGGAATCAACCCCAAAACAGCAGTAGAAAATGATAAAATAGCAAACTACAAGAATCAGGTTACAAGTCTGCTACTCGAGTGTCTGTTGGCTGCCAGCAGGGGAGGCCTAGGGAAGAGAGTATAGTATTTCCCTAGTTGACTTTATTGTGATACTCCCCTAGCATATCCTCACAGCTTTCAGCAAATTGTAGCTTTGGGACTTCCTGAGCCTGAGGTGATATCCTTGAATTTAATAACTTTTGGTAGTTTTATTTTTCCCTCTATGAAAGGAAATGTCTAATCCCTTTAAGAACTCATGTAAAATTTTGCTGTCCGTAATATGGCATAGTATTGAGTTCCACACCTTGACTATGCTCTGTGAGAAATTCACACAAACTCCACTTTCATTGTTTTGAACTTGTTGCTTGATGACTATATGTTCTCCCTAGATCTTTTCTTATCAGTGAGTCCTTGTTGCCAATTCACCATCTTAGTGCCATTCATATTGAAGATCACTATCATATCCCCTTCAGCTATGGCTCTGCTCTTTTGCTGGAGAGGTCTGGAATGGCCTTGTCCACCTTCCTGCAGGCTCCCCTTGCAGTCCATAGTTTATTCTACAGCAGTTCTCTGTTAATCATTCCAGATTAAGATATTTTACTTTGTGTAATGGGCAGAGAGAATGACATATTCATGGGCCTGCATCTGTCTCATTCCCACTCACCCTCTCTCCCCCATCATCATGCACCAGGTTGTAGCTTTATTGCTGTTAGGAAGCAGACCAGGAATGACTAAAGCTTCCCCAATCAAATCCACACATCTACACTGACTCAATATTTTCAAAAGGGGAAAGATAGTAAAGACTTGGATTGTGAATTGGAGCAATGTGGCAAGAGATGAGCCTGGGCAGGAGCCATATAGTTGTAGTCCTTTCACTTCGCATTACAAATAATATTTTACTAGTGCAAAATGAGACAGTATCATCAGAAGAGGCTGACAGTGTCCCATTCCACAAGACTGGTGATTCATGGGGGAAGCATGTTGTCTCTACCATAGCTTTTCTTGTATAATAGTATTTACTTTTAGATGGAATCAGCAGTAACAGTCTAGGCACAAGTTATTATTAGTGTGTATGTTTGAGAGAGAAACATTTCATTGACAAAGCCTGAAAAAAAAATTATTGTTTTAGGCTTTCAGAGTATCTCCAGAAGATCGCAAGCATCATGCTCCTTAGTGAATTGCATTCTGGTGTCTTTCGATATTGATGAAGTTAATGCATATGTGTATTTCACAGTGATGAATAGTGGTGTCTCTAATTTTTGATACACAATGTACAAACCAAAAATATTCTGCTTGCAAATTTAACTGGAAAATTAGGGAGGGCAACCACAATCCTTCCCCTAGAGCTTATACCTTGAGCACTGAATGGCATACAGTGACTCTAGGGCAAAAAATGTTACCTGGGGATAGAGACCTCCCAAAATTGGGAAGGATTCCTCTTCATCTTTATAAAAGTTTATAGTCCTAGTGCTGGGTCTACTGCTGCTCTAGGATCATTTGGAGCTCTATGACTGTCTTATGCTAATTTCATTTTGTTCTTTTGGTATACTGCCAACGTTTTCCTGTGAAACAGAACACAGAAGGTTTTTTTCAAAAATTATATCTCACTCCAGAAAAGTATTTAATATCAGAAAGAGCAATGCTCTAACCTGATTGCTTGCTT
This sequence comes from Melopsittacus undulatus, assembly GCF_012275295.1. NCBI lineage: Eukaryota > Metazoa > Chordata > Aves > Psittaciformes > Psittaculidae > Melopsittacus > Melopsittacus undulatus. Next base: position 23,323,199 of record NC_047528.1, read on the forward strand.
CCTACTTTATTTCAAAGGCCTGCTGCAGGCAAATTGAGGTTTTGGAGATGTTCACTAAGCACTTATAAACATTGTACTGAAAACACCAATTATTGTAAGCAAAATGAACTTTTGCCAGCTCATCCAAGAATCCTCTGTAATGTTTTCCATATTTTGCTTCTACTCTGAGTTATACGTGTTTCTTGTGAACCTAACTGCTCTAAAGGCAGACTGAAAGTTCTGTGCCATCGGACATTTTTCATGATGGCCGAACAGGCCCTAAGGGGCGAAGTGAGTGTCTATCCATTTGTGACTATTAACTGGTGCCTGGTAAAACTCTAGCACATAAGTGTCTGACAAGGGTGCATTACTGAATCAGGTCTGAACTTTGTGTTTCCATGAGTGTGAGATTTTTAGTGTGTTTCTTTTCCACCATGTTAGCTATGCTGAAGGATGCACAGATATTTGTGAGTTAGCAGCAAAGGTATCTTCACTGTGCAAGAGCTGACAGTTCAGCTGGGGAACAAAGGCTTGTCAGATAGCATCAACCAGACTCTGTCAATTAGAGAAATTATAGCAAGTAGTCCAGTTACTGGTAGGGAGTATATTCTGAATCATACTACCTTCTCACTGGTCACCAAATCACATCGGTCATTAACTTGTGTTTTTTTCATTATCAATCTGTTGAGTTGTACTGCCTGTTTGGAAGATAATATTGCTGTTATCAGGAATTAATTTTTAACACAATGTTGTAAATGTGGAGGAGACTAAAGCATGAGGACTTTCATGCCATTGTATGTAGATATCATGGCACAATATCATTTTCCTAAGCTCACCCTGAAGCTAAATATTTTTCAAGAGGTAGGTTAAATTAAAACAGAATGTTTTCAGGGTTTTTTTTGCTCTGAGCAAGAACACGTTTTTGTGGGGGTTTGTTTGTTTGTTGTTTTTTTTTCCCAAAAAACACACAAGAAACTTTTACAGATTCAATATTAAGCCAGAAAGAGCAGCTGTCTTCTTGGTCCATAATCCAGCTTTACTACTCCATGGGAGCATATGGCTATTAAAACACTAGTAGATCCATTATATATTGTGCTTTTGTTTGTATGCACAGTTTGGAACCATATCATTATCTGCAGAGATCATAGACCAGCTACAGAAAGACAAGGATGCTTCAAGTTGATGATGAGTATGACCAAAACAACTTAATAGTTTGGAAAAGAAATAGTCACGGAAGGTCTTAATCTATAAATATTTATCTGCAGAACAATATAGAGGAAAGAACAGAACCATTTGGTCTTCTGCTGACAGGACAAGGAGCCTTATGCTAGTTCAGTTAAACATTAGGAAAAAAAAGAAAACCACACAGCTGTTGAGCAATACAGAGGACAGGCCTGGTGTGTATATTCACCCTCCTAGTCCAATGTTGCTTTGGTTGCTTAAATAAAATGCAAAATGCTCAACAAAAGCTATTCTAGAACTGTATTAGAGTTATTTATTTAATAAAGTCCTATAAAGTATGAGATGAGAATAGAATCTGTATTCATTTTCTGTATAAAAACATTAATAATCTTTCAGAGTGATTTAGCAGCTTTTCACACTGTTGTCAATTAAGTCAATTTCTTATTAGTTATTTTCGAAGCTTTTCACTAGTTTGGCTTTCTGGTTTGTTTGCTTGCTTCTTTAACAAAGAACTGTTTTAGAAAGCAGAAACAAGTTAACAAAATAACCTCAACTAAAGTCTTATTTGTATGTAATAAAGAACAATTACTATAAATCTTTTCCTACCAGTGTTCAATCTGTAGTGTAAAAATATACATAGTTATTCTACCAGTAGCTTAAAGCATTTTCTCATATTTTGGTGGAATTCAGCCCCTAATATACATCCTGAAACATGTCTCAGTTTAAATATGTTGTTGACTCTAACGGGATTTTTCATGCATGTATACTTGAACAAACTCATACTTGCTTTTAGAATTTGGCCTAAATTTTGGTCTAATTTTTTTTCTGTCTTTAAAATTATGCATTACTACACCACAGATTCAGAATCTGCAAAATGATGGTTTCTATTTTTTAACTTCATATTATGCATAATAAAGAGTTTTCTGTTTTTAAGTATTTAACTCTTAGACTTTCTTGATTGCTTTAATAATATAGTCTGATTTTTTGAGCATGTCAGCTTTTATTTCCATTGCTTGAATTTACACAGGTTTTGTTTCCTGAATGTAAATATTTTTATGCTCCTTATTGTGTGTCAGCTGAAAAGAATTTTGTTTCCAGTAAGGCATTGGCAGTCTGAATCTGGGGATTTTGAATGCTGACCCTCTGGTTGTCCATTGCTGTTTTATAGCAATAAAGTCATAAGCTTGTTCTTTAAAAGAGGAATTTCGATTTTTTTTATTAATATTATTTGTTTGCACAGAGAAGATTATTTCTGTGATTTTTGTCTGTTTAACATTTCAGGATTCTCTTTAGGAAGTCAATCAGGTGATAAATAGACGCTTTCGTGTAACTTGTAATAATATAAAACTGGGACAAGTCAATTGGCCACTTTCTCCAGGTCTCTCATTTAATAGTATCCATATAGCCTATAAACCTCATCTTCTCTATCCTGCCTCTTGGATTTCACTCAATCATGTGAATTTTTTTACCTGATCCTTCCCTTGACAATTCCATACAAGTCTTAGATGCCAGATTCTTTTGTGAGAACTCCAGGTTTTACTTTCTCTGCTGTTGAGACCTTTGTTACTTGAGACAAGAGCAATAGGATTCCTATCACCCAACTTTTCCCAAGGTACAACTAGTTTTCTCCATCACCTATGAAATGGGCTTGGGTTGATTAGTTAAATGTCAATAATGTCGACATCTTAAGTTAGATAAAAGGAACTCAACACAGCTATCATTTGGCATAATTTGACAACTTTAATCTTCCAGTAAATTACAACTGTTAATTGCTAGTATTAACTTCCCAGTAATTGAACTGTGCCTCCCAGATTGCAAGAAAGGAAAACAAATTTTATGAGGTTATAGGCAGTTTGGTCCCTGTAGAAAAAGCAGTTTCCAAAAATAAGGTGATAGCCAACCTTGCATCATCTCCAGACAATTTCCTCCAAGTTGGTCATTAGAAACTGGAGAAACTCTGAGACTGGTATAACCTGTTCCATGGCTCTTAAGCCACATGTCACTTTTCAGCACTTCATGTTCAACTCTCTTCCCAGACCTGTGTCCAAAGAGCTTTGACAGAAAGTATTCTGGATGATCAGATTCATATCTTGGAGAAAGTAAGCCAGAAAAAATACCATCACCAAATAGCCTTCAAACACAGATACAGGCTGAAGCCAGCTCCATTTTGTCTCACTTTTTCCCACTTTTAAACTACTCCTAGAATATTGTCTCTTCTCAACACATAGCTTCTATTTCACAGTCGTGAAGTTTTTGATTTTTTCTTTCTTGGATCAGGAAATTTGGCTACCTATTCTTCTAAGGCAGAGCAGCATATCTTTCTATTCCCTGAAGTATGGTTCCTTCCTCCATCAATGGTCTACTTTAGTACCCGTCCAGTCAGTAAACTTTCTTTCTGGTATAATAGATGGATTTGAATTCCTGTCTCGTTTCTCATTCTCCATGCAAACTATAGCAATAAAATCTTAAAAAGAACCCTTGTAATAAATGTGTAATAGATGAAATCATCTTGAACAAGGGTGAGGATAGTAATTCCTCATGGTGATTGTACACAGAGAAGTGGTGGGATTTTGTATAAATTTATTAAATTGTTACTACTGATTTCTCTTTAACTGTGGTATTAAGTAAGATACAGCCAAATATACATTCTATATTATATATGTAAAGCATCTCTGTATTGGAAATCATAGTATACAATATTAACTGAACTACGAAAGTACATGGAAAATGCAGAAAATACATATAGTCATGTCACAGATTTGTTCTTCAGACAAGGGAAAAATCAGCTATGTCTCATGATTGTTACACAGAATTGCTTAACAGATTAAGTAGCTAAAAGATAGGAAAACATGAAAAAGTATTTCCAGAATAATGAGTTGTCAAATACTTTGTATGCAAAATTTCTGTAAAGCCTATGCTGCTTCTTTTTCAAAACCCACAGAAACAGATTTTTTTTTTTCCAAGGCAAAGAACAAGGAAGTTTTAATTCTGTGTTTTCTTCCTTTTATTTTTCTTTTTATGTCGTGTAGGCTTGTTCTCCCATGAGTTTTGCAGAGCTAAAAATAAGTCATTAGGTCATGCTGATATATTGTGGGATATTTTATAGAAGACTGTTTCTATACTTCTAAAGAACCTCTTGACTTTCAAAAATAATGTATAAATAGAGCAGTTTAGATTTACTTGGAAAGCTGGTTTCTTAGCTCTTAAAAAAATTCCCCGTATTGAAAAAGATCAAAGTTAAGATTATTGAGCATCTCTATTAAAAATTCTGTAAATTCTGTAGCACTCACGGCTATGCCACTTGGCAAATGTTTATTTCATCAATACAGGTTGCATTTGTGGATAGGAATGACTGTTTATACACCAGTCAAGCTGTATCCACTAATTGGGCCATCATGTCTTTGTTTCAATTCTTAAGAACAATATTAGGTTTAAAGCTAAATGTATGCTTTGTCTTAACTTATACTTTACTTCCATGTGATACTTAGGAGAAAAAGAAATCTGTCCCCAAAAACTTGCACAAAGTTTAAAACTTTAGACTTCTATAAATTTTTAATTCAAAAATTTCCAATAACCAAGCTTGAAACAGCATTTGCAAAAATAATTATTCTGTTGAAATAGTGTATGATTAGACTTGCATTTTAATAAACAGTTCTGCATGATGGAAATTAAAATAATTGCCTAGGTAAAACTTTATTATTTATTTATTAGATTTTGGTTACTGTTGCTGTTCATTGATAGGCCTTAAAGAACCAAATTATTTCATCACAATGCCAGGTCTATAGGTTAGATGTCTTTAAACAGTTGCAGCTTGAATAATTTATAAGGGTTTGAAACAGTAATTCATTATGGGGTTTTAGAATAACACTTTAAAATATTTAGATGAAATATTTTTTCTTTCTTCTAATTGAAGGTTTTGAGATACCAAATTTCTATTCCTGGATGCCATAGGCTTTGAGCTGTGACTTATGAACACGAGTAGCTAATGAGATAATGAGTCCTAGCTATCTACCACAACCCTGCAGTTTATGTTAAAAGTACAGGCCTAGATTTTTTGACAAGCCATTGCTGGTTTGCCTTGAAAATGGACTGTAATTGATATGCTCAGTAGCTTCTCAAGTAGTTCTTTCACAAGAAATTCAGGCACCTTAATCTGTGCATCTGAAATGGAGCTGACAGTTTGGGCAGCATCCTCATCAGCAGTCACATATGTTATCCCTACTTACAAGTCTGAGCCTTTTGTGTTTCACCACAAGCAAGCCAATAAGGGACCTAATTTTTCAAGAGCTTCAACAAACTCATTTACTTTGGATGCCCACTTTGAAAACCTGGGACTGTTTTTTCAGTTGTTCAAGCACAGTAATCCTAACTGAACCAACTTTTAGCTGGTATTTTACTCTTCTAGAATTGTAGATAAATCACAAATGCCTAGATTTTTTAAAACCCAGCATATATTTGATATGATAAGGAACAATCTTGAAATACAGATTAAATTGGTTTACTTGTAAAAGGTGTCTGCTTCATCAAAACTGCAAAATCTCAGAACTTTCATGCTGTGCTGATGTGGACTGTATGGGGGTGACATTTGCAACAACCTAGGGAGGGACCCCAGCATCCAGCTTTGCTTATCAGAATTTCTTAATGCAGTAGTATTCAGAATTCAAAGGGAAAATGGATTTTATTTTTCCTACCAGAAAAGATAGAAAAAGCTACTTAAAAGTTCTAGTGGTGTTCATTTCTCTCAGGAGCAAAATATTCTATCATTTACATAAGTAGAAAAGATAGCATTCATGCAGAAGGCAAAGGAGAAGGGTATTTATGTGAGCTTTGAATAAATTGTTGTTTTCCCTTTTCAGTGCTACACTTGAACAAAGCAAATAATACTAAAAAAACCCCAAACCCCAACCCAACCAAAGTTAGATGGGCAAGGTTTGGTTTTGGGGACTTAGGTTTTGTTCCTTTTTTTTTTACTAACTTTTGTGAAAAAAGGGAGTCAGTTGGTAAGATGCTGTACCAAAGGCAAAGCGTAACTACAAGAGACCAGTGGTCATAACACCAGTTTGTTTTCTACTGCAACCAATTGGTCACCATGCTATATGTCTTAATTTTAGTAACCTTAAATGTGTTTCATTTTAGTGTTTCCAGGGATACATTTTACTCTTGCTAGAATATGGTTCACTTGCATTCTGTTTTTATTGATAGTTTGGTTTAAAAAAAAAAAAAATTGTGATTCTGGTGAGTCAAACACTGACAGTTTATGCTGCCTCAGTTGTTATTTTAATGTCATTGGATTAACTGAAAGGAACGGAGTATAAAACTTCAGAAAATCATTGTTTCATTTAGCTTTACTACATGTAATGTTCTACTGTTGCACATTAGGTTTTTGATTGATTTTCCAAAAATATCTCATATTATTGTAAATTTATGGTTTATGTTGGATCAATTTAAGAAATAAAAAATTGTGTTTACCTATAGTTTTACTTTGTAGACATTTGACTTATTGACATTTTCATTGCTGTTTTTTTCAGCAGATACCTGCCTTTTTCTTACATTTTTTTCCCAGATAGCTTTATGCATGGTTAGTCTTCTTTCCCTAAAACTACTGCTTCTTGGTATAAATTTACTACTATTTAATATATAGCAGCAGTTCTAGAATGAGCATCTCATTCCACAGATCTGAGCTTTGTAAAAAATCTAGACATCAGCTTAATTGTTAGTCCTTCTTTGTGTGTTTGTTAGCAGTTTGTTCCTTCAGACTCTGTTGTCTGCATTCTTCATAAATTTTCCTGATGATCAGAAGCAAGTTATTGGCCCATACAATATGACCTGAAAATTAACTGCATTAGAAGTCTGTGTTTCAGGTACTACCTTAGCTAAAAGAAACATCTCTATTGCTGCAGCCTCATTTTCACATTTACTAGCATTACTGTCCTTTCTGATGTCTCATGTAAATGAAAATTAATACATCTTGAAGGATTTCTGTTTTCAGCTTCCACTTTCTATTTTTCCTATTTTGATCTTCAGTGTCCTATTTTTTTTTTCACTGAAATGAAATCATAAAAGTTTTAGGAGTTGGAGGGTTTCTTTAAGAGTGTGTGTATATTAAATATACCTTTTTCCAGTGCCTTAAGAAGAAAATAAAGGCCATATAAATCAATCCCTTTTCTGACAAGGATGTTACAGTTTGAACAGTTCTTTGAAAATTCTTGTCTGGAAATTTTGAGGATCATTAGTCATTTGTTGTCTTCAGATATTTTTTTTCTCCCTTTTCATTTGTATCCAATTCTCTGTTCCTCTTAGGTTTGTCCTTCATTATTAATGCAAGACCATTAGTAACATGATCATAGGAGAGAAACTGTGTTGGAAGTTTTCTTTTTGCTTTTCAAAGGTGACTTCTCTGTTCCTGCTCTGATGATTAGTGGTAGTATTTTTTATTACTTTGAGTTCCTCCATGCGCTGTTTCAAAGTCCACATGAAAACTCTTCCCCTCTGCCCAAACCTTGCAAAACTATAACACACAAGTACTAACCTCTGTAAAAGTTTGCAGGTTTATGAACTGCATTCTTCCTTCACAAGTGTTAATAACTCCAATTTTTGTTCTTATTTTCAAACCTTTTACCATTCTCCATTCTCCACAAGGAAACCTGTGTGTCAACTAGTATGTAATCTCCTGGTAACTTGTGCTGCATATAAACTGTATTTAAATTAACCTTTTTTTTTTCTTCACCTTTTTCTGCTCATAAAGTAATCATGGAACCCCACAGATCAGCTCTAAACTTCACAGATTTCTGGAGTTCACTGCCTTAAACAAAAGTAGCTCAAATTCACAAGTTTCAAAATATTACAGATATTTTAACAGGTATTTTTGATATCCAGTATTTATCTATCCCTAATTATTTATATGATTTTTTTCCTCTTCCCATCCACTTTCACAGTTATTTCCCACTAGCTTCCAGTTGTTGATTTTCTTCTCACATCTGTTCCTTTCAGACTTCCAGCTTCTGTTTTTTCCAGCTCCATGTTGCTTTTTCTTCACCAGTCAATAATTACATTTTCAGACCTTTCATCTATATTTTTCTATTTCTTTGCCTCCCAATACAATGTCTCTATGGTTTCCCATTTCCCTGTATCATGAAAAATATTGCTGGAGGAAGCTTGTCCTGCTGTTTCACTCATAGTCCAGTAAAATTATTCCAATGGGTATTATCTATTGGTTACGCACTACTATTTTTTTAATTCCCACTGCCTAGTTCTAGATGTTTCTAGCAAGTCCTTTTTCATTTTTACGACTCCTAACTTTGACTACATTTCTCTTCAAATTTCATCAATCATTCCTGTCTCATGTCTCTTCTCATTTTAATTTTTCACATTTGGCAGCCCTACACAGGAGGTACAAAAAATACCTCTATCTCTCATGTCAAATCTGAATACAGCAGTGCCTGGGATTTAAGTCACCTAGCTGGACTGCTGTGCTCTCCACACCATCTCCTCCAGCTGTCAGTGACCAGGACACTAGCTGCCTAACCAAATTTACAGGGAACTCCTCTGCTTTCTTTCTCATTTCTACCCATGCTCGTTTGCTGCACTGTTTACAAATACAAGATAAACTGAAGAAAAACCTAATGGTCACTGACCATCCAGCCATCCCCCAGGAAGTGCTATCCCTAACAATAGCCTAGGCATCCCTTGTTTGCCCACTGCCACAACCACCATCCCCCAGTATACCAGTGCCCTCTCCACCAGTTTCTTACATTCTTCTTTATGGGCTGTCTCCCTGCTCTTATGTTGCTTTACCAGTCTGTGAACATCACTTTATCAATCGTACTGATATACTTCCCTAGGATGTGTCTACCGAGCTTCTTTCAAAAATTACAGTATGAATTGAGTCACTCAACATTATATTTATAAAAAAAACACTTTTTAAAATATTAAATGTGACTTATATTTCTATGAGTACTTAGCATCCTTCTATTTAAATGGTAAGCACTTTTACTGACACTTTTCCCCTTCTGCTCTGAAACTCTGACAAATATATACTGATGTTTAACAATTATTATTATTATGCATGTGTACTTAAGATAAAAAAATATTAAGAATGCCTAAAGATATTTTGAACTCCTATATATAAATATTTTATTATCTTTTTGAATTTTCTCAGCATTAGATGTTCCTCAGGTTATTGACATCTTTATTTTAATGTGTGCGGATGTTCCTGGTTTTCATATTATTCTTAGTTTTCAGTATTTCCAGTTTTATTTCTGTGATTTTCTAGCATGCTTTTTGGAAAAACATAATGGAGCTTTGTGATTTTTGTAACAAAAAATCTTTTTTGTGTATAGCAACTATACTAGTTATGCTAATTAAGGCTTCTGATAGGTATTTCTGTTCATGTGCAATAGGGCTTTGTTTTGTTTTAGCCATTATAATGCAGAATATGATTTTTGCATACCTGTCTTACCATCTCGATAAAAACAGTAGTCACTGTTTCAGTTTCGAGCGCAATCAGAAAAGCCTTCACTCTAATACAATTACTGTATCTGCTGCTATACTATTTGAAACAGTATTTGTTCTTTCATTGGTACAAAAGACAATATTACTTAGATTTTCTGGCAAACAGATTTATATTTTAGCTTATACTTTTTAACTGTAATGCTGCATAATAATTACTTGACTTTTTGTATTTTCAAGTTTTATTTTACTTAAAAAAAATATAGATTTTCTATTCTTCATATTACCTTAGGGAAATGCTTTATACTTTTCTAACATACTTTTTTTTCTTATTTCTCAAAACACAGTCACAATTCCATCCTGTGAAAAGGATTTTTTTTTTCTTTTTAAAACATGTTGCATAAAAGCAACCAGGACTAATTCTTGAAATTATAGATGATCAGTTCCTTGCCTTTTCTATGTAGTTTCCCACTATTACAAAGGCTATGGATTCTCTGACATCCTTTTAATTCTGTGATCCCCCTCGTTCTCCAAACAACTTTTTCCCCTTCCCCCATGCCTGCAGGCTCTTTCCTCTTCATTAACATATTCGGACTTAATCTCTTCCATCTGGCAGCCCATCCTTTGGCCTGCGGTCTAAAGATCTTTTAAGAACATGTGTACTGCTACTCTCCACTGTTTGCATTTGCCTTTAGTTGCTGTAGCTGTAGGTGACACACAGCAAACTGTATTTAAGTGTTATCAGGGACTATGTTTCAAAGCCATGGAGCTGCTGTCACAGACTGACTGCCCACAGGGTGCATAAAGGCTTGATATTTAGGATAGATGACATTCATAAGTAAAAGACAAAAAACTTCCCATACACTTCATCAGAGCTGTGGCCTAGGAGTTAACAGAAAAATGTTTCCAAAAGTTGTCTTGAAAAAGTTCAAGCTGTAGAAATGTTGGGAAAAGGCAGGGAGGACTTTGCTGCACAGGCCTGCTTGATATTCCTCTAAATAATTTGGTGGAAGGGCGCTACACAATTTTGCCTCTACGAAGGTAGTAGATTTGGTTATCTGAAATACTTTGGTCTGTCTGAGTAATCTTTGTCCTCAAATATATGGAAGGTGTGTGTGGTACAGGAGCAAAGAGAATTATACAGAATTCTGGGCAGTTCTGAATTTTAGAGCAATCTGACCTTGGGAGACTTCAAAGCTGTTTGCTCTAACTTACCAAAGTCCACCTTGGCTACCTTGGATAGCATAACACAACTTTCCATGCTGTGCTGGTCTTTAACAAGATAAAATGCTGTTCCAAGTACAAGAATGTACCTAGCTAACTGCTAAGTGGGCATCAGTGATGACAGTGGCAGTGAAACATAATTTGCAGTCCTTCAGTAAATGTAGTAAAATAGGGCTTTTTCCACTGAAATGTTTACATTTTGTGTCTGTATTAACTCTATGACTGCAAATCTGGAATTCAGGTTTAAGTTTGCAACATGCATACCACTCCAAACAAGTTTTGTAATATCACTAGTTTCATGTCAGTGCTAATCATGATAAGGATGAGAAAGGTTTATATTGGATTATATCACAGTTTGTAAGGAAATTATCTTGAGAGTTAAACTCACGGTGCAAACTTCTTTGGATCATGTGTTTTAGAGTGCATTTTAAATAACTGTTCAGTTAAATGGATACAGATATATTTCTTTTTTTGAAATATGTAGAAGTAGCTGATGAATGATGATATGAACTTTTAGTTGTTAAAAAAAAATAAAATCATTGCAGTATGCTTATTCTGAACTTTTTCATTAAAACAAGCCTGATTCAAAATGTCACTAAAGTGGTATAAAATATGGGGGAATAAGAAATTACACAGTTGGTGTAGAAATAAGGATTATTAATAATATACATTATTTAAGAAAGTAAAACCTATATTGTACTTGTTGCAGAGATAAATTACTAAAATTACTTGATTTAGAAAAGTCACTTCTAGGAAAAAATGGATTATAGCACAAACACATCTGGACAATTTCCAGACATGCTCTTTTCTAGACTGACTTGTGCGTGGTACAGCATTAGAAGTTGCTGTTCTGCTTGGTTTACAGCCATCACTTAGAATTACCTTTCAGTTACCTAAGTTCCTGAAAAATCTTAAAGCCTGAATAGTATCCCCATGATTAGAATATAAGTATTTCTAAAGTACCGTAATCTAGGGCTAGACAATTTAATACTGATTCAGTCCATACCTCTGGATTTTTAAAGCAAGTTAAATTCTTAGTTTTAGGCAGCAACTAGTAGCCTCAGTCTTCTACTTACTAGTATTTTTTAATCTAATTAAAAAATGTAATAATATAACTTTTTAGGAAAATCCCACTAGTTTATTTGCCTATAATGCAAGTGATGAATCTCAGCCATTCAAAACTTTCTGTAAATAAAGCCACCAGATTTTCAGGTGTCTGCTTTCTTGCTAACTCTAGGGTAGGAGAAAGTATCTTGTCTTTTTATTAAGGATGTTGCTCGAAGAGGCAAGGGTAAATCAGACAGTAACTGGTTAAGATTCAGAAACCTTTTCTCCAGGGTACAGATACCATCTTCCAATACCCAGAAGTATGTAATAACATTGTGGGATAGACTCCTGTAGAAAACCCTGTGGAGAACCTCAGTTGTGTTTTAAAAAGCCATATAATTTGTGATTACAAATAAGGTTTGTGTTCTGTTATCTCTAATTTTTTATTTTGCACCATCATTACATATTTCAGGCTTCGATCTCTGGTGAACTTGAAACTTTTTTGGATCCCCAAAATGGACTTTATCCTCTGACAATTTCATCACTTCTTTACTTAGCACTTCCTTAAAATAGTGACTTTAAAAAAATAACGACTTCATTAGAAGAGTGAGCTGTTTTACTTTCATCTGAGAATACACCTTATTATTCAGACTGATCTAAGGCCCATTAGAAATAAACTTGGGGAGGGATGTGAAACATAATGGGAAAGGATTCTGTAATTACATTGCAAATAAAAGACAGACTAGGAACAACATGAGCCCCTTTCGGAAGCTATAGGGCAAACTGGCTACACAGGATTTGGAGAAGGCTGAGCTTCTTAATGACTTCTTTGCCTCAATCATCACTGGCAAATACTGTGACCACACCGCCCAAGTCTTGGAAGGCAGACACAGGGACTGTGAGAATGAAGACCTTGGGCCCACTGTAGGAAGGGATCTGGTTCGAGACCATCTTAAGAACCTGAATGTACACAGGTCCATGGGACATGATGAAATCCATCCACGGGTCCTGAAGGAGCTGGTGAATGAAATTGCTAAGCCACTGGCCATCACATTTGAAAAATCATGGCAGACAGGTGAAGTTCCTGATGACTGGAAAAAGGGAAATATAACCCCCATTTTCAAGAAGGGGAAAATGGATGACCAGCGGAATTACAGACCAGTCAGTCTCACCTCTGTGCCTGGCAAAACCTTGGAGCAGATTCTCCTGGATGGCGTGTTAAGGCATGTGAAAAACAGCAAGGTGCTTGGTGACGGCCAGCATGGCTTCACTAAGGGGAAATCCTGCCTGACCAGTGTGGTGGCCATCTATGTTGGGGCTACAGAACTGATGGACAGGGATATAGCAGTTGATGTCATCTACCTGGACTTGTGGAAAGCATTCGACACTGTCCCACACGACATCCTTGTCTCTAAATTGGAGAGACACCAACAGGTGGACCACTAGGTGGATAAAGAACTGGCTGGATGGCTGCATGCAGAGACTTGTGGTCAATGGTTCAATGCTCGGCGGGAGACCAGTAATGAGTAGTGGCTCTCAGAGATTGGTGGTGGGACTGAACTTGTTCAACATCATTGTCAGTGACATGGACAGTGGGATTGAGTGCACCCTCAGCAAGTTTGCCGATGATACCAAGCTTTGTGGTTTGGTCTATATGCTGGAGGGAAGGAATGCCATCCATGGAGACCTTGACACACTTGTGAGTTGGGCTGATGCCAACCTCATGAAGTTTAACCATGCCAAGTGCAAGGTCCTACACCTGGGTCGGAGCAATCCCAGGCATAGCTACAGGTTGGGCAAAGAGGAGATTTAGAGCAGCCCTGTGGAGAAGGACTTGGTGGTGTTGGTTGATGAGATAATGAACATGAGCAAGCTTCAGTGTGCGCTCGCCAATCAGAAAGCCAACCGTATCCTGGGCTGCATTGAAAGGAGCGTGACCAGCAGGTCAAAGGAGGTGATCCTGCCCCTCTACTCTGCTTTCGTGAGACCTCACCTGGAATACTGTGTGCAGTTCTGGTGTCCTCACCATAAAAAGGACATGGAACTGTTGGAACAAGTCCAGAGGAGGGCCACGAGGATGATCAGATGACTGGAGCACCTCTCATTTGAAGACAGGCTGAGAAAGTTGGGGCTGTTTAGCCTGGAGAAGAGAAGGCTGCATGGAGACCTCATAGCAGCCTTCCAGTATCTGAAGGGGGCCTACAGGGATGCTGGGGATAGACTATTCATTAGGGACTGTAGTGATAGGACAAGGGATAACAGGTTAAAACCTCAACAGGGGAAGTTTAGATTGGATATAAGGAGGAAGTTCCTTACTATGTGGGTGGTGAGGCACTGGAATGGATTGCCCAACAGATTTGTGAATGCTTCATCCCTGGCAGTGTTCAAGGCCAAGTTGGACAGAACCTTGGGTGGCACGGTTTATTGTGAGGTGTCCCTGGCCATGGCAGGGGGATTGGAACTAGATGATCTTGAGGTCCTTTCCAACCCTAACTAGTCTATGATTCTATGATTAATTAAATTAGTGGATTATCAGATTAAAACACACAACAAATTATTTTTTTAATTCTTTGACTATTTCTTAATTTCATTAAAAAATTTTAATTCTTACATAATTGTATCTTCTTATCAACCTGACAGCCTTTTTTATTAATATTGTGGAGACAAATGTAATTTCAGAGAACTCTTGTGCTTAAAGTGTGTTCTTTAATATCTTTGCTTCTCTTCCATCATTACTTACTCTTAGATGAAATGAAAAAGGAAAAAAATTTAAAATTTAAAAAGGGAAAGCCTTAAAAAAAAATCACTGTCATAAAAATCTTGTGAATTGTCTTTGATATCATCTGTGTAAGATCTAGACTTGGGGTGTGCAAGGAGTCTTTAAGCTTTGTCTTTTAAAGCATGAGGCAGTTACCTACTCATGTTTGCATTCATATCACATATGGGTCAAGTCACAGTAAAATTAATCAGTACTCAGTGTACGAGGAAAAATGGTGGACTGATACTTCAGGCTAACAGAACAAGTCAAGCAGAAACTGTACCATACCACAAAACCAAAGCAGGCTATTTTATTTAGCAAACGATAACTGGTACTCAAGACAGAAAGGTATTTCTGTCTCAAAGCATGCAGGCTGGGTCATTAATACTGTATCTTCCCATCATGGGAGCTCAAAGTCACTGCCTCACATTTACACAAGATGTTTTGAATTGTTCTCAGTGAGGAAGCAGCTCCCACTGAACTCCTGAAGTTGCCTCTTTACTGCTTGTAGATAAGTAAAATGCCTGCTCTGCAAGGCAGCAGTAAAAGTAGGATCTTCATACAGACTTAAGAAGCATATAGTGAAAATGTCATTCAGAATGCAAAAAACTGACTAAACACTGACTAAAAATTATGAGGTGCTGCTTCTTAAAATTTGTAACTATAATGTATGCTGGAACATCCACTCACCTTGGTGCTGTGTGCTCCAGAACTGATCCAGGTTTTATAACAGCAGTTAGTAAAATTGGACAAGAACTCATGCAACCATGAAAAAAAAGGGATTAAGACTGTAAAAAAATGAAAAGGTCTGTTCTACATTATAGCATAATTCTGCATTTTCTCTGGAAAAGGCTACAAGCGTGTAGCTTATCAAAATGAAGTCAATATAGAAAACAGTGGCTGAAGTGACACATGGTAAAATTTGTTCAACTTACGAGTTGAAAACTTTCCTTTATTTTTTCATCTTCCTTTTGACGACACACCTCCAGGGTTCTGCAGATAGACTGAAGGTAGTTTAAAGCAGTTGCTCCCTGGTTATGGTATGAAAGGTCATGATCTGCAGAATCATTTTAACTGCATTGTGTGTTCATTTAAGATTTTGATGTTAAGGATGCATCCACAAACATTCTGGGTATTTGATAGTAATCCAAAAAATTTTTATAATGTTGGCTTAAAATACATCTTAGCCCAAATATCTCACAACATACTTATAAAGTTGATGTGGGAGATGTTAGTGTTGATAAGGTCAAGAAGCTGTCTGAAAGTGGAGATGGTAATTTCTTTAGAATGAAAGCTGAATAGCAGATGATTATATATACGTATATTTTGACTCAGTTATAGGTTAACTATGGCTTCTGTCAGTCTACAGAACTTTAATATGGCTTTTTGAATGTAAAAAGGCAATGTAATGCAAAGATGGCCATGGTTGTTAATGGCTTGTATTAGCTGGAAGCTATAAAATCATCCTAGTACTCTGTTAGTGCTGGCATAATAATTTACCAAGACAATTACCACATGGTGGAATTTTTTGCTGCTCTAATTCAGTGTTATTAATAATGAATAAAACTGCAATTTTCTCAGGTTGCTAGGGGCAGCAGGGAATTATTTCAATGAATATTTCAGCACATTAGTTTAATCATAGTTCCACAAAATTCAAGTGGGCAATATTTTATACTTCTAAGTTCAGTCTGCTAAGGGACCATAGTCATTAAATTGCAAACTATTTGCACTGAGGTTCATTCTATGATTTACAAGTCTTGTTAAAAACACTGTAAAAGAAAGCAAGCTGTGCCATTAATACTTGTAATTTGATGCTGCATTTGTTAATGGGCTCAGCGTGATTAATGTTTTTAGCAGCAGGCAGAACATTTTGAGACAGGCAGGGCTGAGGTTTATAATATATAAATGCATGTAAAGAAACATTAGAATATTGTATGTTTTAGTAATACTTTTTTTTTACAAGATTGTATTCCTGAAATAGAAAAGCAGCAATGAAATTATACTATAATGTATGTAAATACAGTTTAAGCTGTGGTAGGTGCTGATGTGTGTGTTCTTTATTTCACAGCCAACTGCATGACTTCTGGCGCTTGGATTACTGGGAAGATGATTTGCGCCGGCGGAGGCGATTTGTTCGCAATGCTTTTGGGTCTACTCATGCAGATGCTCTCCTAAAAGCTGCTGTGGAATATGGTCAGTACTAACTCCTGCTTAAAAATATAGCTTATGGTGTTTTTCTTTATATCCATGAATCCCTGAAAATCATGTCCTTTGATTTCTCAGGACTGTGCTGAGAATTCCTAGGACAACATATTCTTAGAAAAGGAATTCTTTCAATTCTTATACTTAATGAACCAGAAGACTTGAGCTTGTCAGCTGTAGAATTATCTGATCCCTAAGAGATTCATGCTGTATCACACTAGCATTCCCAGACACTAATTCTGAGACACTGGTAAAAGTAACTGAATTTGTCTCTCTGGAGTGACAGAACAAAAGTTAGGCCATTAAACTTATGTGTTGTAATAGTTCCATTCGAGATTTTCCATGGATTAGGAATTAACTGTTTTTAAATACTATCATAAGTTTTATCCTGGCATGAATAATCTCAGTCAAAAGAGGTTGGAGGTTTTTTTTCCTGCAAACCATGACATACATAAGAACTTATTTAAAATCTTTATTTTGAGGATACTTATGCTTTGAATAGTGAACTGACTATAAAGGAGGCTCCAGAAACTTAAAGATTAGATGATGTTTGATTTTCTTGGAAAGGTAGCTAAAGTATGAAAGAGGAAGGAGGAACATGCTTGCAAATTCCTTTATATAATCTAAAAGTTTAATATGTTTAGTGACTTCTGTACAGCAGACTGAATCTGAGTACTCTGGAAGTCTAAAGCAAATATATTTCTAATGTTTAAGCTGGGGTATCTCCCTAACATATCAAGGAAAGCAGTTTTTTAAAGAATATTTTCTGCCCATCTTTTTTCTCTAATCAGTCCTTTTTTTTATTTAAGTCAGTAGTACTGAAAAAAAAAAATACTATGTTTCTTTAGCATTTAGGAGTAAAAACTTGAAGTAATCTGCATGAAGCAAGTTGAACCTTTCAGCTGATCTGTAGCCAAAGGCTTATGTTGCCAGAAGTTCTGAATATGATAGATGTAAAGCTAACTCTGTATGACCTACACATTTCACCAACTTTGCAGGTTGTTGAGGCAAATAGCTGGAATTCAAACAAGGTTAGACATATAAATGAATATATGTGTGCGCAGTTATACTAGCTAGTGTAATTTAATACTTACTTAAACATGAAGATCATATGCAGGACTTCAGTCATAAACTGTTCGTAAGTTGGGTTAAGGAAGATATTTCCCCCAGTAGTATATAGTATTTCATATTTGACAAAGGGTTATATTCACCATGTTCTTCCAAAACATCAAAATACAGATCTTATGAAAGGCAGATGCAAAACTGTGCTAATTGCTATGTTGGTTTTGTAAGCAAATAACCATCAAAATCATGGGCTTTTACATATTATACAGGTATAAGAACACTTAAACATATTTTCAAATTTTTATATTAAACTAACATTAAAATAGGAAAAAATCTGATTTATATACTACTACAAAGTTTTAAGCCTTGGTATTATCCAGTTTTAAAAATAACAGTAGGTTTCCATTTACTTATATGGACTTGTTTCATGCCCTTAGAGCAGGAGTGTTGTATCTTTGGGATAAGATTGCACTCAAAGGATGCTGGAAATGGTTTGGGTTTTGTTTGGGGTGTGTTTCAGGTGCTACCGTAGCTAAAAGAAACATCTCTATTGCTGCAGCCTCATTCTCACATTTACTAACATTACTGTACTTTCTGATGTCTCATGTAAATGAAAATTAATACATCTTGTAGGATGTTTTCAGCTTCCACTTTCTGTTTTTCTTATTTTGAACTTCAGTGTCCAGCTTGCACTTAAACAGTTTCAGCATGTTGCAGAGATTGCCTCCATTTATATAGTTCTGTGTTCTAGTTTTGTGGTGCAGGTGACAGCTGCCTACTAGTAGAGCTAGTCTAAAAGGCAAAGCTGCAAGAAAAAGAAATAAAAAAAAACTGAAGTGGTTTCATACTGGGTTGTTTCCATATATTCAGAGAATCATAGAATAGTCAGGGTTGGAAAGGACCTTAAGATCATCTAGTTCCAACTCCCCTGCCACGGGCAGGGACACTTCACACTAAACCGTGCCACCCAAGGCTCTGTCCAATTTGGCTTTGAACACTGCCAGGGATGGAGCATTCACAACTTCCTTGGGCAGCCCATTCCAGTGCCTCACCACCCTTACAGTAAAGAACTTCCTTATATCCAATCTAATTTCATGCTACACACCTGTTAGTGCATTCAACATAGAGGAAAATTAAAGTCCAGGTGTATTTAGAGGTGGTGTGCATCAAAATTAGTGGTTGCATAAAAATCACAATAGACTGAAGTTGTCTTGAATGCAGAATTAAAATAAATCATTCTAACTTTTGACATGTATTTAAAATTAACATCTGGAATTTTAAAACAGCATGCATTAAAGTTATAATTTGTGGATTCTGTCTAGATGTACTTACTTTTGAGAGGCTTAAGCCTTTGGATTTTAATACTGAACCTTTCTAGCTGACCTTTCTCTGTAAGAAAACATCCTTAACACTGATGTTATTTTTATGCCTCTTGGTGTTACTAATGAGTTGAATAATTTATGAGGTTGTCATGTGAAAAGGATTTGGTGCAGTTTGATGTACTTTTAGCCTCTGGTGTTGCAATGTGATTAATAAAGAGCTGAAGGCAGACTTTTTTCCACAGGGCTTAACTTTCATTGTGGTTTTTTTTATTAGATTTGTTTTGATAATTCTGTTTGAAACAGTTTGGTAGTACAATGCCCCTAGCTTCCCAAACTAAGCATGATATCACACTACAGAAAGAAATTTAAGCATTTAAAAAAAAAAAAACATACTGTATAGTTTTCCAGTAGCAGTTTTGTTGGGTTTTTTCTGACCTCGAACATTCTGTTTGTGAGAAATAAACTGTTCATCTTAGCAGAATTTGTTGGGCTTTTGTTATATTAGTAGCAGTTTTTCATCTTGACTGATACCTTTAGTACAAGTAAAGCTATTTTGAGCAACAGTAAAATAGTGGAAACATCTCACAAGTTTTTGTTATCTACATTGACTGTCAGTTATCATTTAGGACTTTGTGCATAAATATCGCAGTGGAGGAATGTTTAGTCAAAGCCTAAGTCAGCAAGCTCCTCAGTGTCTACGATCAAAGGCATCAGCTTAAATAGGTCTGATCAGGCATTGAAGAAGAGGGCAGACAGTTTCAACTGAGCAAAAATCACAAAGCAAAGATGACAAAATTAATCAGTCATTCCTTTGGCAGTAAATAATAAGATGTGCTGAGTACTGCAGATGAGAGAATCTCCAGATACCTTGGAGATGTGCCTGCTTAACACCTGATTTATCTAAGCTTTTGCAGCCATCAAAATATGACCTTGATAAATAAAAAAGTGTTCTACAGTCACTCTAGTATTAAATCAGAGTTGATGGTGGATGTATGGATACTGTAATTATATAACTTGCAGTCATCAAGGAATAGAAGAGTCTTGGAAATGAAAACTGTATCTGTGATCCATGTGTTTGTTTTAGAGAAATTACAACAAATTATAAATTCTACCTTAAAAAGATTATTTAAAAAAATAAGTTATAATTTTAGCCGATAAGTGACTACGTCCTGTAGGAAACATTTTGTATAATCTACTACTGGTAAACAGAATTCTCTCAAAAAATGCCTACTACAATGCAAGTGAATGAAGCTTCTATTTAACTACAGTCTGTTAGTCAGCTGTTGTGTGCATGTTCAGATGTCTGGTTTTGATAAAATATAATATACATACATATATGTATGCATGTGTGCGTCTGCGGGCACACGCATGCATATATGTGTTTGAAGTATCTGACAACTAAAAAGTATTCCAATGAGAAATTATAACATATTTATATGGCTATACACAAGTGTTTAAAAAATATAGCTTATTCCTATGGTTAAGTACTTAGCTGTCCTTTGAAACTGTAGGTACATCCAAGTCATAGTAGCATTTACAGGAAACGTACTGGAGAAATTCTGTGGTTGGATTAGTCTCTTCCATTTCTAGGATTTGGTATTAGGCATTAGAATTGTCTGTAATCTGTTAAAATGACTTTCATATCTAGATTTAAAATTCAAGCATAATTGGTTCAGCATTGCATCATCTGCTGCACCCCTTTGTTTTAGTTAAATTCTTACTTAAATAGAAATATAGATCCATTTCTTCCTTTTGTGAAGCTGAAGGGATACTACTTCCTGCAGTATCAAAATGCAAGCTATAATGGGATTTTGAACTATCTGGAAACTTCACGTAGTGGAATTTTAATTTTATAGTGTCAATGCATTTTAAGCAGTTTTTATTTGAAGTTTAGATAACATTTCAATGTAGTGGATTAAACTGTAGACTGAAAAGAAAGAAAGAAAAAAGAAAAAAAGGATTGTATAAAAAATTATAAACTCTACCTCCCCAAATTTGCTACCAATAAATGCATGACATATGCAGATATGACCCACTGATTCTGTACATGTGGTGAAAGAACTGTCTGTTCCAGTTAATCACCTTAACAGTTTACAGTCATTGGAGATTAGTATAGATGAGACATTACTGTACCACCCTGCCAGTGAGACAGAATACTGCGCCACAGAGGTCATTTGAAGAGCAAAATAGTTTATTTATTAAGCTTTGGTCCTTCAGTCTTTGAAGACTGTGATCCACAAACCATTTGCACATAGAGGGTGTCCAAGAAAGGCCGCATTTTCTAGTCTGCACTGGAGGAAATGAACATGAATAACTCTGTGCCCATGTTCTAAACATATGTATGTAAGCTGGTCAAATATTTCTAGTGTCTGTGTTCAAGAATATTTGGGCTGTTAAGCCAATTATTGTGACAGATCTTGAATGTTTAGAATGAAAAAGAAAAAAAAGAAAAATAGAAAAAACAAAACCATAAAAGAAAAAAAGCGTTCATAATGCTACATAATGTAGTGTATAATGCGTTCAAGTTTTGAAACAAAGCTGTAGATATGTCTTGCATGTGCAATATGGCAATTGCTTTTGATCTTGCCTATTTTAAGTTACTCATTCCATTATGCATTTGGACATCTAATTAGCAACCTTATTTCAAGAGTGGTTCTAGCAGAAGCAGACTGTATATCGCTCCTTCAGGGACTTGTTAGTGCTTTGAGTTTCAGCAAATGTTGTTCATGCTCATCATCGGGAATATGGTTTCATTATATAAACAAAAAACATCACGTTTTGAAATCTGAAATGTGCAAATCTGAAACCTGCTTTCATAAAAGCAGCTGGATTTTGGTAGACTTTCAAAGAATTGCAGGCATGATTCCTTCAGGCTGCTGAAGGACTTCTATTCACAGACCATTTAGCTTTAGGTAAGCACTACCTTGCATGGGTTCCCTGCTATGAAACTGGAAGTCTGAAATCCATGGGAACCCATACTCAAGTCAGAGACAGTCTTCAGAACAGGGACTCTGGGTGTCCCTAAAGAAAGATTCAATTTTTGAGGGTCCTCAGTATTAAAGAAAAGTGTAGCAAGATGGACTTTCAGTAACTGTAACTCTAAAGCAAACCTTCAGGGTTCAGTTGATACCCACAGCTCCTGACTTCCACCTCCTAGACTGCTGAGCTTCCTGCCTACTTCAGCCAGTGTTAAAACAAGACAGAGGTAGGAGACTCCAGAGAAACTGGTAAGAAGCTGGTATAATTTGGCATGCATCAAATGTTGTTCCAGAAAGCTAAGTCAGTTTTACAAACAAACTTGACATTTTCAGATGATAGACATTTTAAGAAATAAAAATATCCCATGGACTGGAGATACCAATTTAATCTCTTTTCAGAAGCTTTGCTGTAAAATCAGAAGCCTTAATCTAGGAAGTCTGAATGCCCCTAAAAGCTAGTCTTCATTTCCAGACATCCTGCATTTTGGTTTCTACACTTTGATATATTAGGTTCTTGGCACTAACAGCATTGCTGACAACCTAGAGGTCTTTTTTGTTTGTGAAAATGCCACCATTGTTTACAGTAATTTCAAGATTGTGAAATAAACTCTGTATAAATTATATATATCTAACAATATTCATTTACTTCTCAGCTTCATAATGTCCTCTAACTTCATTATCTTCACCCTATCTTTTGCTGTACATATTGAATATGCTTACCATATTTCCAGAACTGTTTCAACAAGACCAATTGCAGACATATCTTTAAGAAAGCAGCATTTTTTTGTAACTAATGCAGAACTAAAAGCAAATTGAAGACAACTGATAGATACCAAATCATCAGCTGTAAGAGTTTTGCTAGCAGGCCCACTAGATGCATAAAACCCAGTTACTTTTCTAGGTGTATCTGCAGTGAGGGCATTCTGAATGTAGCATGTAAGAGATTAAAGACCTAATTATGCTTTCAGTTCTGTCTATGAAATACTGCTTTCCATACTATATCTATATGAACAGATTTGCTGTCAGAGTTTGTACGTCTTTCTGTAGACTTCTTTTATTTCTAAACTGATCCGGATACTATTTAGATATTCCTTGTTTAGCTCAGGGGGAAGGCTCAAGGGGGCCATCTAGTTGTGTATAAATATCTGTTGGGAGAGGATGAAGATGGTGTCAGACTTCTCTCCCTAGTGACAGGACTGTAGGCAACAGGCACAAACAGAAATACAGAACATTCTATTTAAACATAAATTAAAACTTTTTTTTCCTATAATGGCAGTCAAACAATGGAACAGGTTGTCCAGAGAAGTTGAATAACCTCAGTCATTAGAAATATCGAAAACCCAGCTTGCCAAGGTCCTTGGCAGCCTGCTTTAACTGACCCTGCTTTGGGCAGAGGATTGAACTAGACAATCTCCAGAGGTGCTTTCTAGCCTCAAAGATAGTGTGATTCTTATAATGGAGCCAGAGCTTAAAGTAGACAATTGCCAGAACTTTGTCTTAGTAGTATTTTTAAAACTCTAGTTTATTTGTATCTTGATGTTCAAGGTTGATTTTACGTAATTTCTTGTGAGCTTAAAAGTAGAGCAGAAAAATTTGATTAATACTAGAAATGCAATCCATGACAAATTACTTTAATCTTCATAAAACTTTTTTGAGAAATGCAGATTTACATATCATATCATTACAGAATTACTGAGGTTGGAAGGGACCTGCTCAAGCAAGACCACCTAGAGCAGGTTATCTAGGACTGTCTCCAGAGAGCTTTTAAATACCTCCAAGGGTGGAGACTCCATAGCCTCCCTGAGCAACCTATGCCAGTGGCTGGTCACCATCAGAGTCAGAAAGTGTTTTCTAATGTTCAGAAAGAAATTCCTCTTTTCAGTTTTCCCCCATTTCTTCTTGCCCTGTCACTGAAAGGAGCCTGGCTCTACCCTCATTGCACTCTGCCTTCAGGTATGTACTATACTGTTAAGATCTCCCCTGAGCTTTCTCTTCTCCAGGCTGAATAGTCCCAGCTCTCTCAGCCTTTCCTCATATGAGAGATGTTTCAGTCCCTTCATCATCTTCATGGCCTTTTGCTGAACTCTCTCTGATATGTCCATATCTCTCTTGTATTCAGAAGCCCAGAACTTGACACAGCATTCCAGGTGTGGCCTCACCAGTGCTCAATAGATCATCATATCAGCCTGTTGTCAATGCTTTGCTTAATGCAGCCCACAATACCATTAACCTTTGCGTCAGGAGCACATTGCTGATTCATGTCCCACTTGCTGTCCACCAGGACCCCCAGGTGCTTTTTTACAGAGCTGCTTTTCATCTGGGTAGCCTCAGTATATACTGGTGCCTGCATCTTGAACACTGCCAGGGTTGGAGCATTCACAGTTTCCTTGGACAACCTGTTCCAGTGCCTCACCACTCTCACAGTAAAGAATTTCTTCCTTATATCTAACCTAATTCTCCCCTGTTTAAGTCAGCTCAGTGTATGAGCTAACTTGCACACCGATTGTGAAATCTCCAATGTATTCTGAATGAGTTTATATTCAAATTGTGTGCCTGAAGAAGTCACAAAAATCTGTGTGGTTTTCTAAGTATAACAATTTAAGATTTGCATCTACAGCCTTATAGTTGTAGCCCAACAGTGCCATCCACTGCTCCTCCAAATAAACTTCCAAACATTTCATCCTCCTAGGGTTATAGGGAAAATATGACATGATAATTGTGTCATCTTAATATTTTACATGGCAACTGTCAGATACAGATGAAAATGAAATTTGTTTAGAGAAACTCCAGGAATAAGATCCTGAAACAGGTATTACTCGAAGGATCTGCAAAACAAAATCCTAGTCATGAGAATAATTAAATCTGAAATACTGGATTTAATTTGATCTTTCTAGTACGTCTTAGCCCTACCCCCCCCCCCCAGTATATTCTCATTAAATATATCTACTGTTATGATGATTCTCATTCTTATAACTCATTATAATGTAATGGAAGACACCTTCAAGGTGTAAACTGTAATGGAATTTGCTTAGGTAGAGTACTGCACAGTACTGTGCTGAGTTGTATCTAACACTCAATGTCTGACCTTCTGCTGTTTGGCTAGGTGACGGAAATGAGTTATAATTGCATCCCGGCAGTCTTTTGCAGTCTCTAAATGTCTGCTTCCTGTTACATGCTATTTCTAGCATAGGAATTTCTATAGCAGCTTTATAATAAGTTTCAAGTACAGATTCATAAAGTAGTTGAATTTTTGTAATTATTTCCTCAAATCTTGAATGTCAGAATATCAATACTGACTCTTATTCAGGCTTTTCACAGAGCCAGATAGGATATGAAAACTTGTTTTCCTTCAAAACCTCTGTAGTGGTTTCAGATGCCTTTCCTCTGAGATTTTCAGGTTAGTTGGCATGACCTGGATTTTAGCTACTGTTACAGGTCTGGGTTAATAGATTTTGCTGTAGAACTTTCTGACTTTTTACCAGCAGTTAACTACTTCTATTTCTTCCTTCTTCATCTGAAAGCGCATGACTTCAGAATGCTCTTGAAGTAATCAAATTGGCCTGCAAAACCACTCCTAAGACCTAAATATTACAACCGTTGCCAGTCTTAGAATTCTAGCTGCGTTTTTCTCCTTCCACTGTTACATTGTCATGTGAAAAGAATACACAATATGGGTCTGTTCTGCAAAATTGATGTACTTACTGAAACCCGGAAATTACTATGGTGTGAAATGTTTTCAAACCCACATGAAGGGTGTATTTATTAACTCAGTTCTATTGCTAATTGACAAAGAAGTTATTGACCCATGTATATTCAGTGCATCTCAGAAACATTTTGGAAGAACATTCTTTCAGTTAAAGTCTAATAATAGTCCTTCAGGACACCTTTCACAGCTGGGTGAATGTAGCTCTTGGGATTCAGGTTTTATTGTGTGCTTTTCTTACCTCCTATTTTCTGTGTTTTAAGACTCCATATTAAGGAGTAACAGCACTATAAAGCATCTTTGGCTAGTTAAAAGTGCAAAAATAGTCTGGTTTTACATTTTCTCCACTGTTCTTATTCTTGATGTCTCTTCGACTGCAGGTCTTTGTTCTCCACTTTTTATATGAGTAAGGGGAAATATGTATATTTAGTAACACCCATAACTGAGTAAAGAAGCCAAAGCTGGATGACACGGGTCTAAAAATGTAAGGTGAAGTTCCATTTCTGCCTGTATGGAGGAAGGTGTTTAATGAAGACCTGGCTGGGACAGCCTGCCAAGCACATGTCTGGAATGGAGACCCATTAGTTCATAGCATAGATTTTAAAAGACTTTACTTTCTGGTAGCCAGTAGGAGGCATGACAGGCTTTCAGGCAATGGGCTCAGGTTCTGAGAGCCTGTGGGCTACTTGCAAGGTAAAGATTAAGTCGACAGGGTCAGATTGCAAGAATCTTGGATATAGGTGACTCCTTGTCTTTCACAAAGCAAATGGAACTGGTATGTCCAGATTAGAAAAATAAATTAATTCATTTTCAGAGACAATATATATTTTAGTATACCTAAATATTTTTACTGATCTTTTTACACTATTTTACATTTATCACAGAAAATCTATTTCTATTATATCACATTAAAATTATCATAGAGGTTTTATGAAAATAGTAAGACTTGGACACAAGAAACAAAGGCTTATGTATATGTGCCCTGGCTATTCCATATCCCTACAAGTACTGTGAGTTCTTCGATGCCACTAATTTTGTGTTACTCATTTTATACGTTTGCTTTGAAACACACACGAAAAGTACCAGTGTAGTGAAACAAACTGGAAAGTTTTATGAGTTTCAGCATTGTGCAAGGTACAGGTAAGGAAGCAGAAACATCTGGTGAAAGCACCATATTGAAACCCAAATATATTTTATGGAAAAGTTCTCAAATATACCAATAACCACCATAACAAGGAAGAGACACCTTGTAAAGAATTTTATCAGCCAGCATATTATATACATTTCCAGTTACATACTTAATTTTGTTTTCCATATCATGTATGCTACATCATTACATGACTTTTTTCTTACCCCTGTTGTATGCCTAAAGAGTGTATCTGCCAACGTATTTGTGTAAAGCCCTGAACATCATCTACAACAGATAAACTTTCCCAGCTGCAAGAACTGTGCTTGATGCTTGTAGAGTGTTTTTGTTGGTGTCTCTTTTGCCATACAGCACCAGTCATTCAATCCCATGCCCTTAAAAAAGCTGATCATGTTGCCAAAATTGCATCTCAGTTCCAGTCTGAATGGAAAATAGTGTTGCTAGTGCTTGCAAATTTAACATAGACATGGACATTTTACAGTTATCCCTGCAGTTGAGGGAAGGTTTGCATTCTTTTACAATCTTTATGAAGCAGAATGAAAGACATCACAGGCCTCACGTGGTAGTTTAATGGAAAGTGAAATAAAATACTGCTCTCCTTTTTTTCTTTACTGCTGACTACTGCTAAGATTTCTGTGAGTTAGCTCTCCTTAATATTCACGCAGGCTTTCTACCTGACGCAGTGATTACCATTTACCTATTTCAGAGGCAAAAAGGTGAAAATCTTGTTGATTATCTCATTGAGCTGTTTCAGTAATAGACCCTCAGAATCTGCTTTATCTCAATGACATTTTGTGTACCACTACTGTTTCACTTTTCATCTGCATGAAGCAAAGATGTTTTATAACTGAAGATGTAGTTTAAAAAAATAAACAAACAACAAAAGCAGAGTAAAATTCTGTCCTAAATCACGTAAATAGTGAAGCTTTGATTTTAATTGCATAGAAAATTGCTCTCTAAATAGATAATTTTTATAGATAGTTGCTATTGATAGATAATTACTATGTCAAAGGAGCTTGTCTATTTACAGAAGCCTGCCCCAAATAGAAGTGCTGTCACTACTAGTGCACAGACCCTTAATGGCACTAAGAGTTAAACACAAATAACCCAGTATTAGGTCCACACTGCTGCCTCACAAATGTGTATATCCTGTGGGTGCTGCCCTTTGTTTAGTGTTGCTGTAGGCATTGATCTACACAAAAATAGAAAGTTTCTCCCACCAGTTACTGTTGCTCCTGAAGTGCAAATTATGTATGCCAGTTCTAAAGATGTACTGATCTGTGGGAGAGCGAAATGGAATTCGTGCACAGTAAAAGACAAAGTACTGTTAGGTAAATCTAGATGTTCTAATGACAGTATTATATTTCCAAACTTATTATTTATATCTAATGGGGACAGTCCTTTTAAGAAACAGTTACAGGAGACATTATGTCATGTATAGGAGATTTTTTCTGTGTAAAGACTGCATAAAATGTTCCTTCTCTATGTCACGAAAGATCAGAACTTCATTTTAAAAGATTACTGTTCTAGAAAGCAAAAATCGTTTCAGATATGTTGGCAAATGAGTCTCTCAAAGCACTGATGATGAGCTGTTGAGGCTTTCTTCTATAAATAAGTAGTCTATAGAAATTAAAAACAGTTGCCTAACTAATGGAATTACAATAGCTACTATAAAATAATTTTAAACTTACTCCCTACACCTTCATTCCCTGCACTAGAGAAATAATTTTTAGCTGTCCTATTATGTCTCCCTACAATGGCTGTTTCCAAGGAGCTGCTCTTGTTTGGATCTCACAGCAAAAGCTTAAGTGGTGAGGGGAAAATTGTCTTCTAGCAAAGACAATCGACCATGCTTTGGCCACAGAGAGGGAGAACTAAGAAATTAGAAGACAGGCCACAGTATTACACGTATATATTTCTTTGGAAAAAAAAAAATACTGGAGTTTGGACCAGTCTCATGGGTTGGAGGCTCTAATTTTTAAATCTTGGGTAAAGAGTTAGAAGTGTTAATGTAGAACACCCCAGTACAGGAGGTAAGATCACATTTCTCACATGCCACTGCATTGCTATTGAGCTGCTAGCATGCACCAAGCATTTGTATTTCCAGAGAGCATATAATTTCTTCCCAAGGCTTTATTGTTATTAGCCTTTTCAGATAGAACATTTTTGTGAGCAGGAAGCAAAATTGAGGCTAGCATATGTGGGCACAATTCCTTGGTGTGGAGTGTGCCTCTTTAGAAGTCCAACAACTTTGATCCTGTCTTTAACCTCCGCCAGCAGCTAGAGTCAGAGCATGGCTTTTCCTGGAGAATGTGTGCTTGGGTTAGGTATTTCAAACTCAGAACTAATCTAAAACTTTCCAGATGTAATCCAGACCTGAATGTTAAGACATTATGTATTCTTCACTTATATGTTATCTTAAAAGCTCTTTATCAGGTGCTGTTTCAAAAGCATAGAATACATTGTTTAGCAGATTTATTTCATTATTTCATTATCGTGACATACGTATTTAAATTCAATCACCTTTTGCTTCTTGCCTTATTAATTATATTTTTCTGTTGAAATAATTCTGTTACACTCTTCTGTGGCCTGCCTTAAAAAACCTTTGCTTATATGCGAATATTTTGAATTAAGGACAAATGAAATTCCTTTTTGCTGTCAAAACCAAATTGTGAAAATGCATTGCATGGCTTTGAAAATCAGTACACTCTATTAGCAGACCTGTCAATATAAAAAGTGCATTCCATTTCCACCTCTTGCTCTAATAACCTTTTCTATGTTACTCAGAGGCAGTTCACATAATCAGAGTATATTGTCAGCTTACTGGAGTTGGGGAAGCATGAAATGAAAATCGCGTTAATATTGATCCAATTCTCTTACTTGCAAGTGTCCTTGATGTCCTTTCCACTGAGCAATAACTGTTGGTGTGATGTAGTTATTTTCCTCTCAGCTATTACTGTACTTCTGTAAAATAGCTGGAAATACAGTTAGGAAAATTTTATTGCTCTTGATTATTTTTCTTGTATATCATCTTTGCCTGTTTAAATGATCCACAGTGTACCAGAGAATTTGGTTTCTTTCTGCAATTTATCAAACTACAGTATGCACTGAGAGGCTGCATCTCAAACTGACAGGGATTTGTAAAGGTCAACAGTCATGAAATATGAATCCATTCTTGTGTGTACAAGTTACAGTGGCAAGCTACATCTTAATCCAAATATAAACATTTGAGTGTTTTAAATTCCCATCAGAAGGACTACTTCTGGTTCCAGTCAGAATGAAGACTGCCCTTCAGGAGCCTGAAATGCCTTGTAACGTTTGCTGGACTGGGCATATCCGACTCTGTTACCCACTGGCTATTTATAGTCAGTGCTGAATTAGTGCAGGATCCTTTCTCATATGCTCAGAATATCTGAAATCTCAAATAAATATAATGCTAATAGTGACAACTTCTAAAAATTGTAACCACTCTGTTCTCCTATCAGTAAACTAAAAAAAATAACAAGTGCCCAACATGGTATCTTCATCGTCATTTTTATGTAGGACATTTTATATAAATGTACAATACTTTGACTTTAGCTACAAGCACTTATTGTTTTAAAAGCCCTCAGCCTCATCTGAGAATTGTGTTCATTTTGGTCTTGCCCTTATTCTCACTCTCCTCATTGACATAGTTTAGGTCAGTCTCATTTTTACAATGCAGAACTCCTGAGAATTTTTAATATGAAAACATGTACAACAGTAAAGCATTTATTTACAAATGACTCATATAAAGAAAATCATTTGGTCAGATATTAGGTATCAAAATTGGAGAAAAAAAAATTATGGAATATCTATGATTAAATTTTAAGGTATTTATTATAGAAAACTGAAATATGATTAGGTTTTACTTTGCACAGAGTGATTTCCAAAACGTGTGCAATTTTTACTTTCTATGCAGTTTTCATAGAATTTTCTAGAATTCATAGACTTTTTCTCCCTCATTTCTTCGAATATCCTTAATAATGAAAATATTATTTAGATTCCTCTGGCTTCTATTAAATCTATTAAAATCAGCCTTTCCTTAATAACAGTCACTTTTCTCATTCTCTAGGGAAACTTAATTATATGCCAGTCAAAGCTGCCAGTTCCAGAAACACATAGCAATTTAAATAACAACTCTGGCAGACGCAAGTGGGGACAGTTCATCAAGATATGCCAGCACCCGTCTGCTACTCAGAGCCAGAAGGCCTTCTTCTGAGCCGACTCAGGGATACGTGGTGTGTGTTTCCCATGGAGCAAATGCAGTCCTAGGATGGCTGGCTCTGTAGCCCTGCGGAAAGATGTTAGGCTGGGGTAGAGTGGTCACCATGTCAATGATTTAATCTTTCTGGGTTTTGTAGAGGTCAGTTTACAGACTCCCAAGCAGCTGCTCTCCATGACTGTGACTGCTGCAAAGGTCCTGGTGCCTAATCAAGTTAATAAAAATTAGCAGTAAAAGCAGGGGTTTAAACTGTTAGAATATATAAAGCAGGAAGACTACCTAGCCAAACTTTTTGCAAGTATTTTCAACTATTAATAATGTTGGATGAATTAAAAAGTAGGAAATAATGTTGCATTCTAATTCTGTGCACACATCATCTTAGTTATTCCTGTAAAAGTTTGTTTGTGTGATAAACATAAAATCACCCCAATAAAAAGCTTAGTTCTTTTGAGCTGTTGATAAATTCTGTTTTACCTGCAATATAATTTCATGGCTCATATCATGGCCTGTCAGGTAGACTCTTGTGAGGAACTAATTCTGAATTCCTTTATTTAATAAAATATTAAAAACTACCTTACATGATTAAAATCCAGCAACAAAAGAAGTGTTCTAGAGAGCAGCACATACCAGTGATCTGTAAGGAGGAAAAAGCAACTTAATCCTTAAAAGTTTCTGAGGAGAGCTAAGCTTCACAAACACTGTACTTCAGCTGCTATAAAAGAGAGGTTTTAATTAAATGCAGCATTTTACTGTAAAGAGTACAGACTTTACTTATGTCAAAATGCTCCTTTAGAAGCCACATAAAACTGTAAAAGACAATATATGAAAAACGTTCCTTATAGAAAAGAAGAACGCCATCCCATGAAGCAGATTTCCAGATGTTTGGAAACATTAGAATTTCCTGTCAGTATATTTAGGTAACATTAAAATGAGGTTAACTTTCCATTCTGCCATCTCTCTTCAAAGATCAAAGAGCACTCACTGCATAAATTGCCTTATCGGTAATTCGTTGAAGTAAACTATGGAAACAACTTTATAAGAAGCAGTAGTCTCCTTTTGTTGGTTACAGTATTACCAAGAAAACTTTCCTTAAAATTAACCATATTTTTTACTTCATTTTATACTAAATACAGAGAGAAAAAAATTAAAACACTATATTTGAATATATAATAAATGGATAGAAGTAAATAGTGAACTAGAAATTCCCTGTGCTCAACCAAATTGTAGTATTTAGCGTATGATCTAATAAGATAAGCATACACAAATATAAATTTAATCAAAAATATGTTATGTTTGTACTGCTAATTTTAAAATTTCATTTAGGGATAGCATTTGTGGCTCTGGACAGTTACAGTGTCTTTAAAATTTAGATTGAAACCCTAGAACCTGTAGCGACCTACAAAACCCCACAGGAAATTTATTGACTTTAATTGAAAATAGGCAAAAATTCAGATGTTACAATAACAATAACACACACCTCCAAATTGTTTAGATATTGTCCGTATTAAATAGTTCTAGAGGCTGTAGCTGCAAAATAACATGAGATTCTTCAGTTCTTGGTAAATTATTAGGTTTTTTGTGGAGGTTTGGTATGGGTTTTTTTGTCTGCTTAACAATTTCTGTTTAAGAAAAAGTAATGCTACTGGAAGAGAGATTAGTAAATTCTTGGCAATAGTGTATGATTTTACTGTGCAGTTCATATAATCTTTCAGAAATATGAAATACATTCTCATGGAAGTAGGAGTTTTATAGAGGAATGGTGGTTGATTAATTTCTTTTAAAGATGGGCTCTTCAGTTACTCTGAAGCTACTGAAGGAAGCCAGTTTTTAACATGCAGGTTAAAAAAACATAACCAAGGTGATAACAGGTGTAACAAAAAACAGGTTTGGGGGGGGGGGGGGGTTTAATAGCTTATCTCATCTTATATATACATTCTCTTCAAGTATCTTTGAGACTGAGCCTTCAAGTTTCAAGAAATTAGAAGGCATCAACTTCATTTGGACTTCAGTATGAGCCAAGTGACTTATTTCCATTGAACTATTTGCAAAAAGAAATATTTAGCTGCTTTTTTCAAGACTTCTTTCCAAATCCTGGTTCTGTAAAAATATCCCTTGGGAAGCAGCTTGATAAGGACAAGAACTGATAGCGTCTGCAGATTCCAGATCGTATACACCAGTGTCAAAATGTTGCTTTCTTGAAATTATGTCTAGTTTCATTTTACTTTGTTCCTATTTTAATGGATTTGAAATATATTCTAATTAGACTTAGGAACTGACATTAGTACAATTCCATACTGTGTCTTTAAAACACAAACTCCTTGTGTCCTAAAAAAAAAGTTTTAAATGGAATATCTGGAAATGGATTTCATAGTCATTTTGCTGGGGCTTTGGAAAAAAATAATTTTAGGTTTGATTTTTTTTTTCCAAACACACTGAAATATTAAGTATTCATTTATTCTTCTCTTCTTTTTATATCATTGTTAACAATACTAGACATAGTTTTATGTCATATAATTTTTTATTCAGTTTGTTGTCTGGTTTTAAAGAGACAACTTGTTTTTCTTTTTCTCTGATTTGGAGAGGTTCTCTTATTCTAAAACCTTTTTGAAGTCATATTAAAATATAAAAATAGAACATCTGTGACAGATCTGTTTTGAATATATTTCACATTTCAGGATCCAAAAAGATCTGGTGGTCTGTGGTATTTGCTTGTTAATTTCTTGATGAATGGCTAGAAAGGCCACGAAGTGCACTCAGTACAGCACGTCTTCTGAAGATAGATGATCTCAAATAAATTCTATTCCCAATCAGTTTTTGATTTGTTAGGTGTTAAACCATTTCTTTGTAAGGACAGTGTTTACAAGCCTTGTAATGAGACAGCCCTGTGAGACCTTACTCTTCTTGCTGTAATTTTGATAAATGGAACTCTAACTCATAAAGGATATAGTGATTGAAGGGCAACTCCGGGTCTCGTACACTT
The DNA here is from genome assembly GCF_012275295.1 of Melopsittacus undulatus. Taxonomy (NCBI): domain Eukaryota; kingdom Metazoa; phylum Chordata; class Aves; order Psittaciformes; family Psittaculidae; genus Melopsittacus; species Melopsittacus undulatus. The sequence continues at coordinate 23,357,477 of NC_047528.1, forward strand.
TCATTTAGATAAATGTTGGGTACAGTACAACAAAACTGAGGTGCACTCAACAAAGTGATAAATTTAGACAACAGCCAAGCCAGAGCTTTTTTCAATAAAGACAAAGAAGTGCCATTTACTATATTTATTTTAGATAAATGTATGTTTAATATTATAAGCCAGAATGGATTTTAGCAACATTTATCTTGTTGCTAATCTCCAAATTTGCTAAATTAATTTAATGCCTTCTACTCTACCGCATTTCTTACATCAATGTCTGGCAATATTTCTGTAATCTGGTAACTGGAACCCTCATCACGAGGGATTTAAAATACGCTAAATTGCAGGTTCTTCTGATGCATTTTAAGTGTTGGTAATCATTTGGGGCTTGAACTTATATTCCTTGTAATTTTAAAAATACATCTTCATGTATAAATAATTTTAAAAGACTGTCACTAATCAGTTACTGCAGAAGCGCTGACTCTATGATTACTTCAGATTAGTATTTCTGAAGCAATTCATTTAAAGGTTATCACATTTTATAAAACTCTCAAACTTTCCTAACACTCACTGGAACTAGCAAAAAGGAAGAAAACAGTATTTTCATGCTTTCTTCCTCCCCTTGCTAGTTAATCTGAGGCGCAGACCCCTTCAGTGTCAAATATTCACAGCAGGATCTATTATTACTTGTGTCAAATAATGCTAAACTCCCCAGAAGTAAACACAAGTGTAACAAGATCCCGATCTAACAATTAAATACTCAGGACAATTCTGATACAACAAAACTGAAGGTCTGTTACAGAGCATTGCTCCTTTCTTTTTTTCCAAACTCCAATTCTTGATCCTTTTTGTGAATTAGGAGGGGAAAAAAAAAGGAAGGAAAACAAAAAGGAAAAAACCTTGGTCATAATACTTGATTCAATTTTAAATTAAATAAATAATTAGTGTACTAAGTAATAAGCTTGCAAGTATGGTAATGAGCCTGATAATTGGACACAGCAAAACACAGTATATTAGTATCTATTGATATTGTCTTCATTGCTGTCACTATTTGTATGATCCTAATGGAGAGAGCAACAAACAGGAGAGATGGTATCGTGTATTTTGGGCTTGGAGAAAAAACTGGGAGGTTGCTTACTTGTTTGTCTTTGCCTGCTTTATAATTTGAGAAATAGAAATTGAGATAATAGCAATACTATATGAATGGTTAATATTAGGCAATGCAAAATATGAGGTTGTCTTGGCCTGTAGTAGAGTCTGATACCCACCATGCTAATAGTGATCTTCAGAGTAAACACACTCATAGAAAAATATACTTCCAACATTTTTATTTATATGTGACTCTGTGTGCACAAACTAATTAGAAGACTCATCTAAGAGTAGGAGATAAAATCATAACATCTTCCCCACTGTTTGTAATAAAACTGCCTGACATTTCAGTGTGAATCCATGCATCTGTCTCCACTGGTCCGTCTACTTACTATATTCCTCTTACTTGTCCAGTATTAATACAAGGCCAGGAGTCTTACTGGGCTTCACTTCATCGTTTTACATCTCCTATAATAGTATTCAATCAGACTTTTTAGAAGACAAGCAAAATCTACATGTGCCTGGTTTTCCTCATATTTCACCCATCATTCTGTAGCTTAGTAGGAGGAAAAATTCCAAATTGTCATACAGAAAGGAGAGATTATGTTTGAGTTTTATTTCTTGGTTGGTAGAACTGGAGATACCCATAATTTAAATGGTTCAAGGTGAAGATGCAGGGCTTTTTGTTTAGGAAAAAAACCAGAAAACTTTCTTGCATAAGGCTGCTATGGGTCTGTAGTACTGATAATAAAGCTAATGTCCTCTCCCCAGTTAAGAAGGAAACATTGCACTGATGTCACAACAGGAACATGAAAGTTATTTATGATATGAAAGCTACCTATGATTCTGTCATTTGACCACACTATGATTAATTCACTATGATTAATTTTTTATATAATGAGAATGAATTCTGGCAAGTGCTAGTAGGAACTTCCCAAAACCTAAGAAGGTTCCTGCTGTAAGGAGATGTCAGTCTGAACAGGAAAAGTCAATTATAAGCAAGAAGAAAGGATAAGACCTACTTGTGAAGTCCTTTGCCACATGCCCATACACCAACATTTTTATTGTGCTCCTTAGAAACACACACACACATGCACACCAAAGTTCCCTCACTGTGCTTGTCTTTTTTCAGTCTTTTCTGAATCTCTGCATAGCACACCTTGTATGTTGAAATAAGCCTGCTTCACCATCCTGTCCCTGCTATCTCTAAGACACAAATGATGACAGATTTTGAATTTCTGAAAGCAACTCCTTTAATTTAGAGTAAGTGGATTGAGTTCTCAGAGGGCAGAGTCAGGGCACCAAAAAGAAACTCCTGCTGAATTTCTTGCAGATAGAAAACAAATGGAACACTGAACATCAAGTAAATAGCAATTATTAAAAGCAGGGTAAAAACAATCATTAAAAGCAGGAGAGTCTTTGTGAAATGGTTTGTATTTTTTTCAAGATATATTTTGAAAGACAGAATAAAGCTGCATATTTTGTAAACCTTGATAAAGTTTTAACAAATGTTCCTTTTTCAGTAAAGATGATTTATATCTTATTACTACTTGACTGTGTTTGATTTATATTTAAAATATTATTCAGCTAAATTGACAACATTTGTAACTTTTTTAGGCACTGAAGAGGATGTAGTGAAGTCAAAGAAAACTTTCCGCAGTCAAGCTGTGGTAAATCAAAATGCAGAAACAGAACTTATGCTTGAAGGAGATGATGATGCTGTTAGCCTGCTCCAAGAGAAGGAGATTGACAACCTTGCAGGTAATTATGCTTTTCATTACAGCTGAGGTATGAGTCAAAACTTGTTGCTTCTTAAGCTTCATGATTAGTGTCTTAATATTGACAGCTAAGTATATAATTACAGTATGAACAGATTCTTTGTGCTGTATATTTAATATGATGTCCTAGTTCCATGAACAAAGGGAATTGATCACAAAGCATGTGCCTGTTGCCTAGTCTTTCAGCAGAGATGCGAGAAAGTGCAATACCTCAGTGCTTTTACTACTGCCTGTGACTTGTTGAAAATTCTGTAAAACAACTGTGGAACATCTCTTTTCTTTTGGTTAAAATGGAGATGAGGACTAATTCCACAACTCATGTTCTGTGAGTCAGAGAGCAGTTGTGCGCTTTGATGACCTGATCCCAAGTGCCACACAGCTTGTGGAGACACACCTGTGCTCTTTCTGGCACCCACTTCTCTCAGGGGTTAAGTGGCATTTCAACCCATCTGCCACAGCCAGGGAAAAAGTTGCCTGTTGTAAGGTGCTACTAAGAAAGAAAAACTGTGACCAAGCTGTGAACTTCATTAGCACATGAGCTGGGAATGAGTCATCAGTATATATGTACTTGAGAGAGCCATTCTAGTCCTTTCTCCCTGACTGAAGGTATACAGTGAGGTCTCAGTTTTATCCATCTTCTAACAGGTTTTGTTACAGCTTTGTCTTGAGGAAATACTTTCATGGAGAAGTAGTCTGGAAAGAAAAGCATGTTGAAAGTTGAAAATTCAGTCTCTTCTCAGGCAAGATAAGAATGTGAGAACTGTGAAATTCAGTATGATTTTTTTTAGGTTAATTTATTTAGGAATATATTTCTTAAACTGGTCCACCAAGGGGAAATTTTGTGATGGCTTAGATTTTTTTCTGCATAGTTGAAGTTCTAAAATAGCCACTTTTGTTCCTGTACTTTCTTCTGATGCTGTAGTGAAAATTCATAGCAGAGATAAGATTATAAATGGATGGTTAAAAAAGGGGGAAAAAAAGGCAAAACAAAAAGTAAAAAAACAAGTTAAAAAATTTAAAAAGCCTACATGAAAGTTAGTCTTATGCTTTGAAACTAGAGCAGAGCAGAGAGAGCAAGTGAATGCTTTTATTTGGGAGCAACCTCCAGTATATGATTATAACAGTTAATATGTCAATATGCTTGCTTTTTCAATCTCCTGCTAACCATTGCTGAGATACTGTTGTCCTCAGTCAATAAAATAGTGCATCAAGCAGGACCATTATTGGAATAACTTGATCAATGTCCTGTTCTCCTTTAAAAGGAAAAGTCAGTACTGCTTTGGCTAAATTCTTAGAAGCACTATTTCTTAGAACTGTGTTCTTAGAATAGTGCTTCCAACTAAGTATGCTCTGACAGTTCTGAGCAGGTCTTGATAAAACCACACTGTCCATTCTTGTCTTATTCTAAACAGTTACGTAGATTCAGTGTATGTGATCTGGAAATCTTTGAAATATGTCAAGTTGTGGTGTCTCAGAGCATCATATACATCTAGTTACCGTTCAGAGTGGAATGACACATCGGAATTTCTATACTCGGATATGCCTCCAATTTAACTTTAAAGCTTAAATCAATTTAAACCTGGTTTACAATGATTTGGATTGTCTCAGGAAGGGATAGGCACTAAAAAAATCATTATAAATCAGGTTTCAATTGATTAAAGATTGCTCCCATTTAACTAAAACAATTTAATGTTCTTTATTCCATGAAACTGGGGCACCTTTTAAAAAGATAAGACCTTAGTTTTTAGAAATTTTTTAACTAAGAGAACATAAATATTACAATATTTTGATTTGTGAAGCTAAAACTAAAAAAGGGAAAGTTTGAAACAGATTGAAACTGTTCATACAAAGTTATCTGAACATACCTTTTCCTTCAGAGGCTATAGTTTTTCATCAACCATGTGGCACAAATCAGTGTAAAGTTCACCTTGATAAATTACATATGGGATGGAGAATTTTTAAATAATTTTAGTCTGAATATTTTTATTATATAACCTCAATATTCTATATGCTGCAATGGCAGATTTCATTATATTAAGTATCATTTTAATAAAAAATAAAAATTAGATTCCATGTTATTATAGTCTTAGAATTATGACTTCTAAGTTTGCATCAAGATTTTTAACTAAAGCGGTATTTCAGCTGTCGTACAGTATGAGTTATCAGAAGATTTTGATCTTGTTTTTACATATTAAAATATTTTAAATTTTTCTGTTTCAGTTTTAGCTCCTTTTCTTCCCAGACTGTTCACTTCAAGAGGCAAGTCACATCTCTGTTAGAACTAATAATTGAAATAGTCCAGTCAATTTTAACAGTTTTCTAATACATTTTGAATCTGTGGATAATACAATCAAATATGCTGTAGTGAGTTGATATTACTAACTCTTCTCCTTTTCCTCTCCTTTCCTATTTTCTAATGCTGCAATAGGTCTCTTAAATACTTACCCTTTCTCTTAAAAGCCTCAGAATGCATATTTTCTAACCATTTGTCTTCTGCTTAATAGATGATTTTTTTCCACATTAAATGTGGATGTATTCGAATATTGTAAGCTGGCATTCTCAAAAGGAAATACATTTTAACAGATGATATTCTTTCCCCAAACTTTTTTGAGTACTGATTTTGCACTAAAATATGTCATAAAAAAAAAAGAAAAAAGAATAATCATTGGACCACTCAGGTTTCATGTATTTTAGAAATACACTCTCTTCTCTTTGTTGTGAAATTGCAGATGACTTGCTGAGAATTGTTTGTGTGTATCTGAGAATAGAATTTAGCCTTAATGACATTTTTGAAAGATACATGTTCTGTAACTAGAGCACATTTCATCTATTTTGTCATATGGCTGGTGGCAACAGCAAGTAGGTCCTAGCCAAAGTATCCCTGAAGTCTTTTGCTACTCTTTAAAGAGTAGTTTCTAGAAAGAAAAAAGGAAATAAAAATAAGAGGATATGAGGCTTTGGGTTATTTTGGGAAGACAGAATGCTTTGGCAGGCATCTGTCTGATTATTTGCATGGGTGCAATCAACTCAGAATCTGACTTACTCATAAACCGTGTTGAATTAATCTCACGACAGTCTTGCAAAAATAAATACATGTTGTGCACTCCATTATATGAGAAGATTGACCAACTCATCCAAATAAACCCAAGGAAAGACACTAACTGCCTTTAATGCATCTTAGTCTTTATGTAGAGAATCTTTTGTCCTTGTACTTCTATCTCTAGCTGGAAGGAAATCCCCCACCATGCAAATGTGCCAGGAAGGTTTGAGTGAGATGCAGCTTCCCAGCACTGCTCAAAGTTTTAGCAACGCAGCTTCAGTATAGAAGTGATTCTAGAAAGCAGTACTGCTAAACAAGAGCTGATATTCCATCCAAGCCAGAATGGTTAGCTAGTCCAGCTGGCATGAGCACTAAATATATTAAACCCTCTACCTAGACATCTTAGTACTAACTTACTGCCCTGTGCTAAGGAACACACCAGGTCATGAGGATTTGACAGTTTATATTATTATTAATGAGATATAAGACCTTTCACTTCCAGGTCATCTGTTTGAAGTCCAGACAAGACTGGTGGTAACCAAACATTATCAGCATGGTTTTTGGCCTATGCAAAATAAGCCTTTTGTCTCATTTCAGCCTTTTCCAATTAAAAAAATATTTGACAGTGTCATTGGAAGAAACTGGAATACTGCCAAAAGCTCTACTAGATAGAGGTGCAGTTAAGATTGTGTAACAGTACCTAAGGAGCAAAAAAAAAAAAAAGTAAATTGTTTAGCCCCTAGGGGAATTTTCTATTCCAGGTTCTAACAAAGGACTCATTTACATTTCTGAAATTATTATGAAGCCTTGCATAGGACTAGATGCAGTAACAAAAACACTAACACACCAAGGAACTGCATCTAAAGCCTTGGAAAGCTCACAAAATAGGTATTTGGGATGGAAAACTTAAATATGATTGACACATTTAATATTTAGACATATACACATTTAGTAGCAAATATGTGTATGGCCAAAGTCTGACCCTGAATTTTCCTTACAAGAGCTGAGCAGTGTAGATAATTTTTGGTAAGCAAAGCTGTTTACAACTTTGTCTTACTTGTTTTTAAGGAGTAATGGAGGGGCATATTTTTAGTTTTGATGCATTATCAGTGATAAATTGAAAGAAAGGGCCAGATAGCACATTATATTATCTCCAGCCTACCCAGGAGATTTTGGAGAAGAATCATCTTCATCCCTCTCAACTACTGGAGAGAGAAACATGAAAGTGGTTCTGAGAGTGGTTTCATCTTCCATCTGCAGCCCTTCCCCTCTCTCCCTGGTGCGTTCTCTCCTGAGAGACTGAGAGAGCCCTGCCACCCATCACATCCTCCCCTTCCACTACAGCAGTTGCCATACGTACATCTGATGAGCTTGGGGGTCCTGAGGGCAGAAAGCAGGAACCACAGGGGAAGCCTAGGAACAACTATAACAAGTATGCAGTGATGCTTCCTAATAATTCTCTCTCAGCCTCCAACAGCTTGTACCTCTGAGGATTCCAGAGTCAGAGGTGCTAGTTATTTTCTTTCTTTTTTTTTAACAAATTTTCTCTCTCTTTGTCCCCTGGCTTGCACTCTCTTTCTCTCTTTTTCTCTCTGGAGGTGGCTAAGGTACCTTAAGCTCCATGTTTTATGCTTTTTTCTTTAAGAAAAATGTATGTACATGTGCACAAACAGATATGTCAGTTAAATAGCAAAGTTTCATTAGAAAATGCCAAAAAATGTCTAAATATTTTTCCTAGTTTTTCAAGCTTCCCAATGGAAACTGTTCACTGAATTCAGCATATGCACTACTGAGTAGTTTTCTCCCCTCAAACTCAGTTTTTCTTGCAAATTAGTCTTCAAGATAGGAATTTCATTGCAGGGAATTGCTTGTTTGGTGGAGGGACAGGAATGTGGAAGAAGAGTGATTCTTTTTCTCTTTTTATGGTAGACATGTAACCACACAATCCTTATACTTCCAAACATGGAAGTTTAATTCAGTCAGATTATCATAGTTTCTGCTTATTATATATTCAGATTTTGATCTTCAAGTCTATGTATAAAAAAGAAAAACATATTTGTATGAGTTTAATTTAGAGTATGGATTCAGGCATAGACTGAAAACAGTTATACTTTTGATATGTAGTTGGCTTTCACATTGAAAAAGAAAAAAAACAAAGTTTCTTAACACACTATTTTTAGACATCTCAGTGTTTATTCTAATAATTTTTTCCACATTACCATCCAAAATAGCTTAATATTTTATAAGGTGGTTGCCAGTCATATAAGATAGCGTTCCTAAGCACAGCTTTGAAGAGTTCTTTATGCCTTACTGCATCACACTCTTAAGTCTGAACATCTTCAGTTTTTAAAGTGGCAGCCAGATTTCCTGCTTCCCGAGCTTTAAGATGAAATCATTCAGACTTCATTGTTTTTTTATTTCTGAATGGCTCTGAGACTCCTTCATGTGCTCTATTTAAATTTTTTATTTTGTTCCTCCTTAACTTCCAAAACTCTTTTTACTTAAGGCTACAAAATTAGACTACCATAGAGCCTTCAACTGCACACTTGTCTAATGTGTAAGTCTGGAGCTTCTCCCTTGTCCTGAGGTAATACACTCTGGATGGAGCTTGTTAGTTTATCAAAAGGCAAGCTGATGAGCTACCTGATATATGGAGAGACAAAAATAGGCATAAATAACAGAGAGAGTAATATATAAAAGAAAGAAAGGCCTCAGTATAAGGAGACAGACTTCACTGTTCTGCACCTTATTACATCTTCACTATACAGTTGATTCCCATGTATAAATCCCTGCAATGTTTATAAGAACATACAGGGACAGACCTGCGTAGATTAGTATTAGGAATGTATCCACAACTGTATTGAACTATGTTTAACCTAAGCACTTTCAGGACAGGACTTCTGCTTTTTTGCCCTTTTGTTGGTTTTGGGCTTTTTGTGTCTTTTTTTTTTTTTTCACTGCTGTTATAGAAGCAAGAAAAAAAAAAAAGAAAAGCAATCCAGAAGCAACCCAGTGCATTTGAACAGTTCTCAGTGGTAGCCTGTTACAGGAGTGCTTTTAGCTTGGCTTTCTAACAAAATAAGGTTTATGTGAGCATCCTTTGGCAGCCTCTATCTTTGTAACATCTGAACCTGGAAGCCATTTTGAGCAAACTTCAACACAGGAGTAAGGATTTCAGAAGCAATAAAATTCCTGCAGTGAGATCAGGTTGTTAAGGGAAAGGAAAAAGCCTACATGACAGAGCCTGCCACCTTGGCTCTCCTTTTATGAGGTACCAGAGAATCTTTGTGGAAGAGTCTTCAGAAGCTCCCTGACTGTGGACCAGCAAAACATGCAATCAACCAGTAGGCACAGTTGCCACTAGAAAACATTCTCTGTTGGTTCTGAGATACTTGTATTTTCAGAAAATTTTGAAGTTACAAGTATTGCATCTCAGGTGATTCTTCAAAATACACCTAGCAAATTATATGGTGATTAAACAACTTATTTCTTTCTCCACACACACATATAAGAGTAGCTAACAAAATAAGTGTACTGTAAAACATCACAAGCTAACTGAACATAGCAATTCCCTTCACTGCAGTCTCAAGAAATATAACGTTTACAGTTTATCCTGAAATCTCTTCCAGAATGGAGACTGGAAGAAATGAAAGCTGAGGGCCCACATATTTCCTTTCATTTCTAATCAATTGAGCTCTATTGACATGCCCAGGTACACAAGCTGGACTGTATGAGATACCTGTCAAGTCTGGTTCACTCAGACTGACAGCTGGAATTTGATCCCTCATGTTCCTGACTCATTACAGCGAATTCCTGTTTTGGTGGCATACTGCTATAGCAGGAAGCTTTCTTTGCTTTCTCTTTTTCTTCCAAAATTAAATACACTTTTCTAAGGTATTTGGGTTTTTCTGTTACATTTTTATTACATAGACAGATGTAGTGGCTCTCTCAGAGAAAACATATCACTTAGGTGGACATGTTCAGCATCACTTAAGGTTTTCTAAGTTGAAAAAAGTACCTTAAATTTTACCCAAAAATGAAGAGGAAGTTAGTGCAGGTCATAGTGCATTAGTGTAGTATACTCACATCTGGATGCACTGCTTAACAATCAAGGTCTTCATTTACAAACCAGCCTAATTTACTCAATCCTTCCTATGTATAGCTTCAGGCAGAGCACTCTGTATGAATCTAATTTTAAATGGCAAATGTATGCATTGCAGTAGTGAGGTCTCTGTCCCAAACATTTGAGTTTCTGGACAGCTGTAAACCATTAAGGAGAGTCTTGATTATTATTAATACTTGATCATCTGGCAGGTTGGTGCTGGAACACATCCTGGAACAATGCTAAACCCCCATATGCCACTCAGAGCCTGAGCACAGTTCAGAGTTTGTCATGTATGCCACCGAGTAAATCAGACTACCTGCAAAGGCAAGCAAAAGTTGATTTTCTGAGTTGCTTTAGGCTGTTAGACACACAGCTAATTGTTCCATGGGACCTTCAGTGAGAAGATATCTAATAAGATTGAATTTGCTATGGTATTGAGCTTGTCTCTACATATTCTGTTACCATTCGATTAAGTGGTTGCTTTCTATCACAGTTTGAACAATAGAAAGAGATACTTATTCCTTGGAATATTGCAAAACATGTTTTCCCTCAGGTAGAAGTACTATTTTATATTTTTCTTTCAATGTAAGCAGGAAGGTATGGAATTGAAATAATGATTTGCTTTTGGAGGTGCACATGTCAATTCAAATATATGGAAGGTGCATATATGTTTGAGAGAAAATTACTTTCTTGAGTAACACTATTTTCACATTCTCATTTAAAAAAGTATTTATTTCATACTATTTTATTCCGAGTTTTAATATGTAAGATTATTTTTATTTACATTTTCTTTTTAATCAAACACATATGTTTGCTGTTATGGCACCACTTAAGAGAATTGAGTTGCTGTAATTGTTTAGTTATTGTTGTTGAAAAAGACCATTGAAGTTGATCTTTGATGTTAGTAGTAGTGTTACATGCTTTATGGAGGAAAGGGGGGAAAAGTGGGGAAAATTTTGGATATCAGGGGCCTATACACACTGGCAATGACATTTAAACAAACAATAAAAATCAATCCCTCCCTCACAATATGAAACATATGATTGTGCAAGAGTAAAAAGCCAGCAAAATAAGCTTGGATATCTAAATACAGGGGAAAGGAATTGGGGGGTTTATGCAGTGGAGGAGGAGAAAAACAAGATTACAGTCATGTTTAGACGTATATTCTGGTTTCTGCAATCAAAAAGTTGTGCAAATTATTCTCTTTATTGAAACTGTTCAAAGTGATATGTAAAGGGAGCTGGGTATGTACATTCTTATAAAAGCTTGGGTTTGAATGAAGGAGTTACTCCCCATATCTGCAATGGTGGAGAACAAACTGGGGGCAACCATCCTCATGTAAGTTCAGTATATTTACTGCAGAAGTCTTTTTAAAGGCAGTTTGGATCAGATTTATGGTGACAATAGGACAAAAAAAAAGGCTAAATTCTGTAAATAGGGTTGTTTTAGGAATCTTATGTTGTTTGCTTGTTATTTACATGGCAGTGCATGTATTATATCAATGGTGTTAGTTGTTTGAAATCATTTTCTGACTACAGAGCTTTTCCCAAAGGCTTCTGGTGCCTATGCCTGTTTCTGCTTGTATTGCTATGTGATTTATATTACAAGAAACTGCAGGGTTTGTGTGCATGAGTGTGCATTACATATAACCTGTTTCAGCTATAAGGATTTGTAGTCATTTTAAATGCAGGTCAGTCTCAAATACACTTGGCTTTAAAGTGCTGAGGGAATTTCAGTTGTCTGATTTTGGGTACCTTGTGAGTGATTTCTAATTATTATTATTAATATTTAAAATTTTTGTTTAAGCACCATATCAGATTACAAATTGTAGTTTTTGCAAATTATTTTACATAGTGAATTTATTAGTTTCAGCTAATCCATTTTATATTTTTCCATGTTAAACAGTATATGAAAAAAGATTGATATGTTTTGTGTTTTAAAATAGTGTCAGCTGAAAATTACACATGACAATATTCGCTTTTTTTTCCAGAATAACCAGTAAATTGTAAAATTTAATTGGTCAAGCTGATCAGATATGTTTTCAATATATTTTTCCCAGCTAGTATTTTTAATGTGTTAGAAATCACCAAAATATTATTTTAAAAGTTAGATTTTTAAGTCTGCCATAGGTAAATTACTTGGTTTTGTAACTCAGTCTATAAAAGCATATATCTTATCCTACTTAGGAGTAATTATGCTCAATTGTCTCAGAAAATATACCTCTGGTGTAATTTGTGGGCTCATAAATATAACATATCTTCAGTTCTTACAGTTAAAAACGACTGTTCATGGAAATGTTTGTAATAACAAATTCAAAATAGCACTTTGAGTTTTCCATGAGAGGTGCAATTTTATTGGTATTGCTTTAACAGATAGCCAACCCATTCACCTGATAGGACTTTTCACTGGCATCGATTTTCTTTACTTCAACTTGAAAAATACAAGAGCTAGGATACAAGTAAAACAACTGAATACAAGTTCTGAACTCTGTTTAACAAAAAATTAACGGAGGGGAGGAGAGAGATTACATTCTGCTTTTATTCACTGGGACCTTCTAATCCCACGATCATTTACTTTTGGAAGGAAAATATTATTTTTAAAAGTATATGTGCAGTAGCGTTTATTTTAGAAATGTAAATCACATGTGCCGACCACAGGGATCAGGCAAAGCAGAAAATTCTCCCTCTGAACTGATTACAAGACCTGTGGATCTGAAGTGATTTCTGCTCTGTTTCTAAGGCCAGAACTTCTTTGTTAGGTCTCTGCTTCTCTGCTGTAGGGCGCTTCAGAAAGCTTGGGAAGAGGCAACGAAATGATCCTTAAAAAGAGATGCTGTTGCTTAGAGTCCCAGCAGCTGACAGGCGCCCTGGACACGAGTCCTCTCCACAACCCCCAAGCTATCTGACGAAGCTAAGCAGCCACAGGTTGGCTTTTTTGACTCCTGAGTTGGAAGGGGAATGCTCTCCTTGTTGCCAGCGGCTCCTGACCTGCGCAGGGAGCGCCCAGCAGCGGCCCCGTATGCAGCCCCTGCGAGGCGCGACCCCTGCAGCCGCCCTGGTAATGAATATTTACATCCCCTGGAAAAGCGCAGCTCTCCGCCGCCGAGGGGCCGGGCAAGGCTGGTAGCCGGAGCTCGTTATCTTTCCCGCATGCGAATGAGCCCGTCCCGCGGCTCTTGGCTCAGGTGTGCCCGGCTTTTGTTCCATTAGATTATCAATTGAGGTTAGGAAGGAGACCCAAAGCTTCCCGATAGCGCGGTGCCATATGGAAAATCTGCGCTATTTTGATTATGCTCTGTGTAAACATTTTAATATCGGATCCTTAAAATCCAGAGACTATCCCAAAGGGGATTAAAACATAATCCTCTCTCTTTATAGCTGTAGTGGATTAATTTCGTATTCTCTCAGTGGCTGGCTTGCTCCCTGAAGGCTACAACAAAAAGTCTCTGTGCTCCTTAAACATGCTGTGGAATTGGTAGTTGTAATTGGAGATTTCCAAAGGACAAGTGTAAAAATGACACAGTGTTAATGCCGACTTTTTTTTTTCTCTCTTGTGCTTTCAGGAGAAAAAAAAAAAAAATCTGCAAAGACTTTTTTAACTTAGTTGGAACACTCCGTACCCCGAAATCCTGTAATTTGACTATTGTTCATTATGCTCACTGCTTCTTTTTTGCTAATGGGGGGGGGCGGGAGTCAATCGTTTTCTCATCTGGAAAGTATGATAACGCTTATCCCTTGTTGCGTTTTAACACCTCTGACACGTTTACATTGCAACAAATGTAGGGTGTCATTTGAGCAGAACGCGAGGCAGATGTCAAGGTACAGGTCTAGGAGCTCTGAGCCTTTTTTCGGAGGAGGAGGAAGAAGAACCCAGAAATCCCCTATTTCCCCTGCATTCAGCAGTGGGCTCAAAAGTGAATGTCCCCTTTCCCTCCGCACCCAGCCCCTGCCTTGCAACTCGGCACCCTCCTCCGTGTGGGAGTGCCTGTCGCTAGCACACCCGCCAGCCTACGGGCACCTACTGTCTTCTCCTGGGTGTCAGGTTGTAGGCTTCAGCCTTTTGACCACTAAATAGCGGTGGCTTCATTTTTATTTTAGCCGCACAGCACCAGGGAAAAGAGGTAATTGGATTAAATTGATGGTCTTCCTTCTGGGATTCAGCAAAGCCCACAAACGCCTCTTTAATATGATAGAATATCGGGTCGTTTTCACGACGCGTCTTTCGAAGGCGCTTTTCTTCCCGCACAAAGGCCCGGGAGCCCATCACCGCTAGCCGCGAAGGGCGGCGGCTCCCGGCCGCGCTCAAGGAACGTGGAGCGGGGACTGGGACGCTGTGCTTGAGAAGGCAAGTGCTTCTGCAGGGCAGGGAGCCGCGCTCTGCCCAGACCCCCCTTCTGTAAACACAAAGAAAGGGGGCCTGGGGAATAGAAACCCAAATCCACTTGTAATCGTACAAGGGAATCGGGCGTAATTACTCGAGCAGCCTTGATGAAGATTGATGAGGCTTTAACGCAGCGTTTCGGATCGATCACCCTGCCCTGCAGAGCCTGCAGCCGGGCTTCCCCGGCCCGGCCCAGCTCAGCTCGACTCCTTCCTCACCGCCAAGGGAGGGAGGGAAGATGGAGGCAAGACAGGGGGAGCAGCAAAGCGAGCCCGGCGCGTGTGATTCCGATCAGCTGACTAGGGTCAAGAGGCTACCCCGGTTTATTAGGAGATGGAAAACAATAAAATGAAAGAAAATAGAGTTTGTATCAATATTATCCAGCCTGCCACGCTGGGCTGCTGAAAGCTGTCACTGAAACTACACACTTTAGCTTCCCCTTGTATATACAGTAACCCGTGCCTTCTGCTATATTTATTTTGCAGAATAAATGACAAAACATTGTGCAATATGGGCTCAAATTGGGTGTTACAGTAAAGTAAAGCATTAACAACATGACAGTTAGATGCGCTGATATAGGACTAATTTGGTTTAAGTGAGTAATTGGAAGTGTCGCTTACAGGATGTGGTAGTAAAGCATGTGGGATACTGGGGGAGGAGGAAAGGTTGCATCTATGCCCTTGGTCTGGGTTGCCAAGTGTGGCCCAGCACTCACCTCCACTGTGCTGGGCTCCCTGAGTGTGGAGAGCTGTCATCCCCAAAGAGAGGGGTGCCTGGGGCCTGCAGGCCCCCTTGCCATCCGAGCAAGGTCTTCTTTATGGCACAGGAAAATTCAACTGCACAAACCAAGCAAACCCCTTTTAGCATTCGCTGGGATAATCAGTTTGCCAGTTTCCAAAAGGTGCTTCAGTCATGTCTGTAGCTCCTCAGTACTGAGGCTTTATTATTTGTACATCAGACGTGTGTGTGTGACTGCACATGGGTATGTGTGTTTATATATGTGTATACAAATTACCCTGCACACTTTAGTGGTTAAATCTTGAAAAGTGGTTTATATTCAATCTTTTAATTAGAGCAAGTGAGCTTCCTATACATGGACATTGTCACCTCTAACAGTAGATTGCATTCATATCGAAGATAAGATGGTGAAAAAAAAGAAGATCCCCTGTTCTCTTTTGCATTAAAGCAGAAGTTTGGTTATTTTTCCCCTGAATTAAAACCTAACAATTTGTGCAGAGAAAGCTGCCTTTTATAATAGGTTTTCCCAACCCCATCTTTTCAGTGCCCATGTAAGCATCTCGATATGGAATATATTTGAGCGAAATACTGTTACCGTAATTTTAAGAGGATTAAGTGGCAGCAAGCTGAAATAAAAATGATGTTGCCGTAAATATATTTAACGATGCTAGCCTTTGTGTGCCTTTGGTATGGAAGTAGGTAAAAAACCGCCGTGCTTTTGGAGTTGAACTCTGGACCCAGAGTTAATAATAATGCCCCCAGGCTCCGCAGGACTGGTGTGGTGGGCAGGGGTTGCGGGCCGGGGACTACTGTTCTGCCGCCCGCTCGCCACGGCCCGAATTCATCGGTTTCTGGTCGAAGCTGGATGTAACGAGTTGCCGCTATCGCACATAAACAGCGGTAGTGTTAACGAGGAGCAAAGGGGCATGAAAAGAGAAGGGACCTGTTTCTAAGAGGCAGCTATTTTTCACTCTAACTCCTCTAAATTTCGCTGCTGGCTGATTTATCTTGCAACCCCGGAGCTCACAAACTCGCCTCTGTCCTGACCGCGGAGTTCAAAGCACTGACCGCTGGCAGGAGGGGAATAAACACGGAGGTTTACAAACGGAGTTTATGAGGGTGCTCGCCGGGCACTGGCTTGGCGGAGGGGAGGGGAAGGGCCACCGGGAATGGGCCGGCCGGGCGCCTCCAGCCTGACCCTCGCTTTGCCTTGCAGGCCCTGTGGTCCTCAGCACGCCGGCACAGCTCATCGCCCCCGTAGTGGTGGCCAAGGGGACGCTGTCCATCACCACCACGGAAATCTATTTCGAGGTGGACGAGGATGACCCGGCCTTCAAGAAGATCGACCCCAAGGTGAGTGCGGTCGGAGGGCGGTTCGGGCCCCCTCCTCATCTTCATCTCCATCTTCATCACCATCCCCGGTCCTGGTCCCCGCACACGTGGGCCGAGACTGCCCTTCCCCCCGCTCCAAACTCCCGTCTGCGCCTCTCGCTACGTTTTATTTAAAAAAAAAAAAAAAGCGCAATGTATTAATGATGTTAAATCCTCTGTTACTCAGCGTGCGCGTTTTCCAACAGCCTTTCGCTCGGTGCCTTTGTATGAACGTGGTCAGATTTAGCAGTTAAGCCAATTGCTCTGAAATCCCTGGAGAGAACAGCAGCCCCAGTCCCAGTCCCAGCCCTCAGCCTTTCCAAGGCACAGCGGAGTTTTTTTTGCCCTTCCGAGGATATCGTAGAATCCTGTTATTTCAAGAGTGTTAGTTTCCGTGTAAGAAAATACGGCGCATTTTGTAAACACTCTGATTGCTGAAATGCAAGTTCATGCTGATTTTCTAAGGGAGGGGGAGCGCAAGAAGGAAAAGGAAAAGGGAAATAGGCATGTGCCCAAGACTTGATTCCTGGGAAAGCTCTGGGTTTTTTCTGAAGTCATTTACTACTACCAGTTCCCCAGCGCCTCCTCCCCCGCTCCGCGGAAGCCTCCAGCCCAGCCGCCGCAAAGCAGGGGTGCGTGACTGGAGCGGAAACCTTTCCGTGGCTTCCTCCCGCGGGCGCGGAACGGGGGCTGCCGCGGGGGGGGGGTGTGGGGGGGAGGGGGAGGGGAGGTCAGGGAGTGCGGAGGAGCCGTCTGTTACAGGGTCGTTTTTAGCCTTATCGCTGTTACTGCGCTGGGAAATGTTAGAAGAGAAAAAAATGGGGAGGTGCCTCGGGTTTGTTTGGGTTTTGGTTTTCCTGCAAAAATATTATAAATAATTTCCAAGAAAATTCTAGCGACCTCGTCTGAATATGTTTAGAATATGGCTATTTCTCTTTTGCGAATAATTTCTCAAACTCGGAACTTTCTTTGCAGTGCTGAGGAAAAACAACTGTCAGAATCACTTGGGTTAACGGTTTCGTTAGGGAAATATTTCCCACTAGAAACAGTTGCTAGTGGGTGTTACACAGGCGATCGGCCTCTTTCAGCACTTGTTGACTGTCAGGATACTAAACCGATTCCCCGTTGTGATTCTGCGTTTTGATTTTAAAGCCGTTTTAAGGAAAGGCACAGTAAAAAGGACCAGGCGCTGCGGTACGGAGAGGCGATGTTGGATCGCTTGCAGTTCTGTAGCCACACACACGTTATTCCCTTCGAATGCCCTGGGAGCGCAGGGGCTTGATTTCTGGGAGTGCAACTGGCAATCTTATCACATTCATAACGGATTTGTAGGTCAGAAGTAATATTGTTGTTCGCTTTATTGGTGCCGGCTTGAACCTTTCACCTATAAATTTTATTTTCTTTTTTATTACTACTTGTGCAAAAGCATGAGTTTTATCAGCTTCACTGCTTGGCTTACTTGGTACACTGGCTCCTGAAGGGATACGTTGTGTTTCCTCAGCTTTGCTCAGCACCAAGCAGAAACACATTAGTGCCATATAGTAAACCTTTCAAAAGCAGATTTCTTTTCTGACGGCTGAAAAGGTGTTACTGCATTAATAACAACATCGGTGTCTGACAGATGCTGATTGTCTTGTGGGCCTAAATTCTTTTAAATTCTGGTGTGTTTGGAGCACCGGTATTTCCCTGTTCTAGAAAACTATTAAAAATGCAAAAATCAGGCGGCTGCCCTTAAGTTTTCAGCTTTACAGGGTTTAAGCAACTATGCGCAGGAAGGCAAAATTCACAAAACATAGCTGCCTCTGTTTTTTCAAGTAGAAAACTTGATCCGGTATTGAAACGCTTACCCATATGCATTTTACTTCATTTATTAGCTTGTAATTAAATAAATCAGCAACAGAAATTAAAATCTAAATCACAAAAGGTAATTTTCCAGTGTATTTCAAGTGCATTTTCAAATATATAACTCCAATATTCAAGCGTTATTATATAAGCAGAATCCAAATTTCTTTTGAATATATTTAAATAACATTTCAAGTATATTTATGGAATGTTAGAAATAGAACAAGCAATATATATGAAACGAAAAATGTAAACTTGTTAAGTTCAGACACTTCCAAAGACAATTAGCAAAAGTACCGTGATAAAATCTACCTTTTTAAATGGTATCTTCTCTTTAGCAGAAAATGTCCTTGAAGTATCCAAAATGGCAATTTAACTTCTGTTCACCAAATCACAAAACACCAACATCCACAATTTCAAAGACAATGTGAGATCACAATATTTGATACAAATCAAAGGTACATTAGGGTTTGTTCAGATGGCATATCCAAATAGCTTTTACTCACAGAGGGTTTACATAAAAATACTGGGGTTTATTATAATCCGTTGGTACCGTTTCTAGGCTGAATGGTCACAATCAAGTTAAATTACTGCCAATTTTCTTTTCTAGATAACATACTTTTTTATCATTACTGTTTTCTTTTTTTTTTTTTCTTTCACGGGGAACTGCAAAATTGTGACGAAGATGAGAGAGGAACGACATTTGCTGTTGTTATTTGCTTTTCTTTGTGAAGAGCTTAAGCTATATTCCTTTTTGAAAGAACATTATTTGCATTGTCAAATGGAAACGTTTGACTTTTCGAACAGGCAGGTTAAACTTCATCGGGAAATAGGCAGATTTGTCGTTAGGGCCGGTTTTATAGTTACCCTCTAAAGTTTCTCCAAACTTTTCGGGTTGGTAAGTATTTCCCTAGCCAGTCGCCACGTTTGTTTTGCCGCGTTTTCCAGGGCCGAGTGAGGTTTGCCCTGAAAGAGGTCTAAGTTGGGCAAGAAGTAATGCGGGCACCTCCTGCATTGGAGGCAGGAGATGAGCTGCAGTAAAATCCCGTTGAGCCTGTCTCCCAGGCACGATTCGTCCCAGTCCGATTCGCGGGGATGCTTTTCGCACTCGTAGGAAACCAGAGTCTTCATGTGATAATTATTCAGGGGCTGGCCCGGCAGCTCCAGGTGACGGTCCCGTAAGGTTTTGAGTATAGAGAGGCATTTCTTCCTGCAGCCGCCCATCTGCAGTCTATTCTCGGCTTCCGCGAATTGGAGCACCCAGGCATCGCTCTCGGCCGAGCTTTGCTTGCCGGCCAGAGAGTGGCACTCCTTGGACAAGAGGTTGAAGCCTTCAGCCTTGACCTCGGCCACCCTGTTGGGTCCCGGCCAGGGGATGTGGGGGAGCGGCCAGTGGGCAGCGCTCCGCGGCCATATCCCCGTGCACTTGAACGCTGGAGTGATCTGCACCACGTACCGATCCCTGATCCTCAGCTTCACTTCGCTGGTGTCCGCCACCATCTTTACCACGTCTCTGTAACTGCACTTATCCACGGCTTGAGCCACCAGAGTCTGAAATCTGGATCGGATTTTGCGAGCGGAGAGGTAGCCAGACGCCGTGATGAACTCCACCCAGAGGGACATACTCCTCTTTCGCCCGTCGCTTAACTTTAACACAGCGCAGCCCGGCAAGGAGCCGTCGTCCACGAAGTTGAACACCCCCATTTGGTTCAGGTACAGCACGACTTCAAACTCCGTGGGGGAGATAACTTCCAACCCCTCGTAGCGATTGTCCATCTCGTTCAAGGAACTGATGAAGCGAGGCTCCTGCACCTCCACCTCCTTCAGCACGTCCGACACCACTTTGCAGACTTCTCGGATCGTTTTGGCGATGGCAGCTTTCCTGGCTTGGCATTTCTCGTTGTAGTATTTATTCAAGTGATACACCAGCTTAGCCTGGGCCGCGATCATGTTGGGGCAGAGATCCGGGTTGTATACCGGAGTCTCGCAATAGGCTGTGGGATCCAATGCGGCTGCTAAGGCTGGAGCCAACTTCAGAGGAGAAACAGGCTGCCGCACTCTGAAATGTAACAAATGTTTTTCAAAATGCGCCGCGGCTGCTGCTCCTCAGATGCTCTCTTCCTGCTTTTTAGATCAGCCCTCTTGAAGTGTGTGTGGCGGGGAGGGGGGGTGGGAGGCGGGGGACTGGAGGGGGCGATATTTTTCCTCCCCCTTTTTTTAAAGGGTCCGTAAGTGAGAGGAAAGCATCGAGAGCTGCACCTTCCCCCGCAGCAAGAAAAACAAAAGTTGCACTGAGGCACAGTGAGGCTTCCAGTAGTCAAAATAATAAAACCTCTTCGTATTTATTTATGTTTTCCCGTAGTAATCACTGTGTGTATGCAGGGTGGTTAATCAGATGGTGGGGGGGAAAAAAAGTGCCGTGTGTGTGTGTATATGTCAGAAGAAGCTGGCTGTTGGTTTGTATAAGAGCCCAGATGCACTCGTGTGGAAATTATAAAGGCAGGGCCAGGCAGGCGGGCGGCCAATCGCCACTGGGCTCGTCACTGCAGCCTCCTTCAGCTCAAACCCGGCTAATTAATCCCTCTCTAGGAGATAGATATGTATACACACACACGCACACAGGCACATATATAGAGGTAGAAGGTTACTGGTTGAAAAATAGCCCCGATCATCTGTGCACTCGGAAACCGGGAGAAATCGCTCTCCTTGGGGTGTAACGTGCAGGGTATTCGCGTTTCGAAGGGACTCGGCAGAAGGGTGCCACTCCGCAGTGAGCCCGCCGTGCCTCCCCCGGCCGCGGCGCGGGTGCAGGTGTATTCCCGGGCATCCCCCACCTCGGGAGCCACACACCGGGCTTGCTCCTGCGGGAGCGGAGATATAAGGTCATTAACTCTCATTCGGCAGCACGTCACGCTGTCCTTTCCTGCTGATAGTTGCCTCTAACTGCAAGAGAGAAGTTCTTGGGTTTTTTGGTTGGTTTTTTTTTTTTTTTTTTTTTCCTCTCGTGAATCGGCCGATGAACAAGGCAGCAGATTCACGGCAAATTTAGTGTCCTTTGGAATAAAGTATCACGCAAAAGTCCTCGATTTGTATTGTTCTAAAAGATCTTCTGACGGGCTGTAATAGATTCTGAGGTTTAATGCATGTCGGCATTGTTTCTGCCTGGCTTTTTGTGTTTGTACCTTGCAAGGGAGAATCAATCGCTAAACTTATCTGTCAGGTCTTTTTCACGTTTCCTCCAGAAATGAAGTAGCAGATATGAACGGTAAATCTCATCTGCCAGTTCTTAGCTTTGTTTTTATATTCCGAATAGCGGTCCAATATATTGCGAAGAGTGGATGCTCAGCTGCTTTTTGAGGCGCCACTATAAGTATCTATTAATTTCAAACCTGGACGATTTATCGTATAGCGAGCTCTGCTAGCAAGCTGCGTTTAGTAAATATGCACACGGGAGGCATGCTAGCGGCTGCATACATGCTGACATGCTACTAATCTGACATTTTGGGGTTTCGTATGTGTGATGCGTAATTAGCAAATTTTGCCTTCGGTACTTTAAGTGTTAGGAACCGGGACCTTTATTTGCAAATAAGCTGGAGTGGCAAAGTCTTCTGCTTTGCAGCATTTACCGAGCTTCACTTAAAAAGAATCCTTAATTATAAATGTATATGTGTGTTATACACAGGAGCAAAGCTTTTAATCATTTGGAATCTTGAATCCACTGCCCGATTACTAATTCTTAAGGTCACTGTCACAGGCATAAATAAGGAGAAGTCATACCACAAAGAATATTTCACATTTATTCACCGTATTAATGAGACCAACTTTATTGGACATAGAGGAGAATTTCTGATTTTGTGCTTGTTTCGTTCGGTCTGGCGTTTATACGGGTGTTCCCCGTGCCGCTTCCCAAGGAGGAAGCTGATGCGGGAATAATTTTCTGCCAATTCGTGAAGCAGGGCTGGGTCTGTCTTGGGGCGCCACGCTGAAGAACTGCAGGTGACAGTTCGTCCCGAAGCAGCTTTTTCTCTCCCCGGCCGCAGCCCCTCTTGCTGACGGCGGAGAGGCGGCCACTTTCTGGCTATTCGGGCGAAGAGGAGCTGGTTTCCTGCCAGCTCTTCTCCCTCTCCGGGTAGTTTCCCGGCCAGGCTGCGTGACACACGTGGCTCGCCCCGGGCGCGGCGGAGACACACCGCATCGGTCCCGGCGCCTCCCGAGCTGCCGCCCGGGCTTCCCCCGCCTTCCCTGAGCAGGCTCTTACGGGGCTCCTGACTGGGTCGGAGGGGACGGCCCGGCGCCTCCCCGCCTCCGCCGTTCCCCCGCTGTTCTTACCGTCGGCTGCCCCCGGGGGCACGGGGAACCTGACGCAGCGGGGTTGGGGACCGATCATTGCCCCCGTCCCCGGCAGCCGGCTCGGTGGCACCGCCGCAGGCCCAGTCTGCGGGCGGGGAGGGGGAGGCACCGAGCCGGATCCTCACATCCCGCCCCACTGGCCCCGCCGATGGGGTTCAGACGACCCCTCCTTCCCCCGCCCGCCCCTCGGGGCCTGGGGCGACGCCGGTCGCGCCCTGCCTTCACATGCGGGTGCGGTGTTCGTCGGAGCAGGACACGGGCTGTGCTGAGGAAGGAAAAGCGGCGAAGTTGGGTCTAACTCTGGCGGGCTGGTCCCGAGGATCTCGTGTGGCGGGGGATGGCGGCGGCGGTGCTGGCCGGGGCCCTGGTTGCTGCCCTGGCGCGGCCGCGGCCACTCGGCCCCGGAGCCGGCCTTCGCGAAATCTCCGGCTCTGCCTGGTCCGGGGTGGTTTCTTTGATGTTTGAATAAGAAAGAGCGCCTTCTCCGCGAGGTTACATACCGCAGCGGTGTAAAAACGAAAGTTAGAGCGGTCGTAAAAAAGGTTGTGCCTCCCGCCCATCTCCGCCGAGTGAACAGCCCGCGGCGGCCTCTGGGCTCCCCAGCCCTTCCCCAGCTCTTAGGCTTTCCATCCTGGCCTCAGCTACTTGGTTCCTCAGTCCATCTGCTCCCCATCCTCTCCCCTACCGCATAGTGCCCCATCCCTCTCCATCCCCGCGTCTATTCATCCCTGCCTCATCCCCTCGGCTCCTCATCCCTCCCCGTCCTGTCCCAGCCGCTGTGCCGCATCGGCGCGGCACGCTGGGGGTGGCAGCGTTTCGGTGAGGTTTTGTTTATTTTTGCCCTGTGGTTCTAGCTCGGTGAATCCAGTTGCTGTGGGCAAAAGGCGACAGGTCGTATCTTTAAGATGTCAGAAGGCTTAATTTTCATAATGTGGCAAAATTAATTTAAATTAAAATTACGTCATATCCTAAGTCAGAGCTTTCAGTGTATAATGCTAAGATCAACCTACGGTATCAAGTAATTCAGGTTATATGTATTTACTGTATCTTGGTGGCTATGGGAACACTAGCTTTAGTTTTGGCTGGGTGGTGTGTAGCAGAGAAGGTTGCTATTCACTGTGTGGTTTCTTTTCACACGTACACAATAAACGTTTGATAGTTTGGAGATTTGTGGATTTAGGCATCGCTGACACCAGTCAACCACTGAAATGTTACTGCTTAGGTGACTTGATCGTTTAACATGACAAGAAGTCGGTGATTTGGTTTAGGTTCTGAAAATTATTATCTGTTTGACTAAATATGACACAAAATATGAATATTTTCGAAGCTTCTGACCGCTTTCTGCAGTTAGTTTTTCTCTGTAGTTATTAGCATGTCCTTCATAAATTACAAAAGGAAAGTACACCTTTTCATCACTGAGTTCTATTTTTATATGTATTGAGTTGTTTTGGAAAATTTGGATTAAAATCACCTCATTAAAATTATGATTGATCATTTGTCATGATAATGGTAGCATATCATAAGGGTGACTTTTACCAAATTACTGTTTTCTAGATAGTTACCCCTAATTAGGGGTACTATAACAGTAGTTGTGGAACTCTGCTTGTTAGTTCCTATCTTTCAAACTGCACTGCCTTGTCAGATGGTGCTCATGTTAGCCAAAAAGCCAAATGATGTTGAAAATCTTTGACTGCAGGTATTCGCACACGCCCCTCAAATGGGATTTGAAAATGAAAGAGAAGGAAAAAGAACATTGCCGCATATAAATTTCACCAATAATTTCATATGGTGAAAAGTGGAGTTAAAATGCACATGCAGATGCATATACGCACAAAGTGCTTGCATTGATATCACTTTATATTTTTTATGATATAGTGATGGTTATTCCACACACAACTGCTCATGAATTTTAAAATTTTATTTTTTAATATCTGCCTATTGCACTTGGGAGCCAGGAAAAAAAATGAAGCTGAGTTGATTAAATTATTTATCCCTACTGGTGAAGTGAATCTGAAGGCTCATTGAATGTATCTGATTTCTTGGCTCTTCTTTCTCCCCTTCCCTCCTCAATTTATATTGGTTATTTCATCCATATCATCCTGCCAGCAACAATAAATTTACTTTTTTTCCAAGTGGGAAAACTAAAGACATGTATTTGTGCTGAATTTGCTTTAAGTGTCACGTTATATAAAATAGGCAGCATCAATTTTTGATTATAGAAGTTGATGGTACCTGTGGTTCTCTGTATTCTTATTTTGTAGTTTACTTTTTGCCTCTACATTTAAATATAGGAGCAAATGAAAAGTTTAAATGCAAGTTGCTATAGTATTTGCAAAAGTGGAATTTTAATAAATGTGTATAAATTTCTGTATAATTTGGTATGCAAACATTTTTTCCATTATTTACAATATTCTGCAAAGGTTTTTTATTCTTTTAAAATACTGGGATGTAGCTACTTTTTACAGTACACAGTTACTATTCATTAGTGCTAAATATGTGCATGTATTCTCTTCCAATTAAAAATAATACTAATAAAAATTATTGGTTTTTATATAACATGAAAATAGTTTGTAGTACTTTTGGACTTTGTCATCCTAGGTCTCTAGGACGAACTGTTAATGATTTAAATTCTTCTAATCTGCAGTCTGTGAAGGAGAAAAAAGTAATTGATTTGTTTTCTAGAAAATGTTACGTCTCAAAAGTAAGCATGGAGGTTTCACAACTGTAATTTAGCTAGAACTGCAGAAACATTCAAACAGGGGAAAAAATACATTGAATTATTCATTTGGTTCACTTCTCCATCAGCTTCTCTGAAGCCAGACATTCCTTAAGGTACAGTGTTTTATTTAAGCAGTCAGCACTGGTTGTTTTTTTTCTTTTTTTAAGATCTGCTTGGAGAATGCTCTTTTCTGCTGAACTGCTAGAGGAGTGTGGAATCAGTGGGGATTAGCACCTTTTAATCTACTACATCTGTAGTGGGTCATCCAACACTGCAGAACTCTCATTACTCTCTCATGCTGTATATGATTAAATGACTGAAAATATTCAATGTTGACCTTGAAAATAAAGCTGTAAGTGTTGGATGAGCAGCTTCCCAAGACTTCATGTCTAAACTAACCTTTCCCCTTGGTAACTTGTAGCCCTAGAATACACTGTTTGAGAAAGGACTAGAGCAATAGTCAGAACCAAACTGTGGGAGCATTTGAAATGCATTATTATATAAATTACAACATCACTGAGCTTGTTCATGCTATATTTTATGAGTAACCCAGTATCGTATTAGCCCAGTCAAAATGGGAGGTTGGTATGTCTTGAAGACACTTTTTTTTGTGACTGGTGTTTTTATGTAAGCAAATTTCATCTCGATTAGCAAACTAAACTACATCATCTTGTAGATAGCTGCTAGAGCTATTGAAATCAGCAGAAAAGATGTTGCTTAGCATCCTTGAACACTAACTTATATAAAGCTATAAATAAGCACCATCTTTTCACATGCGTTTTGTCATGTTAGGTGTTTATTGCTAATTTTTGTGCTGCCAAAGCTTTGGGTATGTTAAATTCCTCTAACTCAAACTGAAACTTGCCCTCTCCCCTTATAGTAGCATAGGTATGTTAAATTACCTGTGTAACTCACTTTATCTTGATTTAGCTATAAAAAGACATGCCCAACATATTTCAATGCAGATTTCTAATTTTTAATGTAGTGTGTAGCTCTCTGATATTTTCTTTCCAAATAATGGTGAAGGAAGGAGTTGAGTGAGTTGATTGCCAGTGATTAATACATTTCATTGAACCTTATGAAGACCCTGATCCTTCCAATACACACATGGCTAGTGAAACATTCAGCTAGTTTTGGTGAGGTCACGGGCTTCTTTAGGCTCACAGTTAAGTGCATGGGCAGTTATTTGCAGGATCAGGGCCAAAGTGGGGTAATGCTCAGAGGTTAACTTTTGAATAGGATGAAATACAGTAAGCCTTTAAAATACCTAATGCATTAAATACATGTGTTGTTGAGGAAATACATTTTTGTCCCAAATACCTAGTCTTCTTTCAAGCAGAACTTTCTCATTAATTTCATTGTGTTCTAGCTATAGTGTTGAATTAGCTTCTTGAGAAAGGACAGTGCGGTTTTGTCCATATTTTAATAAGATGCTCCCACAAAAATGCTTTCCCCAGTCTGCTCTAAAGCTTTACGAAGAGGGTGAGGGTATTCAGAGAAATAAGTGAAAGATTAGGCTTTCAAAAATCTCTATTTAACTGTATTTTTCTGTACTTTGGCATATTTAGGACTATTTCTATAACTTGCAAAAGGTACAGAATCTCTTAAGAGTCTTACATATAAGCAACCTACATGCTAAAACCACTTATTCATTGTTTCTAAAAATATGATAACTGTAACTGTAGTAGAAATGTCTCAACAAACTTAGTATTTAAAGAAGAAGGGGAGAGATTTGTTGACGAAAAACTTGATCCTTAATTCTTTTGGCCTTTAAGATGTATTGGTTTTCCTACCACTAATCTGAACGTTGTTTTTCTGAACTGGTGGAACATAGTCATTGTAGAGAGTAATATTTTATCTAGGGGAGAATTGAGTCTCTTATTAAGAGCAGCAAATTACTCTAGTTCTACTCTTACTTGGGTTTGAAAATTTAATCTAGATCACCTACTGACCTTCCTACTTTTTCCTACCATTTTTTCAGCCTATCTCTAGAACAGAATATACAGAACTAGATCCCTTGCAACTTAGGGCTAGTGTCATTGAAATGAGAAGGACTACAGAAATAAATAAAATTGTTGAAAGAAATACTAGCTGCTTATGAAATATCTGTTTATCTTGTAGAAATATTACTATTGATTTTTCTTAATAGTAGGAATAGATCTTGCCTTTCAGTTGTGTTATTGTTTGTAATACTTTAGTACCATCGAAAAGAAGAAAAAGGAAAGATGGTGTATCTATTAGGGTAATGACAATGTTTTCTCTTAGGTCTCTAGTTTTAGATGAGGTAAAGGAGGTATCTTTGTTTTTTCGCATTTCTGAACCTCCTTTATACACATTCTCAGTTGATACAGAATAATTATTTTGTAAAATTAAGAGAATTTCCAGAAAAAAATGTTGTTTTGTTTTGGTTTTTTTTTGTTTTGTTTTTTTTTTTTTTTTTGTCAATGCTGGTTTTAATGGCATGGATTTACTTATGTTGTGTGACATACTGAAAGTATGTGTCAAAAACGGACTGCAAATATACTCTTTGCTATTTTTTATGTCATCATTACAGTGGTAATTTTAAGGTTATGCAGTATGTACAGGCCTATTAAGAGAGAGGTTACTGTGATCAGCATAATTCTGACTTATTTTAAGTGAATGTGCAAAGTATTTTCAAGAATGGACTGGCTAATTTTGGCTTCGTCTTTTTTTTTTAAATAACCTTATCACAAGGAACAATTAACAAGTGCAAAACTATTATTTGCCCTCTGGAGCACAGAAGAATATATGCATATGCTAGGTTGTGCCATAATGCTTATAATTTTCAGCCACACTTCAAGGCATTACTTCTTTAAGGAAGTAAAAAAATACAGCAAGTATGTTGGACAACAGTTTTCTCATTATATAATGTGAGTACATTCATTATGTATTATTAGTCCTTAACTGGAAGGATGAAATAATATAACCATGTATCTTGGCAAGACCATTATTTATAATCTGTACCTTAAAAATTGTGTGGATCTCTATGGATGTTTTCTTCTGCATGTACCATTTAGATTTTTGACATAAGGGGTGAAAAAGAAACTTTTCAGGTTCAACTTATAACTAACCTAATCCAGTCTTGGTAGGCAAACTGTGTATCTCGACGGGGTAAAAGAAGTCCTCTCTCACTCACGCCCCCAAATTCAGTTCTTCATTTGTTTTGTTCACCACGCTGCATTAACACAGTTTTCCCTTGTGTGCATCTGCCAGTGTACAATTTAGCCACGGGCATCTGTAGACCTTGTGGTGATCAGTATTGCAGGCAAAAGCCATATGTGTTTAAATAAAAAAAAATCTCTTTATTTCATTTGCTGTTTTAACTGGATGGATAACTTTTGTGCCTCAAGACAGAGGAAGAGAAAATACAGAAATAATTAATTGCCTCTATTCTTGAGGCAGTTTCATTTTCCCTCTCCAATATGGAATGCTTGTCAGCTTCTCTGATAAATGACTGCATGTATTTGCATAGATTTTACATTAACACAAAAATTAGTTTTATTTGTGAAACACTAGTTTACATAATAATGCAAAATCTAGCATTATGGATTATGGTTCCAAATTTGAGAGACTGGGGAGATAATTTTTTTTTCTCTTTTTAAAAAAAAATTAGGTTTGTTTGTTGCTAGTTGTTTTTTGAGTTGTTGGTTTTTAATGCCAAGGCATATTGGTTTTTAGGTTTGTGGTTTGTTTCTATAAAAGGAAACAAATCAGGGTCTTTTAATGTTTATAAACCATTTCTTCAGTCTTTCTTAGATTGAATAATTAATGGTAGTTCAAAAACTACTTCTTCCATACACTTTTGCACATTCTAGTTATTAAATATGCTCTTAAATATGGTGAATACATTTACAAAATCTCATGAAAGTGTTTTGGGAAAAAAAAAGGCAGCAAACTTAGCTTTTAAATACACCATAAGAATATACTTTAAGTTTCTAATGCTGCTATTAAAATAGTGTTCCAGCAGGTATTCTTTCAAAGCATTAATGTAATGCGTTAGCTTGCATGCCAATGTAGGACTATTTTTTTTCCGTATATCTAATAACCTGTCTGTTTTAAGTAATTAGGCTTTCCTAGCTTGAAGTGACAGTACTATACCTCTAGTTAAAAACTGTGTTTTATTCATGATTTGTCATGTCCATAAATACAATTTACAAATCAATCAGCCTGAAATATCTTTGAAGGAAAATATAGTGCCCTAATTTTGAGCCAATTGTTATTTTTAAGTGACATGAATTGGATGTTTGCTCATACAATAAACGTGGTGTCTTGTTGTCTAAAGGCAACTGCTAATTATGTATCAGCCCATTCTCCATGGTGAAGATGAATTCACTGCTGTTATTTCATGCTCCATAACAAAAAAAATATTGCTCCTTAGAACCATGCTATACTTAATGGCAACTTAAGGTAAAAGAGTGCCTTTGCCACTTCTTGAATCTGGGACACCCTAGGTGCCAGCTGTCACTGCTCAGCTAATGATGACAAATGCCCCTCTCTATGCAGATTGCAGAGCTTGCAGGCTGCTATGAAAGGCAGTCAGATTACCTTTCTTCAGATAGTAACTTAACCTTTTAAACTCAAGTGTCAGAATGAAATTATTATCTGGGATAGTTTCAATATCTCTTTCTTTAAAAAGGAAAAAAAAAAGAAAGAAAAGAAGAAGATGGTGACTTCAAATAATACCTCAGCAGCTTGTATTTGCAAATTGTTCATGCTTCTCTGATGTATAAAAATAGGAAATTGCTGCCACTGTGCCTGTGAGCATTATATGGAATTTACTCATGCTGAATACATGAATACTGACACTGACCTCTCGGTTGCACTACAGAGAAATGGGGCCAAGTGGGCCAAATTCTGTCCTTGCTTACATCCGCACAGTGTTACTGATGCACGGATCTGGCAGATCACAGGTTAACTGATGCTATTTATAATAGACCTTAATTGATCTCACATATTGTGAATATACTCAGCTCTCTTCATGACAGTTCATGTTACCACTACGAACCTCAGTCTATGAATCTTACAAGTCTATGAACCTCAGTTAATGTCCACTGTATAAAAATAACTGAATATTTATTTTGTGGGTATGAGTGGTTTCATAGAACTCAGTGTCATGTGGGTAATGTTAAGTTAGTAATTTAAATGTTCTTCAGTCAGAGTTTTAGAGCTACTTTCTGGGCTTTCTTGGAAGTAGCTAATAGATGTGAGGATATTACAGTAGTTCCTTAACAGTGCCTCAGAAACATAACATACTGTAAGCAACTGTATGTGCCACCTAAAGGTGTAGGATGCTTTTTGAGCCTGTACACATACATGTGTATGTATTTTTGTGTGGGTCTATTTGTATGCATTTATATACTTGAATATAGAAGTAAGTAGACACATGCACATTCATATCAATATGTATACATATGCACTAGCCTACACATGTAACATCCAAACAATATATATTTCTGTGTTTATAGCACGATACTGGCATATATGGGCATGTTTAACTTGCACATTATATTTGCCATTAAATCACTCTATGCAGTGGACTGTATATTGATATGCTTCCCTTTGAGTAAAGCCTAGTAAACAAGTACTTACCTCTAATATTTTGACATGATAAAACCTCCATGCATTGATGAGTAATAGAAAACTACAGAAAAAGTGTGAAAAGGCTTTTAGTGAAAAGACCAGGAACACTATGGTATATGAATGCAAAGAAGTAAGTAACAAAAATACGAGTTAAAATGTGCGTTTGGTATGAGACTGAAATGTCCCAAACAGAAAATATTTATTATGATTGGCAGAAAGTAGAGGAAGCAAAAAAAAAATGAGCACATTTACGGAGCAAAGTTGTGATGAATCAGTGTTGCAATAATTGTAATGTGGCTGGTTCTGTCGTAATCATTAAAGGAAAGGTAATCTGATCCATGAACATAATATTAGGTAATATTCTTTTTTCCAGAAAAGAATAGATCTGATTGCTGATACATATGTTCTCAAAGAGCTTCATTCAGTACTTAACCTCTTTTGGTAATATGATGTATGAAAGGGAGATTCTGGTTAAGATTATATTTGAAATGTTTCCTTTTAAAGTTTGGGGAAGAGTGTTTGGTTTTGCCTATGCATAAGTATGTTAAATGTAACATCTTGTTTTGTTTTGTTTCACTTTGGTTTTCTTTCTTTAAGTCATTACTAAGTATTTAAAATTATACATGTTTCATTATTTTGAGCAAGTGTGGCACTATCTGGGAAATAAAAAAGACAAAGATCTAGTGTTTCACAGTCAGCTTTCTCAGCTTGTTGGTTGAATAGACATCAAATGAAGTCCAATGCCTATACAAAAGCAATGTTCCTTGTTTGGATTTGCCCCATCTGTGTCATCTGGTGGCTTATGCAATAGGAGGTGTTATCACATGAATCCAAATGCTCAAGCCAGTTGTTTTATGGACTCTTTCTGTGCTTGGAGGAGTTTATAAGTTGCCCACTCTATTGTGTGTCACTCCCAGATGACACGTGTGCATTCTGCTGAGCATATTTTGGGGGTAATTATAACTAATGAAGCCTGGTACACAGCTTGTTCACAGAGTGATTTATTCTGCTCCTGTCTGATTCCTGAGAGTTCTGTAAAATGGTTGTATTGTGCCTTCCACTTTGGACATGTATGGGAGCATGTGGTATTGAGTCCATCTGAGAAAATTTGCTATTCAATGTACCACAGACTAATTACAAATACCTTGTCTGGGTACATCTGTTTAAAAATATAGGGATGAACTGAAATTATAAATGGGATCTGTAAGTTTGGGGATATTGACTTTAGTATGACTCTTGTTTAGTTGTTTACTCCTCTGAGCCTTGCAGTAACCCCCTTAGATGTACTGCTGTTAAATGGCTCAGAGTTCCTCTGAACCCTGTAAGTAAGGTCTGGTTCCCCTTTTTGTGGGGAAAAGCAGATTTTATTGTGCAATTTTTGTTCTGATAACATTTTGTGGAAAGATGGACTTAAAAATTGGGAAGGAAATACCTTGTAGCTTTGCAGGTTTCAGAAAGCAACAACAAAAATAGCATTACTGATGCCTGGGTGTCAACCTTTATTTAACCTTAGATGTACCATTCTCATCTTAATTTGTCTTGATTTGCCAGTTTCTCAGGCAAGTAAATTCAATTATATTAGTGGGACTCATCCTATATACAAGATATACATTTGTCAATCATACATTTGTTTGCCAACATGGTTTTAAAAATCTTTTTTTTTTCCAAGATGCTAACACACCTCTAAAGTCATGATGTAGTGGGTGCACAGAAGGTGCAGGGTTTGTCACTTCATTTACCAGATTCACTGATATCCAAGCAAGCTGGATGTTTTTACAAATATCTCAGCATCAGTGTTCAGTAATAATAGTCTTCAGTTATATCTGTCTTAAGTTATATCAGCTTCTCCCTTCTTCACCCTTTAACTGTATCCAGATTTAAAAGACTTTATCATCATATTTTTTAGTGCTTAAACAAAATTTTCCTTCACAGAAAAAAGGGGGTTTAAAATATATAGTACTTGTGGGAATGGAAGAAGAGACATAAATACTTATTTTGGTACACACTTCATAAAAAGCATTTTGTGAGATTGGAAAACAAATGCTTGGAAAATATAGTTCACATACTAGCTGCATGAGCAGAAAAATAGTTTACTGAGAATGAGTCATTGTTTTAATCTTTTTTTTGCGAAAACAACCTGGGGTGTGCTCAAGACAATATTAGCAGCATAATGGGTGAGAAGGTATCGCTAGTTCTCAGAGTTGTACAAGATGACATTCCTCAGCTAGCATGTTAAGCAAGAGGATGGAGTCACCAGCAGACCTAAAGTTTGCCAGTGCCCTAACCTGTCCCAGCAGTGAAGTTTGTAATACCAACAGCATTTTTCAAAATCAGTACTTTCAGTAGAAAAGAGAAGGAAACAAAACAAAATTTCAAACTGATTTTTATTCTCACAACCATGAAGTTAAAAGTGGACAGGTCTGCCAGTGACTTCATTCTTGCACCTGAATTTGTGTGTAACGTGTTCTTCTAGTAAGAGTTTGCAGTGTTATGTACCCAAGATGATAACCATAGGAAGGTAAGAGCATTGGAGAGAAGCTGTTTGCATATAATGGGTGTGAATGTAAGGGTATGTAATGTGTGTGGAGAAACACCACTGACTGCCTTGCTGAGAACAATTGTATCATAATGTAGTAGTTATGCTTAAGTTGTTTTAAATAAACAATTTGGTTTTGGACTGTGGCAGCAAGGATGTTTAGCTTTGTTCTTTGTTCTGGATTTCTTTCATATAAAAGCATGTTCTGAGGACAATCTTCACACAATGATTTATGGCGATATGAAATCTGACCTGGGTTTGGGTTCACTGATGATACAATTGTGATAGTTTTGACTTCAGGGATAGCACACATATTAGCTGCTTACCATGCCAGGTTTGCTGAATTTAGAGTGCATGCTTATCATTGAAATCCTTAGGTAGGATACTCATCACAGATGAAAACCAGTATTTAGCATGGTTTTTAAGGTTTTCTGGGTTTTTGTTTGTTTTGTGTCAAAGGACCGTGACAAGCTACAGTGACTGGTATATTAGAAAATGCCTAAAAATGAGCAGTTGTTTTCCTTGGAGAAAGATTGTCAAATATTTAAAGAATAATTAGCTGGAATTATGGTTTTGTGTTATTAAAATATTGCAGTTGCCATGTGTAGTTTTGTTTGCTGAGTAATCTACTCATGTTTAGTCAGAGTACATCTGTTCTATATAATTTTAAACATTTCATAAAGTATTTAAGATTAATGGTCCAAATCAAGCACTAGCTAAAACAATGATGCTAACTACATCAGATGTAGCTGGGTCAGTGATGCTTACTGTCGTGGTTTAAATCAAGTCTCCCTACTCCGTGGGGGGGGTCTCGACACTTACATATAATTCTTTTCTGCTGACTAACTTTCTTTGCA
This sequence comes from Melopsittacus undulatus, assembly GCF_012275295.1. Taxonomy (NCBI): domain Eukaryota; kingdom Metazoa; phylum Chordata; class Aves; order Psittaciformes; family Psittaculidae; genus Melopsittacus; species Melopsittacus undulatus. The sequence goes on from NC_047528.1 coordinate 23,391,862, forward strand.
TAAACTTATGTCTCATTTTAGTCAGCCTCTGCAAGATTTGTCTCAAAGGAAAAGGTGTCTGTCTGAAAGCTTGGAATTGCAGTGGTAGTTTCCTTCTCTGTGCTATTTTCCTTTCTTCTGTAAGCTGCATTAATTTGGTTTGTTTCCATTCCTTTGTTACTTCATATGAATTTTGTGACAGAAATGACCATAGAGGTCACCTTGAACCTAGGAACTTATTTATGATAGGGCTACTGCATATTATATGCTTATCAGTTATATGCAAGTAAAAATAATTTTTCATATGAGTATCTAGGAAATAGTAGCAAAATTGAACTCATTAGTACCTATAGTGATAACCATTTAGCAGAAATTGGAACCAAGCTGAGTAATTTTTTGGGCAATAAATTCTTACTTTTTAAGCTCACTGCTAGCAGCAGACATTCTCCTGGTAAGCCACGCCTTCCACTTTCCCTGGTAGTCTCACAGACTTGTGGGGCAAGGCTGCCTTTTTGAACTGTATGTTTTCTTGAAATTCTGAAAAAACATTAACAGCAGAGTGTTTGCCATATTCCGTAAGTGCCAATCAGTCACACAGTGGACATGCTGGACTGCTTGTGAAGCAAATGCTGGCATGTGGGAGTTAGAATCATAGAATCATAGAATAGTTAGGGTTGGAAAAGACCTTAAGATCATCTAGTTCCAACCCCCCTGCCATGGGCAGGGACACCTCACACTAAACCATATCACCCAAGGCTTCATCCAACCTGGCCTTTAACACTGCCAGGGGTGGAGCATTCACAACCTCCCTGGGCAACCCATTCCAGTACCTCACCACCCTAACAGTAAAGAATCTTGTCCCTATATCCAATCTAAACCTCCGCTGTTTAAGCTTTAACCCATTACCCCCTGTCCTATCACTACAGTCCTTAATGAATAGTCCCTCCCCAGCATCCCTGTAGGCCCCCTTCAGATACTGGAAGGCTGCTATGAGGTCTTCATGCAGCCTTCTCTTCTCCAGGCTGAACAGTCCCAACTTTCTCAGCCTGTCATTTCTGTAGCCCCATCATAGAAGGCCACCAAATTGGTCAGGCAGGATTTCCCCTTAGTGAAGCCATGCTGGCTGTCACCAAGCACCTTGTTGTTTTTCATGTGCCCTAGCATGCCTTCCAGGAGAATCTGCTCCAAGATTTTGCCAGGCACAGAGGTGAGACTGACTGGTCTGTAATTCCGCTGGTCATCCATTTTCCCTTTATTGAAAATGGGGGTTATATTTCCTTTTTTCCAGTCAGCGGGAATTTCACCTGACTGCCATGATTTTTCAAATATGATGGACAGTAGCTTAGCAACTTCATTCACCAGCTCCTTCAGGACCTGTGGATGGATTTCATCATGTCCCATGGACTTGTGCACATTCAGGTTCTTAAGATGGTCTCGAGTTGAGTGAATGCATAAGGAATTTGAACTTCAACCTCACACTGACCCTGTGGTACTGTATCTGATGATCAGCTATGCAGCCAGAATGATAGTGATTCAACTAAACCCCCAATTTTTGTATCAGTTTAGTTAAGTTAATACAACTTTGTGGAACAGGAGAAATAAATCATAAAAAAGAATACAACCAAAAAATATGATGTACTTGGGTTAGAAAACAAGGTGACAAGATGGTCTGAAGATCAGGGGAAAAATAAGTTGAAGAGAATGAGTTTGAAATGTAAGACCTCAAAACTTTTCAGGAAAAAAATAATTTGAAAAATCCTAGAAAATTTTGTTTCATCAAAGGAAGGGGACTGAAAAACCATGATAAAGAACTGAAGGAGGAAATAAGAGGACAAATTATGAAGGAAAAAGTGGTTCTTTGCTTAAAGAAGTTTGAAATAAAGTGCAAACATATAAAGGTAAATACTGTACTAAGCAGAAAATAAGGAATCTCTCAGTGCACGTAAGCACAGTTGGCCCGCATGGTAACTGTGATATGAGTCATGCTGAAAAGCATCAACATTTCTTGGCTTACTCTTGACTGTGCTTGAAACAAGCCAGTCTCAATGTAGCTGCTGCTTTTGTGGATGGAAGTCATTGCTCTGTGAAAGCAAAGAGGGTAGTTCTCCAAGAGCTGCTTTCCAGAGCCCTGGACATTGAAAAGAGCAGCATTTGCAGCATCCTCCACTGACTTGTAGGTTAACCTGCTCAGAAGCTTATGCAGTCTATACAGTAAAGGAAAACTCCATAATGATGGGAAGCATGATATGTTTGAGGGAGGCAGCAGAGAATTTCCAGAAGCTGAGAGGAATCGCATGTAATGATGTTCATGGCACATCTTTAAAAATATAGATAATTTTATTGGCACCTTGTCTGTCATTTCTTTACCTTCTAAATTAAGTCCTAATGAGTAGGACCGGACAGGACCTTTTTGGATGCACAAACTGCTGAGCTTGCTTATATTGCATGGAACTGTTTAAATTAATGTTATTAAACATGAGACTTATGAGGCCTTCGTTCACAAGCCTACATTATTCGTTACTGGTCTTATTTAATATTTATAGAGTGACACACATTTCCATGTTGCCTTAGAGAAATAAAAATTATGTGATTCTGGCCTCTTTTTACAGTCTAATTTGGTCAATGCAAGATATTGTGAAAAAAAAAAAGATGAAAAGAAGAGGTAGTAGAAAAGGTAAAACGGTTGTAATAAAAAATATATTACGTAGGAAGCTTGTATATCTAATTTTCTTAAAGCCAGTGTAAATGGAATTTCTGAAAGGACAGTGATGTAGAGAAATTCTTTCTAAGAGTTGTGACTGGGAGAAGCAACTGTTGAAAGGCAAAGGTAGAAGGTGTGAGAATTAGATTTCCATTTAATATTTGTTCGGGTTGGTTGAGGGTGCTGAGAATTCACTTAAAGGTGTCTGAGGTGCATTGGGTAGTACAGGTAGAAGTATTTCACTGTTCCTGCTCCCAGGTGGATGAGTTGAAGACCAAATGGTAGGCAAATTGCATGTTACTGCCTGCTAAGTAAGCTCACTGAGACAAACACTAGAGTTGTCAAAGTTTCCCAAAAATGCACAGTTCACTGCATGAATACAAAACATTCAGCTGCAAAGTTTACGTGTGGATAGTAATGCAGGATCAATTTGCTGCCCAAGAAAACCCAACAAAAAAATCTTGGCAATCATGGGCAGGATGGGGACACTGGTATTACATGATAGTATGTTATTTTTTAGGCATGGCTGAAGTAATGGATCATGTCACTTTGTTACAAGATCAGGCCTGCATCACCAGCTACTTTCTTGCTCCTTTTGATGTACCCAGTGCCAACATGGCTTTGAGTGGTGGTGCGCTACATATCTTGAGTCTTCATTTTGTGTATCTTTGTGGACTCATTTCCCAATTACTAGCATTCTAGTGTTGTGTTTCATTGATGCTTGGTGATACATCAGGAAGTTCACTCATACTTTGTTGAGTGTTGAATGAAAGAATGATTCATCTTTTTAGTCATACAGGCTGCAAAAGTGTTCAGAGCACTTCATAAATGTTAGGCTGATATCCTGCCTAGGATAGCTCTGTTAATGCAGAAACACAGAGTCAATTATTTATACTTCTGGACTGGTTAAAAGAGGTGTTCTTAAATACGACTTTTTGCCTTGAACAAAGAAAAGTATAACCTTTCAGTGGAAGGTCTACATATCTAGTTATAATAAGGAGACATAAGTTCCCACAAAGATTAGAGTGTAACATGTCTCTATGAGTGGGTGAAGTTCTGGCATAAAAGCTGACTGTTTTTATGACTTTTGTGTGACCTTCATGGTAGTGGTAAGTTGGATGTAAGAGGAGGCAGTCAGTTTTGCACAACCACAATTTGTTTTCCTTAGGTTCTTCTGCTTAGCTGACTGGTATTAAAAATGTGCACTCTATTTATTTATTTATTTAATTATTTTTTATGCATGAGTCAAATAAGTTGCAGTGATTGTAATTCCTGTTATTAAACCTTGTTCATTTATTAGGTGGTTGTTAATCTGGCTAAAAAGACATGCAGAGAAAATAGTTCTGTGATAAGAAAGCAGCTTTGTCTCAAAGAAGGAGCCCTGGATGTAATGCTCTGCACAGTGCATTTTACAGAAGCGCATAGGATCTGTTTACCTGGTTGAAATTCAAATTGTTTTATTATGGTGTCAATTCTTTGGTTTTGGCAGCACTTCTAAAGTGTCTATACACAAAAAGACTACCACAGTGAATGAATGCTAGTGTTGACACCACCTAACAAGCAGGGATTATGTGTTTACAGAAGAAGTAATATGATAGGTCAAGTATAAGAGGCACTTCTCAAGAGCACTTCACCACATAATGAGTGACTGACTAGAAAGCGCAGAGCTGCCACTCTTTGGCTTCGTTTCGGTGTTGATGCCTGCCTCTCTCCTCCAAAGCCCTCTTGATCATGTTCAGCTGCTCTGTTCTCATGTGGTGAATAATAGTAGAGTAAAGCTGCTTTTCTGTCTCATTTTTCTTGCTAATTTACACATTCAAGCCATTTTTTGTTTGCTATCCTTATTTGCTATTCCCTTTTGTCAAGCTACTGTTCTCTTTTTTGCCTCAGGCCTAGGAACTAATTTGAGCTTCTATAATTACTTCATGTTTTACACCTGTCTGCATATCATGCACCCCTTGTCTCTGTACTTAAGCTGTATATTTCCTTCGAAGAAAAAAAAAAAAAGGCTAGTTTTCATATACAAGGAATCCCCAAGTTTCTCCCCTCAGTCTTCCTACAGGAGAAACACAATTAAACTGTTGAGATGTTCTCAGCAATGCAGCTGACCTTTTGGGTTCATGAAGGACAAATGAATGCTGTCTGTTCAGACAGTTTGTGTTAAGACATTGTTGAGCAAAGAGCCCTGAGCTTTGTTCCTCTTGAATGAAGCAATGGTTGTAGTCATTTTAAAATCATTAAGAGGCTGAATGCACGGTATCATTCTACAGTGTTTGCTCTACAGCTGCTCTTCTGCTTTAATAGCAGCTTATTAAATTTGGGTCAAGCGCACTCTGAAGAGTATCACAATGAAGAAACTGTTCAAAAAGTTACCTGTTTGAAAAAAGGCAATTGATTAGATTTTTAACTTAAGTGACAGCTGCAATTCATTGCCTGTTCTTTGTGGTGTCCTGCAGCCAGAGTGGAAGCCTTTTGTAATTTGGTCTTCATTTTGTAAAAGCTTTCTTGAATAATCCAGGGTTGCTTTCCACTCTGAGGCTGCCCCAATCCAATTAGGAGTTTAACAAGGGTCAAATTAAGGAGACTTTACACTTCATGTTTGCATCATTAGCCATAAGACTGTTTTGTGTGTGCACGGCTGTGTGTCAAGGGAGGAGGGGAGGCTGCAAGATGGGGTGGACACAAAGCTGTCATCCACCATGTGGTGCATCCCGTCGCTGAATGGAGGCACAGCAGGCTAGGAACAACATTTCCAGTTGTCATGGGGATTTCAGCTGGTACATAGTTGTTTAGAGGTTACAGGTGCTAGCTGGAGCCAAGGAAGAAGAGCATGCTCTGTGCCTAGTCTTTTTTCTCCTGGTAGCCTATTGTTATCGGACAAATGACTGGGAAGAGATGAAGTTAGAAATCTCTTGAGCATTCATTATTTTTGATGAGATGACAACTAACCCAGTTCCTTGTTCTCACGACTCGTGCTGTTTCCTGTTATTTTTTGAAAACATAATTTTTTTGTGTGTTGAGTATTGTACAGTGTGAATTTTTTTTATACAAGTAGTTTGGTCCCAGGCTTTCAATAATCAGATGTGCATATGGTAGACTACAAACATGAAGTGTTTTCTACAATAACAAGTGATCTAAAAGTGTTGCCAGTTTTACTTGTGCAGATTTCTACTATGACTACATCTTTTAATGAATTATTTATAGAAATTGTTGAAAATTAAAGAGAAAACCATAAGACCCTATTTTCTATATAAGATTGCTCTTAATGACAAGAAAAATTCTGCTACTAATCGGTGTTCAGATGTGTGGGATATTGCTGGAGAACTGTTGCAGTGTCTCTAGCAAATGCTTTGTGCTGCTACATACAAAGTAACGATTTATCTAAAAATAACACTTTCATTGTTCCTCTCCCCCTAAACCCATTAATAGGTACTTTAGTATCATGCGAGTTTTCATAGTTTAATCCCTTTTCAAAAGCTTTTCAGAATAAAAGCTCTAAATGGTCCTCAGTATTAATTTGATGTGACTTCTGTACAATATGGTTTGAAACTCTCAGAAGCACATTTTTACAGCTTACCCTTTTTCACTGGATCAGTGTATGGAAAATACCAGCTAAATGTTTCATGGAGTCTCTGCTGTAAGCCTTTTTTGTTGTCTTGCAGATGCTATAGCTTTGTAGCGATTTTTATTTAGTGCTGTCATTATTAGATAATACTTAAGCCAGATCAAAAACTCTACATAAATTGTTGTTTATTGAATTTAAATTTTAGGAAATGCCACTTAAAATATGATTAAAAAAAAAAAAAGTTTTGACCTGTCCTTGAGTATCATTTGATGAGAATTTAGCTTCAACAGTAAAACCTGCATAATAAATGGTGATTGAGTTTAATGTAGTCTGTGTTTGTAGTCAATCAGATCTTTGTTTACATTTAGACAGGAATAGCTGGCTTTAGGGCTTTGGACAACCAGAAATAATTACATTTTTAAAATGCTCAGCTCTCAGTGAAATATTAATATGATGTGTCTGATGGAAGTAACAAGAAATAATTTAAAATTTGTCCTGTCATCTTCTTTATCAAAATGGGAATGTACTGATCAGATGGTGGTATGCATAGTGACTGGTGAAATAAAAATCCTGACTGTCCAATTCTTTTTATAATGTATGTTCCCTGTGGTGGGATTTTTTTTTTTTTCACCTCAAAATCACTGTCTAACAGGAACAAGAGAGTTACAACAGTAACAAATGGTGTAGGGGAATGTGTTTTGGTTTGTTTGTTTGTTACCTTGGTTACCGCATTTTTAGGTCTTTTTCATTAATTAGTATCATGAATGAATGAAGTTGTAAATTGTGTGATATAAGCGTGTTTGAGCATATCTGGGCTGTTCTGAGCTATATATACCCAAGAGAATAGGACAATGATAGGACATGCAGAATGTCATAGATCTTGGTCCTTTATTATGTAGTTTCCTTAGTCTAACCTTAGTCTAGTTTCCTTGGAGACCAGCTATGAGTGGTGTCCCTTAGGGATTGGTGTTGGGATCGGTCTTGTTCAGCATCTTTGTCAGTGACATGGACAATGGGATTGAGTGCACCCTCAGCAAGTTTGCCGATGACACCAAGCTATGTGGTTCCGTTGATACGCTAGAGGGAAGGAATGCCATCCAGAGGGACCTTGACACACTTGTGAGGTGGGATGATGCCAACCTTATAAAGTTTAACCATGCCAAGTCCTAGGTCCTACACCTGGGTCAGAGCAATCCCAGGCACAGCTACAGGTTGGGCAAAAACAGATTCAGAGCAGCCCTGTGGAGAAGGACTTGGTGGTGTTGGTCGATGAGAAAATGAACATGAGCCAGCAGTGTGTGCTTAAAGCCCAGAAAGCCAACTGTATCCTGGGCTGCATCAAAAGAAGCGTGACCAGCAGATTGAAGGAGGTGATCCTGCCCCTCTACTCTGTTCTTGTGAGACATCACCTGGAGTATTGTGTGCAGTTCTGGTGTCCTCACCATAAAAAGGACATGGAACTGTTAGAACAAGTCCAGAGGAGGGCCACGAGGATGATCAGGGGACTGGAGCACCTCCCATATGAAGACAGGCTGAGAAAGTTGGAGCTGTTCAGCCTGGAGAA